>NC_092781.1:61835048-62563841 GCF_047496795.1 Chiloscyllium punctatum
TGAAGTTGGACAGTTTCCAAGCATAGGAAGCGACTGCCCCACCAGGTTACCACTTTGAAATTCAAGCCTAGACGTTTCTGCTGCCGTCGTATGTTTAGTAAAGAATGGGCACATCATTCGCTAATGTAACTGAATTTCACACACAGGGTGACTGAATGATATTATGGTATTTCAAAATATATTGAACAATATATTCTTCAATAAACCTTTAGTTAGCTATTAGAATATTTGTAGCTCATGTTGAGTTTCTGGATGTAAATTTGCTCACTGAGCTGCAAGGTTAAATTTCACACGTTTCGCTGTCATACGAGGTAACATCATCAGTGACCTACTGGTGAAACACTGGTGCCATGTCCCGCATTCTATCTTAGTACTTAGCTTTCCTTTAGTTGGTAATGTATTGATGTCATTTCCTATGTAGGTGATGTTATTTCCTGTTCCTTTTCTCAGAGGATGTTAGTTTGGGTCCAACTCAATGTGTTTCTTGATAGAGTTCCAGTTGGAATGCCATGCTTCTCGGAATTCTTGTGTATGTCTCTGTTTGGCTTGTCCCAGGTTGGATGGGTTGGCCTAGTCAAAGTGGTGACATTCCTCGGATTTATGTAAGGATACGAGTGAGAGTGGGTCATATATTTTTTTGTGGCGAGTTGATGTTCATGTTTACTGGTGGCAATGTTTCTTCTTGTTTGACCAATGTCGTGTTTGTTACAATGTTTGCAAGATATTTTGTAAATGCTATCATTTTGCTTGTTGTCCGTACAGGCTCTTGCAAGTTCATTAGTTTTAGTGTGTTTGCAGGTATGTGTGCTATCATGATGCCAATAGGTGAGTAGTCTGGCAGTCATTGTCGAGGAGTCTTGATGTATGGGAGAGTTACTATGGTTTCTGGACACGTTTTGCCTGCTTGGTTTGTAGCTGAGAAACTGCACAACTGAGTTCATTGCGTAATCGTTCTTTTTGAATACACTTTATACGTGATTTTCCTCTTCTTCATAGTTCGTCGGTATTGCAGTATGTGGTGGCTCGTCGAAATAATGTTCTAATGCAGCTTTGGTTGTGCATATTGGGATGATTGCTTCTGTGGTTCAGTATTTCGTCTGAATGTGTTGTTTACCAGGAAACGCTGGTTTGTAGCTCCCCATTGACTGTTCGCTCTACTGCAGCATCTAGTAATGGCAGTTTGTTGTTGTTTTCACCATGTTTTCTGAATTTTATGCCAGCAAGGATATTATTGATGGTGTTGAATTTTTCCTGAAATTCGTTTGAAAAATGATGACCAAGATGTCATCATCGTAGCAAACCCAAAACTTGTGTTGAACCGTTGGCAGAGCTGTTTGTTTGAGTCTCTGCATTACTCCCTCTGCTAAAAACCCTGATATCGGAGATTCCATGCATGTTCCGTTACTTTGTCTGTAGGTTTTGATTTTGAAAGTGATGTGGGGAGGAAGGCATAGGTCGCCTAGCTTGGAGATGATGTCCTTGTTGATAAAGTTGGTGGTACCTGTTGTGTGTGTCATTGATTCTTCTCATAATGTTGTCAGTGTTTGTTTGGCAACGTTGGTGTTGATGGATGTGATCAGGACTGTTACTTCAAAGGAGACGACTATTAACATTATCAACCCAAGGAAACCTGAACACCTAAGGAGAAACAGGGTCATAACTCCAGTGCTTCACCAGAAGGTCTCTGATAATGTTACCCAGTCTGGTGATGAAACATCTGAAAATGAATCTTCCAGCTTAGCGAGCAAGCTTACATGCAGAATCAATAAACTCTAACCAGAGGAAAATCATTATGAATTATTGATGTGTGGTAGTGGTGATTAAAACTGGAACACTTATAAATTCCCATTCTATCACACGTTGACTGAAGGCAGAAAAATAAAACATTTTGGGTGAAGGGAAATAATTGAAAGGTTGTGATGACTGCACTCAGATCAGTTAACATGGTTCTCAGATGGATTGTGTCATGGGTGATGTAACAATGAAGATGGCCTTCCAAAAATTGATACTGCACCGTCCTATGACACTCATCCCACATTTCTTGGGCTATCAAATTCAAATACTTTTTCCTATGCTTTCTTGCCATTTATGAGGTTTACACCGTTGACTGTCCTTCCAGGCACTGAATTACAGACATCCAGATCCTCTCAGTGAAAAGTACAATGCTTGATACCAACTAAACTGTTATCTAAAACTTATGTTCTGCTCATTATTCACCCATCATTCAATGAACTGCCACTATTTGATTACCCCTCATAAGCCCATACTCCTCAACCCTGAACACTACAGCTGCCTCTGCCCCTCCCAAAAAAACCTTTCAGCTCTCTTCATGCAAAGTTTATTCAACAAGACCAACATCCTGGTTAATATTCGCTGTACCCCGCCAGGACATTCAGATCATTATATGTTATGGTGAACGGAACTGCAAACTCTACTCCAACTGTGGCGTATGCAAATATTGTACAGCGCCAATATAACGTTCCTGTTCTTACAGTCACATGGCAGGAGCACACTATCAACATTTCTTGCCAACTTCAGTGACCGATGGACGAGCACCCCAAGTTTCCTTTGTTCCTCAGAGCTTTCTAATATCCTGCCATTCATTGACTAACCATTCGTCTTGTTACCTCTTGAAAAATACATTTTCTTCTACTTTCCATTGCTAATTTCTATCGGCTCCTAATCTACATATTTGAACAACTCGCCTACAACTTCCTGCAATCTTATATCTGCTTCCACACTTTTAACCACTCAGATCATCTTGTTGCTATTTGCAAACTGAATAACTATTCCCATCCCCAACTTATCTCGAGTTTTCTCTGAAACATGTTTTATATTATTGAAATGCTGCCCAGAACGCTGCTTCTTTGTCACTAAGTGTGGAACATTTCACTTGGTAACCAGAGGTGCACGCTCCGAATCTGAATCTGACATACACGTACAGCAATATAGGTGGTTCAATCCCATAAAGGTATCTGATGTATTCACTTAATCTTTAAATGTTAAATTTCTGAAATAAAATAAACACAAATAGTTTTCCGTGTTCTTCATGTAGTTGTACTTGAGAGAATAGAGACATCTCTTGCGTTTGTGAAGACATGATTACCTCTGATCGCTCCGTTCACACCCCAAGCTGATGGAGCCATCATATAGTTACGATAAGCCAGAAAACCTTAGTGAATAACGGGTCTCAAATTCACAGTTAATTCAGGTACTTGCTGTAAGCTAGAGCTCCACTCGTGCACAGACCCAATCTCCTCCTTAAGTGTAAAGCTTTCTTGAATGAACAACAGTGTAAAACTATGCTTATAATGTGTCTGAGCTAACAGCCTTCCAAAATGCGCACCTGTCTTAGCTGAAAAATACTGGTTTCATTCTGCTTTAATAATTTGACTTTCCAAAATTCGTTCGACAATCAAAGCACATAATAATATAAAATGACATGGTGTTGAGCAAGTGAGGTTCAACAGGGAGGTTGGGAGTGAGACATTGAAAGCTGGAAGGAAACTGTACCTACAAAATGCCTGAAAGTGGAGTGCGTCCAAACAAGCCTCTCCCCGCCTCCACCCATCACAACATTTATACTGACAACTATTTACCAATCCCTGTTTGTTCTGTAAAAGAGACATACCGGATTGGAAACGTTAACTCTTTTCCTCTTTGCACTGATGTTGCCATATCTGCTGTTTCACCAGCATTCTGCAAATTCCACCTCTGCATCGTCTGCATATCTGCATCATATTTCAGTTAGATTTCGGTATAGCTTCTCTAATACTTGTGTCGATGGCCGTAATTAGAAGTGTGACTGATCTTTTCGGTTGGTGATAAACATTTCAAAATCAAATTTGAGAAACACCCAATTCCCTATAACTTACACAGTCACGCAAATTACACGCATTCTCTCATGCACAAAGATACATATACAGAGACTCAGAGACTGATTTCCATTCACAATTACACAAAGGCATACGCACACAGACACAGCCACACACATACACACAGAGACCCTCAAACACATAGAGACACACACACAAACAAACACACACACATACACACACAACACACACATAAACACACATACGAATGAACGTTTCATATATTGCTGTAGTTGTAGGTCAGATTCAGAGATAAAAATGCATTTATGCACTGATGCAGTCCAACCTCAGAGAGCAATTCAGAGTCTCGTTTGAAAAGTCCTGTCATATCTATTATTGAAGTATTGAAGAAATATAAAAAGTGAACCGCATCCCACGGCATATTCATCCATTCCCAAGCTCGATCAAATGACTTGTTTGCAAACCCCTTGAAATATGGGTCACCTGCTGACTGACAGTTGCCTTATCAAATGATGTACAAACGTCTAATCACATTTTGTTACTGTGCTTACTGACGAATCAAATCGACTAAACTTCGAAGGCATGTGGTCCAACAAATGGAAAGTGCTGAATTTGAGACCATAATTTCGCTATTCATCATTTAAAAATCTATAATGTGTGTCTTCGAAATGATAGTTGCCTAGCCAAATCAATGGACTGAAACTTCGTTACATGTCCTGGAAGTAACAAAACAATTTTGCAACTTCCAATCCGTGGGCTCAGAGTTTCATGAGCTCACAAATGATTACACCTGCCCAATTTGTTCCTGTCACTGCATTCAGTCCTTTGGTGATATTCTTCCGTGTCTTTGATAAATCTGCTCCTATTGTCTTCTTCTTTGACTCTGCAATTACTTAGAATATATTTATGTTGTCCCTGTTTGTGTGCATACGTGAATCAATGTGACGAATAATTTCCACTCTGCGTGTGCAACACTTCGTCGCTGTCAGCATGTCTCTGTGCATCTGTGTGTGTGTGTTCTTGCATATTTATTTATGAGATTATATAAGTAGATCAGTATTTATGCTTTGGCATATATGACGCTTTGCTTGTGAGTGTTCATTTGTGTTTCACATTTACAGGTGATTAACATTTGCATGTGCTTGTGCAAGCTATGAGACTGTGGGATAATATCTCTGCTATTTACGTGTGACTGTGACTGTGTCAGTTTTCGTTTGTATAAGAAAGTGCCTGCGTATGTGTGTGTGTTAATACTCACTTCTAGCTATTGATGAATATGTATGCTCAAGCCTGCCTGTGTTTACACTTGATTATCCATACTCCTTCATTTGACAGAAATTATTTCATTTTTTTTATCTGTCAGAGAACTTATTTCTGCATTATCAAGTGCATTTGCATTCACAATGTCGACCTGTTTTCAGGTGTCTCTTCGCCTTTGTCTTTCTCTGCCTATGCATGTGTGCTTGTTTTTGCACTTACATCTTTATATCCGCATCGACATGTACGACAGTATCAATATCCCTTTGGATATTTTCTTATTTCTGTGCCTCCCTTTACGTGTGTTTATGTATTCCACTGTACTACTGAGTGTCTCTGCGTCTAAATGCCTGTGACAAGTGTTTCAATGACAGTGTGATTTTCTGCAGCTGCCCGTAATTCTTCATGTAACCATTTGTATTTATTTGTGGAACTGTAAGATTACGTGTATTTATTTGCATGTTAATTTACACAGCTCCTTACATATTAAGGCGTTTGCATTTTAACGTATTAATACCCTTTTTCTTCTTACTATGATAAAGATAAAGCCAAGTCCAGTCAGCCTTTCTAACGCTGCATTCATAATACCGTCAAATTATTACATATATCTATCCTCAAATGTCTGCCAAATTTTCGCAAGCAGAGTTTAAATTACCAATCTCAGTCTCTGCGAGTGCTCAATTCCAGTAACTCGTTTGTACCTTCAGCAAAATATTAGCAATGGTTGTTGGCAACTTCTGCAGAGCCAAATTAAACAACATAATCCAATACAATAACCTAAAAGGCTATATTTTCAGCATAATTTGCGTACACAGTGAGATGTACAATCATATTGAAGGGATAAATGAAATATAAATAAATATAAATCACACCAGATTAACTGGCACGTTTTCCTGATTGATGTTCTGACGGTAATCTTCACAGTTCACCCAGTAAATGGACATCAATCTTAAATCGTTCCTGACTGTTCTCTGAAAATCAAAGAGCTGTTCAAGGGATGTTGGGCAGGAAGCTTTCAAATCTCCATGCTGTAACGACAAGAAATATTTGATCTTCTTGATGAAGCAGTCCAAAATGCGTTTCAAAGTCTGACGACTCACTGATCGCCTGACCATCGTCTCCACTATGCTACCACTATCATTCACCATTTGCCATCTGTTTGATCATGAGGTCTTCTCTAGCCTTCGATGGAACCAGTTATTGCGTAGCTTCTTGTGATCACAAAACAACCCACGTTTAACTTCAAATATGAACTAGAGAATCGACAAAAGTCTGTTTATAATCTCTTCCTTTTAACACCTGCTGTTGTACGTAGTCCAAAACTCTACTTTACGTTATTCATAGCGAACAGCTGTAAACCAAAATTGGTAAAATGATCAACTCAAAATACGTATTTCTTTTAAAAAACTCAGCGAGTTTTTACAAAGTATATTTGTTTGCACGCTTGATTCAGCTTGGCTCTCTTTGCCTGTAAGTGAATCTGCACATATGTGAATGTATGTTTCTGTGGCTAAGAGTTTCCCAGTTTCTGTCTGTGAATCTTTGAGGATGACTGTTTATGTATGTGTGTGTGTGTGTGTGTGTGTGTGTGTGTGTGTGTGTACAGCTTTACATGACTCTCCATGATATTTCGCCTCGTTGTATGCTTACGATCTGTCTCTTTCAGTGATTCGTGGTGTTTAACTTTATGAATTAATCTATGCCTCCATGTCTGCCACTTTCTGTCCATGGTAGACTCGGAGTAGGATGGAAGAACTCTGGAAACGAGGCAGCATCAGGAGGTGGAGAGGTTAAGTTTTGGTGTTTAACTCTGTTTCAGGGCTGGGAGTGCATGTAAAGGGAGCTGCAGGTAAAGAGGTTAGGAGTACGGAATGGTGAGGTGGGAATAGGTGAACACTGGTCGACGGTACGAATTCGTCAGTCAATGAGAGGAATGAATCACTAGAGTGACTGGAATAAAGGGCCGATGGAATGAATGAAACCGAAATGGGGCTGGGAAGAGAGTCATGTGATGGGAAAGGACGTTATTTGAAATTGGAAATCTCAATGTTGAGTAGTCCAAGCTTTACCTTGTCGAGAAGGAAGGTAAGGTGTTGTTACTCCAATTTGTGGTTTGATTCATTGTCGCAAATGAGGAGGCCAAGAATGGCCGTGTCTGAAGGGGAGTGTGAAGGGGATAAAAATGAATGATTGGGAGGTCAGATAAACCTCTGCAGACCTGGCTGAAATGTTCTTTGAAACCTTCCTTCGCTTTACGTTAAGTCGCCCCGAAGTAGAGGAGACCACATTGCGAGCACGAGATGCAATAAATGAGTTTACAGGCGAGGCAGCTGAACCTCTGTCTCACCTAGAAGGAATGCTTGCGGCCCTGGATATATGTGAGGAGTGGTAGTGAGACGGTCTGTCGATGCCTTATCGTCAATGGAAGTCATCAGGATGGAGGAATTATATCGAACATCGAACATTACAGCATAGTACAGGCCTTTCAGCCATTGATGTTGCGCTGACCTGTGATACCAATCTGACGCCCGTCTAACTGATACTATTCCATACTCATCCATATGACTATCCAATGAACATTTGAATGCCCTTCAGTTTGGCGGGTCTAACACTGTTCAAGGCGATGCATTCCAGGCCCCTACTACTCTCAAAGTAAAGATACTACCTCGGACATCTGACCAATATCTATTACCCCTCAATTTAAAGATATGTCCCCTTGTGTTTGGTATCGCCATCTGGGAAAAAAAGCCCCCACTGTCCAACCTATCCAACCCTCTGATTATCTTATATGTCTGAATTAAGTCACCTGTCATCCTTCTTTTAATGAAAACAGCCTGAAGTCCGTCGTAAGATGTTCCCTCCATACCAGACAACACCTTAGTATATCTCCTCTGAATTCTTTCCAATGCTTCCACATGCTTCCTATGATGTGGTGACCAAAACTGTATGCAATACACCAAATGTGGCTGCACCAAAGTTTTGTACAAGTTTAACATGACCGCTCCGTTTCGAAACTGATTCTCTCTACCAATAAAAGCAAACATATTGCATGCGTTCTTAACAACGTTATCAGCCTGGGGGGCAACTCTCAGGGATCTCTGGAGCTGGACACCGAGATCTCTCTGCTCATCTACACCACCAAAAATCTTAACATTCGTCCAGTACTCCGCATTCCTGTTACTCATTCGAAAGTGAATCACTTCACACTCCTGCCCATTTATTTTCCACATGTATCGGAAATGTACATTCACGACAAAGGGAGACGGATGGTGAAATCAGGCTGGAAGTTTTCAGTGCAGCATAAAGCGTCAGAGGAATTTTTGATCTATTGAGGAGAAACTAAATCTCCCAAAGTGTTGCGATTCTGTGGGGTTCACTATGCCAAAGTGCAGTGGATGCCGAGACAGTGTGTACATTTAAGGAGAAGTTTTACAGCTTTCTATTTGCTTATGGGTTGAAAAATGTGGAGAGAACACAGTAATATCGAGGTGAGGAACATATTAGTGATAACCAAATGGCCGACCTGACTTGATGCTAAATGGTATAATTCTGCTCCTATATCTTATAAACTTATCAATGTATTTGAGAATGGACTAACAAGAAGGAGAGAAGTCGAGTGACGAAATGGAAAAATTAACTTTGTTTTATAGGTTACGAACCGGCTGAAAAATACATATTAAAGTTTAAACGTTCCTCTCCTTGTAAAGCTTTCTCGATATGACTACTCGGTTAAATGTTGGGATGTTGACAAGCCCTACTCTCACAACCATTTTGATTTTACATTTCCCTCTAATTTGGCAACATATTTGTTCTTTCGTTTCGCCCGGGCTGTTATGGAGTTCTATAATAAATTCCCTGCAAAGCCACTTCTGCTTTAATTTGTGTTACGTTTACCAGTATGACTTTATTTGAGGAAATTTCTAAGACGCACAGTTTTTTTTGCTATCATGACTTCCCTGGTCAGGTTGATGTCAGATCAGCAGCTGATGAATAAGACATCCTCACAGCCTTTGTCCGAACTGAAATTCTAAGTGGTATTAAATAAGAGAGGGGACATTTAGCATCTCAAATCTGAGGCATAAATAGTTTTTGCAGATGCATGTGGAGAGCAGCTCAAAGCATGTCTGCGAACTTACAGGCAGTTGCAACTTCTGTTAAACAAAGTAGGCCTCATTTTGAATCATAGAATCGAATTAAACAATCCCCACAGTGTGCTAGCATGCACTTTTGCCCAACACGTTCACATTGACCCTCCAAAGAGCATCCCGCCCAGACATACCACCGACCCTACCCTTGTCAACCTGCATTTCCCGTGGCTAAAGCATCTAACTTACTTATTCCTTAACACAATGGACAATTTGACATGACCAATCCACCTCGCTTCCACATTTTTGAAACGTGGGAGGAAGCTTAAGCAGGTGTTCAACTTATTTATTCCTCTTCCTGTTCAGATCCACGTTTTGCCACTGCGAAATGAATGTTTAAAACTGGTTATTCAGGACACCCAAAACTTGAGGAAATGTCGACATCCAGATGTTAGCATGGATAACTTGTGAAGGATTTTCTGAAGATGTCACATTGTAATCAGCAAACGGAAGTTTCTCACCAGCTATCCATGTAATGTCCTGATGAAGCTGAAGTTGCAAGCCCAATCCTAGCCTTCAGGAATATGTTGTAAATTTACCGCAATCTATTGCAGAACCTCCAAAGAACTGAATTTGGTGTTATACTGTGAAAAAAGTGGAGATGCGTAAACACACTGCACCCTCCCCCGAAAAAAGTCACCAAACTACAATCCCCTGAAGTCATGCGTTCATTGTTTCTATGTCCTTCTATTCAGTTTATCAGAAGGGCGAATGTTATTCTTTGTGTTGTCCATTTCCTGCAATCACAAATATGCCGAAAGAATATCTTAGGATACAAAAAAAGAACAAAAGTATAGGCTCTGTCCTTCGAGCTTGCTCTGCCACTCAATAAGATTGTGGCTGTTAACATCACACGTGATACATTTAAAACATTTCTGATCCGAGGGGTACTTGACTGGATGGAAGTGGTGTAATATACAATGAAGGGATCCATGAAGTTTGTTTCTTTAAACGAGACTCCCATTTAAGATAGAAATGAGCAATGTTTTTGTTGTTCTCTCATTGTTCGAAGAGTCTTCGGTATTCCCTTCCTCAAAAGTGAGTGGATGCAAAACGTTTTAATATTTAGTTGAAAGATAAATAAATAGCGAATGGATGAAAGAATATCAGGGTAGTTTGGATCTGATGTTACAATCAGATCTGCCATGATCATATTGAATGGTTGAGTAGCATACAAGGGCAAAGCGACCTGTTCTTGCTGTTTGCTGGTTTGCTAAATGAGCCATCAATGTTCAAATGAGACACACGATGGGGAAAACAGCTGTAAAAAGCAGATTCGATACTGGTAAACGATAGCACATGAGTAAAACGCATTGTTAAAATATTGGTCTGTTTATGGGCTGAGTGGCCTTATTTCTAATCCTTTGACTTGTGGCCCTGTGGTCGAAACGCCTGGTGAGTGGCACGACTCGCCTTCTTTATTCCCATAAGTAAAACTGACCATTACTGACTGCTTCCTATCTCTCAGCCAATTGTTTCTATCCATATTTGACTTGGGATTGCTCCCCCTAACATTTCCATGCGAGAATTTCCATTACATCCGCTTTAAATAACTTGAAATTTATCTTACATTATACTCCTGATTATAGTCAACTTAGCACAACGTCTTCAACAAATGCTACATGGACAGCAGCAGCGTGTTAGACACCGAACAAAGATCTCTCTACTCTGTACCCCAACAAAAAAAAAACACGATAGTATTGAATGGTTGCGGTGTACCACCATGAACTGAACTCCAGGTTGAACGTTTCCCATCAACCACCATCAGCTGTCTTATTTTAGCTAGCCAATTTATGATCCGAAACGTTAGATCACCTCAATTCCATGCCTCACTTTTTTTTTGCAATGTTTTGCCGTGAGGAACCTTATCAAACGCCTTACTGAAACCCAGATACACCACATCAACCGCTTTATCCTCATACATCTGTTTGGTCCCCATCTCAAAGTACTCAGTAAGGATTGTGAGGCACGAACAACGCTTCACAAAACCGTCTTGAATATCCCTAATCAACATATTCTGCTCAAGATGATTAAAATCCTGTCTCTAACAACCTTTTCCGATACTTGTCCCACAACCAAAGTCAGGCTTACTGGTGTATAATACCAGGGCAGTCTTGACACCCCTTCTTGAACAAGGAGACAACATTTGTTATCCTCCAGTCTACTCACGCTACTTCTGTAGACAATGAAGACGTGAAGATCAAAGCCAAAGTCTCTGAAATCTCCTCCCTGGTGTCCCAGAGAATCATTGGATAAATCCCCCCCGGCCCAGAGTACTTTACAGAATTGCTAACACCTCTTCCTTGCGGACATCAATCCTGACGAGTCTAATTGTCTCTATCTCAGAATTTTCCCTAACAACATTGTCATTTTCCTATGTGAATACCAATGAAAACTATTCTCATGTCACCATGCCCCGACTATTCTCAGCTCACTCTTTAAGTCTTTCCTGGGCAACTTGTAGCTCTCAAGCGGCATAACTGAGCCTTCACGTGTCATCTGAGCATCAGCCTACACCTTCCTCTTCATTATGTAGCCTTCATGGAGGATCAGGAATTGAATACTTAAAATTATGAGGAATTCGTCTTAAGTCTAATTGCAATATATGCTAACTTGCTCAGATCTCAGAGTGTTAGCTGGCTAAATGTGTCATTCCTTGATTATTTACAATGATTGCCAGTGGTGGTTCACCACTAAAGCAAATTTAAACACAGCCACCATTGTTCTGTTACATGAGAGTATAGTTTAACTACATGATAGAAAGAAGGAAGCTATAGAAGATGGTTTGAAACATATGAGCACCAACATTGAACTACACCTTCAAAGTATTCACCAGTATCATACACGACTGATTCTCAAGAATGGAGCAAGAACATTCACAACTCATTGCTTCAGTGAGACTTTACAGATCTTGTTGACAGGATATTTGTCATTCACCAATAATTTGTCTTGCATGGAAATCAATTATTCTGGTGGATTATACTTTTAAAGAAAATGACATAGATAGATAGATAGATAAATAGATAGACAGTTTAGACCGATAGATAGATAGATAGATAGATAGATAGATAGATAGATAGATAGATAGATAGATAGATAGATAGATAGATAGATAGATAGACAGATAAACCGATAGATGGACAGATAGACCGACAGATAGATAGATAGACAGATAGATAGATAGATAGATAAATAGATAGATAGATAGATAGATAGATAGATAGATAGATAGATAGATAGATAGATAGATAGATAGATAGATAGATAGATAGATAGATAGATAGATAGATAGATAGATAGATAGATAGTCTGTGAGGAAGAATAATCAGTTGATCGGGCAAAGGTGCTGTCAGTGTGACGCGCAGAGTGGGCCGATTTTAACACAAGAAGTATCAGCAATAAGGATGATGAACTTAAATCATATTTGGAACAATAGTGTGACCATTGCGGAAACTTGGATATCACAGGGGCAGGATTGGTTGTTGGATATTCCAGAGTTTAGCTGTTTATAAAGGAAAGGAGGGAAGTAAACGAGGTTAAAGGTGTGGCATTGCTATTCATGAATAGTATCATAGATGTAGGCAGGGAGGTTTTTGACGAGGGTTTGTATACGGAGTTCGTATGGGTGGTAGTCAAAAACAGGAAAGTAGCAGTCACTTAGAGAGTCATAGAGATATGCAGCATGGAAACAGACCCTTCGGTCCAACCCGTCCATGCCGGCCAGATATCCCAACCCAATCTAGTCCCACCTGCCAGCACCCAGCCCATATCCCTCCAAACCCTTCCTATTCATATACCCATCCAAATGCCTCTTAAATGTGTCAATTATACCAGTCTGCACCACATCCTCTGGCAGCTTATTCCATACACGTACCACCCTCTGCATGATTACGTTGCACCTTAGGTCTCCTTTATATCTTTCCCCTCTGACCCTAAATCTATGCCTTCTCGTTCTGGACTCCCCCACCCTGGGGAAAAGACTTTGCCTATGTACCCTTTGCATGCCCCTCATAATTTTGTAAATCTCTATAAGTTCACCCGTCAGCCTGCGACAATCCAGGGAAAGCATCCCCAGCCTGTTCAGCCTCTCCCAATAGCTGAAATCCTCCAGCCCTGGCAACATGCTTGTAAATCTCTTCTGAACCCTCTCAAGTTTCACAACATCTTTCCGGTAGGAAGGAGAACAGAATTACACGCAATATTCCAACAGTGGCCTTCATTGGGAGGGTTTGACATGATCCTTACAGCAACAGAGACACAAAGGAACAAATTGTGCGGCAGATTTTAGAAAGGTGCAGAAGTAACAGGGCTGTGTTTATAGGTGAGTTTAGCTTCTCTCATATTGTTTGGAAACTCATTAGTTCAAATAGTTGGAATGGAGTAGTCAATTGTTTGTCAGGTGTGTTCAGGAAGGCTTCTTGGCGCAGTGTGTAGATAGTCGAATGAGCAGAGGGATTAGCAGAGGGATTGAATTCAAGAGTCGTGAGGTGATGTTGCAGCTGTACAGGACTTTGGTTAGGCCACATTTGGAGTACTGTGTGCAGTTCTGGTCGCCTCACTTTAGGAAAGATGTGGAAGCTTTGGAGAGGGTGCAGAGAAGATTTACCAGGATGTTGCCTGGAATGGAGAGTAGGTCGTACGAGGATAGGTTGAGAGTTCTCGGCCTTTTCTCGCTGGAACGGCGAAGGATGAGGGGTGACTTGATAGAGGTTTATAAGATGATCAGAGGAATAGATAGAGTAGACAGTCAGAAACTTTTTCCCCGGGTACAACAGAGTGTTACAAGGGGACATAAATTTAAGGTGAAGGGTGGAAGGTATAGGGGAGATGTCAGGGGTGGGCTCTTTACCCAGAGAGTGGTGGGGGCATGGAATGCGCTGCCCGAGGGAGTGGTAGAGTCAGATTCATTGGCGACCTTTAAGCGGCATTTGGATAGGTACATGGATGGGTGGTTAATCAAGGATAGAAGTTCGGCACAACATCGTGGGCCGAAGGGCCTGTTCTGTGCTGTATTGTTGTATGTTCTAGGAGGACATTTTGGATTTGGTGCTTGGCAACAAGCGTGGCTCAGGATTTGTGAGTGGCATGGCATCTGAGGGGATAGCACTGCCACCTCGCAACGCTAGTGACGCCGGTTCGATTCCAGCCTCTGCGTGGGGTTTGCACATTCTCTTCATGTCAGTGTGGCTCCCCTCTGAGCGTTCCGGTTTCCACCCACAATTCCAAAATGTGCAGTTTAGGTGAATTGGCCGTGCTAAATTTCCCGCAGTGTTAGGTGCATTAGTCAGGCGTAAATATGTGCAAAATGTCTGTGTGAGTTACTCTTCGGATGGTCGTTGTGGACTTGTTGGGCTGAAGCACCTGCTTCTATACTGTAGGGAATCTAATCTAATCGAAAGCAAGCCATTCCAGGTGTTCCATCTCTTGGTGGGTCTGCATTTCGGGGATAGTGATCACAACTCCCTCACATTGGCCATGCTCATGAAGATCAATAGGAGCAGACAGAATAGGAAAACATTCAATTGGTGGAAGGAGAATTACAATAGAAATAGGAGCATCTGTGGTGCCTAAAGTGGGAGCCAATGTACTCAGGGAAATGCAAGATAGACTATGAAGTGGTTTTGGGATCATGTGCTGATAATACTACTTGGCTTGATGTCATTGAGGCAAGAAAAGAATGTTCGGTTGAAAGAACCGTACATGACAAGGAATGTGGAACACCAAGTCAAGAGGTAGAAGCAAGCTTTTTTCAATGTTGAGTAGGCAAGGATCAGAGTCGAGAGTGTCGTGCTGGAAAAGCACAGCAGGTCAGGCAGCATCCAAGAGCAGGAGAATCAACGTTTAGGGTATAAGGCAATGTCACCGCCGTCGTGCGTGACACCACCGCCATGGGCACTGATGTAGGCCCCACTTCCACTCCATTTGCAAGCGTCACTTTTGTTTCTTACGTCACCACCGACCCGAAAATCACGCCCACTCATGACTTTCTCCGCCTCCCTCCATCGAGCCCCTACCCAAACACAGATATTAGCTTCCAGCCCTGCCTTGTGTTTACATATCCCTCAGATTTCCCCCTCACTGAGGATGACCGTTTAGTCCTCAGCAAAGGTCTCACCTTCATTCCTCTCCACTGCCAGATTAAGGAGTTCGACACACGTCATAATCTTGAAATTTTCTTCTGACACCTCCTTCCCCGAGCTCATTTTTACAATCAAGAGTCCAGCCCAACCACCGAATGCCGGTTCTCTTGCCTCCAATATTCCCCGCCAACATGAATATTCCCGGGCTGGCCTATTATCCCCAATTAAGCTCTTCATTTCTAACTGCCACTGTGGTCTTGACCACGTCAACCTGTCCATCCCTTTCACTCACTCCAACCTCTCGTACTCACAATGTGCAGCCCTATATTCCCTCTGCTCCAACCATAGCCTCACCATCAAACCCGCAAACAAGGGGTGTTGCAGGAGTAGTTTGCCGCATCGATCTCTCCAACACTGAAGCCAGACTCCAACTCGCATACACCTCCACCTACTGAACCCTCAACCACTACCTCACCTTCTATCGCCAAACCTCAGCCACCACTTCATCACCTCTGGGGATCTCCCATCCACAGCCTCCAGGCTCATTGATTGTCAACACCACACTGTCCGATTCTACCTTCTACCAAAGATTTAAAAACCTTACTTCTCCGGTTGACGCATAGTCTCCATCTGTCCCACTGAACACATCTCTTTATCCATTGACACTGTCCAGATCCCCCTGTACAGGAACTCCCCACCTACATTCGGGACACCACCCACATTCTTCACTTCGTCCATCATTTCATTTCCCCGGCCCTCAATGCCTCATAATCAACGTGGGCATCCAGTCCCTCTACATATCCATCCGACACAACGAAGGCATTCTAGCTCTCCACTTCCTCCTCTCACACTCTCCCAACCAGTAGCCTTCCAACGACACCCTCAACCGTCTGGTTGGACTGGTCCTCACCCTGAACAACTTCCCCTTCCAATCCTCCCACTTCCGCCAAAGCAAAGAGTAGCCATGGGCACCCGCATGAGACCAAGTAATGGCTGCATCTTTGTCTTGGAACAGTCCATCTTCAGCAGGTACACTGCCAACACTCCACACCAGTTCCTTCACTACATTGATGACTGCATCGAGGCTACTTTGTTCTCCCATGACGGGGTTGAACAATCCATCAACTTCACCAACACCTTCCATCCCGGCGTCAAATTCACCTGAAACTTCTCGGACTCCTCCTTCCCCTTCCAGGCGCCCTTCAACTCCACCTCTGACGACCGACTTACAACTGACATCTCCCACAAACCGTCCAACTCCTTCAGCTACTGAAACTAAAGCTCATCCCACGCTACCGCCTGTAAAAGTGCAATCTGTTCTTCCTAATTCCTCCACCTCTGTCTCATCTATTCCCAAGATGGCCAGTTCCACCTCAGAAAATCCCAGATGGCCTTCTTCCGAGATTGCAACTTCCTTTCGGAATGATCGACAATGCCCTCCAGCGTTTCTCCTCCACGTCCCGCACCATCCCACTTGAACCTCACCACTCCCAACGCAAGGGTTGTCCCACTCCCAAGCCTCGAACTCGGCACCGCCCTCCTGACCTGTCCCTTACAATCTATCCTCCTTTCCGATCTATCACCTTCTTCCTCACCTTCATCTACCTATCGCAGCTACCTTCACCCCCAACTCCTCACCCCCTCCCACTTTTCTCGCAACGCCCCACCCCCCGCCAACAGCCTCATTCCGGATGAAGAGGTTATGCCTGAAACATCAACACTCCTCCTCCTCGGATGCTTCCAAACCTGCTATGCTTTTCCAGCACCATAGTTTCGACTCTGATCGTCAGTATGTGCAGTCCTCACTTTCTTCTCGAGGCAAGGTCAGACTGGATTCTGCGGCGATACAAGATAGCCAGGAAGGAACGAAAGAATGGTCTGAGGAAAGCTGGAAGGGGTCATGAAATGGCTTTACCGGTTAAGATTAAGGAAACCTTAAGGTATTCTGCGCTAAAGAAAGATTGAGGTAGAGTAGCAGGGATGCACGCAGACATTTCAGCCTGGGCCTTATCTGCTCCCATCTGCTTTCTTCCTTTTTCTTTTATTTTCTTTTCTTTCTATTCATTTGTTTCTTCGCTTTCCTTCTCTTTTCTTCAAAGCCTTTTCAGCAGGTTGATCATGGAAGTTGTCCCTCCTCCCGCCCCAATCCACAAACATGCCTCAACCAGCTGGGCCAGATCAGAACAGGACAGACTGCGGATCGAAGCTGAAGCTACAGGCTTCCACTGTGTGACAGCATACCCTCCCCCTGTCCCTATCTGTCTTTCAGTAGTTTCTCCTCCAAACTGAGACCCAGGCCCAGTCGTCTCGTCCAGACCCTCGGACAAGGCTCCGAGTTCTCCTCTCTCCTCCAATATCCCAACCCTCCTGTATCCACATTCCTATCTTTCATGTCACTCCAATCCTTTTGCATTCATATCGCCTTTCCACATACACTATCATCCATCCCTTACATGCCCATTACTCCTAAAACTTAGTTTACCCCCATCCCTCACATATGGCCAACCTGTTCTACCCGCAGTGACAACCTTCACTTCAAAACTACAATGCCTTGCAGCCATATCTCCTCATGGGAAAAGATTTGGCAGTAAAACCAGAGGACAATTTCAGAGCTGGATTCCCGAAGGCAGTGCCAGGTTGTCTTCATCCTCGTTCTGGCAACTCCTGCGATGTCACCAGTGTCAAGTTACATTGGCCCTTGCCATTCCCTTGGACAATGCTGGGACCGTGGAGATAGCAGCCCTGCTGCATGGGCAAATGCCGGTCTTACTTGCAACCTTTCCTAGGTTTGCGCCATGGCGAGGACACTCCAGCATTGAATCACAATGACGGCACAACACAGGAAGCAGCAGTCAATCAGGTATAAGGCTGTGCTTGATTGGCGACAGAGGTTGATTTCGATAGTGCGAGAGGGCATTGCACCTCTTTGGGCAGTTACTGCCTCAAGCTAGGCAGCACTCAGCAAATCAGGTGTTGTCTGGCCACAGTCCACTTCCTCTATTGAGTGCATACGGCATGGGATACAAGTAGCCTGAACTGTGGACTGTTAACACCGCACCAAGCACAACTAGAATGCAATAAAGAAACCGGCAATTATTCTTCCGCCTGCGTTCCTTGCAGACTCAACAGAAGGAGATGGTCATCAGAGTTGCGACTCTCTCAGGGACACTAGCCACAGCACTGCACTCAAGGTGTTCGGGAAGAAACAGGGCATGACACACGACTGGTTTGAAGAGAGCTCAACTATGCTCACTGCTGTCATTGAAGCAAGGTGTGTTGCACTGTGAGTGCACAAACACCATCCTACTCAGGAAACACTACGAGCTCGTCGGATAGTAAGAGGTAAGATCAATAATAGGGCCAGGAGATGCACAAATGATCAGTGGTGCCAACAATGGGAAAGCATTCAGTCAACATTTGGCACAGGCAACATTCGGGGAATATACAGAAGGATGAATAAAACCATTGGTTCAACCCAGAGCAAGACAGATCGACTGAAAATAATTACAGGCGAGACGACAAAAGACAAAAAGAAGCAGAGGGAAACTTGAGTGAAACATTGCTCTGAACTCCATTCCAGAGAAAACAGTATCTCAGACAGTGTGCTAGACACAGTGGAATGCCTGCCAGTTATGAAGGAATTGGATACATTTCCAAATGCTGAATAGTTGATTAAGTCTGCCGAATGGTAAGGTATCAAGATTGGATGGTATTCCATGAGAGGTCATCAAGTGCACAAAATGGCACCTTGCTGAACCACCCACACAAACTGCTGCGCCACTGCTGGAAAGGAAGCAGTGCCACATGAGAGACTGTTACTCTATATGATAACAAAGGGTACAGAAGCGACTGGAACAACTACAGGTGAATCGCTTTGCTGGCCAAAGCGTTGGGAAAGTCTTTGGCGTCGAGGCCTGCATAGACTGCAGAACATTGCTAGAAGAGTATGATCTTTTCTCTCCAAGAAAAATGCAGAGAGCAAAGACAATCACTCTACGTCGTCTTCATTGACCTTACGAAGGCCTTCGAACTTGTGTTCATAGACAATCTGGTCAAGGTCCTCGCCAAGATTAGCTGTTCCGCCCAAGACCCCTCAGGATAGTACAATAATTCCACATAGAGATAATGGATGTCGTTTTTGTTGACGGCACTTCTTTGGAGCCTTCAACATTCACAGTAGTGAAGCCGGGAGGCGTGGTTCCCCCCAAACTGTCTGGCATCTTCTCAGCCGAAGCACACATTTGGAACATCAACTGATGGTTTCTACCTCCACACCAGATTGGATAGACGATCGTCAGTGAGGGCGAAATCCAAGATGCATGAAATGTTGTTTGAAGACGACATGGCTCTGGAAACACACATGGGAGAGCAATTGTCAACCCCATGGACAGCTTCTCAAGCGCCTATCAAAACTTTAGATTGACCATTACGGTGAAAAAGACTAATATGCTGGATCAACGTGTTGAGCAGCTCCTGTCATTGCCATCAATGACTACGACCTGGAGGTACTCCAAGTGTTTACATACCTTGGCTCCACTATCACAGGCAGTCTCTCTCTAGACTCTGACATCAACACACGGATCAGAGGATTCATCAACATTCATCAGACTGACAAAGAGAGTCTGGGAGAACAGAAACCTGATGACACGCAACGATTCTGCAGTTGATAGGGTTTGCATCCTCAGCACTCTGCTCTATGGATGCATCCCCTGGAGACTCAACTCCAGACAAAAGCGGCACTTCAAAGCCTTCCAACTTCGCAGCCTGAGATGCATCGTGCATCAAGTCATCAACAATGAGGTTCTGGCCCATGCCCAGATACCGAGCGTCTAAACCCTAATTCTATAATGGCATATCTACTGGCTGGGCCATGGACACATCATGTCAGATGGAAGGATCCCGAATGACCTGCTGTATTAGGAATTGGCCTCTGGTAAGGGAGCACAATGGTGGACACAACTTCATTTCAAAGACGTCTGCAAGAGGGACACGAAGTCGGTGAACATCAAATTCGAGATTTGGGAGGACACTGCAAGTGATCGCTCTCACTGGAGCCTGAAATTACGCAGAGGTCTAAAGCGAGGAGAAGAGAAACTAAGGTTTGCTGCTGAAGAAAAACGCAACTGCTGAAAAAAAAGACAACACCGGAGGGTAGCACCTTCAAGTGCAGTCTCTCCAGGCGAGAAGGCGCCCCCTTGCTGGCCTCTACAGCCACAACAGACGCTGCGCTTCCAGCAAAGATTGAAGTCAGCGTTCCCAAGCGCAGATCCATGGTCCCGTAAGATTAACAAATGTCACCATATGCAATTTGGTCCTTCTTTATTTATAGATGGGCTGTTAGTTCCTCCTCATTTTTTAATGCACATAGACAATTGCAAGCAAATGATAGAAGTTGCATCATCTACACAGTAACTACTGGAGATAATTTGAATTCATTGAGAGCTGGTAACGTTGTTGGTACTGATCTAAGTTCCTGAGAAAAATGCGGAAGAACCACATGGAAATAACTAAGGACTTTGGCAATATTTGTTTCCTTGACTATCAAGGGTTTGTACATAATGCTGATGAGCTAATTACGTTGCACTTAAAGTTGTCATGTTAAACTCACAGGACTTCATGCACTCTCTCACAGACAGTTTCTCAGTCTCTCACATACACATTCGGTCTAAAATAGTCTCACATAAGTTTTCTCAAATATTGTTTCTGCATCCAATATACTGACTCAAAATCGCACACACAGTCTCTCTCATTCCCCAACACGCACATTCAGTTATATGCTTGCTGCAGTCATTGGACATAACTCAACTACTCACACACCATTTCCTAGGTACAGTTGCTGACAGACATGAACAATTCCTGTCACCCACATCCACGCTGTCTCTCACATGCCCATACAATGGCACTGACTCATTTTCACTCCTACATGCAATCTCTTGCACTGGAAACTGAAACTGGAGTACAATGCAAACTCACTCACACACTTTCGCAAACTGTCACATATTTGATCAATCACATGCCCACATGTTGTCCAATGATACAAACTCTATCTTTCTCAGAGCATGTGGAAATTGGAGGTTAAAGGAGGCTGCAATGTACTTTCTGGATGGTACAACGGCCACCACTACACATCATTGGTGGATGCATTGGATGATAAACTTAGGGGTTACTTCCCCATGTATCCTGATATATCCTATTTTCTTTTCCTGCAGCTAATATAGCAACGATTATGATCCTATGCGGTGGAAACGAGGAGTTACCAAACATGTGATTCCGTAACTCGTGGCCATGGCGATGTCAGATATCCGCGTGGCGATCCTTGACCTGACACTGTGACGTATACCTACTCTTTTTTTCAGAACACTTCCTTTCCTGATCGACATAGATGTGTTTAACGTTCAGGCTGTCCTCCTTTATGCAGCATCTGGCTGCTCAGTTCGATTTAACGTCGCTTTCACTTCGATTAATGTGTGGCCATTTGCTGCCAAAATCTGAAACCTCATTCGTGTACTGAATTATTGTAAGCTTCATTGTTCGGATCACTGACTGTGCTGAGGTATGTAAATAATTTCACCTGTATTTTATGTATAACAGTAATTATGGTTTCTCAAATTGTCCTGTGTTTTGTGGTAAGAATTTCGTGATGCAAATTTAAAGTTATATACCGCAATTGAAGGTTTTCAATACATTCTCACACCTTGTGTTCCATTCGTCCTGTTTTTGTTACTGAACATTTTTTTTGCGTAAGTTACATTTCAGCGAGTAGCATAGCCTACAAGAGATGCAGTACCCACAGCAATGGGGAAAATCCAAAATTCGAAGGAAACCATGATTTTATTGTTTGTTGTTACTGTAAATTTCATTCTGCTGTGGTCAGTCTTTGCAGTGACTTCAATAGTTGCGTGAAAGGATAATCTGGGTTATTTCATGTACGTCCCCCCGTGCATCCAGGAATTAGGATTCAATCCCCAGCTCCAAAGTTGCTGCACAAACACTGGGATCTGCACTGCGACCCATGCTAATTTCAGGGGACGATTCTAAAATGTGCACAAATATACCTTCAGTATACTTGTGGCCATGGCGCTGTTAGATCTGCTGGTGGTGATCCGTGACCCGACATTGCGACATATGTCTATTCTTTATGCAGAATACTTCCCTCTCCTGACGGACACAGACGTGTGTAACATTCTCGCTGTCCTGCTTTATGCAGCATGTGACTGCTCCGTTTGGTTCACCGTCGCATTCACTTCAATTGATGTGTGGCCATTTGAGTGAAAGGATAATCTGGGTTATTTGATGTACGTGCCCGCATGTATCCAAGAATTAGGATTCAATACGCAGCTCCAAAGTTGCTGCACAAATACTGGGATCAACACTGTGACCCAGACTAAGTTCAGAGGCGATTCTAAAATGTATCCATCTATTCCTTCAGTCTAAAACCAAAAATGATGAAACAGTGAAAGCATCGATTTCTTCCTGGTTTCGCTAATGAATTGTGGATAAACTATTGCACATCAAACGACTGCACATATTCAGTATTTTATGCCTTCATTCATGCCCTTTTTGAGGCACTGTCAATTACATGATGACGTGGGTGGATTAGAAGAATATTGTGGACTGCATCATGCATGGAGAAAGTGAGGACTACAGATGCTGGAGATCAGAGCTGAAAATGTGTTGCTGGAAAAGCACAGAAGGTCAGGCAGCATCCAAGGTGCAGGAGAATCGAAGTTTCGGGCATGAGCCCTACTTCAGGAATGAGGAAAGTGTGTCCTTCCTCCTTCCACCTATCGCATTTCCAACGCTCCTCCCCCAAGTCCCTCCTCCATACCTTTTATCGAAGCCTGCTGGACACACTTTTCTCATTCCTGAAGAAGGCCTCATGCCCGAAACGTTGATTATCCTGTTCCTTGGATGCTGCCTGGCCTAATGCGCTTTTCCAGCAACACATTTTAAGCTCTGCGTCAGGCATGGAGGAGATATGGTTAGTTATAGTGGTATTGAGCTCGAGTCTATAACGTGCGTACATATCCACTCAATGAGTATTATTGGATAATGATTTGTTACATTAAGAGTGAACGGAACGGAATCAATATGAGTCAGCCATTCTGAATTTATGCAAAGTTTTCTGAAGTTGGTACGACCTGCTGACTATGAGCGTCGCAAGTGAAGGGCATGAATGGTAATGGCTTTGACACTGATTCTGCTGAATAATGGTTCTTTGTCTTGGATAATAGGTGCTGACACATCTTTCAAAATATCTCTCAGTCTAAATATTGATCTGTTTATCTGTCCCAATATCTGTGCACCTAAATATCTGTCTTTCTAAATATCTGTCTCCCTAAATATATATTCAATCATCTGCTGATCGACTCTCCTGTCTATCTATGCATCTAACTATCTTTCCATTTGTAAGCATACATATGCATCAGTTCCTCGGTTTATCTGTCTGTCTCTCTCTCTGCAAACAACTCTCTATCTCTCAACCTCTCTCTCCCAATATCTATATGTCTGTCTACTTATTTATTCATCTATTTGTTTATCTGTCAGTCTGTAGATCCATATTTCTCTCAAATGATCTAACAATAAAATGTGTGTCCATTTGTCTGGTATTTATGTCGATACTTTTATGCCTGTTTGATTGTCTATTTATCAGTCCAGCTGTATTTCTCTATTTCTCTTACTCTCCAAATATCTGTCGTCGAAATATCCGTTAATCTATCTGTCTCTATGTCTATTCAACTGTCAGTCTGTCTATCCATCTATTAATGCTTATGTATCTGACTGTCTATGTTTATCCCTCTCCCAAATATTGGTTTATCTAAATATTTGTCTACTTGTCTGTCTATCAATCTAACTATCCATCTGTCTGCTGGTCTATCTATCCGTCTGCCTGTACATGCGTATGCATACCTCGCTCTCCAAACATGTGTGTTCTATATATCTGTCTGTCTAAGTATTTGCCTAGCTATCCAGCTATATAACTATTTATCTAATTGACCGCATGTGCATCGATTTGTTGTTCTTTATCTGTAAGAGCCTACATAATTTCCAAAGATATTTAGAAGCACCAGGGCTTAGATAATTAGGGTAATAAAGCAAAGATGATTGTATTAGTCCAGACGTTGAAGACACAGTAATGTTAGAATGGATCTGCAAATATCGTCAGCCATTGCAACGATAGTGATAGGTGCAGACATCTAACTCGTGTTTGATAAATCTACTGGCATTCTTCGAAGACATAACTGCTGTAATTGGTGAGAGGCAACAATGAATGCGGTATACGTGGAATTACAGGAGGAATTTCAATAAGGTCACAAAGGGATAGAGACTGTCAACGTAAACTGTGTGGAATTGGAGGAATCGTCCAGAGATGGCAAGTGGTAAACAGATGGGAATAAAATTGTAGTTCTAAGCGTTTTACTTTCTGAATGGCTGAGAGTGACGAGTGGAGTGCTTTGGAGAAACCTGTTTGGACGCCAGCCACTCACAACATATATTCAGGATTTGGACGAGGGAAGCAAATCTAAGATCGCCAAGTCGACAGTTGACACGATGTTATGTGGGACTGTGGGTTGTGGGGATTACGCAGTGACTATCAGTCTGTCATGATTCACTGGAAGTTAAGAAGTATTGGGGAGATAGAACATCTCACGGACACTGATAACACTGGAAAACGTGGGGAAATAAATGAAGGATATTCACAAGGACTCGGAAACATTTCAAAATCGAAGAGCCACAGACGAATAAGACGTTGTAGACCTCAGCTGAAGGAAATCTCTTCTTTAGGGGCAGAAGGGTGGGGGAGGTGTGAATCCATATTATCATCTGATGAAAATTGTGCCGGAGGCCAATAAATTGTATGCTCCACAGAAGGATCTCGTTCCAAAGGGATGGCAATGGTGATAGAGAGAGCAGAAACTAAGTTGAATGTCAGTCACGATTCCATTAAGTGATTGGAAAGGTGGAAGGGGTTGAATGCTTTGACCTGGATCCAGCTTTTTCGAAGGGATATATTTCTCATCTCATTTCAGTAGCACTGGCTCTGACTGCTTCAACAATGTCGGCCAAATCAGAGCAGGTGTTATTGACACTCAGCCGATGTCTGCCATAATCATAAGATATCACAACAGGTTTCAGCTGTTCACCCCAATGAATCTGTTCCATCATTCCACCATATATTCGAGAAATATATTTCTCGAATCCGTTCTCTTGCCTTCTCCCCGGAACCCTTGATTCACTTAACAATCAAGAAAAGATCTATCTATATGTGACTTACAGTCAACAGCTTGGCCTACATAAAAATCAGCGCGCAATGTGTTCCACAGACATAACACCCGCTGGCTGACTGTATTCTTCCTCATTTCACTTGTGAGGTGTTGTCGCTTCATCTGAGGCATTGTCCTAGAATCCTAATCTCTCCGAAGAATGGAGACTTCTTCTCCAAGTCCACTATATCCAGGACTCTCAGCACGTTGAATGTTCCAATCAGATGCTTTCTCATCCTTTTAAACCATACTCAGTACAGAGTCAGAAGCCTCTCACACTCCTCTTATGTTAAGGTCCTCATCCCCAGGATCGTTTATCAGAGCATTTACTGGATCTGATTCCAAGGCAGTACATCTTACATGAGATACAGGCGCACGAGAATTGCTCACCATATTACAAATATGCCGTCTGACCTGATGTTTACACAAGTTTAGCAGTACATCCTTAGCAACTGTGTATATAGTTTGATGTTCTGAAGCAGATGGCAACAGTGGAAGGATCCTTCTCGGACTGGAGTCCTGTGATTAGTGCTGCACCTTGGGTTCAGTGTTAAACAGATTGCTGTTTGTGTTCACATTCAAAGACTTTTTGAGAAAGTGCAAAGCGTATTTATTAACTTTGTCGATCCTCCAAAAAAGGCAGCATTTTCGACTGTGATGAGGGGGATCAGAAACTGCTGCAGGACCTTGATCAGCTGGGACAGTGTGCCGAAAACTCAGCACTAACATGTTGTGCTCTCCATTTTCTTCTGAGGATTCCATCTTTAAGATAATATCCATCAGGAATATTCTCTGCCTTCTTTTCCGAGTACGCATTAACATATATATTTGTTATTGTATCATCTTTCGATTGTAAGCTCTTGAGGCTTTCAGGGCTGAGCACTTCTGCCTGACTCTCTTCTTGTTCAGGTTTTTCCAAAACTATTATGTCAAACAATAGGCCCGCTAAGTGAACCTCAGTTCCTTTTTCTTTCTGTTTCGTTTTTGCTTTGGTCTATGAGTTATGATTGTGGGATCTGATTACTATACTGTATTGGAAAATTAAAGAGTTTTTTTTTAGTCCTCAGTTACCTGGTCTTCCTTGGGCTTCTCCCCAAAACGGGGTGCCACTCCCACCTTGGATCCGGCCAAATCATTTCCAAGAACAAATTGGCTTTCTGGAACCGACGCTCTGTCGATCGGTATCACGGTTACTTCCCCAGTCTTCAGTTGTCACGCCAACCTGACCAATTCTGAATTTCTGTCCGTCTCCCCCAGAAATTAGCACTCACTTGGGTAACAGATCAGAAAGAGTGCAAATGCATTCATCTCTTACTACTAGAAACTGATTCGATTCTGTGTCTCTCAAAATTATAATTTGTTTCCCTTCTCGCTCTGTTTTTTTTGAGTTAATTCTAAAGACAGAGACGAATTCTTGAAAAAGGTTAGGCATGAACTCCAAACTTTCGTGGTTGTGCACTCTCCTGCAACTTGTCGACTTTTCTTGGATTTCCTTTACTACTTTAACTAATGCCATTAGCTTCGCTTCTTTTACCAAATCTATTCCCACCGTGCTTTTCTTTAACTACAAGCGCTGTGAGTGTACGTGTAATACTTTAGCACAGTAGAAAACTGAGTCCTTCCGTCTTCCTTCAACACTGATAGGTTCCTTTTTTAACCTGTGGTAAAAAATTTCCAGTATTCCCTGCTCTTTGTTTCTTAGTGTAGGATTTCTACTTCTCCCAATTTCTATCCCTCACAGGATGAAAGTCCTCTGCATCAATCTGCCACTTCATCTCACTTCTTGAACTTTCTGTTCATCCGCATGAATTCTTCTTGTCTCTCGATATGGGTTTTTAAACGCTTCCAGGGGGAAAATCTCACCTTGAGTCTCATAGGTCTTATCCATTATTTAAGAATTGCATCTACCTATCAAGATAATTATTTTAAGACTTTCGAACTCAACATAAGCCTGTCCTGTCTTCTTCATTATGTTTCTGAACAGCTGTCTATACGCTTTTGGTACCAATGCATAAGCACTCTTCGTTATCTCTTCACCGCTCAACTGACAGCACTCGAAAACCTCACTGACTCTGCCTACGACTTTAGACGGAACTATCATTACCCACAATTCCACTGACCTGTCTATTTGCGTCGCCACTCGTTCTAATAAAATAAAGAAGGCTTCGACATCTTTCTCATCAAGACGTGGCAGAAGTTTAACATATTCGTATCTGTCACAAACTTGTCTCCTTGTCTCCGTCCTGTTACTTGACTTTCCTGAATAAGTCGTAATTTGCGAAGTTTCATTTAACTCTCCTTTTCCCTTGCTTCTCTCTCTTTTTGCACGTCGCTTTCTTCTCTCTCTCTCGTTGCTCAGCTCAGAATCTTCCCTCCTTTTCGTTTCCCCTCTCTTTCTTTAATCATATGTAAACTCCATTTTCCTCAATTGTAATTTAAGTTTTTTTTTCTAACTTTACTGCACCTGTGCGTTTCTCTGACAGACCTAATTGTTTGAGTAATCCACTTATAATTTCAATTTTACTTCTGTCCTTGATTAAGTAGAATTCTACCCTCTTCACTAATTCTAACAGTATGCTCTTTTCTTTTGTTTCGAAACTTTCATGGCAAATTTGGGAACCATTTTGAAATCCTAGAACTTCTTTAGCAATTTTAAGAGCCATTTCTCTCACTTTTAATTTAACCAATCACAAGTAACCGAAATTCAGGAAATTGTCTCACCTACTTTTTATTTAAGATCTCGAAAACTAATTTAAATCTACTTAAATCTACTGGGATCGTTCCTGCCACAAATTTGTTCAAATCTGTCCAAGTCTCAGGCAGGATCTGTGTAAATTGGCCAGTTCAAGTACTCAAGCCCTCAATCTCTTCTGAAACGGCAATAAAACCTTCTGCTAATTATCCCTTCTGCTAGTTAGAGCAAATGCACAGAAAAATCCTCACTTCGCCTCATTATCTGCTAAAGCATGAATGACAAAGAGCTGTCCAGATTTCCAGTACTTAACAAAAAAAAATGATTTTATTCTGTCTCTAGAAAAGTAAACATTAAACAAGAAGTATTTACAACTCTTTGTCTCCTTCTTCTGAAAGAGATCGTATGGACTTTCCAAGCTATAACAATATACTGATACAATAAAACCCCTATTAAATTTATAGGAGCCCAGTTTTCAAAACCAGACTAGGGCTGTCATTCCCACTGTCGATCTTCCTCTGTTTGTGTAACTTCCTGGGTGTGCTTCGGTTATCTGATGCATGGGTGTTTCATATGCGGTCAAAGCAGACTTTCAAGTGGGGGATACTGATCTTTCTGGTTAACTGTCCTAAATGCCTGTTTCTTATACTCCAAATATTGGACAGTCTATTGATTCAATCTTTTCAAAATAGTAAAATTCAAATGCAATTTGGTTTTGTGTTTCTTGGGGCATAATTTACACTGATTGTCTAAATTCGAAATGATGTGAAAACAATTAAGGTTTCTAGGTTACAACCAAAGTTTACAACTTAACGAAACATGTTTCAATTGTCAGTCACATGACAGGTGCTTGCCAGCATTCACTCTCTCTTAGAAGTGCATTACACACCTTCAATTTCATAACAACAAAGTCTCTGTCTCAGAAGCAAAACACTTCATTTAGGGACTCCGCTACCTGTTCATACTCCAAGAAAACGTTCCCTCCGCTGTCACTCATTGGCCTACTCTATCTCTCATAATTTCCTTATTCCTTATGTGTCAAATGCTTTTGGCTTCCCGCCAAGGCCTTTCAGTGTCCCCGCCTAGCTCTCCTCAATCTATTTTTGAGTTATTTCCAGTTACCATGTGTTTATCTAAAGCTGCGTGAGATCCTTGCTTCCTCAAACATAAGTAGGTTTCCTTCTTCTTCTTGACAAAAGGCTCCTCTGTTCTTTTTATCCAAGGCCTCTTCAACCTAACATTCCTTAAGTGTCTCCGTTGTACAAAAATATCCAACACTCGCAACAAGTGTTCCACAAACAGCCTACACATTTCTGGTGCACATTTCCAATCGAACACCTGATCCTAATTTATTCTTCAAGACTTGTCTAATAACAGTATAATGTCCCCACCCACAATTAAATACTTGGATGCACTACCTACTCATATCCCTCTCCATGGCTAAGGTAAATCTGTTGCATTTGTGGTCAGTTTAACTAAAATGCTCTCCGACTGAGCGATCTGATAACTGGCTCTACTCGGTGCTTTCCCCAAATCCAAAATGGCCTCCACCATAGTTGGCCGATGTACGTATTGAGTCAACAATCCCTCCTTAACATACTTGAAAAAAATCTGTTACTGAATTTCACCTATACTGACTTAGTAGACAAACCTTCCTCAGCAATCTCCTTTTCTGCAGCTGTGATGCATTCTGTATTTAAGAGTATGTTGCTGAAGAGATACTCTAGAATGTTGCCTGCGTTGAAGACATTTCGTTATTAAGTAAGATGGAATAGACTGACGTTGTTTATTGTATAGCAGAGGATACAGAGGATATTAGGGTTGGTGGGGGCATGATTGGGATGATTGGATTGCCTACAGCGTGGAAAAAGGCCCTTCGGCACAACCAGTCCACAATGACCCACCGACGAATAACCCACCCAGACCCCTTATCCGCTGAATAATGCATCTAACACTATGGGCAGTTTAGCATGGCCACTTGACCAGACCTACGCATCTTTGGACTCTGGGAGGCAACTGGACCACCCAGAGGAAACCCACGCAGACATAGGGAAAATGTGAAAACTCTACACATACAGTCGCCCGAGGCTGGAAATGCATCTGAGGAAACTGGTGCATTGAGGAAGCAGTGCTAACCACTGAGCCACCGTGCCGACTCGAAACGAGCACCAACTTTGACACTGCGAGCATTGCTCACGTACAAACTTCAGCAACAGGCTTGGTTAGTTTGGGAATTGAATCCACGACCTTGGCGTTATTAGCACCAGCTCTAACTATCTGAGAAAGATACAAGGAGCGTAGACAGGGAGATTTATGAAAGGTCAGGTCTTGATGAAAAGTCAGGGTTCGGAGGTTTAGAGGAGATACCGAGACAAAATTAAACCATCCAGAGAGTGGTAGGAAACTGGAAGGCACTGTTGTGAAATGCAACGAGAAGGGCAAGACATGCTGCACAATGGCTCAGTACTGGAAAATTGGATTCGTCTAAATTGTTGGCTGGCTTCGATCATGACAGAGGCCGGAGGCTAATGGGCATTTCTTCTGTGCTTTATACCTCTCTGGCATTAATTGCAATGTGAAGCATTCTGCTGGACACAGCTCGAATTATTTTAGAACCCTCAAACAAGCATTGCGTCAGCTCCCCGGCAATTGTTGAGCCAGCAGCAGTTCAAACAACACTTACAATGAGTGTGAGGTAACTTATTTGTCAAATGTACCTTCAATAATATTTGGTATTTATAAATAATTCGTTTCCTTCGATTCCAATACATGAGCTAAAATATGAATTACTTATACTTTTATAAAACATTCTACAACTAGCGTCACACTTTAGTGTTTGTTAAAATAGTGATTCATATACTCTACAAGTTTCAGAATTCTTTTGTCAGCAGAGGGTTTCTGTTTCAAAAATAAAACAAAAATACTCCTGGATTGAGAAGTTAATTGGAATCACTTGCGCGGTGACTGGAAATGCGATGCATAAATCTATTAACACAGCTCAGGTGTTCATCATGACCTGGTGCCAACTCAAAAAAAAAACAGAAAGATGTCTCTTAGGATCTGCCCTTTCTGCTCTATTTAAAGATTCCCCTTTACTGGTATGAACATGTACTGGCTGCATTACACACAATTACCTTCTCCCCTTTGACGGATGAGACATCATGATTGCGACTATTTTAGTTTCAGTAAATCATGAAAGAGCCAGGATACAACGGATATTTCAGAAGATCGAGAGGATATACTTCCCGCTACTTGGTATTATCAGTGTCCCTAGTAAGTGATAATCTCTGATATCAATTCTCCAAATTGTGTTCCGTTCTTTTCTTATTCTCCTGATTTGGCTTCCGGGGTCGTGATAGCGTGGTGTCTCAGTGGTTAGCATTGCTGCTTCAGAGCACTTGACTTGCGGGTTTTGAAGCCAGCATTGGGCAATTGTCTGTGGGTAGTTTGTAAACTCTCCCTGTGTCTGTGTGAATCCCCTGTGGGAGTCCAAGGGTGCGCAGGTTGCATGAATTGGCCATGTTTAATTCCCATAATTTCGCAGGTGTTAAGGTTAGATGGATTAGGTTAGGTAAGGGAAAGGTAGAGCAATAGGTTAGGAGAATGGGATTGGGTGGATTACTCTTCGAAGGGTCAATGTGGACTTGTTAGGTCAAAATGGCCTGGTTCTACACTGTTAGATTTCTAATTTCTGCTTTCCAGATTGCTCCATTGTGACTTGTGCATGAGCTGCTGTTTCACCTTCACTCCTTTCGTTTACGTGGTGTATTCTAACGCCATGTTCGACCAGTCTAAACTGTAGTTAGCAGAGATTGTTAAGGTTATTTCAAGGTAGCTGGCCCATTTCATGTTACTGTGAAGATGAATCAGCTGAAATCTGCTGCATGCATTTCGCATTTTTTTTGTTATTATTAAAGACCAAATATAATTAATATAGAAAACTTAGAAACATTGGACATTGTATTTCAGAAATGTTACATACTCAGCGATACATATGCATAATTAGACATACACTCACTCACTCAGTCTTCCTTTAGGACTCTCTCTCTCTATCACATAGGGAATCTCTTATTGCCGTAAATTCTCTCTCACATGCACCAACTCGCTAACACCCTCATATACACTCCCTTGATCTCTCTCTCATAATCTTATACACTCACTACTCTCGCTGAAAGACATACTCTCGGTCACAGACATATCTTCTGTCTGTCATGTACAGACTTTCTGAAACATACATTGTCACACATGCTGCATCTCGCACCCACCTATTCCCACTCTCACACACTCGTTTCTATTCACTGGACATACACACACACGCACTCTCTCACAGACACTCTGTCCCACGCACAATTTCTTGACACACTCTGTCGCTCACAGTTACACACGCACACACTCACAGACTCCTCTCTCTGTGTCTCACACACGCGCTCACTCACACAGTCACATAACTTCACTTTTGTACACGTTGTCACTCACACATCTGCACTCATACACTCGCTCTCAAACTCTTGCTTCAGTATGTTTACACTTCCACATCCAGCCTCACGCAGATACTCATGATCTTAGAAATACACACTCACTCATTTACACAAGCATTCACACACATTCTTCACACATACTAATTCACTCGCTCACTTGACCACGTTATGTCAGACACTTACACATGTTCACAGATCCCCTATCATTATGCATAATTTGTTATCTCACACCAACTGTCGCAGACAATGTGGGGATGAGCTTCCTTCTTTGAATGTTGCAATCCCTCTGGTGTAGAGCCCCCGACTGTGTATTTTGGAAAGGGGTTCCTGGATTTTGATCCTTTCGCACCAAAGGAATGAAAACTTTATTTTCGATCTGATTGGTGGCTGCATGGCTCAGTGGGAAACGTGCAGGGGTTTCTTTCCTTCATCCACTGCACCTTTCCGTCAAGGTCATGGTGGAGGCAGTTTGAAATTTTTGTTGGGGTAGGCCACAGTGTATCTTGCAGATGATGCACAACGCTGTTACAGTTTACCAGGGATGAATGCTGAACTTTGCATTTAGCAGTATCATGCATGCTGGTGCATTATAAACATGCGATTTTTTTCAGTTAATTTAGTGACCATTATAATCCTGTCCCGTGGAAACTGTGGACTCTCCAGATGTGTAAATCTCTACCTCGTGGCCATGGCGGCGGCAGACCTACTGGTGGTGATCCTCGATGTAATCTGGAGACATATCCCTGCTCTTTATCCAGAAGACTTTATTTTCCTGGATTATGTAGATGTGTGTAACATTCACGCTGTCCTACTTTATGCAGTCACTGACTGTTCTGTCTGGTTCACCGTGGCGTTCACCTTCGATCGATTTGTGGCCATTGCCTGCCAGAAGCTGAAAATGAAATATTGCAGAGAGAAAACGGTGGCTTTGGTTCTTGGAACAATGACTCTGCTGAGTTGTTTAAATAACTCATCCTGGTATTTTATGTATAACAATAGGTATCGTTTAGGGAATTATCCTATGTTTTGCGGTATAGCTACTTCTGATCTGACATTGATGTTATGGGTCACAATTGAAATTGTTCATTACATTCTCACACCATGTGTCCCTTTTGCACTGATTCTGCTCCTCAACATTTTCACCGTCAGGCATATTTTAGTGAGCAGCAGAGCCCGTAGGAGACTCCGGGCTCACAGTAATGAGGTAAATCCCAGAGACACTGAAATGGAGAGCCGAAGAAAGTCCATCATTTTACTGTTTGCTATTTCTATCAATTTCATTCTGCTGTGGGCAGTGTTTACTGTGAACGCTTTAGTTAAGCGCATACGTGACCTAACTCATGCTCTTCCTTTGCTTCCTCACTTCCAAGAAATTGGCTTCATTCTCCAGATGCTGAGTTGCTGCACAAATACTGCGATCTACGCTGTGACCCAGGCTAGGTTCAGAGAACAGTTAAAGAATATGGTGATCTTCCCTTTCATTCTAATTTTTAACCTACTGAGAAATTTCAAGCACTAGGCATTACCCAGTATCAAATCTCAAGCTTACACTCAATTATTCCTGTGCATTCCCCAATAAGTGTCTTTTCATCTGAGTTCACTGAACCACTGTGTTTACACTCATCTTGATATACACCAGCAATATTGTTTGCAGCAGTGTACAAATGGGTGATGATTAGATTGAATTACTTACAGTGTGGAAACAGGCCCTTCCTCCCAAAAAGTCCACACCGCCCCACCACCCACCCATATGCCTTCCTAACAGTACGGGCAATTTCGCATAGCCAATTCACCTGACCTGCACATCTTTGGACTGTGGGAGGAAACCAACGCAGACACAGGGAAAACGTGCAAACTCCACAAAGTTAGGTGCCCGAGGCGGGAATTGAACCCGGATTTCTGGCGCAGTGAGACAGCAGTGCTAACCACTGTGCCACCATGCCACCCACTCGCACCAGGACCCCAGGGAGTGCAGTTATCAAGTTGTTGCCTCATCATGATCGTGTCATACAGCATGGAAACCGACCATTCAGTCCAACTCATTCACGCTGACCACATATCCTAAACTGATCTCGTGTCCTTTGCCAGCAACTTGTTCATATCCTTCCTGTTCACCTGGACGCGTTTTAAATATTGTCATTTTACCCACCCGTGAAAACCCCTTTGGCTGCATCTTCCACAGACACGCCACCCTCTGCGTAAATTTGATGCATTTCAGAAAACGTTTTGCATTTTTCCCTCTCACCTCTTGTTTCTGTTTCTCCTACCCTTGGAAAAATACCTTGGCTGATCTCTTAATTCATGCCCGTATGATTTTGTTAACGTCTATAATCTTCCACCTAAGCTTCTGCTGCTCAAGAGAAAATAGCCCACAATCGCTTCAAACTTCAAATCTTCTCAACCCCGGGAAAATTCTTGTAAAATCTTTTCTGAACCCTTAAAATTTTAACAACAGGGCACAACCCTGTGACAATGTCAGTGGAAGGATTGTGGAATGAAGCATGTTTCTCGGTTGGGGCGTCTGTTGATTTTGGGCGAGTTTCTGTGGAAACTTGGGATTGGTGACTGTGTGCTAAAACAGTTCGAGAATCGAGCGGTTGATGGGAAACAAACAGAAGGTACAAACGTATCAAATTTATTTTTTGAAATATAGCAGAGGATGTTTGAATAACAATTATTTACAACTCCATCCTTGAACTCATCGTTTATTTTTCCTGTTATATTAGTCATCTGATAAAACGGTTGATTAAGACTTCCCAAAAATTCAAATTTCAAATTAGCTGGTAAATCTTCTCTTTGTATCTCCCTCTGGTCAATTTCTTCTTATTAAGATTTATATCCACAGGTCGTTGATAGATAAATGTACCTGTAAGACATCTGTTCTGTGGGTATTTACGTAAATTGGTCTCTTGGCAGTTCTCTCAATTGTTCAGCGTTTCCCGGTCATACCCTTCGAAAACACTCGATTGTGTATTCGCTTTGTAGATTATGAATACGTTTAATTCAAACTTGATTTGAGTTTGGTAATTCTGGGGTATTATCTAAACTGATTGGCAGAATTTTAATCGGTTTTCTAGTCTCCAAGCAACCCAAATAATTAGCTGTTCGACCAAATGTTGCATTGTTACCCTGTTCAGAACACTTGGTGTGTGGTAGTTCTGTGAGCTTTAAACTTCCTTGAAGTAACAGTACACTTCTACATCTTAATTGCAGTGGGGTTGAGTATTTTTGACAGTGTTCTTGAAAGAGTTGTTGGAAGAGTTGTTCAGTGCATTTGTGTATAGTAGTCAGACATGCGTTTTCAACATGTGTGATCAGAAGAAAAATTGAAATGATTGACCTCACTGTCATTCCACTGGTTCCACTGGGGACGTTGCTACTTGTCTCTGTTCTTTGCTGAATCCATCCGGGAGATGGTTTTGGTTTTTGTTATTATTCGAATGCAATGTAGTCAGTGTGCACAACCAATCCATCAGCGTTGATAGAACAGCCTTGTTCGTGGCAGAAGATAACAGGACGACAGTGATGTCAGTCCTCCAATTAAAGGCAACTCTTCTCATGCAAGTCCATGTGTTAGTTAGCACATCTAAACCAGTTGCATATCCTGAATAACTGGATTCATGTATGCATTTCCACATGACATGGCAAAATACTCAGAATTGATAATTTGCCGAGGAGGGTGGGAATTCGTTATTCATTCATTCATTTGTGCCACCCTGATGCGAGTATTTATGAATAATCTCTCTCTCTCCTCCCCTTTCTATTTGACATATTTCAGCTATGATTGATTTATTTGAAAATTGTACATGAGCTTTCTCAAATTTCTCACGGGTTTCAAAGCTACTGGAATGGTGCACTGCTCCCGTATATGTGAGCGATGTCTGCTGGAAGGTGGTTTATCCGTTCATGGTTTATGACAAGCATTGCACTTAAAGAGGCTTCTTTTAGGTTCAGGACAAAAATAAAGATATGCTGTTGTATTTTCAGAGAGTGGAAACAATTTCCATTTGATGAAATTAATTCAAGAAGAATAATATGGCCATTCTATAAGAGGGGAACATAGAGTACAGCAGAGAGTAAGTTATCTTCATAAACACATGCAAACAGATAACTAAGGCCTTCTGGCAGCAAATATGCATAAAGAGAGTTGACGTTTTAAGCCTAATAAATCAGAAGCATATGCAGAGATGCTGCTAGTCTCGCTGAAATTGTTGAGCAGTATCATTCTCTTTTTTGTGTCAGACTCCTACTCCTGGCAGATTTTTTTTATCTCTTACATTATTGGAAAATTATTTTGCGCAAATTCCAGAACTAGAATGTTCAGACATTAATTGTATTAGTGGAAACTGAATTCTCAGATTTGTACTATTTTTCGGTGAGAATCCCTCAAGTAACTGCCAAGTTGAATGAAGAATAAACATCCTGATTTTAAACAAACAAATTCTTGTAGATGTAAAAAAACTCAAGATTCAAATTTAGAACAAGGTAAATTACAGTTTATTACTCAAAACCTTCTGGGAGATGAGAGGTCGCCCTAAGAGTGGGATTCCAACCATGTAATATCCTCGAATACAACAATCATTGGCCTTTTATGACTTTGATTCAAGAAAAGCACATTGTTTAGATGACGTAAATTATTTTCCTCTTGAAGGTTCCAAGGCTGTTGTGGTTCCTGGTCCATCGCAAATGTTTCCATAGGCCAGAGGCTGCAGCAAGATGTTTCGATTTTATCACACCTTAGTTCTGAAGAACAGTAACAGTATTTTGCAATAACATATAAAGTTTCTGCAACAACCTGTAGAATATAGGTTTGCACAATAACAGGTAATATCTCTCTTCACTTATCAGAGTACTTGTCCATTGTCTTGTACAGCAGATGTTTCCTACCTGTGGTTAGTTTTGCGAACATTCTCGGTACTCACAGTTACAGAGGAAAGCGCAGCAGGTTCTGTCAGCAAACAAGTTTTGGCCAAATATCTCAGCATACACTCGTGACATTAATATTGCTCCAATGATAGCCAACTTCAATACCCCCTTGTGGTCAAAGACTCCTCAGGAGCGCCGTGGACTCGAGACGAGTTAAAACCAAATCTCAAGTGAGTCCCTGTTCCCCTGTGGAGAATGCTGGACAGTAACATCAGTATGGAGACTCACGGCTAGTTAAGATTCTACAACATGAATGGAAAAGTGCCATAAAGACATAGAAAACAATGACAATAAAAACATGAGCAAACAATGAATACAGAATGTAAAAGACCAAAGAAACGCTTAGTGGTCATTCTAGCCACCCAGAGAATTGTAATCATGAAATTGCTTCAGTACCAGACAAACCTTATCTGCCTCCAAACATATCTGGTCGTCTAGATTAATTATAGTGTACGATGTGTCCTGAATGCAGGTGCACAATCCGGGGCCAAGAAAAACGCAGTTGCCACCCTGTGCCGTTAGCAAGTCGTCAAGGGCCAGATGGTTCTGTTTCCATCGGGACTATCGTTCTTGTTTTCTCCATATCACCATAGCTCAGTTTTACTCTTTTAAAATCACACGCTCAGTGGATTATGTGTCAGTGTATTATCTTTTAAACTATTGTCTTGTGTCCTCCCAAGCCATCCAATCCATTTGTCAATTAAGGCCTGTTCTACAGTGCAACAATCTTACTTTTCTCTTTTTTTCTCAGCATTCACCAATGTTAATTCTTTCCGAGGTAAAAATCGCTTCTGCACACTTACATTGGCTTCCTAAGGCTGCCATGCAATTTTGAATACCATATGATCTTATCCAAAAGAAAACTGAGCTGTTACTTATCTCTCGCCGTATAATCTCTATGCCTCGTGTAATGGCTTGATCACAAAATTCACCAAGGAAAGACAACAGCACAAACATCACCAACAAAAATGTATCAGTTCAGAAATCTCATTTAAATTTTATTTTCACTGAAATTCATGATAACTTCAAGTGTCATTCCATCCATCCCCACTTGTTCTTTGTTCTTTCCCTAAATTTTCCCGTATATCTAAAACTTAATTTATGGACTATTCAAGGCAATTGATATGTTACTATGCAATTGTTGACCAAATGCAAATTTCTGTTCTGAAAAATCTTATAACAATGAATCTTTTCATTAATTTAAACATATTTTGTTGGCACAATTTGACCAGGGCTATAATGAAAAAAAAAACATTCTGAAATTTAGCGAAAGGCGTCATATAACTGGCAAAATGCTGTACCACCCACGTGGAAAAACCTGTGCACCTGTTCCACGCGCAAAAACCGCTAAAGACGTCTACAAACTCTGAGAATATTCAGTTCAAACAGAAAGCAGAAGGTGAGTACGCCGAGTCTGTGTCCATATATTTCTTCAGTTGGGATTAATGTTTCCACACCCAATTTCTTCGCATATCAATACAAGCATATGCATCACCACTATTGATAACCTTATGGGTACCATTCCATGACGGGCAAAGGCAGTTTTATGGTGTGGAGACTTACCCTTAACTTGGCTCCCCGCCGATGGGACTTCTGGACAATCCTCTATGTGCCGTCATTTATCCTGTCTTTCCTGTTTATCCCTAACTATTTTGTGCATTTCCTTCAGCTGAGTATTTTTTTCCGAGGATCCCTTACTATAATAATGGGTTTAATGGTTGTTAACGGACAGCTTCCTATTTCGATCTTCTTATGTGAGAGACTAATTGTAATATTTCTTCATTCAGCATCTCTGCAGAAGTATTTTAGTTTGTATAATAACATTTCCTGTCATTACAATGGGTTCACCGACCCTGATGATACATGTGGATTGTTAAATTTCCCAATCTAGGATGTCTGTGGCTTTTCTTTAGTTTTGATTTGTAATCGGGTCAGTTTGTGTTCCTTCATTATTTTTGCACACATACAATCGTATCAGTATATACAAATCATTGATTACCACTGGAGTGGCCTCGCTCACATACGAAGGGATTTGTTGACCATTAATCCCTTGTACATAAATCATTTTGTTAGTTGTGGGCAGGGGTATGTCAGTAATGATTGCAGAGGTTCTCGTGTCCACTAACATATCACACTGTCTGCTGCCTATTAGTGAAATATGTAACTCCTACCCTCCTTATCACATGTGCCCGTGGTGCTGCCAGATATCAATCTAACGTTTTCTGGGTGCTTGTTAGTTTGCCGTAATTTCCCCAACAAGTGCCTTCAGAGTCTCTCCTTTTTGGCACAGTGTTGACAGAATTGGACATCGTGTTGTTGTCGTTTGGGATACTATACTTCCAGGAGAAAGTGAGGACTGCAGATGCTGGAGATCAGAGCTGAAAATATGTTGCTGGAAAAGCGCAGCAGGTCAGGCAGCATCCAAGGAACAGGAGAATCGACGTTTTGGGCAATTAAAGGGCTTATGCTCGAAACGTCGATTCTCCTGTGCCTTGGATGCTGCCTGACCTGCTGCGCCTTTCCAGCAACACATTTTCATACTACACTTCCAGGCAAACTGAAACGTCTTGATACAATTGTGGCGAGTGGATTTTGTTTTTGTCTCTCCTACAGCACCAAGATTCTCTTGGTTTATTCAAACACAGGTGGGGGGAATCGATGTTTTATCCCATCCCTTTCTTAAGTGGTCAGAGTGGTCTGTCTGTAGAATGCCGGAACATTCTAGTCGACTTTGAAGATTCGCTTTCCAAACTCGGAGGCACACCCACCCCTTTCTGCTGTTTAGTATTTGTCACTTTTGCCCAGATGCTGGTTTGTTTCCCAGTATTCGGTGGTTTCAACGTCAAATCTGCTGGAAGGCCCCTGTTGTTGTTCTATTTATTCTCTCGGGATCCATGGCAATGTTGGCCACAATAATAATTCCCAAAAAATTGCATTAACCACGCATAGTCCACATTGACACAAATATAGACAACATTTCAAATCAACACGGATTTCAAAACATCCCTGGATCCTGAGTTCCAGGGAACAAAAAAAAACTACACAAGACCATATGTAACTACTAACAAACAAAAGTACCATCAATATAGCCCACAAAGTGTTAACAATTAATTCAGGATGCAGCACTAGATTTTGCTCTCTCTCTCTCTCCCCACCCCGTCTCTCTCAGTTTCATTTTAAAAAAAAATTCTCAAAATTTCTGCCAATTTTTTAATGCGATAACAATTAAATATGCCATCACGTGGAATGGCTTCTTTGTGTCCATTTCACTCCTTTATTGACAAATTCTTGTTTTTGTTTTGGTATCAGGTCTGTGATAAATTTAATCATATACCAAACGTGTTCCCTCCTGAGGGTGAGCTTCAAGAGAAGTGTTGTTGCTTGTTCTTTGGCAATTGTTTCTCTCTCTCTCCCTCTCACTCAGTCAACACAGGCACAAACAGTCCTTTAATAACAAGTGTTGAATGTAGTAAGTTGACTAGTTCACACAAATGATTTACGAAAATATCCAATTTTTCAGAAGGGATTTTAATCTCAATTTCTCTGAGGGTCCTCTGGACAACATTTCCTTAACTCGTGATTCTCAAGTTATTTTATCAACTGTCTTTGTGGATCCTGAGGGTTGGCATATAAGTCTTGCTATTGATGCACCAAAAGGACCCCAATTCTCTTGGTGTATCTTTCTTCATTCCTAAGAGAAAACTTCATTGTTGTTTCAGGACCGTCCACCCTTTTTCATCTGTTTTATCAGTGCATACATGTCTGTCCTGTACTGGTTAATGAGAAACTGCGGGGCACCTCTTTGACCTTCCTGTCCCACCATAGCAAATGATCGGTTTATACTCACGATCTCCACCAATCTCTCGACTGGGTTTTAATCCCTGGCCACATTGTAATCGTGTTTTCCCATTGGCCACTTGGGGTCGTTCCTATCAAAGTCCAGCAATTCCTAAATGGAGATTGACCAATTCCATGTATCCAAATTTAAATTATATTACACACAACAATCACGCTTACCTCTGAGTATCATATCCCAGCTATTCTTTTTCCAGTCTCCACTCCAAAGATCACCCCTCTTAGCTCAGGCTCAGGCTACGTGCTACAGACGAATGCGTCCTTGACCATTTGCGCTTAACTCAAATGCCACGGGAGTGATACTCTCTCATTCACACGTGAAAGGTCATCAATTACTGCAGTCTAGCGCCAATTTTTATAGACACTTTCTGTAGACAAATTCCCGCCAACTTTGTTTGTTGTCTATCTTTGAGGACCCAGCAATGGCCACTTGCGTGGTCCTGTAGAAAGAACCCGGCTTCCAAAGTCAATTTATTTGTAAGTAAAAATAATACCAACATAGGAATGATGCCATGGTTTCAGACACAGTTTGTTGAATAAAAGGTTTTGTGCGATGAAACGTTGATTCCAACACGAAACGTGGGTCTTGGTCCAGCTGATTCACTGATGGCAAAATTCAACACCCTTTATATCTTTGAATTATTACAAAACTTGCAGTTTTGGTCACGTCATCAGAATGCCCCATGATAGTCATTCGAGCTGTCCCATGTCTGTGATCCAAACACAGGAATCGGTTACTTTGTGATTGTCGTTTTGATTGATTGCCGCTTTGACTGCTCCTGCAGACATTAGCAACCATCAGCACAAAAGCACAGCTTTCACATAAGCTTTAGCAACTGTCAGCACAAAATTTCACTCTACACTCCCAGCATGCTTTGCAAATGTAGTCAAATATCCAAGCAAGTTCCACTTCAGAGCCATGGGCATATGATTAGGGTGTGAACTATTTATGAATGTGTTCGGCTTAGGTTGCTTTGAAAAAAGGATAGTGGTACTGTTGAATAGTACGGTGGCACGGTGGTTAGCACTGCTGCCTCACTGCGCCAGAGACCCGGATTGAATTCCCGCCTCAGGCGACTGACTGTGTGGAGTTTGCACATTCTACCGTGTCTGCGTGGGTTTCCTCCGGGTGCTCCAGTTTCGTCTCACAGTCCAAAAATGTGCAGGTTAGGTTAACTGGCCTCGCTAAATTGCCCGTGGTGTTAGGTGCAGGGGTAAATACAGGGGAATGGTTCTGGGTGGGTGCGCTTCGTTGGCTCGTTGTGGACTTTTTGAGCCGAAGAGCCTGTTTCCACACTGTAAATTACCTAAAAAAAAATGAAGGATGCAAATTCGCTGAATGTATTCCATAACGACATCGATGTATTTTCAGATATTAGCTACAGCAAGGAGAACGGGGAGAAAGTACGAATATAACATTGAGGAGGAACATATTGAAGGGTGGGTAAAGCCACAAAGGGCGTTAAGTTCCTGTCTTGCATTATGGTTGATTTGACTCAAGTCTTCACTTCTGTTTTGTGGAAGCTCATAATAGCCATCAGGTCCCTAACATTTTGGAAATCTGCCTCCCATCCCTTTTTAATACTTTCAATGGAAACAAACGTCTAAGACAATACAGGAAATAGAAAGATACTGCACAGTAAAGGGGTCTTTGGTCCACGACGTTATGCCAAACATGGACATAAGGTAAGTTAATCCCTTTGCCTGTACTTACTATATATCTGCGCATTCCTTGCATATTCATGTCCTCATGTCAGAGTTCCTGAAATGCACCTATCATATCTGCAATCATCATTATCGCTGGCAGTTTAATCAGACACTGACCGTGCTCTGTGTATAAAACTGCCGTTACATCTTTGAACATCCCCCCATCACCATAAATGCATGCATCCTATTGGTAGGCATTTCAACGCTGGGAAAGAAAGAAAATTCTGACTGTCAACGCTTTCTATGCATATCATAATTTGACAGACTTCGATCAAGTCTCCCTTCACTGTTGCAGAGAAAACAAGCTGAAGTTTTGGCGCTTCTCCTTATACTTCATACCCGTCAATGCAGGCAGTATATCCCTAAACCTCTTATACACCCTCCACAAAGCCTCCACATGCTTCCTGTGACATGGTGAAAGATACAACAAACATTGGCCAGCACCTGGGAGCAGAAAATCCTTTCTATCGCTCTTAAAATGATTATTCAGTGGCTCTTTAGCTACGTTTCCAAGTTCAAACTCCCCCACTCATCAAAACATCTTCTCAACATCTCTGCCATTATGTCTGCTCAGAACTTTGTATGTTTTAATCACCTGGCCAACATTTCAGTGAACTATTATAAATAAGTCATTGAGAGTTAGATGTTCTTGATAAGTGAACACATTCAAAACATGAATTAGCCAAATGAAATGTATGTAAGTGTTTTCAAGGTTAGGATATACTTTATTCAAAACAACAACTAAAATTGTACAAGGTACCCCATTCCCTACTTCACCAATGAAGATGCATTTGAAGAAAAATCTTCCTAATCTCCTAAACCTATGAGATGTCTCCGAAGGATCTGGATCCTTCCGCAAACGATTGCAGTGAATGGGAATGGACAGAGTTTGATAAAGGGACTGCAAATTTTACCGCAGACACTTAAGTTTTAATTACAAAGTTAACTGTTTTCGGTGTTATATGTGGAAGTGTTCATAAAGACTGATTTTTTAAATGGGACCAGTGTTATTTTGATTCATGCCTTGCACAAAGATTGTGCTCATAATGAGTAATTGAAACAGAGATGCAACTCATGCAGTATTAATACACAATAAGGAAAACAACAACATACTTAGGAATAAAAGCTACTGATTGGTAAAATGGACAGACTTTTGAAAAGACTGAGAAATGCAAAATAATGAAACCGTGCTCAGTATTCAGAACATTGCACCCAATTATCTCCTCAAACACAGACAGCCCTATTCAGATTCAATGGCTCCAATAATGGATTATTCCGTTCTTACAGCACCCACGTGGAGTGGAAGCAAGCCATTCTACACCCTAAGGAACTGCCACAAGAACCCTTGATATTATTGTTCGAGCAATAATCTTACGCTGGATGCTCTAACAGAGCTGTGTGAGCCGAAACACAATTTCTTTTATTTTCAAGACTGACTGCAGGTGTGATGACCAAAATTTCGTGGCAGCATCACAACAGTTTTAAGAAAAGATTGAGGGAGTGAAATGAGATTGGAAATTAACATATCGTGCCAACATCCATTGGGCAAGATTGCAATGGAATTAATGTATAAAGAAGATATTTTGTGCTGTCAATTTTTAGGGGTGGGTTTCAATTTTCCAACACTTAAATGATATCAAGGGTGATGGAGCATAGAAAGTTCGTTGGCTACGTCACCAGAAGGATCTAGGACCATTTGAAAGACAATGTCACTACTATAGCTGACTGTGATATTCAAAAATAAAAATGCAGAGTTTAAACGTAAAATTGTCAAATGAAGAGAAATCGAAAATGCTGGTGAATCTCAGCAGTTCTAGCAGCATCTATGGGAAGAAAGTACAGTTAACGTTTCGAGTCTGTTGCCTCTTCATCCGGACAGCTTAATCTGTAGAATCGATTAAACAGGTGAATGGTAATATTTACCGGGGATCCCACTTACAGCCAAATTGGAAAGTAAAGCTACTGAAAAGTCTAACATGCACACTGAAAACCATCAGATGATGTTATCCACAAATGGTCCTGATGAAAGGCTTTTGCCCGAAACGTCGATTTTACTGCTCCTCGGATGCTGCCTGAACTCCTGTGCTTTCCAGCTTATCTCTACCTGCCCTGTCTTTACCCTTCATGATTTTGTTACCACAATCAGGTCCCCCTTCAATCTCCTTTAGTCCAATGAAAACAAACCTAACCTACTCAGTTTTTCTTCGTGGCGAGCACATCCCATCCCAGGCAATATTCACGCCTGGCAATATTCACGCCTGGGATTCTAACAACTTAGTAGAATCCTTGGAGGAAGTGAACTAGTTGATCGAAGAAGGAAGGGCTGTTGATGCAATATGCATGGACTTTACTAAGGCGTTTTATAAGGGCCCCATGGTAAAGAATAGAGAATGTGAAGTCACATAGTGCGCAGGGTGTTCTAGCTAGGTGGATAAAGAACTGGTTGAACAACAGGAGGCAGAGAGTAGTAGTTGAAGGGAGTTTCTCGAAATGGAGAAAAGTTGTGTTCCTCAGGGGTCAGTGTTGGGGCTGATGTTGTTTGTGATATACATAAATGATCTGGGAGAGGGCACTGCTGGCATGATCAGCAAGTTTGAAAATGATATGAAGATTGGTGGATCATCAGAACTCATAGGGAACTGTCAAAGAATATAGGAGTATATAGATAGACTTGAGAGTTGGGTGTAGAAGTGGCAGATGGAGTTCAATCCAGACAAAGGTGAGGTGATGCTTTTCGGCAAGATTAGTTGTAGAGCGAATTATACAACGATCCATGGGAAACGTTGATGAGCAGAGTGAATTGGGAGTGCAGTCAAATGTACCCATAAGTTTGCTACGCAGGTGGATAGACTGGTCAAGAAGGCATATAGTATGCTTGCCTTCATTGGACGGGGTATTCAGTATAAGAGCTGGCAAGTCATGTTAAAATTGTACAAGACTTTGGTTCGGACGCATTCAGAATACTGTGTACAGTTCTGTTCACCACATTACCAAAATGATGTGGGCGCTTTGGAGAGGGTGCAGAGAATAGTTACGACATTTGTGGAACGGAAGGTTCTAGTTATGAAGAGAAGTCGAGTAGGTTAGGTTTGTTTTCATTAGAAGGAAAAAGAGATTGATGGGGGGACCTGATTGAGGTTTACAAAATCACGGAAGGTATAGACGTGGTGAATACAGATCAGCTTTCTTCCCAGGATGAAAGATTCAATAACGAGAAGTCATGCTTTCAAGGTGAGAGGTGGACAGTTTAAGAGGGACACATGGGGCAAGTACTTCACAAAGAGGGCGGTGCATGTCTGGAACGCGTTGCCAGCAGAGGAAGTAGAGGGAGGCAGGTAGATTCATTTAAGATGTGTCTGGACAGATGCATGAGTAACTTGGGAGCAGAGAGATACAGATGTTTAGGAATTGGGCGACAGGTTTAGGCAGTAGATTTGGATTGGCGCAAGCATAGAGAGCCGAATGGCCGGTTCCTGGCCTGTAAATTTTCTTTGGTCACGTTCACGTTCCCTAAAGTTCTCTGGGAGAAGGTGCCCCGTCTCCCCAATGTGAAGGGGACCACATCGGGAGCAACAGATTCAATAAATGACATTTGTGGCAGTACAGGTTAAACTTTGTTGGATGTGAAGGCTCCTTTGGAGCCTTGGATGGCGGTGAGGACGGAGGTGTTGGCGCAGATTTTGCATTCCTGCAGTGGCAGCGGAAGGTGGGAGGAAGGGAGGGTGGATTGTCGGGGAGCGTGGACATGACCAGGTAGTCACGGAGAGAACGGTCTTTGCAGAATGTGGATAGGAGTGGGGAGAGTAGGATATCCCTGGTGGTGGGGTCCGTTTGTTGGTGGTAGAATGTTGGGGAAAGATACATTTTATGCAGAGCTTGGTGGGGTGGAAGGTGAGACCCAGAGGAGTTCTGTCCTTGTTGCGGTTGGAGGGGTGAGTCTTGAGAACAAAGGTGCAGGATGTGGATGAGATGCGTTGGAGGGCATCTTCCACCACGTGAGAAGGGAAATTACGGGTCTTCAAAAAGTAGACCATTTGGTGTGTTCTGCAGTGGAATTGGTCCTCCTGGGAGCAGATGCGGCGAAGGTGGAGGATAGCATTTTTGCATTGGGAGGGTTGTAATCCAGGTAGCTGTGGGATTCGGTGAATTTGTAAAAAAATGTCAGTGTTAATTCGGTCGTTATTGATGGAGGTAGAGTGGTCCAGCAAGGAGAGGGATATGTCAGAGATTGTCCAGGTTAATTATAGTTCGGGGTGGAATGTGTTGGAGAAGTTGATGAACTTCTCAACCCCCTCTCCCGAGCACGAGGTGGCATCGATGCAATGATCAATGTAGCGGAGGAAGAGATGGGGTGTGGCGCCGGTTTAACTATGGAAGATGGACTATTCTATGTAGCCAAGAAAGAGACAGGCATAGCTGGGGCCAATGCGGGTGTCCATGGCTGCCCCGTTCGTCTGGAGGAAGTGGGAGGATTTGAAGGGGAAATTGTTAAGTGCGAGGACCAGTTCAGCCAAACGAATGAGAATGTCAGTGGAAGGGTACTGGTGTAGACGTTGGGTAAGGAAGAAATTGAGTGCTTGGAGGCCATGGTCATAGAAGATGGAGGTGAAGAGGGATTGCATTGATTGAATATGCATAGATGGGGGCCGGGGCAAAGGAAGTCTTGGAGGAGGTGGAGGGCATGAATGGTGCCTCGTTCATATGGGGGAGTTTCTGAACGGGGGGGTATATGACAATATCGAGGTAGGTGGAGATGAGTTCGGTGGGGCAGGAGCAGGCTGAGACAATGGATCGGCCAGAGTGGTCAGGCTTGTGGATCTTGGGAATGAGGTCGAATCGGGTGATGTTGGCTTCCTGAACTATGTGGTTGAAAAATGTGAGTGGGAGGGCTCCTGAGGTAATGAGGTTGTGTATAGTCTGAGGTTTGGTAATGGGGTGAGATCATGATCGAGGGGTCGGTAGGAGGAGGTGACTTCGTCTTGGAGTCTGTCTTCAGCGGTGTGAAGGTCAGTGTGCCAAACAACAACTGCACCCCCTTTATCCGTTGCTTTGCTGGTGATGTTGTGTTTGGCGCAGAAAGAGTGGAGGGCTGCGTGTTGTGAGGATAAGAGGTGCATGCCTATTCTGTACTATCTTCAACCTATCTTTGAAAGCGTCCCACAGATCAAATGTGGACTTTCCTTGAAATAGCTTCCAATCCACATTTCCCAGCTCCTGCCTAATTTTGATATCATTGGCCTTGGCACAGTTTCGTACTTTTCACTTTGGACCACTCTTGTCTTTGTCTAAGAGTACTCTAAAACTTCCAGAATTGTGGTCACTGTTCCCAAAGAAATCCTTTACTGAAACTTCGACCACCTTGTCTAGCTCATTGTCCTACACCAATTTCAAAATGGCCCCTTCCCTCGTTGGACTATTGACATACTGCTTTGGAAATCTCTCCTGGAAGCTTCATACAAATTTTGCCCCATCCAGACCTCTCACACTAATAGCATCCCAGTCAATGTTGGGAAAATTAAAATGTTCTATCATCACCAACCTGTTGCCTCTACACCTTTCCGTAATTCGTTTACCTATTTGTTCTTCTGACTCACGCTCACTGTTGGGAGGCCTGTAATGCAGGTCCAACAATGTAACTGCACGCATCTTATTTTTCAGCTCCACTGATAATGCATCATGAGCCAAGTGCGCTATAGTGTCCACCTTTAGCACAGCCGGGATGTCATCCCTGACCAGCAATGCAACTCCTCCCTGCCTTTGCATCCCTCCCTCTTCTGTTTGAAACATCTTTATCCCGGGACATTTGGTTGCCAATCATACCCTTCCTTCAACCAAGTCCCTGTGATTGCAATAACGTCATTTTCCCAGGCACCAACGAAGCCGTACGTTCATCTGTCTTACCCACTATATTCTTTGCATGAATGTATAGGCACATCAGGCCGCCAGTTCTTTTGAGTTGACCAGCTGTCTGCCTACTCTTTCCCTTATTAATGCTAACTTCATGATTCTTACAGTCTCCAGTTTCCACCTCGCTGTCTACTTGTCTTCTCTTCTGGATCCCAGCCCCCTGCCACATTAGTTTGAAACCTCCCCAACTGCAGTAGCAAAAACTTCCCCGAGTATATTAGTTCAATCTGGTGCAGGTCTCTGCCGTCCAATTTGCAACAATCCAAAAAGGTTATGACGTTTCAAGTGCATATCCATGTACTATTTGTCGAGGTTGAAAGGTCACATACTGTGAATTGCACAGAGTTGCTGTACAATATCAACACGGTGGTACTAAAATACGGTCAACACGTCTTGTGTCCTTCCTTGTGTCGACAATCCTTGACAATTGTTGGAGAACCATCAAAATGCCAAACGTTCCATTCCCCATCTGCAGTTTGGATAATACGATCATGATGCTGTTTGCCTCCCAAAACACAAACAGAAGGTGAAACATGGTGATCCCATGCTGAAAGTAATGCGGTGCTGATATGAATAATATAGAATAACTTCTGCCGGTCTATGTAAAACTGATGGACTGGTCGACATTCATGAATTCGGCAGCAAACTTAAACAAATGTGAGACTCCCATCACCAACCTTATTGGCAAGTGCGTACCAGATACGTGCCAAATATGTCAAGCCATATATTTCCCAGTAGGAAACCATGTATGAACCGAGAAATCCCTTGCTTACTGAAGATTGGGTATGTGGTGTTCAAGTCTGACTAACCACAGCTTTCTAGGAAATCCAGACACAATCTCAGTTAGGCCATAATGGATATCAAGTGACTATACTCGAATAAGAAAGAGGCCTAAACTAACCAGACACCCGCCCATTGTGACATGGCCTACAGAGAGAAGCATGAAAGAATATTGCACAAAATGCATCACTATCTGCTGCGCTGAATGCATTTGCACTCGGTTTGAACAGAATGTCAACGAAATAGTGCCACCTGCTTTGACAACCGCCATTAAATCTGTTCCTTCTATCACTGCTGCAGACGTCAGATTGGCCTTGCTTAGAGTGAACCCACGGAATCCGACCAGATGGACACCCTGGTCATGCACTCAGTCACTATTTGGACCAGCTGACGGTAGTATTCAATGACATCTCTAAGCTCTCTTTGGTTCAGTCTGAATTCCCAACTTGCTGAAAGAAGACCACCACCATCTTAACACCAACCTGCTGCAATGACGATTGCCTCGTGACGCTGTGATGAAAATGTTTCAAACTCCATTAATAAACAACATTGAGATATTGGGAAATGAGATTAATGCTGGTGTTTTTAATTTGTGTGTGTGTGCATAAAATTGAATGGGTTGCAGCTAATTAATTGGACTGATCACCGTAGTTAAGGCAGGAAGGGGATGGTTGAGAGGGTGACACTGCAAAAGCATCACTGCTCAAGAAATGTCAATTCCGTTTATTTCCACAGAGGCTGCTTAGTAAGACATGCTTACTTTCGGAACATTGTCAGTTTTTGTTCAGTTTGGAAAAAGTGTGTCGTTTCTGGTTACCTAGCAACAAACGATGATCAAGGGCACAGCTGCAGAAGCCTGTGTTAATTTTTCTCCTACTCATTTCTCTAGCTTGATTTCATCTTCCTTTTGTCCTTTTTTTTCTCTTTTTTATGTGTCAGCCACACACTGCAGCGTGAATGGAGTGGTGGACATGGTTTTTCCTAGCTTTCGCTTCCTTTGATAGCAGCAGCAGGATTGTTCTCCTGTTGTTGCGACCAGAAGAAGAGAAGCTCATCCTGCGATGTGGGGCAGTAGCGACGTTGGCAGTGGACTCTTCCAGATGGCGGTGTCAGCAAAGGAGCATCTGCAGTCACAGCCGGATATGAGGGCTCTCCTGGTAGGGGAGTGAAGGACATCTGGTTGAGGAGGCAGTTTGGGTTCAGTGGTGTCAAATAAATGGTCCGATTGGCGAAGGGATGGCACCTGAGGTGGGACATCTCCCATGTTTTTGGTTCCAGCGCATGTCATAACGAAGTGTTGGAGGTCTCCCATGAACCGTTTTACTGTCATGGTCTCAATAAGAAAGACTGAACTTACTGACAGAAAGACTAGATATGGTCTGTTTACATCTTCGTTTTTCGATTTCATTCCAATGGCATATAATTTTGGATTATTTGTTTCTTTACTTTTGTTACATTTCTCGTTTCCTTCCGATTTCATCGTTAATATCGTACCTAGGTACCTTTGTACCTACTATGGTGCTGTAATGTGATGACTGTAAAATTGTTACTAGACGCACTTGACTATATGAGACAATAAAGTAAATCAATTCAGTTCAGTTACATTTGAATTTTCAACCAAATTACATCCAATGTTTGAGTTTCCCGTTTTGTGGCAGTAAACTGGAATGTTTCAAGAAAACAGAGCATTGTAAAGTAGCATAAATGACTTTTAGATTTGCCGACACAGAACATTGCACGCTTTTGGTTATATCTCAGTTGCACAGAAATGGGGATCCCTTGGATTCTGGCGACTCAATGATTTACCACAGATCCACAGTTCGAATAAAATCCGTGTGAAGACTTCTGTTTGGTACCTTGAAGGATCACGAGACGCGTCTTTTTGACTATGGTTTCCATCCAAAGATGTCTTCGAACTTTCACAGTTTCACCAACAATTTCTGTTTATAAATGTATACAAATTATGGAGCAGAAATTAACTCGCATGTCCTTCCCTCTTTCAACTGGAAAACGATAATATGCAGCACCGAACTGACGTGCAGTATGTCCCGTCCTCTCTGAGAATGTGATACTTTATAAACCATTCGCACACCTGAATGCTGCTGTCAAAAAAATAAAATGGGAATTCTCTCGGTTCTCCAGCACTGTTGGAAAACTGAAATGTCAATCCTCAAACCACTTTCGTCGTTCTACCATTTTTTGAGTGTTCACCGTTGTTTGTGGCATGTCATCACTGAATAATGAAATGAATTTTGCTGCTGAATCAATTTTCTTGAACTTTTTCCAATTGTTTTGTGAAGAAAAATGCCATGTTTCCCATAATGCAGACATTTGCTGCTAAGTTACTTTTAATGCTTTCTGGATTTGTTTTTAGCTCTTCAAGCTGAAAAAGAGCGTTTATCTTATTTCCCAAACGATAAAGCATTACAAGAGCCCTCTGCACTCACAGAGATTTGCATATATCACTACAAGTGACAACTTGTGTCTTCCTGGAATCTCTTTATAGTGTGAATTTTGAAACACATTGCGACATTTTTTTCTGAAGTTTTGTTCATGAAAATGGTACTTTTCATCACGGGATTTTTCATAGTTCCATTGAGCTCTACGACTTCAAGTCTGGTTTTGCTGAAGCAATTCACCAAATATACTTTGTGAAGTGCTTATATGACGCGTATTTCTTGAAATGCACACAAGGGAGTTTTATTGTCTGCGTCAATATGTAGATGGTGCTGCAAAGTACTGTGAAGCGCTGGCCATATGTCTTCCGAATGAAGCATACAAGTGCTCCAGGGAACACTTGGGTAGCATTCGAGTTAAAAACAAGCACAAAACCGTCAAGATTGAGGTGCTAATGGAAAAGGAGAAATCATGTCGACCCAAACAAGGGTTTTGTATTGCAATTCTCGTGATTTCAATAAAATAAGGCAGGACTTCTCCAAAACATAGTGGGGACAGTTACGTTAGAGCAGATCTACAGAAGAGCAGGGGAGTTTTCCAAGGTTATTCGCGGCAATTTCATTTCCAATTAAACAATGAAGTAACAAGCCCAGAGAGGCATGCGCTAGATGATATATGCAGGGGAAACTGAGGACTGCTGGTGTTGGAGTATCAGAGGCGAGAATGTCGTGCTGGAAACGCACAGCAGACCAGGCAGTATCTGAGGAGCACGAAAAATCGACGTTTCGGGCATAAGCTCTTCATAAGGACCTCAAGACCGGATGAAATGGGAATGATAAATGCATTCCAGGAACCAAGAGTGAAAAACGAAAAAGATCCAGGAGCTTTACGAAGAATTAAATGGGTAAGTCCCCCCTTGGCCCGATAATATCTATCACTGGTTAGTGAGGGATGCACGACAGGGTCTGTTTCCATGCTGTACAACTCTATGACTCTATGAAAGATCGCTGTTTGCTTGACCAATATCTTTGTAGTCTTGCCAGCCACTAGAGACTTCGTGAAGGATTGGCAAGGAGCTCTATCTTGTTTTTCGATTGACTTTGGGACATAAGGATAATCCAGGATACCATACACTGGTGAGTTTCACATCAGTGAGTCAAATGCATTCAGAGAGAATTCTGAGGGAAAGAATTCATGCATATTTGGGAATGCATGGCTAAATTTCTGTAGTAAGCATGGCTTTGAGTAGGGCACCCCATGTCTTACTGACATGAAAGAAATTTTCGAGTGATTGCACACATGATTAATGAGGATGGAACAGTTGATATTGTTTACACGGATGTTTGTAAAGCTTTCAATCAGGTCCTCACCGTCGGCTTAGTCAGAACATCAACATGCATGAGATACAAAGTCAATTGGCTGATTGCCTTTCCAGTAGAAGACTGAAGATAGTGGTGGGTGGCTGTTTAACTGGTAGGAGTCGCATGACTCATAATGTTATGAAGGATCTATATTTGGACCTGTGATGTCTGTGATAAACACACACACACACACACACACACACACACACACACAAACACACACACACACACACACACACACACACACACAAACACACACACACACACACACACACACACACACACACACACACACACACACACACACACACACACACACACACACAAACACACACACACACACACACACAAACACACACACACACACACACACACACACACACACACACACACACACACACACAAACACACACACACACACACACACACACACAAACACACACACACACACACACACACACACACACACACACAAACACACACACACACACACACACACACACACACACACAAACACACACACACACACACACACACACACACACACAAACACACACACACACACACACACACAAACACACACACACACACACACACACACACACACACACACACACACACACACAAACACACACACACACACACACACAAACACACACACACACACACACACACACACACACACACACACACACACACAAACACACACACACACACACACACACACACAAACACACACACACACACACACACAAACACACACACACACACACACACACACACACACACACACACACACACACACACACACACACACACACACACACACACACACAAACACACACACACACACACACACACACACAAACACACACACACACACACACACACACACACACACACACACACACACACACACACAAACACACACACACACACACACACAAACACACACACACACACACACACACACACACACGCCTCGGATAAAACGTAGATGGCTGGATTCGTAATTTTGCAGATTAAGCAAACTTCAGTTGACTTATGGATAATTTACAAGTTGTTCAAAGGATCCAGTGGGATAACGGTCAGTTCCACATATTGGTGGAAAAATGGCAGACGAAGATGAGTACAGGTAATTGTGAGGTGCTGCTTTTTTGCAGACAAAATGTTAAGTAAAAGTATGCACTTAATGGCAGAACTCATGTACAGGAATCCGAAAAGCACTGATGTACAGGGATCGTCTGGCTCAAGAACATACTTCGCTAAATATGACCACGGTAGTAAGGCAAGCATACGGTTGATTGCTTTCATTGTTTGGCGAATTAAATATAGGAGTCAGGAAAGCATATTGCAGCTTTATAAGAATTTGAATCAATCATACTTAGAGCATTGTGTTCAATGCTGATGGTTACATTTCAGGAACGATGTGAGAACTTTTGAGTTGGTGGAGAAGACATTTACCAGTATGTTTCCTGGATTGGACTAAACGAACTTTATGGAGAAGCTAGAAAAATTCGGACATTTATTCTGAAGCGTCGGAGGCTGAGGCAAGACTCTTAGAAATCTATAAAATTATGCAATACATAAATAGAGTGAATGGTCAAAATCTCTTCCCCAGGTTTAACATATCTCATACAAGGAGAGGGGAACATTTCAAAGGAGATAGGAGGAGCTTTTTCTTTAACAAGAGATAGTTACATGAATGCGTTGCCAGAGGTAATGGTTGACGTAGATCCAGTTGGGGCATCTAAGGGACTTTTAGATAAGTATATTAGTATGAAAGCAATCGAGTGATGTCGAATGCAGGCAGGCAGAATAGATTAGTTTCTTTGGCGTCAAGTTCAGCAGATGATGATGGTGAACTGAAACTCGTTTCCTTTGTGTGTAGTTCCATGTTCCATGTGTGGTGAAGGTGGAGGTTTGTCCACTCAAGGACACAATTGGAAGATAAAGTTGGAACTGGAGAACACTCTAGCAGGAAACATTAGGGACAACAAAAATTGTGCGACTATAATATGAATGGAACTGAATGATGAGGGAAATATTAACACTGAATAAGGGACCAAGGACGACTCAAAGGGTGAAAAACAACGATATTGGCTGAAAGCTTCACAAATGCCTTCCCTCCGAATAAGGAAGATATAAGTTCGAGTCGTTACCACGTTACGTGTGAAGTTCGTGAGCAGATTCAGAGAAAAAACACGGGGTTTTAGGCGGCTTTGGGGCGGATGTAAAATTGAACGGGTTGTATCCCAGGCTATTCGAGGAGATAACGAGGAAAATACTCGGGTGCTGATACAATTTTGGATTTATCTCCAACAACAGCAGTGTTGCCAGAGGTCTGGAAGACTGCCAATAATTTTCCAATTTGCAAGAATTTGATCTAATTAGACCAGAGAATTACATGCTAGTGAGTGGAACCAAGTCATTCTGATTCGAATATAGAAAATAGAATTTGAACAGAATTCAAATTTATCCTTCACTTAGTATCATCGCATCCATACAATGCAGAGTCAGGCCAATCAACCCATCGAGCCCACACTGAAGCTTCACGAGTTGCTGACCACAACCTATCCCTATGAACCTGCAATTTCTATGTCTAATCTAGCTATCCTGCACAATTTACCATGCCAGTCCACCCAATCAGCACGTTGTGGGACTGAGAGTGAAAATGTAGATCAGGGATGTCAGCACAGATATTTGAGAGGGGGATAATACCGAACAAATCTGGAAGAATATTTCAAGAAGATCACCAGGAGTGTCAATTGAATGTGCGAAGATTTGTAGACCGGGAGCTCGTTGTCGTTCTGTTTGCCGATTGGGAATTTGTGTTGCAGACGTTTCATCACCTGACTAGGTGACATCGTCAGTGCTTGGGAGCTTCCTGTGAAGCGCTTCACAGGAGGGTCCCAAGCATTGAGGATGTCACCTAGACAGGGGACGAACCATCTGCAACACGAATTCCCAGCTCGGCGAACAGAACCACAACAACAGGAGTGTTAATGTCGTTCATATGGATTTCACAAGGCCATCTGTAAGGTCCCATGGGGACAGGAATAAAGAAACCAAAATCTTCTGATAGCAGGAGAAGTTTAGAATTTGGATTCAAAAATTGGCTTTGTTGCAGCACACAGCAAGTGCTCCTTGATAGGTCTCTTAATGACACCATTCCTCACGACATTACTGACAGATACAAGAGTGATGTGGTGGCAATTGGCTTTAGGGTATGCTTGGACAATATTCCACATTGTCGGGTTGATACCAGTATTGCAGCAAGAAAAGGCATGATTTCTGCTTGTTCCATTTCACAAGTCTTTATTATTCTGGCCTGACATTTCGACAGAGCTGACAGCTTTACCAATTTGGTAAAAACAATGACTGCAGATGCTGGAAACCAGATTCTGGATTAGTGGTGCTGGAAGAGCACAGCAGTTCAGGCAGCATCCAAAGAGCTTCGAAATCGACGTTTCCGGCAAAAGCCCTTCATCAGGAATAAAGGCAGTGAGCCTGAAGCGTGGAGAGATAAGCTAGAGGAGGGTGGGGGTGGGCAGAAAGTAGCATAGAGTACAATGGGTGAGTAGGGGAGGGGATGAAGGTGATAGGTCAAGGAGGAGAGGGTGGAGTGGTTAGGTGGAAAAGGAGAAAGGCAGGTAGGACAGATCCGGACAAGTCATGGGGACAGTGCTGAGCTGGAAGTTTGGAACTAGGGTGAGGTGGGGTAAGGGGAAATGAGGTAACTGTTGCCCTCCAATGCATCTTGTCCACATCCCGCACCTCCGCCCTCAGACCCCACCCCTCCAAACGTAACAAGGACAGAGCGCCCTTGGTGCTCACCTTCCACCCTTCCAACCTTCGCATAAACCAAATTATCCGCCGACATTTCCGCCACCTCCAAAAAGACCCCACCACCAGGGATATATTTCCCTCCCCACCCCTTTCCACCTTCCGCACAGACCGTTCCCTCCGTGACTACCTGGTCAGGTACACGCCCCCCTACAACCCACCCTCCCATCCTGCCACTTTCCCCTGCCACCGCAGGAACTGAAAAACCTGCGCCCACACCTCCTCCCTCACCTCTGTCCAAGGCCCTAAAGGAGCCCACCACATACATCAAAGTTTTACTTGCACAACCACCAATATCATTTATTGTATCTGTTACTCCCGATGTGGTCTCCTCTACATTGGGGAGACTGGGCGCCTCCTAGCAGAGCGCTTTAGGGAACATCTCCAGGACACCCGCACCAATCAATCACACCGCCCCGTGGCCCAACATTTCAACTCCCCCTCCCACTCTGCCGAGGGCATGGAGGTCCTGGGCCTCCTTCACCGCCGCTCCCTCAACACAACACGCCTGGAGGAAGAGCGCCTCATCTTCCGCCTCGGAACACTTCAACCCCAGGGCATCAATGTGGACTTCAACAGTTTCCTCATTTCCCCTTCCCCCACCTCACCCTCGTTCTAAAGTTCCAGGTCAGCACCGTCCCCATGACTTGTCCGGACTTGTCCTACCTGCCTATCCCCTTTTCCAACTTTCCACTCGACCCTCTCTTCCCTGACCTGTCACCTTCATCCACTCCCCCACTCACCCATTGTACTCTATGCTACTTTCTCCACACCCCCACCCTCCTCTAGCTTATCTCTCCATGCTGCCGGCTCACTACCTTATTCCTGATGAAGGGCTTTTGCCCGAAACGTCGATTTCGAAGCTCTTTGGATGCTGCCTGAACTGCTGTTCTCTTCCAGCACCACTAATCCAGCTTTACCAATTTCATGTGCACTCAGAACTTTTTTGATATTACGCTGAGTGATTTGCAGTGGATGAAAACATTTATCCTGTGATGTAATTACCGAGAACGTTGTCCATAAGGAATAATTTTGTTAAAAGTTACGTCAGGATTTATGTTGACCTCTGCAGTCAAGCTGTCTGACTTTTAATAATAGCGTCAGACCTTCTTAATGTATGACTTTGCAATACCAACAAGGCGGGGCTTGCTTCATTAGATGGAACTTGTTTTTTCCAGTTTCTCTTCTCAGACTGATGGCCTGTCATGAATTTTTAATTCGGCATTTTCGAGCCACCCATATCACAATAATTCTTCAGTAATTTTTTGTTGGCTTGATAAGACAATGTTGGATGGTTTAGTTCATCCGAGCGCATGAGAAAAACAGATAGAAAATAAAATAATCAAGGTTATGTTGCAGTTCTGTTCGCCGAGCTGGGAATTTGTCTTGCAAACGTTTCGTCCCCTGTCAAGGTGACATCCTCAGTGCTTGGGAGTCTCCTGTGAAGCGCTTCTGTGATGTTTCCTCCGGCATTTATAGTGGCCTGTCTCTGCCGCTTCCAGTTGTCAGTTCCAGCTGTCCGCTGTAGTGGCCGTATATTGGGTCCAGGTCGATGTGTTTGTTGATAGAGTCTGTGGATGAGTGCCATGCCTCTAGGAATTCGCTGGCGGTTCTCTGTTTGGCTTGCCACTACAACACTATAATGGTAATGTTGTCCCAGTAGAATTCATGTTGCTTGTCATCTGCGTGTGTGGCTACTAAGGATAGCTGGTCGTGTCGTTTCGTGGCTAGTTGGTGTTCATGGATACGGACCGTTAGCTGTCTTCCTGTTTGTCCTATGTAGTGTTTTGTGCAGTCCTTGCATGGGATTTTGTACACTACATTAGATTTGCTCATGTTGGGTATCGGGTCCTTCGTTCTGGTGAGTTGTTGTCTGAGAGCGGCTGTTGGTTTGTGTGCTGTTATGAGTCCTCGTGGTCGCAGTAGTCTGGCTGTCAGTTCGGAAATGCTCCTGATGTATGGTAGTGTGGCTAGTTCTTTGGGTTGCGGCATGTCCTCGTTCTGTTGTCTCTCCCTTAGGCATCTGTTGATGAAATTGCGAGGGTATCCGTGTTTGTACTCAGACAAATGTGCTTAATAGCTGAAGCCCATCTGGATTTCTAACAGACAATACAACTGTCATTACAATTGCAAAACGTGGCAAGTGGAGCATATGGGTTGTAGGGTATGCTGATGGATGTGGACACACTCACCAGTCTGACTCTGCATGGGGAAGACCACTGGAGTAAAGGCAATTGTACAGCACCACTCAGAAATGCAAACTCCGGATCAGCACGAATGCAAAACAGAGGCATACCTCTGGTAAACAGTTAAAAACTTCTTCAGGATCCACCCAGCAAGCGAATGAATTTGCTGCCGGTATGCGGACTCAAGACAGCAAATGAATGCCACTGGAATAACATTGATGAAGAGAAAGTATCCAGAAATGTGCACATCATGGGAAGCGACCGGCATCTGGTTTGGAACAGTTATATTTCATAACAAGATCCAAATCATAACCAAGGGAATTCCGTATCTGGTTGAAAAGGTCAGCCAGTTCTAAAGGAGATTGACACCAGTTTCATTGATCGCAGAACCAACCTGTAACCAGGGTTGGACTCCAACACTTAATTTGCATAAAACCTTGGCCAAAATTTCAAACTTTACAGAAGAAGGGAACAACTTCAGTTCCCGTCTCCTAACAGAAGCAGCTGGTTCCTCTCCCAATGACTGTCGTAAAATGCTAGTGGGCAAGAGTGCCGTGTTGAAAAATCACAGCAGGTCTGGCCCCATCCAAGGAGCAGGAGAAGCGATGTTTCGGGAATATGCTGCTTATATGCCCGAAACATTGATTCTCCTGGTCCTCGGATGCTGCCTGACCTGCTGTGCCTTTCCAACATCACACGATCGGATCCGATCTCCAACATCTGCAGTCCTCACTTTCCCCTCGTAAAAGGTTTGGGTCCAAGCTTGATGGGGCGAAATTGTTTGAAAAAAAGGTGCACCCAGATTAACTCAATTTTTTTTTATTAGAAAGCAGTTGCCTGCTTGAAGTCCTAATAAAATATTTGGAAATGTTTCCGGAAGACCGAGGGAGTATCAACGAAGACCAGATCATCTTGTATGTTCACCAGGAAGCCATTCCACTATTCTGCGAGGACCATCTAAAACCATTAATCTTATGGGCCAAATCCTGGGAAGAAATCAGAAGGCTGATAAAAAGTGAATAAATCAGATCAGATTGCGATACTGATTATGAAGCTCGATAATGGGGTCGCCTCTATTGGAGACTAGAACAAATGATAAGCTGGTTTTCGCAGCTGGATAAGTACCCAATGCCCCAGTCCCAGGATTTATACGAAAATCTGGAAGACAGGTTGACCTTTGCGATGTTACGTTTTGTGAGGATTTCTCGATGCATGTTACAAATAAAGCACGGATTCGTTTGTACCAATATATGAGATTACCATTTGGATTATCGTTAGCCTGTGCAACATTTTCCGTGGATGCTGGAGAATATTTTATGAGGTCTACTTAGGTTGACATTTATCCAAATGACTGATTAACAAGAGGGGAGACTAATAAGGAGCACTCAGAGAATGTGGACACAATCCTCAGTCGTTTCTCCCAGGCAGGTGTGAACCTAAGAAGTGAAAAACATGTTCGTGCCAGGCATACCAAGTAACCTACTTGGACTACAGAATCGACAAAACCGGAGAACCCTTGCAAAACAGAGTGAGAATGATCAACCGTGCCTGGGCTCTCACGTCAATCCGGAGCTTGCATCTTTATTTGGGCGTGATGAACTGTTATGGAACAGTTCCATCTGGAACTTTTGGATCACCACATAAAAACTGGTGAGTCTTGCAAATGGCCACATCATCAAGACATCGACTACAGGGAAATAAAGAAGCAGCGATCCTTCTCCAACATGCTGGTACATTCTGACCGAAAGCAAGGTGTGGTATAGGAACACAATGCGTCCCGTTTAGCATTGGAGTAGTATTATCTTATAGGTGCCCCAACGGAGGCAGACCACCAACAGCACATGCATTCAAGACTTTGGTAATGTACAGCATAAATGCACCCAAATAGAGATGGGAGAATTGGGGGTCAGATTTGCGGTCAGAAATTTTCACCAAAGGATTTACGGATGCATATTTTTATAACCATTGAAATAGAAATCCCTACAAGGCCTACGTACAAAGGACAAGACAGTTCCACCGAGAGCTTCAGGCTGAATGCAATAGTAGTCTCTGAGTCTAAGTGTGTATGTTACAATTTCGAAAAAGACTGAAAAAACAAATATGAAATGCAGATCCATTTAGCCACCTCCTGCTGGCACATGCACCACGGGAAGTACCGCCACTTTTAAAGTTTTCTGGGCACAGGTCGAGTCACAGCTAATAATATCAATATTGCGACGCAGAAGGATCCGGTCCTGGAAAGATGGTAGCAACTGGTGCTGATGGGGAAACCCCAAAGGCTCTAACAACAAAAACTGAAACATTTTAGGACCTGCAGAGATACGATTCCAATCGAGCATACCACAGTGTTATGAGGAGTCGGACTGATTGCCCCAAGAAAAGGCCTCCTCCATAAACCACGTGAACTCTTGCAGGGTTATCCACGGCTTTACAAACTGAAACTGTTGTCAAGGAGTTACGTGTTTTGGACAAAATAGATTGCAGAAGTCGCTGCCATGGGGAAGTAGTGCGGCGAATGTCAACAAGGATAAAGATTACAACTATCTGCTTCAAGTCTTTCATGATTAGCCACGCAAACTTTGACGCTGGTTAATGTCCATTATAGACATTATTTAATGCGCTCAATATTCTGAGTCTTTGCGAACGCCCATTCAAAATGACTGAACAATAATAGAGTTTACTTAGCATATGGGGACGTTGTTCAAAAAACGGCCGGCACATTTTGAATTGCATGGATTCCCGGGTGTTTTGGTCATAGATAACGGACCGCTGTTTAAAAGCAAGGATTTTGAGTATTTCCTGAAATAGAATGGTATTCGTCATACAAGGACAATCTCATACCGTCCAACATCAATTGACCTGGTATAAAGTGCAGTCGCAACTTCGAAGGCAGAGTTTAAAAAAATCAGTCTATGGCTTCACAAGACACCGAACTGCACTGTTTCCTATTCGATGACTGAACAAAAACACATGCAACCACAGGAAAAGCTATCGCAGAAATTCAGCAGGGAGAAAACTCTACAACAGATTAAAACTATATTTCCCGTACCTGGGGTGAAGGATGCAATGGCCTCAGGAACACTAGCGTTGAGCACAAGCCTTCACGAAGTGAGGGTGAAAGTTTACAACGCAGATGAAGTTTCGTGAAGCAAACAAGGGAATGGCGCTACATGGTTAAGAAGCATGGTAGACCAGACATCAGGTCGAGTGATGCACAAATTTTGGGTAGGATCGTCGGCCCTGAACAAACACATGGACCATACGAAAGCTCCAACTCGCAAAAGAAGTGACAGCAAACCACGCAGGAACATCGAACGACTTGCTGATTGTTCTGGAACGCATGGGTTGCCTTTCGCCATCAAGCTTTGAAGATACCTTGTACCCTGAGATGGACATGGCGGATGACACGACTTCAGGTCTTTGCTGCTTTCTTTCTTCTGAGATGCTCGGTGTGTAAGAGGTGAGTGACTGTACATTAGACACCATCCATACCAGAGGCAGAGTTGGAGGAACGTGACCAAGAGCTTAAAAGCCTCAGGACAACCTGCTTAAAAGGCCAATGTCCTTGGACTCAGAGTAGAGCTATGTAATGATTGTAACGAGGTCAGCCAGGCACTCACCAATACATAATGCACTGTATGGACATACGATTGAAGTAAGTTGATTTATGAATGGAATGAAGATGTCTGGGACGAGAACAATTCCCTGAGGTGCCATGTTCGTCTTGTTAAAGAGCTGACAATGCTATTATGCGAGAATCATAATAATATTCTTTTTAGTTCTGGAGCACCAAATACGGGGGTGACTGTCAAAGTGATTCACATTAATTCAAGTTTTCCCAGGATATAAAGTCATAACTTCCCGGATTCTGTTTTTTAAACAATCTGTTGAATGGTACATGGTTCAATATCCTCTGTAAATTCAAACAAGCTGCATAAATGCATCTCACTTCATCCCTGTAAATACTACATTTTGAAACATAACATACATAAATATTGTTGATGATTTTGGCATGCGAGCAGCAATCACATTTTTGAAAAAAATATGTTCCCGATAGATTAAACAGTGATAAACATTGTATTCCATGACAAAATGATAAAAAGGCATTATTATGGTACACACGAGAAAACCTCAGTGACAAAACATTCTGAATTGATCCATCTTGAAAGTCGCATGCAGAGAAAAAGTACATTTTAAATGGCACAATGTTCAACCTCTATTAAAGAATATGCAACCAGCATTTTATGTGCAAACAAAAGGTCATTGATATGACGATTATGAAAAAGAAATGAGTGATTTCAGCCTAAATTAGGTACAAAGAAGACGTGCAAAAAGATAAAACAAGTATAGTGAGAATAGGAAACGTTGATACCAATCGAAGTTTTCGTGTACTTTCACCAGAAGCTTTAAGAAGAACCCCCGTTATTTTTTTTTGTTGCTGTAATGGAAGGAATTTAAGAATGATTTTATGCTTATAATATCAGGGTTATTTGCACACTTGCAAACTCTTAACCTTTTGTATTTCGAGCAGAGATGAATACAAATAATGTGGAATTGCCAGTGTTGGACTAAGGTGGACCCAAAGTCAAAAGTCGCACCGAACCGTCACATATTCCAACAGGTTTATTTGAAAACACAAGCAGTCGGAGTTTCTCACCTTCTTCAGGTGCTGGTGAGACAGCACATATCCGACATAAGTAATGCAAAACTTCAGATTTCTTACAGAAACTCGGCACCCAGGAACCAGTGGAAACAGGAACGCTCATCGTAAAGATGGACGTTTTGAACTCTGCTCCATCATTTCCATGCCATGGTGGCATCGCTGCAACAGCCTCGGTATTTAATACCATAACTGCCAATATCCAGGCACCATGGGAACACTCATTTGTTCCATGACCGACCGCAACATCTTCACCTTTGACAACCAGCTCTTCATCCAGACACACGGAAAATCGGGTCCATATTTCCACCGTAATGTTCACAAGTTCGGACAGATTTCTTTGCTTCACATGAACCCCGCCCAGTGCAATACATCAGGTACATATTCGACATTGTTGTCCACTGGGCTCATGATGAATACTCACCAAAATAACTTGACACAGATATCCACTAATTTCATCCCACGATCGGACTTATCCTGCATTACCCTTTACAATCTGCCCCATTAGTGGGTACATACATTTCCATCATTGGGGGGTGGGGGGTGGGGGTGGGGTGGGTGGCGCGAAAATCACTCACTTTATCACAAGCCTTCAAATCACCTTAGGATGATGCAATTCTCTAGCTTCCATACTAAACATACTTTAAAAAGCGATTTCCTTCCGTCAAGCCCTATGCATACACATAATCTGTTCATAAGGGGAGGAATGCGACAGACACGTGAAGGTGTTGAAGATGCTGAAGTACTGGATTCGAAGCTCCATTCATCAATCACCAGTTCCACCCTGAATAACCTGCTCAGAAGACAGACACGGGATTCGACCGACAGAGTGCACTTCGAAGTTCAGTACTTCCCAGGAGTAGAGAAACTCAACCATGTTCTTCACAGCCTGCAACACATTATTGATGATGATGAGCCCATCGCCAAAACCTTCCCTATGCCATGACTTCTTCCCTCAACAAATGCCAAATGTTAAAAGGACATTTGTTTGCGGCAAACAATCTACCTTTCAAAAAAAAATCACCAACAACATCACCGTACAAGTTTTTCACGGTATTCACTTGAATAGAGATCAGAACTCCGAATTGGTTGCTACCATTACACGTGGGGCGCCACTCACCAAGTGCCTGGCATGCTCATATGGCTCAGCCTATGTTCGAGGAAGGGTGCACCACGGCATGGTTCATTGGAGTTACCAAGCAGATGCTAAGACAACAGATAAATGGACAGTGTACCGTAATCCTTTGACAATCATGCTTCCTCCCACTAGGGGAAACCTTCAGAGATCAAGAGCAGTCAGCATTGGGGATTCAAATAAACATCCTCCAAGGTGGATTTCAGGATATACAACAATTCAGAGTCTCCAAGCAGAAGCTGAAGACCAAGTTTTGCACCCATGAAAAGGTTTAAAATGGGATCATGTCAGACTGCAGGTGACCACGCTGTACAGTCTCGCACACACACTCACACATACGCACTCAAACGCCCATCTTTTCCCACATAATCATACTCACACACTCACACAGACATTCAAAAACACAATCACACTCTCTCACAGGCATAATCGCACTCACTCGCACACACTCTCTCAAGCACGCACACATGCACACAGATACTCTCTCACATCGTCACACACAAGCACACACGTAATCAAAAGCACACATTCTCTCTCTCTCGCACGCACACACGTACACACACAGACACTCTTTCTTCCCTTCACACTCCGACTTGCTCTCCCCCAAACACACACACAAGCAAACATGCAAACAAGTATATAAATCTACAGAGTGAATATGCATTTTCCGATTTGTATTGGCAGATATATTCTAACTTGTTCAAAAATCTCACGATATTTGGGCAATCAGTCAATGTGGCATTTTATCAACTCCAAGCTGACGTAAAATCATTCTAACTCCCGACTGAGACAAAGGCAGACTCGAAACAAAGCCTCGCAAGTGAAGTATATTATTTGATCGTAGATGCCGTCTGATTCATACTGATAAATTGTTAAATTATCTCCGAGAAGTCACTGAAAAGAAATTCTGGGATTTACATATTAGTCAATCGAAACCTGCATCATCCTTCAAAAGTATTAAAAATTAACAGCTATATAGGTTTGTTCAATATATTCGCATCAATTGTATTACTTGTTATTCTTCTACCTATAATGTCTGTGTCAAATATATCCTTTCTCATTAACACATGAAGAAGGAATGAGGGCCCTCAAATCTATATTTTCAAATAAACCAGTTGGGCTATAAGCCGGTTTCGTGAGATTTTAGACAATGAATGTAGAGGCTGGGCATTATTTGAAGTATCGTTCAGTGTCTAGTATTAATTGAAAGTTAAAGGAAAACTGGAAGAACTGCAGATGCAGTAAATCAGAAAGCAAAAAAACAGAAATTGTTGGAAAAGGATCAGCAGATCAGGCAGCAACTATGGAGGGGTATCCAAATTAACGTTTCGGATCGGTTAACCTTTCATCCGAAGTGAGAATATTCTGAGCAAGGGTGACCCAACCGGAACCATTAACTGATCTATTTCCACTATTGAAACGCTCTTGTTCAAAAGAAGAGCAGTCAATTGGCAAAACATAAAGAATGCCAACAGTGTCGAGGGCCTCAAATACATAAAGCCCGATGGTAGATGCCAATTCAGTGACTATGGACTGGCAATTGGAGAAATACATAACATGGGTGCAATTTGGAAGAATGGTTTGAGAGATCGGGGGAAGGGATTAATGCAACTGCCGTTAAAAAGAGCTAGTGCAGACATTAAGCATTCAATAACTCATTGTGTTTTGCGATTTTGTGATACGTCAAAAATAGCATTGAGATAAAATTATGCCAATGTTTTGTGGCTGTACCTAAACCAAGTGTTGTGCACGCTCCAGGGAACCGGCTCAAAAATAAATAAAGAAAGAACAATTCTGGATGATGAAAACTGACAGTACTAGCCAGAAGAAAACAATGAGAGATTTGATCAGCAGGTATGCTCTGACTCATTCATTTCAATCTGCATTTAACTGGTATATTGCAATGTTTCACGGGATTTGAACATAACGGTTATATTTTGTAAGGAATGTTGCATTTTGAATGTTATTCAAAAGGGATTTCAATGATTTACCGGAAAGCCACAATTTTGCGATTCAGAGGTCATACTGTTGCCGCCATGTAATTGGTTAAGTATGGCACGTTGTACATTCTCTTCATATTCAGTTATAATTCGAATAACATTACATTGCGCTTGTTTGTCCCAGTCTCCCTTTACGTTCAGATGAATAAACCATGTTTTTTTTCTTTTGATTTCTTTTCTTTTGACTGACACAACTATTTTTATGAAGAAAATAGCCGTTAAATCCCTACTCCAAACAATGTAACGAGCTTTCCGACAGAGATTCACTTGTTTTACTGTGTCTTTATCTGAATGATTTAATACTTTATCTCTATCATTCATAGTTTTTTAAAATATCATTTTGTGCATTGAAAACTTCCAAAATGCGTTCGTTTTCTAGGTCAATTCAAATTGAATTCTCACTTTGTGAAGAGCAATCATTGCGGTTAAGGCAACTCGAGGAAGAAGGGGCCAGTCAATCTATCATTTTCCTTTATCATTACGGCAGTGATAAGAATAATTCTGCTACTCAGCGAACCAAAACCTGAAACAACAAATGCGTACTTCTTGATAAATCAATTGTTGCTGTGGCTAGAGCTATGACAAATTTTAGGAGGACACGACATGAAGGTAATAATGAATTTCCTTTGGAAGATAATCCATAATTATGGATGTATTTTATAAAAGTGCATGCAGAACATCCAATCTTCACTCCTGCACCGCAGTTAGTGTTTGATGTTATATGTCAGAATCACATCTACTAACTGAGCATTTAAACTACTGACCAAAAATATTTGATATGCAAAACTAATTGATGGCAGTGTTTCGTACTGTTGCCTCATAGCGCCAGGGATCCAGGTTTTATATGACCTTCCGGCGACTCTCTGCTTTCATGTTTTTTCACAGTATAAAGGCGTTAAGGTTGGTGCGTTGGCTCTGCTAAGTTGCCCTGTAGTGTGCATGGTAAGTGCATTAGCCATAGTCAATGCAGTGTTTCGAGGTGTGGATGCGATGCTCCTCGAGGGCCAGTGCAGCATCCAAACGGCCTTGATCTGCACTGCATATATTCTTTGGGAATAATGTTGAAGGAATGTGAGGGATGGTTATACTTTAGATTGGGGATGGTTTGAAGAATATTGGGTTTAAGTGGTTCCTCAGCATGTAATTTCATGCAAAGTGCAGAAATCTGAGTGGCTTGTGACAAAGAAGCAGGCAACAAATGGCATGCTGATATTTGTTAAGAGAACAATTGTATTTCCTTCTACTACCTTTCTGCCTTTGGGTCGGTAGTAGTATCAACTTGAACATCCGTTGCTCCTATGTCTCATGAAATAAGTTAATGGTCTAAATCATGCTGCACTGTTCATTTATCTGTATACATCAATTGGTATACTTTAGATACGTCAGTGTTGGCAATCTCAAATATCGCATTCTTGTTTCCTGTGCAATTATCTGTGAGTTAATTAAACTCATAATTCGTACAGTGAAGGCCCTATAAAATTATAAATAACACACACTGTCATGCTCCCTCCATGGAGGATAATTGTTTCTGCCTTCTTGCACTTTCATCGTTTATTTTCATTTCGAAAGTTACTTATCTTCCCTCTTACATTAACAGCTTGTTTTAATAGTCAGTGCATCCTTACATATATTTAATATATTTAAGACATTTGTTTAAACTTTCTATCTCCACAACATTATATTTTCAAAAAGCATTTTCTTGGTTCCAAACCAATCCAAATCTGAGTGTAATAAACTATCACAAACAAACTAATACTAGAAACGTTGATTGAGCGAAACAAGGGGGAAAAACACACTTTAATAAATCGCAGAAAGAATTCAATTCTCAACTTTATTTATATCGTGTGAAAGCATATAGTAGCTACTATTTGCTCAAAAACAAAGTAATGCACATACTACGTTTCCAGTCTCGTTTGGAGAATAACATACAGCTGAAGTAATGACAAGAACTTCTGCTTGAATTCGGTATTTCTGTCTTCCACAGTGAATAGTCAGTGGTTTGCTTCAGTTTAACAAGAAGGACCTGTGCTGGAAATGTGTCTGTCAGACTCACTTGCACAGCAAACCAACAGTAGATTTAAAGATGAGTCTTTCTCATACAGGAAGGCCATTTTTCATGAAAATTGCTGGAATATTATCGACTACATTCTGATTTTTGCTACATGCGAATGAACGTACGATTTTTAACCGTCTTGAAAAGAAACAAAATTTGCACGTATTAAACAAATCGCATTATTTTCCTGCATTGAGATCAACCTGTAGAAATCAAACCAAAATTGATATTGTCGTGTTTGTTTTAAAATGTAAGAATTAGACGTAACGGATATATCAACAAAGCATAGAACTGCTCTCGGAATTTACGTTGTGTTACTGCATAAATAAAAGAGTTTGTGCAGCAGCTGAAGAGCTGAAGCATGTTTCCACTTTCCTGAAAAATAAACTTAGGGTGATAAAATCCAGTAATTTTATAATCCTTTATAAACCTGTGGCAAAAGAATTCCACGACATAGGTCATCCACAAGAGGATGAAATTCCCGGAGATGGAAAAGAGCAAAATGATAGATTTTCTTCGGCTTTCCATCTCTCTATCCTTCTTATGTTCGCCATTGCCCTCGGTATGGAGTCTCCTTCGGGCTCTACTAGCCGCCAGAATATGCCGAACGGTCACAGTATTGAACAGAACAATCAGAAAAAACGGGAGGCAAGGAGTTACAATTCGATCGAACCAATCAAATACAGTCCACATAAGTGAAGTATAACGTATTCGACAATACCATGGCATGTTGTCAGCAACGTAAATTGGCTCATGCATGAAATACCATGGGATATTAATAGAAAAAGCTACGGCACAAACTGTTCCAATTACCACAGCTGCTGTTTTCTCAGTGCAATATTTTGTTTTCAGTTTCTGGAAACAAATGGCAACAAGCCTATCAAATGTGAAAGTCACAGTTAACCATATTGAACTGTCTCTACATGCATAAATCAATGCAATGCTGAAACTACACACTGGAGTAATGAACACGAAACTGCCTGGAAAATAAATAGCTGGAATTCTGTTTAATAACACTGCAGTGATAATGACCAGGAGATCCGTCACTGCCATGAAGATAAGATACCTCGTGATACAGCTTGAGAGACCACACCTTCCACGGGACAGTATCAAGATCGCCACGATATTAACTGAAAGGCAATTACATATAATTTATTTGCAGCGCATTTATTGTGCGAAGTGCATAAATACCATATATCTAAAAAATCATTCTACATTTCATTCAATGCCAAAATAGATTCCAGGACATTCACTGTTTGGAAACCCAACGTCCAAACTTTGACAGTTCAATAAAAAAAATGCATCTACCATATGCAGCTGAAATCGATTACAGACATAAGGAGAATGAAACACAGCACAAACATAGAGGGAAAGAAACGCAAACAAAATGAATTCAAATGTATAAATTATTGAAACAGTTAGTGTTAGAATTTTTAACTAAATACATCGAAATGAATTTCATGAAAATTAACGACAATGAATTGAAAGAGACAGCAATCAAAGACGTAAATCGTTGAACAAAGATTGTCTCTGTCATTGCAGCCCATGACTAAGGTTGATAAACTTTCCACATAGTGTTTTTGACTGACACACGGTGGTCGAAAGGGGTTGAAAGTTAAATGTAACAGATATTTACAAACATACCAGCAATCTTCATACAGAGTTGCTGTATAAAAAAAAGGAACATCAAAAAAAAGGCATAAAAGGTGTCACGTGAGAATGATCATTAGGGAATTTTGATGGAGTGCGGCAAATAGGAAGTTCTAAACATATAAGCGTTTTTAGGAAGGGCATTTTTGAAAGGCCCATTTGAGCCACAGTCCCACATTTATTATCTATTAAAAGGCAAAAGGAAAATTTGATTCTATTGTATTCAGAAATATTTGGCATTTATAAAATAGAAGTGGCATCAACAAATTAATCTGAAAAGGTTAGTTGTGTCTTGAGGAAATGCTTGTTGGCAATAAAGCGGCACGTTGGCCGAGTCTTTAACACTGCTGCCTCAGAGCCACAGGGACCCACGTTCGATCCACAGCCTCAGGCGACTGTCTATGTGCAGTTTTCACATTTCCCACGTGTCTTTTTTGGTTTCATCTGTGTGCTCCGGTTTCGTTCCACAGTCCAAAAATGTGTAGATTAGGTGGATTAACCGTGCTAAATTGCCAATAGTCTTCAAGGATATGTTGAATTGATGTATTACTCAGTTAAATTGCAATGCAATATGGTAAGATAATGCTTCAGTATGGGTTGTTGTGCCATGTAGAATGTCCAGACACAATAGCGGTTTATTGTTATCAGGGCGATAAAAGAATAAACCGCATAAACACAACGTCGGAAAGACATGAAGGGGCAGTGGAAAGTTGTAAAGAGAGTGGTCACGCCTGGGGAGAGATCAACAATCGAACTTTGTATAAAGAGGTAGATAATCCAAAGATCACAGAAGATTGATTCAGATTGAAATACAAAATTACAAAATGCATAGTGAAGATTTAGATATGTACCCAAGTTAATTGTGCAATTCAAACAAATATTGTTAAATTTCCTTGATAAAGTTGCAAACTGATTGAATTCCACCCTTATTAGTGGAAATTGAACAAATGCTTAATATGACGAAAAGAAATGTAGATTGGAATAGTAACAGTAAAATATGTCTTTAATAACTGAATGCTGATTTTAAATTCAATAATAGCACACGAATTAGAGGGTTCGGGTGCTTCAACTGCAAGTCAGAAGAAGTTTTTGATCTTTCAGCTTGAAGTGAAGACGGGTTGTTCCCACTTTGTCAACTGCATCGCAGAATTGCAGTGACTGTGTATTGCAAGTTATTTAATAACAATTGGTAGAAGTTAATATATTTTCGAATCTTCTGTAAAAAAAGTTAATAGGGAATATAAATGATCTTCCATAATTTGGAAGAATTCTTAATGATAAGTGAGCATCCAGTTCATTGTTCATTAATGTGATGCAGCCAACAAACGTCTGGGAATTAGTTTAACTAATTTCAGAAGAGTTACTGAATGTTTGGCGTTTTACATAGTAGGACAGGTTATGAGGTCAAACCAATCATACATTAAAAACGGTGAATAGGAGCTAAACATCAGGAGTGGGCTAAAAAGAAATATGCACTGAAATATACCATTCAGCACTTCCTGTCATTTCCACTGTTCAATTAGATCATGACTGATCTCTGACCTAATTGTAGAGAGATGTCTTGACCCCAGAGCCTTTTCTACGTTTGCTCAACAAAAACAACACATTGATCTCAGGTTTACAAGTAATAAATGATCCATCATCACTGCTGGCTGTGGAAACAGTTCCAATCCTTGAACATCCCTTGAGTGTAAAGGTTCATCCTAGCATCGCTCCTGTACCTTAGGATATGCCCATTATCTCGAAAATTTCCCATGAGTAAAAATAGTTTACGTTTATCTAACTTATGTTTCTCTGCCAACATTTCATTGTTATTTAGTTTATCGTCTCTGACATCTTCATTTAATTAATCCATATGCCGCCTTTCATGAGAGTTGGTGGAATTGTGTCGCAAAAAAAAAATTGGAATCTTGATTTAGAAACAGACATTAGTCATTTGATGACTGGAGCGCCTTCGGTGTCCCAAGAAGTAGGTGACTGATTTGTTGGTGTTTCGAATTACATATTGTTATTGAAGTTCCATGTTCTTTGATTTCATTGTGTGACACAAATCTGAGTGATCAGTCCACCAACTTTGACCGACTCAAAACATTATTCAGAGAATAATTTAATCTTATACATTATGCAACAGAAGGTAGAACAAATTTGGGCTAATGGAACTGAAGCATTTAAATCCAAAAAGACTCTTATTTTGAAGCGTTTATATTGCGAACATATAATCTGTATGTCCAAATTTGCCCATATCCTGTGATGAAGATTTCTGCGTGTTTCACTATTGCAGACAGAATATATTAATTGCAGTCACTCTCTAGATGGGCATCTTGCTTCACCTCAATTTCATCCTGAAAACTCATTCAAACACTTTATCAATACGGGCGGATTATTGTTCTCTCTGTTCAGGAAATAGATAAATCCAATCCATTGTATATTAGCATTTCATAATTATACATGCTTAAATTAAAAGTTCACCATTATTGTAGTTCGACACTTTCACAACTTTAATGTTACCATGTCAAATTGTGTGAAAAGATTCTTATTCTCTTTATGTCTAATTACATTCGCTCTATTTATAAATTCCTGCCTTCATTGATTGGCACTGTCGGGACAAAGATTATCATGCACAGCAGCAATTTTACGCGAAGTAACCAAATCAGATTGTTGATTTAACTGACGTTTTCAATAAAATCCTTTTCACATTATTCAACACAATCTCTTACTGTATCCATTGCAACACTGATACATTAATCTGACCTTGAAGAAAACGTTGCCAAAAAAGAAAAGTAAATTCATCTAACCTTTACAGATGGGAAAAATTCACACCATTTTGATGCGCTCTGGGCATCACGTTTTTTGCAACTTTATCAATTTTCAACTCTCGGCATCACAGAAAAATAAAAACAAAATGCTGGATATAGCACTTGTGGAGACAGAAACAGCGTTAATGTTTTTAGTCTAATGTGGTTTTCCTCAGAACTCCTGTGTTACGTTGTAGTATTGGATAAATTCCAGCACCTCGTTAAATAACCACCACTTTACCTGGGATAGCAATAATTGCAAGTGCAGTGTAGTAAATGGCATATGCAGGACCTCTTGGTGGAGCATGCATTTCTTTGAGAAGTAACAATGTCCGCTTGTTATTTCTGATGCATCATGTTGAATTTCCAAGGGATTCTATTATACCTGATGCTGTGTCACCAGAGACATAAGTAGATGACGTCCTATTGATGTTGTTTGCATTAAGTGATAAAATTCAGACTCATATGAAATTTCCTTACTGCCATTCAGCAGCTAGATTTACTTACATCAACACAAATGCTGGTTATAATTGTTATAAATGGAGATGTTAACGTAATCATTGAAGTAATGCTGTTAAAAATCACATAATGCCAGGCCATAGTCCAACAGGTTTAGTTGGAAGCACTAGCTTTCGGAGCGCTGCCCATTGATCACGTGTTTCTGGATTATAAAATTGCAAGACACCCAATTTATAGCAAAGTTTACAGCTTGATGTAACTGAAATCATACATTGAAAAGTATCTTGGTTGTTTGTTAAATCTCTCACCTGTTTGAATGACCATTTTAGTTTCACTTCTTCCATACGTAAAGCACAAAACCTTTTTTAAAAAGTTACATTCTCAGGTTAACTTTAACAATTGGTGCCCGCCCACATAATGAGTTGAATGTGTTCGCCTCCTGTGGGGGTGTGGGGTTTTGTGAGTGTTAGTGAGAGAGAGAATGTGTGTGTGTGTGTTTGTATGTGTGTGTTTGTGTGTGTGTGTGTGTGTGTGAACGGGGTCGATGTCTGTGGCAGTGTGCATGTGTGAATATGGGAATGTGTGTGTCTGTAGGAGTGTGTGTGTCTTTGTGCGCATCCGTGTATAGGAGTGTCTGTGCGTGCGTGTGTGTGTTTGTGTTGGAGTGACTGTATGTTTGTTGGAGTGTCTGTGTGTGTGTGCGTGTTTGAGTGTGTGTGCGTGCATGTTTGTGTGTGTGTGGAGGTGTTTGTGGATGTGTTTATGTTTTTCTGTGCGTGTGTATCGTGCAATAGTGATCACCTGCAGTGTGACCTTAACCCAAGGTTCTGGTTGAGGTCCTCCCTATGGGTAGCGAACTCAGCTATCAGCCTCTGCTCGGCCACTTTTCATTGTTGCTTGTCCCGAGGTCCGCCTTGGGGGCTGTCACCCGAAGGTCTGAATCCGAATGCCCTGGACCACTGAAACGTTCCCCAACTGGGAGGGAACACTCCTGTCTGTTGATTATTGTGCGGGGCCCAATCATCCGTTGTAGTAGCCGTAGTTCGATATCACCAATGTACAATGCCTCAGGGCATTATTATGAGCAGCATATGATATGGACTATGTTGGCTGAGTCCCGTGAGTACCTGCCACGTACATAGTGGGAGATGTCACCAAGTATAATGGTACAAAGCATGCCCACATTTAACACATCTTGCAGCGCCTACCATGACAGGGTTGTATGGACTTGTCCTGAAAGCTGGGCAGTTTGCTATGAATCATGTTCTGTTTGAGGTTTGGTGGTTGTTTAAAGACAAACAGTGGAGGTGTGCGGAAAGTCTTGGTGAACTGGTCATCCACATTGATAATATATTGCATGTCGCGAAGAACCTGGTGTAGTCTTCGGTGCAGCATGTGCCTATCTCCTGAGGAGGTCATTATGGTTCCTTGCTGTGGCACATCGGAACTGGCGGTCGATGAGTTGAGCATGTTTCCTGCTGTTATCAGGGCATCCCTGAGTACTTTCAGGTGCCAGTCACGTTCCTTCACATCTCAACAATTCCGGTGTATCTGATGGGCAACTTGAAGTGCTCATGTATGCCGACATAAGAACGGGATACGATGCTCAACTCACTCACAAACACACACACATACACACACAGACAGACAGACAGACACAGACAGACACACAGACACACATACACACACACACACACACACACACACACACAAAACCCGATATGCATGCATACACAATTACGTTTGTGGAGTGAATTTGTGCTTGCAGAGTAACATTTTACTTTGCTGAAAAAATGCATGAATCCAAGTAAGGCGCTGTTAATTTTTTTTAAGATTAAACGTTATGGCACAGACAACAGCACACGGGGGCGAACACCTTCAACACATTATCAGGGCTGACACCAATCGTTAAAGTTAACCTGAGAATGCATCTTTTAAGGTTTGTGAATTACATATGAAAGAAGTGAAACTAACAAGGTCATTCTAACTGATGAAAGACTCAACAAACCATCAGGGTTTTTTAAAAACGAATACTTTCAATGAATGATTTCAGTTACATCACACTGTAAACATTTGCTATAAATTCTTTGTCTTACAATTGTCGATTCCACAACCACCTGAAGGAGCAGCACTCCGAAAGCTCGTGCTTCCAATTAAACCTATTGGACTATAACCTGGTGTTGTGTGATTTTTACCTTTATACACCCGAGTCCAACACCGACCTCTTCAAATGAAAAGGAATATGCTGATTAACTTCAGTATTACAGATGTTCCTTTCCTCTTATTTTCGTGAAGTATATTGCAAAAAAAATGGAATTTTATAATGAATTATAATAAACCTTTGCTGTCCAAAGAGGTAAATAAATTCAGACGTCCCCGTTTTTTAATCAATAAGTGTATTCCAACTCCAGCAAAGGTCTGCATTTATATACACTCTGAATCGGCCCAGCAATTTTGTAAATTGTCGTCAGAAAGGAAACAAAAATTAAAACTGACAAGTGAAGGAGCCAGATGCTGGGCATGTGCTCTGGACCAAATGATTTGGGAAATTCTTTGTCTTACAATTGTGTATTCCACAACCATGTGAAGGAGCAGCACTCAGAAAGCTCGTGCTTCCAATTAAATCTGTTGGACTATAACCTGGTGTTGTGTGATTTTTAACTTCATACATCCCAGTCGAACACCGACATCTTCAAATCAAAAGTAAAATGCTGGTTAACTTCATTTTTATAGATTTTCCTTTTCCCTTATTTTCATTAGGTAATAATGCAAAAAAAGGAATTTTATGATGAGTTATAAGATATCTTTGCTGTCCTAAAGAGATAACTCAGTTCAGACCTCCCCGTTTTTTAATCAATAAGTACATTCCAACTCCCAGCAAAGGTCTACATTTATATACGCTCTGAATCAGCCCAGAAATTTTGTAAGTTATCATCAGAAAGGAAACAAAGATTAAAACTGACAAGCGAACGATCCAGATGCTGGGCATGTGCTCTGGACCTTGCGATTTGGCAAGTTTAAAAGAATGCACACTTTTATATTTGTGCTAATGTTATGAAGTCTATTTTACAGATTCTTACAATAACTTCATCAACACTCCTTCAGATTGATACTTACAGTTCAGGCTGTAACAGACTCATTAAGATCCCATTATATTAGATTTGATCGTATTGCAACGAGAAGACAGATGAAAAGACAACGACAATAGACTGTGGTTATAGATTGCGAGTTTGGTGATGTTGAACTCCACATTTTAAAAAAAAACTCATGGATTCACAAAAAAAAACACAAGAAGTAGAACTTCTCCTTTTAGCTCCTTATTATTAAAGATTTAGCCAAGCATACGATCAGAATTAAAAACGATTTGGAAATCCATTGTCTAATCGGATGTTATTTGGAGTCATGAATGGCATCACTGTCTGTCTGAACGTTCTTCGGATCACATATGAACAAAGCAACTTGTCTCTCGAATCAATAAGTTGCGTACCACAGCTGCATTTGTCTGTGATGATATCGAGAGGAGGGATGAACACATCGTAATTGTGCCATGTGGTGCACGTATTCACAATAAGGTGATAACTAGTTTATTATGAAATCTGACGATTGAATCAATGAAGATAGAATTAAAGGAGTTCTAGCAGTAAGAACCGCATATTCACCAGGCACTGCAGACTGCAGGAAGTCCATGCTCATCTGTGTTATTTTGTTTCCTCGTCCAATTCCCTCACTAATTCCCTCACAATCATTGATCAGATGTTGCTGCAATGAAGAATGTTGTAAAACATGTATAGTGTGAGACCATTTGAAGTAAATATGATGCTTTGAATATTGGAAGCTATATTTGAGGCTATATGGAAATGTTCACAAAAACAGAGCAGCATAAAGAGATTATTGAATTGATGGAGTGTGTTCATGTGTTGATTGTACTGGCAATTAAGTGAATCATAACTCAGTTGCTTGCATATTTAATACCAATATATACTAAGCGAGACTGTCAGTCTTAATTTTGAAAACAAAATTCAGATTATGTTTTCTAGCATTTGAGCTGTAAATTCAATGTCGACAACATCACCTGCGTGGAGAACTTACTGAATGAGCGAATTATTACTGTGCAGAAGGCCATTTTACCCCTCCGTTCTGCAATGGGAAAACTTTGACTGAGCACCGGAATGTTGCCTTTCCTCCACTTCGGAATATTTATGACCTTTTTTTCCTTAACTTGCACTTGAATGGCTCAATTGAAGCTGCCTCATCGCAACTCCGTGCAGCACTCCAAACATTCACCAAAAGGTTTCTGATTCGCTTCTTCTCAGACAAAACTAAACAAAACAGACACAGCTTTGAAAATGGGCACATTTGTTATGTTTTTATATTTCCATGTGAACATTTATTACCAATCTATACTGACGGAAGACATCATAATTTTGGATTCTTCCTTCAACATTCGTTTGAGCCTTATCCACGAGAAGAAAAACATCCTAAAAGCCGCCAATCTATCCTCGAACATTTGCTCATACTCTTGTTGAAAGTCTCTTCTCCACTCTGTCCAATGCATTCAAATCCCACATAAAATGTGAGGCCCAGAACTGTGAACATCCTTTGTCTGCCAAAGTTTAAGAGAGGTTTAGCACAAAATCTTTGGAATTTTTCAATGTACCTGGTTTAATATAATATTAAATTCGCTTTATAGCTTCCAAGATGACTGTACAGTCACACCAGCGCTATTTGTTCCACAATAATTGTCTGTTCATACATTCAAAATTCAGCTAATAGTTCAGCCCAAATGCTGTGATTTTTAACTGTGGCTTTACCTCATGTGAAGTTCTGTCACCAAACCAACCGCAGGAATTTGATAAGATTAGATTACTTCCAGTGTGGAAACAGACCCTCCGAAGAGCAACCCACCCAGACCAATTGCCCTACAATTATCCCTTCACCTTACACTACGGATAATTTAGCATGGCCAACTCACCTAACCTGCACATTTTTGGACTGTGGGAGGAAACCGGAGAACGCAGACGAAACCCATGCAGACTCCATATGTGTGCAAACTCTATACAGGCAGTTGCCGGAGGCAGGAACTGAACGTGGTTCTAAATGACTCCGAAAACGATTCACTAATATATATTTTATCTCGTTCATGAAATATTTTGTACTTTAAGACAGCGGAAAGAGTTGACAAAAGCAGTGCCTGTTTCGACCCTCTCCTCTTCTTTGTTTACTGACCTTTTCAATAGAGCAGGCAAAATATAGATGTAGGTTATCTTTCAAACTTGGCTTCAAATGCTTTGACCGAACCCGATAAGGAGTATGAGGTATTTGCTCCCTAAACTTTATTGTTACATTCCAACAGTTCAAATAACATGAATCATAATATCAACCGCTCCTCTATATCTGACAGAAAGACCATCAATCTCTTGTTGAACACTTAAGATACAAATTGTTTGATTTTATTTTTAAGATTTGTCTGTTCGTGTTTAGAAATTCACTTGCCTTGTTTGAATAACAGATTTATGTTATTTTTGCATGTTATCATCTCGTTGATCATCGTGACAACTTGTCTGTCTTTTGTTTATTCTATCTATCCACCATCTCGTTCATTATTCTCGCATAAATAAATCCATCAATATGTGCAAGAATATATTCACACAACCAAATCTCCGGTCGAACAAAGTCACCATTATATTCAATGAGGACTTCTTCGTGTTATCCACTGTACAGTTCTGATAACCAGTTTGCGATGAAATTGCGTATGTTTCCACAAATATCGACAAAACGTCATCTTCCCGTGAGAGCATTCAGGTTCTGAGACAAACAGTAAGTTTTTACCACTTCCTCCCTTTACTTTTAAGAGACTTTCTCTTTCGGCTTGCGAGCATGGTCCTTTCCATTATCATGCATTTTTCCAAGTCTCAATCTTGAAAAAAACTGCACGAATAATTGCTTCATTCTCGTACTCTGATCCTATTCTGGCCTGTTCCCACAACGCTGCAACTGGCGCTGTCTCCTTTAATCTAATAACTCCCAATTTTGACTGTATAAGGAATTCTTTACACAAAAATTTCCTTTTACAATATCAGATGTGCTACATATTGTCTACCTGAAAGGCTGAAAGGTGTATTGGGTTTTTGCTGGTACACAGCAGCAAACCTATGCAGTTTTAAACAAATAAATGCATCACATATTTTGCATAGATCACAGTGTACTAACGATTCTGAAGGTCCGAAGAAAACTCAAAGTTATTGAAATTTCTTTTGAGACGTTTTGAAAAATTGGAGAGGCAAACAAGTGTTGAAATTTCTGTCTTTATAGCAGTCGTATGATCTCCAGAGTAAAAGTGAGGAAGTAAGGATAAACGTAATGGTGAAAGTAGTGGAGAGGTATGCAAAGTTAGTGCTCATTCTTATAGCGATGGGGAAATTGAGATTCCAATATCAGAGACCTGCATTAGACTCATACATATTCGAGTGTGAACGATGCCCCTAAACAGTCAGGTCATTTAATGATCATTGTAGTGGAAATAAATGAAATTCAAATATTTTAAACTAAATTGGGAATATATGAAATAAGTGTTCATAATCGGTTTCACCTCGCATTGGAGATGACATGAGCTCAACTTTCACTAATGCAGTATGTTGCAATATTTTCAGCGTCTGAAGGTACATTAGAAAAGTTATCAGTAGGCAATATTTAGAATAATGGAGAAAATTCCCGGAATATATATATATAAACAGTACACAACAACAAAAAGATGAAAACTAAGCTAAATGACGAAACTAAAAGAAAGCTTTGTCATTAACAATATTATAAAATGTTTAGTAATGCTGCATTATTTAGGATGCAACATAAAAACTACATAAAAACTCCTGTCCAAATGCTACTGGCAACACAATCTGGTGCACTTAGGCCCATTTCTCCTCTGCGTTAAGCTGCCGTGGTCTCCCTTTCGGTCTTAGACTTTTGCCTTTTTGATAATTACCTTCAGGAATATCCTTTGCCTCCTATAAAGAATATACATGTAATATGTATCTTTTATTGACTTGTTTTGCTTTTGCAGGTCTCTCAACTTTTCAGAACTTAAACACTTCTGTCTGAGCATTTCAGGTTTGTTCCTCACCATTGCCTCAAACAGGGTTTCCGCGCTCTGAAAATCAAATCCTTCAAATCTCCTTTTAGTTTTTGCTCGTGCTTTGACTACTGATGGAAAGGTAGATCAGTCTATACTGTACCGTCTGAGAAAATACCAGAATATTTATGTTTTAACTCCTCAGTTTCTCAGTTTTCCTTGAGCTTCTCCAAAACAAGAGGAGTCACTCCCATCTTGAACATTTGTAACTCATTAGCAAGAACAAATAGAATTCCTGGACCGGACACTGTCAATCACTGCCACTTAAATTCCCCAGTATTCAGTTGGCAGTCCAACCTGATCTTACATCGGGAACGCTAAATTTCTGTCCATGTTTCCAACAAATTACCACACTCTCGGGTAACAAATCAGAAAGAGTGCAAATTCGCTCATCTCTTACCATCAATAACTGATTGATCCTGTATCTCTCAAAATTATAACTTCTTTATCTTCTCCCCCATTCGTTCGTAGTACACCTTACACACAGAAGCGAATTATTCACAGAGACCAGCTACGAAATCCATGCCCACTCTCCGCCTAGACTGTGCACTTTCCTGCGGCTACTCGGCTTTCATTCAGATTTTCTTAACTACCTTCAGTAATGCCACTGGTTTAGCTTGTTTTGCCACATCTTTTTCCCCACAACAATTGGTGCTGACCCTCAATGCGAGTTCGAAGCAAACTTATTATCGCTTTTTACTTTGGGTCACTGCTATTGTGATACATTGCAGAAGTTAAAAAAATCAATTTTGCAGGATGCTTCTATATCCAGCCATGCCCCTCGCAAAAACAAGCTTTTTTGACATAGGAAGGAATGGTCACAATACAAACAGTTGTGAAATAAATGCAGAACTGATTTGAGAGCCATAAAGCTTCGTAAAATGTTGTGATGTTAAACAAAAATGTAAAGTTTGCAAGACGAGACTGAGAGGTTTCATGATTTCCGTGCAATACGCACTTTAAATGATGCAACGAGCTGGAAAGGTCGCGTGAGCTGTGGGCTTGAAATTAATCACCCACTCACACGCGTCTGTGGTGTCAACGTCATCGGACACTGCTTCCACAGTTGGTTACGGATTTAGCTTTGAGCAACGTCTTACATTTGTTGTAAGACGCCAGAATCACCATCACTATGTAGAGATGATGTACAGTTTCCCCGAGAGGGACTGTGGAGGTCAATGCAATGGCACTGGAAGGGAGTTGAAGGAGGCGTGCGAGTTCGGGGCAGACAAACTGTCATTCTGATCCTGGCCTTCACAAGTTCGAGTGTGAAGAGCAGGAAATGGAATGGTGCTTTTCTGGGGTTCAGCATGATGCGCAACTTGGCAGGGTGGGATAATAAGAGACAGAGGTTGATGGAGGTCTGTATTCATGGCTGCTATTGCTGAAAGAAGAGGTTCAATGAATGGAACCTTGTTCACAATGTCCTGGAGGTATGAAGCACAGGAACGGCCTCTTTGACCCATCTCGTCCATGTTCGAATGATTTAACAAATGGAAGCAATTCAATTTGCTAGTCCTTATCCCATATCACTTTATTTTAAAGTTCGATGTTATATTGATTGCAAAAGAGCAAAGGTTTGGTGTCAGGTTGCGGTCCGTAAATATTACATATTCTTCAAATGATGAGCAGTGAATTAGTGTAGACTTACTTCACACTGGGTACGTCTTCGATGAACGAAACTCAGGAGGAAAATCAAAATTTTCGTTGATATTTTCAACTATACCTGCGTATTCAACCCAAGCACAATAATGCAGTATCTGTGAACAAATTCACATAAGTGACATTAATGTGAGCACAACACTCTGGTCAACCACACAGAGCAAATATCGCGTGCGTTTCCAGGGATAGGGGGCAGCAGTGGACTGGAGTCGCTGTTCACAACGTTTAAACTTTCGTTGAACATGCTTGCAATCTCTTTTTGAAGCCTTCTGTATTTTAGTGTTTTGGGCCGAAAAGCGTGTTGCTTCAAGAGAACAGCATTTCCTATTTCCACATGGGGCATGGTCAGTTCCCTGCTTAATCCCATATATCTCTCCAAGGGATTGTTGTAAGATTTCTGCTCGTGTTCATTTTGCTCTGGAAGATAAATCAATCATTTAGCCCAGTTTTCAAGAACATCCTCATTGTCTTAATCAATTTTAGTAATGTTAAGTACAGAACTATCAATAGTGACCACAGAGGTCTCAGTTTTTATCAATGGCGCGTTATCCTTTTGCTCCCATTCCTGATTGAAATATTGTTTGAACATATTCACACGACATATTGTCCGAGCTGGAATTCTTACAGTTCATTACGGGCACAGTAGGCAATGGATAACAGTCGTATGTGGTGCATGTGAAAATCCAGGTGACCTTGATCAAGAAGATTTACAAAGACTCCTGCAACAGGTAAAGGTGCACGGCATTATTTGTCATGGATTAGCATGTGTAGACGATTGGCTAATGCATAGAAAACAATAAGTGTGGCAAAATCGTTTTGTTTTGGTTTTGGCAATCAATGTCTACTGGTATGTCTCTGGGATGAGCGCTGGAATCGCAATCGTTTCCAATTGATATTGATAACTTCGAATTGCAGGTCAAGTGTAGTGTGTCAATGTTCGCAAATGACACGATGATGAGTCATTCAGCAAAATCAGAAGAAGGATAGAGAGAGGTTAAGTGAGTGGACAAGGGTGTGGCAAGTGCAGTACTATGCTGTTAAATGTAAAGTCATCCATTTTGACAAAAATAACAGAAATAATGTGTATTATTTAAATGCGGTGAAGAGGGCCCCGTATGTCCTTGTCCATGATTTGCAGTTGCAGCACGTCATTAGGAAAGAAAAAGGAATATTGTCCTTAATTGTTATAGGGATGGATTTTCAAAGCTCTGAGGTTATGTGACTGCTGTATCACGTGCAGATCAGGTCACACCTGGAATTTTATGAAAACGTTTCATCTTCTTACTTGGGAAATAATGTACTGGCACTGTACGGGATGCAGAGGAGGTTCCCAAAATTGATTCAAGCGTGAAGAGGGTTGCCTTGTGTGGGCGGATTTTGTAGCTGAGCAGATACTCATTGTAATTTAGATAAATGGGGGAGGTCTGACAACCATACGTAAACTTGTCAAGAGAACAATTAAGATAGAAGCAGAGACGTTTTTGTCCACACGTCGGTCAAATTGAAACGAGGTGACATACCTTCAAAATAAGGGCAAGCGGATATAAGACTCAGTTGAAGTAATTATTCAGTACTCAAAGGGGTGTGACTCTGTAAATTTCTCTGCCACCTGACGCAGTTGAGTCTATTACGTTGCATGTTGTAAAGGCAAAGATAGATTTGTACTTGAAAAGTGCAGGATTTTTGCGAGTGGATGGGTAAGTTGAGTTGAGCCTCAAAAAGATCAGCCGTGATCTTACTGAATGGGGAAGCAGGCTCGAGGGGTCAGATGTCATACTCCTGCTCCTTATGTTTCTTATGCTAGAACGTACAACATAGAACTTAGACCATTAGAGCACAGTACAGGCCCTTCGAGCCTTGATGCTGCGCTGACCTGTGAAAACCAACCTGAAGCCAATTTAAAATGGACTAGTCTATTTTCATCCATGTGTATCCAATGACGATTTAAGTCCTCTTAAATTTGGCCACTCTCCTCCTGTTGCATGCACGCCATTCCACGCCTGTACTACTCTCTGCGTAAAGAATCGACCTAGGGCATATATCCAATATCTATCAAGTCTCAATTTAAAGTTATACTCCCTCAACCTCGCCATCTTCATTCGAGGTAAAACGGATCTCAATGTCCAACCGATCTAAACGTCTGATCATTTTATACGTCCCAATTAAGTCTCCTCTCAATCTTCTTCAACCGAATGAAAACTGCCTCAAGTCCATCAGCGTTTCTCGTAAGTCCTTACCTCTACATATGCAACATACTGGTAAATCTCCTATGAAGCTGAAAATGTGTAGCTGAAAAAGCGCAGCAGGTCAGGCAGCATCCAAGGAACAGGAGAATCGACTTTTCGGGCATAAGCGCTTCCTCAGTAATCCTGAGGAAGGGCTTATGCCCGAAACGTCGATTCTCCTGTTCCTTGGATGCTGCCTGACCTGCTGCGCTTTTCCAGCAACACATTTTCAGCTCTGATCTCCAGCATCTGCAGTCCTCACTTTCTCCTCGAAAATCTCCTATGAACCTTTCCAAAGTTTCCACATCCATTCTATAATGCGGTGACCAGAAGAGTATGCAATACTGCAAGTGCAGCTGTACCACATTTCTGTAAACTTGCAGCATCACCTCATGGCTCCGAAACTCAATTACTCTAATCATAAAAGCAAATACACTGCATATGTTCTTAAAAACCATCTCAAACTGGGTGGCACCCTACAGGGCTTTATGATCATAGATATGGAGATCTCTCTGTTCATTGACACCACCAAGCATCTTACCATTTATTCAGTACTTTGCATTCATGTTACTTCTTCCAAAGTCAGTTAGCTCATTTTTTTTCTAAATTAAACTCCATTTAGCAACTGTCAGCCCAGCTGTGCAGCTTATCTATGTCCCTCTGTAACATACAACATCGTTCATCCGGAGCCACAACTCTACCAACCTCGTGTCATCCACAAATTTAATAATATATCCTTCTACGTGCTCATTTAGAGCATATATAAAAACATGACAAACTGCAGTGGCCCAATAACAGATCAGTGCGGTGCAACACTAGGAACTGAACTCCAGAATGACCATTTAATATTACCCACAATTTTATGTCTTCTTTCAGTTAACTAATTTCTGTTACAAACCGCCAAATAACTCTCAATCGCGAGCCTTTGCATTTTGTGCAATAGCCTACCATGGAAATCCTTATCATAGGCTTCACTGAAATCCATATAAACATATCAATAGCTTTACCCTCACCGACCTCTTTGGACATTTTCCAAAATGACGCTGTAAGTTTTGTGAGATACGATCTACCCTTCACAAAACCGTTTTGCCTATCGGTAATCAACTTGTTCCTTTCTAGTTGATTATAAATCCCATGTAATAACGTGTTCCAATACTTTACTCACAACCGAATTCAAGATCACCTGTCTGGAATGACCAGGATTGTCTCCACTCCCCTTCTTGAAAAAGGGAATAACACTTGGTATCCTCCATTGAGTCACAGAGTCATGCAGATATACAACATGGAAACAGACCCTTCCATCAAACCCGTCCATGCTGACCAGGTTTCTCAACTCAATCTAGTTCCATCAGCATTTATCCCTCCAAACCGTTCTCATTCATATACCTATCCAGATGCCTCTTAAATGCTGCAATTGTACCAGCCTCGACCACTTCCTCTGGCACCTTATTTCATTCACATTTCACCCTCTGCGTGACAGAGTTGCCTCTTAGGTCTCTTTTATATCTTTCCCCTCTCACCCCAAACCTTTGCCCTTCAGTTCTGTATCCCCCACCCCAGGAAAAAGACTTTGTCTATTTATCCTATCCATGCCCCTCATAATTGTGTAAACTTCTGGCACAATTCCGTCGACAAAAACGACATAAAGACCAAAGCCTCTGCAACCACCTCCCTGGCTTTCCAGAGAATCCTGGGATAAATCCCAATCGGCGTGGGGACTTGTTTGTTTTTACATTATCCAGAATTGCTAACATCCCTTCTCCTGAATCTCAATCCCATCTAGTCTATTCGCCTGTATCCACTCGACAACATTTTTCCAGTGTGAATACTGACAAAATATATTCATTGTGGACTTTGCCTATTTCGTTTGACTCAACACATAACTTCCTACTACTTTCCGCGATTGGCCCTCATCTTGCTCTTGTCATTGTTTCATCTCTAATATACCTATGGAAAGCCTGACGGTTTTTCTTTTTTATCCAATCCTCCAACAACTTCTCATGTCTCTCTTCGTTCGTCTTAGTTCTCCCTTTCGGGATTTCCTGGCTTGCTTTACCTCCCAAGCGCCCTAACTGAGCTTTCAGATCTTTGTCGAACGTTATCCTTCTTATTGCTCTTTTGGAAACCACGGCTCAATCGCTGTACAAATTTCTCCCTTATGCAATGTCCTTATGTAATAATGATTTTGTCCTTCGATCCGGTGGTCTTATTAATGAAGACACCTCAATCAATTTCACATCAATTGGATATGAAACGCTACCGATTGGACATTAAAGATTACCCTCTCACTTGGAATAACACTAACTCTTTACCTCTGTACGCAAAACACAAGAACAAGAGAAACCATTCAGCTGTTCGAACCTCTCCCGCCATTCAACAGGATGTTTTGCTGCCGAGTCTGCACTGAGGTCTTGTCATGGAAAATTAACAAATTTCACGTTTCCTGTGAATACTGGAGTGCTTTTCTAAAATGAATATTGTGCTGAACATTGCAACACTTTGCAGTCTATGTTTGAACTTTGTAAACATTCAAGCTAAGGGAAAACATAACAAAAGTATGTCCACGACAAAGGAATGAAACAAAAACAAGTCAAGTCATCCCAGTCTGTGTCCGTGATAACATGACAAGAATGGTAAAAGAAGAATGCGTGAATTATGCTCACTGCCCTTACACAAGGCATTTTTGCCAAGTGTATTTGTTCCTCTGCATGCAGAGGTTTTTTAAAAAGTTATTTTTCTTTGCTCTCGCTAATAGTTGACTCGTGTAAAGTTAACTTGCACGACAATCCTCGTCTATCCCTTAACGAGGCAAATCCTCTCATATTTCAATATGACAATTTAGGGAACATCTACAGCGGTTTGTGCTCGTCTTTTCCAAATGTTCAAACCCCTTTTTACTGTTCGTGTGTGTGTTTGTGAGTGTGTATCGGTGTTCGTGTGTGTCTGTGTTAGTGTGAGTGAGTGTATTATGCAGGTGTGTCTCTCTGTGTGTGCCATGTGTGTGCGCCTTGATGGTGTGAATACGTTTGTGAGTGACTGTATGTGTGAAACTGTTGTATGTGTATGATTCACAGTGTGTTGAAGAGTGCGATTGCATGTGAGTGTTTGCGACTGAGCTGTGCATGTGTATGTCTGTGAGTCTAAATGTGTGAGTGTGAGTTTAATAGAGTGGTTGTGAGTGAATGCGTCTGTGAGAGAGTGTGTGAGACAGAATGTGTGTGTGTGGTTGTTGGGGGTAATCTCTCACAGAATGAACTGGGTCCAAATTCAGGGGCTCGACCCCAGTAGCAAACTGGAATGGAATGACTGTATTCTCGGGAGCACTCCATGTGACTGATCACGAAGTTTATTGGAGAAAGTTCCTTGAAACTGTCTGCTATTTGAACATGAAGAAGCAGAGATCAGGAGGCGCAACTTAGTCAATGGCTCTGTACTTTCCCTCAATTGAATTGCAATATCACCTTCCTTCTCTCTCCCTCTGATGTACACAACGTGGTGATTTAGGAGAAAGTGATGTCTGCAGTTGATGTTCGTCAGAGTTGAAGAGTATGGTGAATGCCATTTCTATGATACTCACCCCACACATATCGTGAATGCCCGGAATCTTCACGGATAGAGTGACCATCTCCATGTAGTCTTTAATAAAATCCACGCACTGTCAGAACCAAGATTTGGAAAGAGGGAAAAATGTTTAGCTGATTACATGGAGAAAACTTTTGAATGTTAGAGTTGTACCAGTCTCCTGCACTTCCTTTGTCAGCTCGCAACACGCACGCACCACCCTTTGCATGAAATGAAAATACTACCACACTCTTCTAATTTAAATCTTTTGCCTCTAAACTTAAAATGACGCTCTCTAGATTTGGTCCACCCCATCGGCAGAGAAGACCTCAGTGATTCAGCTCATCTCTGCTCCTTATGATTTGCTATATCTCTACATGGTACACACTCATCCTCTTGCACTCCGGGGGAAACAATATCCCAGCATATTCGGCTTCTCGGTACAACTCAAACCCTGAAATCTCGGTCACATCCTTGTAAATCTTTTCTTACGCACTTCAAAAAGTAATATTATCATTCCTGCAGCAGACTGATGAAAATTATCTACAGTTTTCGAAAAGTGGCCACACCAAATTCTTATACAGGTCTAACATGACATCTCATGTCCTGGACGGAATGCTCTGATCGATGCAGCAAAACCAATTTCATAAACCTGTCTACCAGTGATATCACTACAACTATCTGCATCATTCCACCCCTTGGTCTCTCTGTTCAACAGCACATCCCAAGCACTACCATACACTGAATAAGTCCGCTCTGGTTTGTGTTCCCAACTTCTCCCGTCCCACCCTCTTCAGCTTTAGCTCATAAAGCAATCCCTCCATACCCAGGGATCACCCCGGTAGACCTTCTCTGAAAGTCCTCTAATGAAATGATGTATTTCCTTAAATAAGGGGGACCAAGTCTGCTCAAGATTCTCCCGATGGCTTTTTTTCCCCCAGCACCTTCCATCTCAATCCCACTGGAACTCACCATGAAATTCAATTCATTAGAGAGCGAAGTGCAGACTTCCTGTTGCAGTGTTTCCATGTCCATACCAGTCTTCCAGTGCATCTGGAGGTTAGTGGAGATTTGCACACACTGGAAACAGGTCATTTTCGACAAAACTAGTTTGCAGAGAAATGGGAGAGACTCTGATTTAATAATGAATGTTCCCACAAACAATCAATACACTAATTCTCATACTTGAGGTGAGGACTGGGTGCGGGGTGTGGATTAAATAAAAGACATGCAGACTACACTGCACCAAGTATGCTTCTGACATTCTATGTTTGGGGGAATGTGTGCAATTTCAAAATACGTGGAGAAGAGACCGTGATATTGCGTGAGACACTCAACAGCTTTTCAAGCATCTGTGCAGTCAGAAAAGGCAGGGTAAAAGTTTCAAGTCAGCTGTACATCTTCAGAAGATATTCACTCCTGGATAGATAAATCAAACCATTTTACAAAGATTTCTGAACAAGATTCCATCAGGACTTGCGCCGAATTTCGTTGGCCGTGATTGGTTAATTAATTTAACCCGATATGGGCTGATCGACAGCGAATTAGGATTGGGAGGGACAGTTCTAGACACTAAGGTATTTCATAAAGATTTCAGAATTATTTTTCAGTCGATTTCTCTCTCTTCCCCCCTCCCCCCCCCCGCTTCCTCTCGAGTTAACTGTAAAGGAACTTTCAAAACTGTAAAGGAACTTTCAGAGATAGAGAGGCACAGTTAATAAGTTGCAGATGACACCAAAATTGGAGGTGTAATGGACAGCGATGAGGGTTACCTCAGATTACAAAAGAATCTGGACCAGATGAACTAATGCGCTCAGAGATGGCAGATGCAGTTTGAATCAGATAAATGCGAGGTGCTGCATTTTGGGAAAGCAAATCTTAGCAGGACTTATACACGTAATGGTAAGGTCCTAGGGTGTGTTGCTGAACAAAGAGATCTTAGAGTGCAGGTTCATATATCCTTGAAAGTGGAGTCGCAGGTAGATAGGATAGTGAAGAAGGCGTTTGGTATGCTTTCCTTTATTGGTTAGAGTATTGTGTACAGGAGTTGGGAGGACATGTTGCGACTGTACAGGTCATTGGTTCGGCCAGGCTTGGAATATTGCGTACAATTCTGGTCTCCTTCCTACCGGAAAGATTTTGTGAAAATTTAAATGCATCAGAAAAGATTTACGAGGATATTGCCAGGGTTGGAGGACCTGAGCTACAGGGAGAGGCTGTGGCTGTTTTCCCTGGAGCGTTGGAGGCTGACTTTATACAGGTTTACAAAATTATGAGGGGCATGTATAGGGTAAATAGGCAAAGTCTTTTCCCTGGGATTGGGGAGTCCAAAACAAAATGTCATATGTTTAGGGCGAAAGGGGAAAGATATAAAATAGACCTAAGGGGCATTTCTTTCACGCGGAGCTGAGGGGGTGCTGGGGGGTTACATGTGTGGAATGAGCTGCCGGAAGATGCAGTGAAGGCTGGTACAATTGCAACATTTAAGAGACATTTGTTTGGGTATATGAATAGAAAGGTTTGGAGGGATATGGGCCGGGTTCTGGCAGGAGGGACTGGGATTGGATTGGGATATCTGGTTGGCGTGGACAGTTTAAACCGACGGGTCTGTTTCCAGCTATACATCTCTATGACTATATAATTGCAGGGAATTAACTTGGAACAATCAGACGGAATGACGAGTCCAGAATTGGGCAGAAATTTAATATCATACCTCTCCATCAACATCTCGCTAATCGCAATGTCCTGTGGTGTTTTTCAATGTGGGACCTTCAGACCAGAACGAGCAGATTGTGTAGGGCTATTTGAATTGATGTGTTTCTTGTCTATCCTGCACAGGAACTCAATTGGACACAAGAAGTGTGTTGTGGCTGCCCAGAGCTGAGCAGTTTCGGGGCTGGAAAGTACTTTCAGAGAAACTGTTCAGGTCAGCATAAGACTTCGGTTTGCTTAGACACTGTTGGGAAAACAAAAAGAAAATCGTCTTAAGGTGATATATGGGCTCTCCCAGACCTGGAATCAGGATAAACGTCTGGGAAAGTTCACATACCTCCTTTTGTCGACTGAAATACAAGAGTGTTTGTCACTTTTGATTACAATGCAACAGAATGGGCAAGTTTTCAGATCTTTGACATACACGTCAGTTCTTAACAGTTAACTCTACTTTCTGGCTCTGCAGATGATGCAAGACTGGCTGACTTTATGAAACGGTTTGTTTGTTATTTATTGTCCACAGTGTAAATGGAGCCCATTTGGTCCGTCACATCTGTGCTGCCCCTCCGAAGATTATCCCACCCTTTCAATGTCACCCTGCGTTTTCGGCCAATCCACATGGTCTGCAAATGTTTGGACTATCGGAGGAAACCGGAAAACCTGAGGAAACTCACGCACACACGGGGGAGAATGCGGAAAATCCAGGCAATCCATCACCGAGGGAGGAATAAAGACCAGTCCCTTGTCCTGTGAGGTAGCATTGCGAATCACTGTGACCCCCTGCGTTGATGACCATTCGTATCTGCAGTATATCCACTCCTGTACGACACAGGACTAAGTTAAGGAGTGGACCCCCATGCTCTAACTAGGCCTCCGATCACTCACTCTCTCGAGGAAAGGGCCAGCATGTCGATAGAACCGGTTCCAATTAAAACTGAACTAATTTCTGTCTCCCAATGCAAGCACGAACATTTTGTTAACCGTTTTAATGTCGGAAACTGAATCTCGTATTATATAAATGCAAACAAATTAACATCATGTAGCACCGTTAAAGTAATGCCACTTTCCCATCGGTGTCACTGAGCAGGAAACATTGCAGGTTACACTCTGAGCAACAAATGAGCAGTGAATTCGTATCAGCATCAAAGCAAAGGGAAGTGACAAATGTTGATTGTCACGGTGTTTCTTGGATTCCTTCAGACGCACCGTCGACACTGCCAACATACTAAAGAGGAAAGTTTTATAAAGTGTTTAGCATCTTACCTGGAGAGAAGAAGTAAAGAATTAGGAGTGGCAAGACAGCCATCGCTGCTTTCTGAGTGTCGAAACCATATGCACTCATGCTGTTATATAAAACGAAATCACCCTGAGCAAAGGCTTTACTGTCCAATGACAGAATGGTGAGCACATTAAAACAAGTAAGATAGCCAATAGGAGCCTTGACTTGTGTCCATGACAACGGTCCCTTACTCTGACAGATTGATCTACGTTTATTCGGTGCGAGATCATGTTGCCACGTTTCACTTACCGCCTGGAAATTAAACATCTACTAAAAGATGGCGCCACAACAGAGTTAGCGAATTGTACCCTTGTAAAGGGTAACGATTTCTCACTTTGTCTGATTGTTACTGGGCATCTTCTGCCCCTAGGGGTCCTGCTTTACGGTTCGGGCCAGCGCCTTGAATCGGGTTGGGGGTGAAGCCAACTCAAGTATTCCATGCTGAATCTATGCCCTGCTACAGAAGATGAGTTCTCACTCATCTTGAAAAAAGAAATCTTTGTCGGGGCCGTGGAGTGAGGATGGAGGTAAAGGTATTTCAGGGTCCACCCTTTGAAAGAAGTTTTTGGTCTTTATTTCGGTTTACCCACTGTCCTACTGGCCAGAAACATTCAAGGGGGCAGGGCTCCGAGGCTTTGATTCACAACGCCTTTCAGATACATGCCGCAATGTTGAAATGAGAACAAATAAATGGTCAGAAGCCATACGAGGAGAATGCTGGTGTACCCAGCAAAACACTATGTGCTAAGATAGAAATACATATCAGAGAGACCATCTTCCAGGCAAGACTATTCACAGATGTGACGATATAAATACTCGAAGAGAGGTAGGCAGAAACAGAATTCCCGTTTAAACATGGTGTGAATTTCATGCAGGGCGAGTACCGAGTGCCTAAAAAGGACCAGTTAATGGGGCTATCCAAGACTTCACTCGCGAATTTGAAAACAGGAATATGACTGATCCCGAGAACTGATTGTTCCGGTCATGGGTGACTGGCACTGTCTTGTGTTGCAAAGCTGGCACATTGAATGAAACACTATGTACCCATCATCATTTCAAACACGGGAAGAACTCGCTCAGATGGAGAGCGAAAATAATGATGCTCTGACGGTCAAAACGCCGGCACAATTTGGTACAACTCTCTCATCTTCCTACATTTCCCCAGCCTTTTCCCAACTCTAAATTCACGAATGAGTGCTCCACATTTCTCCATCTATTTCCTAACTCTAAACTCAGTAGTAAGAAATAACTGATTCAGAACAACTCTAAATCATGCAGTGTACTCAACATGATCAGTGAATCATATTTGCTTGGTTCGCCCTACATTTTTACTTACTGACAATACACTAACACCAACGAAAATGAAACGTTTTCCATTTGCAAACATTGAAGATGTTCTGAAGATGAATCGAAAAGTTAAATCTCTTTCTCTGTCAAATATCCTTCCTCCCTGGCGCCGGCGAGGTTGATGCCTCACTTGCAAATTTTTTTTTCATCGATTGCTGTTCGTTTAACTCTACCATGGACTGAGGCCATTTCTGGAACCGAATATCGAATTGTGAGTTTATGGATTTCACTGACACAGATAGTGATTGATTTTGAAACTTGCTACTTTATTGATTGGATGCCACACATAGACATAGAGGAAAGATTGTGAGGATAGAAAAAAAGATGCGCTTATCAGCGCGAACGTCATGCATAGTGGAGCAGTCTCGAGAGGCTGAATGACAGGATGTTAATTTGTATTATTGAAATGCTTTGCATTTTCGTAAAACAACCGAGGGCAGGACCTATACAACCATAATTAGTGCTTCGGGCAGTGTTGTAGAACAGAGTAATAAGGGGTACGGGTGCATATTTCTTCCTAAAGAACTGCGTGAATTCCTGGTCGTCGTCAACTGGGAGATATGATTGAGGTCGAGAGAGATCTGAAGAGATTTATCAAGAGGTTGCTGGAAATGAAATCTTTGAGTAATAACGAGAGTCTGGAATCGTTTTCACTTGAGCCTCGGTGGTGGAGGGGTGACCTTGTATAATTTTAACCATCCTGAGGGCACAAATAAGAGAAATGGCAGGTCTGCTTTCCTCATGGTGGGAAACTTGAAATAAAAGCGTTTTATAAAGTGAGTAGCGCTAAGTTTAAAAAAATACTGGGACGTATTCTTCTTAATCAGTAAATGGTTCGTGTTTGCAATGAGCTTACAAAGGAACTCTTGGATGTGGGTACAGATACAAAGCTTAGAAGTCATTTTGATCGGTACATGAACAAAGTTTCGACGGATTCTGAACAGGGGTAGGCAGGTGGGAGCAGTTTTGTGTGAATTATGGTTGTAATGGACTGGTTGGACTCAAGTGTCTGTTTCTGTGCTGTGCGACTCTATGCTTTAAATTGGTTTTATTCATAGAATCATTGAGATGTACAGCATGCTTACAGACACATCAGTCTAACTCGTCCATGCCGACCAGATATCCCAACCCAATCTCGTCCCACCTGCCAGCACCCGGCACACATCCCTCCAAAAGCTTCCTATTCACATAAACATTCAAATGCCTCTTAAATGTTGCAATTGTACCAGCCTCCACCACAAAATAGAGCCTTGTTCTGTGATGAGGTTTCCAGACGGGGGTGTCGCTTTGTTTCATTTGACCGTCACTGGATTTATGTGGAAGAGAAACCAGCAATGACAGTTCTTTAGAATTGTTCTGGATACTGCTGCAGGACAGACTTATCGGTGGTATGCTCTTGGGCTACAAGTCTGCTCAAGTTGCTCATAAGGTAAGGGGTGTGGGGAAGAAGAGCAGAGAAATGGCCCCTGGGGACTCCATAACTGTGGGACAGATAAACATTCTGGAATAATTGAGATAATCTAAAACTGCGCCTGTTGCCTTCCAGGTGCTCTTGTTTGTGAAGACTCACATCGTACTTTCGGAATCCTAAAGGAGGACGGGGAGCAATTTCAAGTCTAGGCATAGGCACCGCCGACATGGGTTGGAAAAGAGATGGGGTATAAGGCAGAAATTCAGGGAGCGAGGTTGAAAACTTAGAACTAGAACAAACAGATTCGCTGTCTTTGGTTTGTTACCCGTATCACGTGATAACGAGGCAAGGAAAAGAGTAAAGGGAGAGAGATGGGTGAAACGAGTAACTCCAGGGATGGTGGAGGAGGGACGAATTCTGATATTTGTGTCTCATTCTCGTTTAGGTTGATCCTGTGAAAACGGTATTGTTTACACCTGAAGCAGGGGGTGCAAAATATCCTTGGCGAAGCGGGAGGAAGTTGCTCGTGTCTTCTGCAGCGTTTAAACTAATTCATCAGGGTGAAGGAAACCTGAATTGCAGCTCCAGTGTACAGGAGATTGAGAAAAATGATTTCATAAATAAGGTTAGAAGGTCATAAGAATGTTATGGCAGGGAGAAAGGTGATTTGAAATGTGTCCACCTCAACGCCAGGAGCATCTACAAAATGGTGGGACACGTTGCAGGATGTGTTTTCGAAGTTGTGGTGATTTCGGAGATGTGGCTAGAACAGGGACAGGAATGACTGTTGCAGCCTCCGGGAGAAATGGCAAAATATATTGGAAATGCTGTCGTGATCCAATTGTAATGAAGGGGAGAAGGGATTTCGAAGCTTATGCTCCAGACTGCCGGAGAATATGAGGTCTAAATAATGCTCTTGAGTGTGGCTGTTTGCTGGAACAGTCCAGCTTGCCTCCGCTGCTGTGGTCTGGATCCACCTGTTGACATTCACACTGTACCAGCACTCAGCGTTAGTAGCCTCGCAAGCCACTGTGGGAATGAACGTCTCTCAATCAGCGTTCAGTCGTTCCCATGAGGAACAACAACTTGAGCAAGACCAGAATTGCTGAGTGATATTTCGATGACCCATATTCATTTGCGAAGTGATGGTTTGAGAAAAGTGCATTCAGCGTGTGAATTACATCTCGAACTACTAATGATTTCCAGAGGACAAGGAGACAAATATTTATGGGAAATATTCCCGCGTAAGTTCATATTGACATCGATTACATCAAATTCGTTCAGAAGTTCACCACCCCCAATCCGACCACTTTCTTTGGGAAATCTGCCATTTTGTTTCCGATGGGGAATGGACAAAATAGTGGTCGCCCTACCAAGTGTTAATGTATTGGCAATGTCTGTTACAGATCAGAAATTAATAGTAAAATTTATAAGGGCAGAGCCTCGTCCCACCGCAGAATGACTTTGATATCAGCGACACTATGTCAGAAATAGTAGCGTAATTTGTTAGACATACTTGGCCCAGGTTTCGACCTTTGGATCTAATGTGATCAGTTTCCCAAATATTGGCAGGATGCCTGAAATGCTTACTCAATCTCAAGGACGATTGTTGTGGGCCAATGTTTCAGTCACGTTTTGTTTTCATTTCTGTGCACTGAAATTACTCCACAGAGGCCGGTATGTGATGACCCAGACACTGTTCATGACAAGTGCATAACACATGACATAATTTAGGCTTCCCCAGAGGGAGCTCTCAAACTGAAAAGAACCTCCCACACTGTAATTTTATCTGCCAGCCGAGAATCCCGAGCAAGATCAGATTACACCATATTCTGTGATGTCCACCCCTTTGAACTTGCTGTCATCCATAGAAATCAGCTATCAGTCGCTCATCAAACACAGAAGTAACTCATAAGCAAACGCGTGGAAACCATCTAATTCAGTGGCATTAATTGCCTAACTTTCAAATGTAGCAGCAGGAAGATAAACTTCTTTTTTAGCTGTCGGAAGGAGAGAGGAGAGAGAGAGAGAGAGAGAGGGAGAGAGATACTTGCAGCTTGCACCCACAACAGGTACTGAAAGCTAAAGCTAAAGCTAACATTTTGATTCTGTGCGTGACCTGATAAATGTAGGTTTCTTTTCCTGTGTCAAAATAAATACAAGGACTCAACACCTGGCATTTGTCCGGCATGTTCATTTCCTGGCACTTGTGTGGCGAGGAAGTTAGTTGTCAACTCTCAATCTATCTTAAGTTCTTCCCAGACTTTGCTTCATTTGGGCATGGATTGCTTCAGTATGTACGCACAAGTGATCCGTACAAGAACATGTTTAACCTTCACAGGAATATTAATTCATATCTGCTAAATATGTAATACATGTGTTTGAAATAAGGAAAATGAATGATGTGAGCACACGAAGTTGAGTGCTTTTCTCTTTGTAATGTGAGACTGTATGTGCTAGCTGTCTTGCCAACATGAGTTTGCCAGAATGGTGCTTCACAAACAGTTGTTAAACATCATTGAGCTCCTTAAGTCTTTGTTTTTTTTTTGTTTCAGCAAGCAAATGCAGCATAGGTGGGTAGAGTCAGGTTCATCAAGACCCAGGGCTATAGTTTTCCCTTCAGTTTAAGTTGGGGTGGGATTTGGAGAGAGATTGAATCTGATGGAAATAAATTTGTCCCCTCTCCTAAACAAAACAAAAACTTGATTACTCTACCTGCTACTAGACAGTTAATTTCTTTTTTCGGTTTTCCTTTCTCCATAAATGGAGACAGCAGATTTACAAAAAAGATCAGTGTTTCTGAGAACACAAAACAGACAATGCTGGAACAACATAGCAGGGTTTGCAGCACCTCCAGAGAGGAACCCCATTTAACGTTCCTCTTTAACTCAATAAATGTTAGTGTCTGGGCAATCTTATTGATATGTCTTGAAGGGATTTTATCCTTTTAGTAACATTTGCCACAGCTTTAACAGGACGACAATACCGATGCTGCAGTGTGACTAAATATGCATCAGACACAAGGTTTAAAGTCTGAATGAGAAACTGCAGGCACAGAATGGAATCGGTCTCGCTCCGTGAGTGAGTGTTCTACATATGACAAATGAAGCCGGAACATTTTAAAATGAAATGTTAAAAAAATGCTGTGCACAATCTGCAAAATCCCAAAAAAAAAAAACTGCTCGAGAATCCTGTCGGGTCTTGCAGAGAAAACAGCGGAAAATTTCGTGTCTAGAGACTCTTAATCAGTACTATCTGTAAAATGAATGGAGATCATGAAGCTGCCCCTTCATTGTTAATGGATTGCTCCTTCAGGAGCTCCATAATGTGCATTTTGGTTGGGAAAGTTTCGACAATGATATTATTTTCCTTTTTTTTCATTCCTTGAGTAATTTAAACCATGTTTTTGAAAAAAGTATCAAAGCCGCTGACATAATGTATTTGCTCAAGGAAGGGGAACTAACAGTAATGATGAGATGGACATCAATGTCGTGGGAATATATTCCATGTCCATTTCAAGACCCCTTTAAGAGAATCAGTTGAGATGGCCTTGCTAAACGATCGCTTAGAAACAAATTCATGCAGATGCTCCTTCAAGAAATGGAACATGCATTAATTGGTGAGTCAGAAAGTATTTACTGCCTGATTCTCACAGCTGTTGCAATCACTGGTAATTTTCTTTCTAAGCTGCTGATGCTGAACATCGGTGTGAACTCTGTTGCTGTTCTTTATAGCAGTTCTCACTGAGTTTATCTCAAACGTGCTTGTTGTGGTAAAGAATTGACCAAAGGCAGTTACTCTGTTGACAATGAAGTGAATGCTTAGTGGGGATATTCAGAAGTATACAGAAATGTAGAGATGACGATAAAACTGCATCAGTCATCTATTTATCGGAGAGGAAATCAGGCTGTAAGGACTAAGTGCGCAACTCATTTTTTTTTCTTTGGTTGTTTTCAACGTGTTAATGAAGTTTTGTTTTTCTTGGCTTCTGTCCAAGAGTCAGGGAGCAGAGAATCTCTAATTGTCACTTTCTTTGATTTGTGAGTTTCATGATCAGAATTAACATAATTGAATAAGTTCCGTGTGGAAGAAAGCGATTTAGCCCATCGAGTCCACACTAATCCTGCAAAAAGCATTCAACCTACATTCACAAACTATGTCGTCCCGCGTTTCTCATGGCTAACACATCTCCACTGCACATCCTGGATATTACGAGGAATTTAGCATGTCTAAGCCACCTTCTGTATATATCTTCGTACTTTAGGAGAAAATTAGAGCACCCAGAAGAAATCCATGTAGGTAGCGAAGAAGATGCAAGCTCCATACGGTCACCTGAGGATGGAATTGAACTGATATGTCTGGCGACTGAAAGAGCTGTGTTAACCACTGAATCACTGTGTCGCTAAGAAAATACGTTGCAAATATTTTCAGAAGAAAAATGTCTTCTCTCGTCCCATTACTATACAGAAGTGGAAATCGTCTCACCTTACTCTGAGGTTTACTTTTACTATTTTAACTATCAATCTGTTGTTGTTTAATATTGTGCATATTAAGAAGGGCTGATGCCCGAAGTGTCGGTTCTCCTGTTCCTTGGATGCTGCCTGACCTGCTGTGCTTTTCCGCAACACATTTTCAGCTTTTGTGCATAACAGCCTGGAACAGATTTGCGGAAGGCATGAAATACGGGGAAATACCTATCAGATAGCTTTGTAAGCTAGGAATAGAACAACAACAGAACATGCAGGGAAAGAAATTGATCAGGAAGAAAACAGTGGATCTGTGGATATTGAACGATAATGATCGGTAACAGATTAGGTGAGATCAAAGAATGAAACGATCACACAGACGGAGTGGAGAAAGACACATGATTAAGCAACTGTAAGTTTGAGAGAAGACTGTAAATTTCACAGTTGAAATGGAGGTGCAAAATCGCAAATAGGAGTGTCTGAGAACGAGTGGCAGCGAGGGATGGAGAATAAGTTAGAGGGACATGAAAAGATGAAAAGATATTGAGATGGATGTGAGAAGCTGTGAACATAATAACCAACGCACAATATGTGACGGGAGAATTTTTGTTTTTGTTTCGAGTTAGAATGTCATTTTATTGTATTGGTATTTCAAGTTGGCCTCACTTGCTGCGAACTTTTAAAATTTCCTTTCACTGTGTCAGTTTCTCCCATCAATATGTTACTATTCAGAATTTTAAACTGCATTTGTGAAAACGTAGGACAATTCTTCATAACCCAGAACTTTGAAACTTTGCAAAAAATGTTTTTAAAACAGAAATCTGGAAACCACCACTCTGATGTGCTGGAATATAATTTCATTCCATACCAATTGGCCGTGTGGAATTATTAACCATGTTTTTACGCATAAGTTACTTGGTCACTAACACCAAAGGCCACCGAGATTAATGATTGATCTAGCTCCTGAAACATTTACTGGAAGTTCACTTGAATGAAACGCTGCTGCAATAGAGCCCTTTACAGATTCCCCAGTGTGGAAACAGTCTATTGACACAAAAAGTTCACACGGATCCAGCGAAGACTGACCCACCCAGACCCATTTTCCCACGCTGTTACTGTTGATTTACCACTGAATTTTGCACCTCACCTGCACATCATTAAACACTATGGCTAATTCAGCTTGCATGCACATCTTTGGATTGTGGGAGGAAACGCAGGTACACAGCCGAGAATATTTCTTAATCTTCTTTTTCACACTTGGAATACCCACACTGTGGACAATGGATATTTGGACCAATAAGTCCTTACTGACCCTGCGAAAGGCATCCAATTACCTTGCACTACTCCGCACTATTGCAGCTAAATTACACATCTCTGAACACTCCGGACAACTTCGCTTGGCCAATTCACCTGACGTGAACGTGTTTGGAATTTAGAAGGAAAAGCACACGAACATGGCGAGAACGTTCGAACTCGAAACAGGCAGTCAAAACCTTGGCGACAACTGAACCACATTTCTGAGGGATGAGAAGCAGCAGTGCTAACCACTGAGCCACCGCGCCACTGAGCTTGCTTTGTATTAAATTGTAAGCACATGTGGTGGAAGTGTGCTAGCAGTACAGATTTCTTAATTACAATGCCTTTAATGATACCGACATTAATTCAAATCTATTCATATCAGTTTCAATTTGAATTCAATGAAAAAAAATCGGATAATGTCAGATTTTCTCCTTGTTTCCTTTAGCTGAGGAAATCAATTGGCCAACGTGTGACTCCGGTAGAGACAAAAATAAACACGAACTGCAGATGCCGAAATCCAAGGTAGACACGCAGGAGGTGGAAAGAATACATCAAGCCAGGCAACATCAGCAGATGGAGAAATCAACCTTTCAGGTGTAACACTCCTTCAGGCCTGAGGTAGGTGCAAGTACACCTGCAGATCAAGGAGAGTAGTGGGAGACTTGGGCGGTGTGATGAGCTCAGGACAGGTGAACACAAGTGGAGGGTACGATGTGTTTGCTCGTTGACGAGCAATGGAATAGTTTGGACTCTGCAAGAAATTGTTGATTAGAGGAAAGAAAGCGAGGGGGAGAGACCTGGAACTGGTGTTAGGGGATAGTAAGGGAAGCTGCTTTGAAGTAAAAAATCTTACTGTTGAGTCTCCAGGCTGCCAGGCTGGATACAATAAACTACTTTGGAGAAGGGGCAGATGAAAATCTGTCTCACCGGGAAGGACCTTTTGGGGCCTGAGATGGAGGTGAAGGAGTGGTCATACCAATAGGTTTTTCTAGTCCTACGTTCGAAGGGGAGTGTGCGTGGGGCTTCCGGTGTCTTTTCGGGGCAAGTGGTGTGAAAACTAATTGGAACGTAACGGTACATTTGGTATGCAGGGATGGGTGGCGAGAGCAAGATATTCTTCGTGGTGGGGTCTAATTAGAACTGGTAGAAGTGCTTGAGAATGATAGGTTGGATGTGGAGTTTGTTCGAGTGGAATTTGAGGACAAGGGTGAAACTTTTGCATGGCGTTTAAACGGGAATTTAGAACAGCGGATTGGGGGATGGAGGAGGTGCGCTTGCGGTCTGTCTGGATGACCAAAGTCGTGAAAAACACGTTGATCAATATAGGTGGACTTCTGTAATGCTTGTGAAGAGCATGTTTCCTATACAAGCGGATGCCGTGTAGTCTGAGGAATTGGGAGAATTGAGTGGACTTCTTGCAGGTTATTAGTAAGGAAGTGGTGTTCTCCACGTAGAGATGCATGTCTGTGGGTCTACAGTTTTCAGCCGTCTGGGACTGTACCCGAGATCGAAATGGAGATGTCAGGACACGGCGGGTGGTGTCCGAGATGGACCAAGTGTGAATCCAGCAATGGGACAGATCGTAAACTGTCTGGAAGCAATTGTGGGGGACGAATAAAAACTAAAGCAGCATGATTTCCCATGCATGAACTATGAATGAAATACTTGCATTCCTGCTTCAATGATTCTGAAAGACCAGCTTCTATCAAACTGTTTTCACTGCAGTTTCATAACACTTGTTTTCTTTAGAAACCAAATGCGTGATTCAAACGTCTCAGAATGTCTTAATTCAATTTTCGCATTCCCCGTGCCTTTGGAGACCACAGTCTCTCGTTCGACTGAACATGTCGAATGGAATCAATTGCCATCAGTCCTGCCCAGCTTTTAAACTGGCGCCACATGTGAACTTGTACTATTGAATAGCATGACTGAGAAAACATTCTGTCAGTCACATACCTCACAGCATTTTACTTCAGCCATTCAAACAGACCCATGCAATTTTAATCAATTACGGTACTGAGTAAGTAAATGTTAAGCAGTATTTTTATCAAAGAAAATTTGTCAGAAATAGTGACTAAAGTATCATTTTTCATCATAGAAGGGGCCGAAAATGATTAAAATTTCAACCCAGACAATGTTAATTACATCTTTGACTCTGCATATCATTACAAATTTCCAATTATGCTTCTACCTTTTCAATTAAACACATTTTAAGCGTTATCCTGTTCGCTGAAAGTGTTCATTGATACTGTCGGATACCTTGATTGATAAAACATTTCATCCCGTACCGACTTCGTTGAATTTTATTTCAGCCAAACATACAGATCTCGTGCTTTTTCCCCTCAATTACGGCTTGTGTAAATAAATGAAATTTATCTTTCTTTTGTACCAAAGGAAATTAACCATCAATACGAAGCCAATCTTTTTTCCTCATTGGAGGTGCAGAAAACCAACAAAATAACTGGACAAAAGAGAAGACGTTGGAAAATCTCAGCAGGTCTTGCAGCATCTGGAAGGGGAGAAAAGAGCAGACGTTCCGAGTCCAACTGACCCTTTGACAAAGTTTTGACAAAGGGTCAGTTAGACTCGAAACGTCGGCTCTTTTCTCTCCTTACAGATGCTACCAGACCTGCTCGGATTTTCCAGCGTTTTCTCTTTTGGATTCAGATTTCAGCATCCGCAGTAATTTGCTTTTTTTTCTTTCAAACTGGAAACTTTCACTGTGTCTTTGTATTCGTATCAAATCAGAACGCTCTGGCTTTTTTTGTTACTTCCAATTAAACTCAGTAGAGTTGTCATCCTGTCCCCCGCGGTAGCTGTTCTTTGCTTGAATGTATCTGTCACAATATCCTGGTTGTTCTCACGCACCTTATACTGAGGTGGATAGCTGCAATTTATTTCCGTGATTCATTCCTCCTCATTACACCTACTTGTTTTCTCAGGACCAGTTTGGTTTTGCAGCCACAGTTGTTTCTCTCTGGCTCACTGTGACCGCCACCTTTGATCGATTTGGCCACTTGATGTGAGAAGCTCGAAAACAATCTCCTGCGCTGAAAAAAAACTCCTGACATTAGAACATCGAAGATTACAGTGCAGTACAGGCCGTTCAGCCCTCAATGCTGCGCCGATCTGAGAAACTAATCTGAAGCCCATCTAACCTACACTATTCCATTTGCATCGATATGTCTACTACATGACCATTAAATTGCCCGCAAAAGTGTCGAATCTACTAATGTTTCCGGCAGGTCGTTCTGCACTTGAACTGCTCTCTGAGTGAAGTAAGTACCTCTGACACTTGACCTGTAAGAAATTAACTCCGAATTTAAAGCTATATCTCCACGTGCTAACTATCAACTCCGAAGAAAAATGCCTTAACTGTCCACCCGATCTATACACTGAGTTTTTATATATTTCATTTCAGTCACCTCTCAATCTTCTTCTCTCTAATTAAAATAGCCTCAAGTCACTCAAACTTTCCTCATCATATCTTCCTCCATACCAGGCAACATCCGAGTAAATCTCCTCTGGACCCTTTCCAAAGCATCCACATCTTACCTGTACTGCAGTAAACAGAAGTGAACACAATACTCATAGTGAGGCAGCACCAGAGTTTTGCACAGCTGCACCACGACCTCATAGCTCTGATACTCAATTTCTCTAACAATAAAAGCTAATACAGGGTATGCTTCTCAACAAGCACATCAACGGTGGCAGCAACTATTAACGATCTATGTATACCCAGGTACACTGAGATCTGTCTGTTCACGTACACTGTCAAGGCGCTTAACCCAGTTCCCTGCATTTCATTTACTCCTTCCAAAGTGAATGAGATCATACTTTTCCAAATTAAACTCCATTTTCCAACTTTCAGCCCAGTTCTGCAGCTTAACTGTATCCCTCTGTATCCTATAAAACATTCTTTGGCTGAACCCACAACTCTACCAACCGTTGTGTCATCCGCAGATTTACAAAACCATCCTTCTACGCTCTCATTGAGGTCATTTGTAATAATGAAAAGCAAAAGTTGCACCAAAACAGATCATTGATGTACACCACTACTAACCGACTCCAGCATGAAGATTTCCTATGAATCAGAACTCTTTTCTTTCTTTCAGCTAACCAATTTCTGAGCCAAACCGCTAAATCAACCCAAATCGCCACCGCACTTTATGGAATAGCCTAGTGTGAGGAACCTAAACAAACGCTTTGGTAAAATCCACATATACCACATCAACCGTTTTACCCTCATCTGCATGTTTGCCGACCTTCTTGAAGAACTCAATGAAGTTTGTAAATAACGACCTACTCTCCTCAAAACCGTGCTGACAATCGTTAATCAACGTATTCCTTTTTTGATGATAAGAAATCAGATCTCTTGTACTCTTTTCCAAGACTTATCAACAAATGAAGAAAGGGTCATCTTTCTATCAATTACAGAGTGATGTCCATTCCCTTTTTTTGAACAAGGGGACAACATTTTCTATCCTCCAGTCTTCTGTCACTATTCTTATCGACAATGACGATATTGTTCGAACAAATGTGAGCGTTCTGGGCTGCTTCAAAACTCTTCGCTGGCGCTTTGAACAGGATGATCGATTTATGATTGGTAGTGTTCCCTAATAATGATATTGAAACTCATCTTTGCTGATTACGCATCATGGAAAGTAATTGTCAGGTTTGAAAACATATTAACTTATTTTCTCCCGTTCTTTCTTGTCATACTGTTCAATGTTCTGACAGTCAGACGCATTGCAAAGTACGACATGGGCTCCAGCGCTGACGCTTTGCAGAGAATCAGAAAGCCGAAGCGGTGTAGCAGCGAAGGCAAATTGATTATTCTACACTTTAGTATATTGGATACTCTCGTGGTTTTATTGGCGACTCCGCTTGTTTATAATAGGTATTTGTGAATTTCAAATATTAAGTTCCATATCTTTGGCTCAGATCTCCAAATTGTAATAAAACGTGCCTCTGCCATGATGCAGCTCCTCATTCTATATGCCAACGCTTTCATTTACACTGCAACACAGCAACAATTCAAAAATAAGCTCAATAACAATTTAAAATATCCACTCCAGGGCATTGTTAAATTAGTAAAGGTTAGTGCACATTTATAATGACAGTAGAGTTGTTCTTGGCACAAATATGCAGACGGGAACACTGAAACAACGTCGAGGACACAATAAGCCTCATGGTGAAAGAGAGTACACATATCACCCCAGTCATTAATTGCTGCATTTTCTATGTGAATGACCAGGACGCGTTGGTGAATACCTTGAACTGAAGAGCTGTGAGTTGAAACCTGCAGAATGGCTCCATTCCTGTATGTAATGTACATTTGCCTCTCCATTGTATTATTGCTTTCTCTTACTGATATGAATATTTAAACAATGATTAAATACTCAGTTCTGTGCACAAGTCCGTTTGCTACACTCACTTTCGACAAAACTATTTATTTCGTCATTTCCTCTATTCCACGAGGGAGAGCGACATTTGAGGCTTGAGAAACGTAGGATTCTATATTGAGATGGATGAAAGAGGCTTATAGTCTCGAACAGTTTTAATGTTATGAAACAAAATGTGCTGGATATTTTGAAAAGAATGAGAATGCGTAAAGCCCCTGTGCCAGAGTGGATATGCTGTGGTTTCCAGGAGAAGTGAGGGAAGACATTACTGTTTCGGGCACGATCTTTACTATCCACTGGAGTAGCAACATATGATTGACTGTGACAAATGGCTTGTTCCAGAAGGGGAATAGGGCTACCATTGGGAACTACACGCAAGTCAGTGTTATGTCGTTGGTGGGCACACGATTGGAGAGGATTCTGAGGGGCAAGATTTATGACTGTTCGTAAAAGCCTGGTTGGTGTAGAAATAGAATGCATGCCTTTTTTATTCGAAGCGTTTCACGTTGGAAAGGCACAGGAGGACAGGCAGCATCCAAGGAGCAGGAAAATCGACTTTTCCGGCATAAGTCCTTCATCAAGGTTGTGGCAGGGAAGGGTGGTGAGAGAAAAATTGGCGGGAATGGCGTTAATGTGAAGTTAGCTGGGAAGGCATTAGGTTGGTGCAACCGGGAGGTGATAGTGATAGGTAAGCGGAGAAGATGGAACAGATAGATGGGAAGGAACTTGGGCAGGTAGAACATTTCAAATGGACTGTGCCATGTCGAAGGGTTGTATCTGATATGAGCTAGAGGGAGTGGAGATGAGGAAATGGCGAATTTGGCATTGATACCGTGTCGTTCGAGTTTGAGCGGTGGATGATGAGTAGTTCTTCCTCCAGGCAATGTTTGGCAAGCTTTTGGCAAAGATGGATGTCCAGACCGTGCGTGTGCTTTGCGTTGGGAGGGGAGGTTGAAGAGATCGTCCACAGAGCAGTGGGGTGTTTGTTGCTTGTGTTCCAGAGATTTTCTCTGAACCATTCCGCGAGTCCGAAAATATCAGCCTCTTTCACTCCCCTCCATGCAGAATCCCGCTTTTCACGAGCCTCCAATGTCGCTCTCCCAAAGGAGAAGGCATCATATTGAGATCAGTAGGCCCAGCAGCTGAGGTAGTTTGGATTTGCACGGAAAGCTCTGCTGCATGTGGAAGGACCCTTTAGGGCTTTGGAAAGTGATGAGGGGGTGAGATGAGAGCGCAAGTTCTATATTTCTTGCAGCAACAAGGAAAAGTGCCAGGATTGGAATGTGGCATTGTGAGGAGTGTGGACCAATGGTGGGAGTCGGAGAAGGGATGGTCTTTGTGGAATGCTGAGAGGGGTGGGGATAGAAATTATATCTCTGCTGAGTGGGTCTGACTGTTGGTGGCACAACTGGCGGAGGATGATGCTCTTTATCGATAGATTGTTGGGATGGAGGTGGAGGACCAGTGGGGTTCTATTCTTATTCTCATTGGAGGGGTGGGATTCAAGGACGAGAGTAAGGAAGGCTGGAGGGCATTGATGACCCCTTGGGAAGGGCAAGTTTCTCTCCTTGAAATAGAAGGAAATTTGAGATTATGTAGCATGGACGTGCTCCTCGTGGAAGCAAAAACGGCTGGGGCAGAAGATTTGGGATGAAGGTATAGCGTTTTCTCAGGAGGCGATGCGGGAGGATGAATAATCCAGGAAGCTGTGGGAGTGGGTAGAATTGAATGTGATGTCTGTGTTAAGCCAATTACCGGAAATGTAATTTGAAAGGTCAGGAAAGAGTTAGAGGTGGCAGTGAAGGTCCAGGTGAACTTGAGGTCAGGGAGGAAGGTGTTCGTGAAGTTGATCAGGCAGGCGTCCACAGAGTCACCAATATCAAGCTGGAGGAAATGTTGTGGATTGATGAATCGTTAACTACAGAAGATGGATTGTTCCACATATCTGATGAACAGGCAGGGATGGAAGGGCCCCACACGGGTACAGGTTTGGTCTGAAGAAAATGGCAGAATTAGAAGAGGTTGATGAGGGTGAGAACATTTTCTGGCACTTGAATAAATGTGTCGGTGCTGGGGTGCTGGAAGGGTTGGTGGAAGAGGAAGGAACTGAGGACTTGCATGGCTTCACCATGATGAATGGATCTTTGTCGGGAAAGGTTGTTCATGGTGAAGATGAGCCAATGAGAACTGTGGAAACGAAAGTCATGGAGGGAGGGGTGGGCGTGTGTGGTGACCAGAATCAATGTGGGGAGTTACTGGAGCAAGATGGAATGGATGCTGTCAAGATATGAAAATGCATTTTCTGTTTGGCAGGAGCTGGGGCAGACGCTGTTTCGACTGGAGCAGTCATGATTTTGAATATTGGTAAGAGGTAGCAACTGGGGTTTGGAATATTGGGACTATGAGATGGGAGGCTGTGGATGGGAGATCACCCTGGATGATAAAGTTGTGGACGATTTGGGAGATAACGGCTGGTTTATGGAAGGTGAGGTCATTGTCGAGTGAGCAATCGGAGGAGGATTCCATGGGAATGCACCTGACATCAGTGGTGTCGAGTTCTGACCACCATGTTAAGGCTGCGCACCCTCTTGTCCGTTGTTTTGATGGTGAATTTGGGTTTATAGCAGAAGGAGTTGAGGAAGGTGTATTGTGAGCATGAGCGTTTGGAGTGAGTGAAAGGAGTGAGCAGATTCTTGGGCGGCACGGTGGCGTAGTGGTTAGCACTGTTGCCTTAAAGTGCCAGCGACCCTGGTTCATTTCCCACCTCAGGCAATTGTCTGTGTGGAGTTTGCACATTCACCTCGTGTCTGCGTGGGTTTCCTCCCACAGTCCAAAAATGTGCGGGTTCGGTGAATTGGCCATAGTGGTAGGTGTAATGGAATGGGTCTGGGTGGCTTGCTCTTCGGAAGGTTGGTGTGGACTTGTTGGGCCAAAGGGCCTGTTTCAATGCTGTAAGTAGTCTTATCTATTGCCAAGATTGAGGTGGTCGATGCAATGTCTGCAGTTAGAGGTGCAGCGGGTGGTGGCGCCTAACAGACCATCTCTAGGTGTCCAATGTATGGAGTATATTAGAGCACGGAGACGGAGGCAGCAAAAGAAAAATAGTGATTTGGCAACACGTGTGGAATTCGTTGACTCAGGACCAAAGTGCGAGAAGGTCAGAACTTCACTGATGACTGACCGTTCATTCTAGATACGGTCGAGGTGTGGGGATGGTCAAGAAACCCTCGGCAAGGCTGCAGTTAAGAACCTAGTGGAGCGATGTAGTTGGGAGTGTGACAGAGACTGCTTCAGGAGTGGTTGTGGTCATGGCATCATTTGAGCCGTCATCAAATCATGTGATGTTAACTTTCATGAGCGTGAGCAGAAGTGGGGTATTCATTGGCATCCAAGGTGATGAAACTGAACTTATGCATGGCGTTAGCAGTGTCCTCGGTGGCTGCTGCGGTGATTGACTTCATTTTGCATGGGAATACCTCGGGCGGAAGTGGCGTTGCGGGTACCCTTGGTGGTGTTTTCTGCGTTGGTGGACCAACCCACCTAAAAAAGTATATCATTGTTCCTACATTGTGATTGAGTTTATCTCCCAGAATCCCCTCCTGAGTGGAACTGTGGCTGCTCGAACACTACATAAACAGCAAAATTTCAAGTAGGCAGCTGGCAATTACCTTATTAAGGAGCTTTTATGGAGAGGCAAAAACTCCTGCCCCAACCCGGAAGAATGAGAGATTGCATCCACAGACAAATATCAGACAGAGTACACTGTGATATTGAGACTCGGGCATCTTTTGGACATTCTTTGATAAGCGATCTTTACAATGGATTTTGGTGTTCTTCCATTATTCTACACTTTTCTTTTAGGGGATTATATCTGATTTCTCAGTACCTTTATCACTTCAATATCCTTCACCTCATAACGCTCTCCTGCAGTGACACGCTTCCCTCCCCTCTCCCGGAGCGGTCTTATCTCGTCTGAATTCATGCACATCTGGTCCTGCACCGGCTCTACTCTTCTGTGAGCCATTGTGAACGTCATGTCACCGTCCCATTCTGGCACTTCTAGTTCTTCACGTTCCCCATCCTGTCACGTCTATCCTTGTCCTTTTCATGTCTGCAGCGTGGTCCACTGTTGGAGGCTTGTCCACCTTGCTGCATCATTATTACAGCAGCCTGGTGTTGTGTGATTCTTAACATTGTAAACTCCAGTCCAACACCGGCAATTCCAAATCATGACTACCTCGAGACTAGGATGAGTGCACGCTGAACAGTAGCGGACATCGAAGTAAATAAGGTAATGTATTGGAGTGGTTGCTTTACCAGAAACACTATTTTTGTAGTGGCCCCCACCTATCCTCCCCCACTGAAAAATAATACGTTTTCTGAGCGCCGGATTGAAAAAGGTTAATAGTTTATCTTTCTCAATTGTCTCTTTCGGAATTTCGGACATTGGGAATAGCTGTAAGGGCAGTCGGTTGCTCCTTCTCTACATTGTGAGACGTAACGATCAGGACTGGTGTCCCCACTGACATCAACGGCAAGAAGTGCACGCAACACAGACCTGTTTGAAAGGTGTGAGGCAAATGGAGTTGGAGTTAGATGAACTTTTGATCATTCAGGAGGCTGAAGGGGTAATTGAGAGGAGTTACAGGGAGGTTGTCATACCTCCAGTAGAGTTAAAATGATACATGGTTTGCAGTAAGTGGGCAGAAAGTGAATAGGCAGATAATGCATTAATCCCCTGTGGACGTTCCCCTCAGTGACAAGTATGCCACTTTGGATACATTTGAGGTGACGATTCACCAGGGGTACCACGTGGTACAAGTCTCGAGCAGAGAGTCTGTCCCTGTTGCTCAGAAGAGAAGGGTGAGATGTGGAGATCATTATCATTGTGGACTACATAATTAGGGGGACAGACAGGAGATTATGTGGGATCTGAGAGACTCACATTTTGTGTGATGCCTCCCAGGTACCAGGCTCGGTTCTTCATTTCAGCATTCTTAAGGGGGAAGGGAAAGCAGTCTCAAGCCTTGATCGGCAAACAAGCACCAAAGACTTAGTTCGGAAATGGGCTGTGGATGTAAGGCAAAATTTCAAGATAGCTCTGGTGGAAGCTTGGAGCTAGAACAAACAGAGCTGTTATATCGGCCTTGCTACACATGCCACGTGCTAGTGAGGCGAGGAATGGAAAGATCTGTTGATAACGTGGCGACATGGTTGCTTTGGTATGCCTGGATAATTGGGGCTCAATCTGTGCTCGGTGGGATGTCTCCAAACGAGATGGAATATACCTGAACCAATGGCCTCTTGTGGAAAATGTATTCATACACGACAGAAGAGGTTACACGAATTCAGGAGGGGAATGGGAAATTGAATTGCATATGCAGTGCACTAGAGTTTGGAAGTAGAAAGGTCATAAATAAGTTTTCAAGGTGGCAGGAGTGTGTCAGCAATCAGAAAGATGATTGGAAGAATGTGTACTTCAACACCAGGACCATCTGTTTAACAATGTGGCTGAACCTGCAGCATCAGTTGGGACCTGGAACATCGAAATTTTGCTATTTTGTAACATGGATAGACCAGGTAAACGAACAGTTGTTGCAGGGTCTGGGGTGTAGATGTTTAAGGAAGAGCAGGTAAGGTGATAAAAGGTGAGGTGTGGCATAGTTAGTGAAGAACACTGTTACATTGGCAGAACGGACGTTTGTTGAGGACTCATCTGCTGATGTAATATGGTCTGAGGATAGAAACAGGAAAGGATAGATCAAACTGTACAATGTTGTGCGTGTTCGATAGACTTTGGAAAGGTACAGAAATTTTTGGGAAAGAATTGCAATGATAATTCTGGATAGGAGCGAACGTATTGGTGTGGTTGTTGTGGGGTCTTAACTTTGCAAATGATAACTTGGAAACGCTATTCTTCGAGTAGTTTTTACTTCAATGTGCTGGAGGGTTTCGTGACATACTATCTACATAGTCGGACAAGAGCCGAAGCCACACTGGTTTTGGTACCATGTAATGAACCCGGTCACATATTAGATTTGGAGGTAGTTGAGTACTTTGGTAATAGTGACCACAATTTGGTTACGTTTAATTTAGCATTATAAACGGAAAGGTATATACGACAGAACATGACTTACACTTGTCGGAAAGGCAATCATGATGCCATTAGGCAAGATCAAGGATGCAGTGAATGGGGAAGGAAACTGCAGGGTGTGGGCACAATTCAAATGTGGAGCTTGTCCTTGGAACAGCTGCTGCATGTCCTTGATAAGTATGTATTTGTCATACAGGGAGGAAGTGTTCGAGCGAGTTATCCTAAATTTCACAAAGTCGCTGAATCTCTTATTAAGAGGAAGAAAGTGCATTGCGTAAAGATGAGACGTTAAGGCTCAGTTATGGCATTTAAGCGTTACACGTTACCCAGAAACGACCTTAAGAGACAGCGAAGCAGAGGGAGATGGGACAGGAGAAATGGTTTGCAGGTAGAATCAATGAAAACTCTCAACATTCTATAGTTATGTCAGAAACATAAGAATGACGGGAGTAAGATTACGGCCAGTCAAGATAGTTGTGGGAAATTGTGCACCGAGAGCGAGGAGCTAGGAGAGAGCGAAATGGATATTTTTCGTTCGCATTAATGCAGGAAAAAGTCAATGATGTCGAGGGGAATACTGAGATAGTGGCTATCCGAAGACATGGGATTGAGATTCATAAGGAGGAAGTGTTGGCAATTCTGGAAAGTGTAAATATAGTTAAGTTTCCTGTGCTAGATATGATTTATCCCAGAATTCGCTGGGATAGGCAGGAGAAACCCGAGACTTTGACTTTGACTTTTATTTCATCATTGTCTACACGAATAGTGCCAGAAGACTGGAGGAAAGCAAATGCTTGTTTAAAAAGTGGGTTGGAGTCAACCCTGATAACTTTAGACGAGTGAGTCTCACTTCTGCTGTGGTTAAGGTGTTGGAAATGATTATAAGATTTGGCATGAATAATCATTTGAAAAGAGTTAATTTGATTAATGACAGACAGCGGTTTATTGAAATGTAGGTAGTGCCTCACAGAACTTATTCAGTTCATTGAGAAATGACAATACAGGTTTATGACAGTAAAACGGTTGAGGTGTAAAGATTGATTTCAGTTAAGTGTTTGAAAAGTTGCCCCATGATAGGCCGTTGCAGAAAATGTGGAGGTATAGAGTTGAGGTGATTCACCGGTTTGGAAAAGAAATTGGTTGTCTATCTGAAGACAGAGTGTAGTGGTTGATGGGAAATGCTCATGCTGTAGTTCAGTTACCAGTGGTATCCCACAAGAATGTATTTTCAGGCCACTGCTGTTTGTCATTTTTTATATATGATCTGGATGAGAGTGAAGAAAATTTGCTTTGGAAATTAGCGGATGACACTAAAGTTGATGGAGTTATGGACAGTGCAGAAGGAAGTTGTAGGTTACAGACGCACAGTGATGAGGCCAATGGAGTTTAATTAGGAAAATTGCGACATTACTCACTTTGGAAGGAGTAACAGGAGTACAGAATATTAGGCTAATGTTCAGATTTTTAGCAGTGTGAATGGGCGGAGAGATCTCGGTGTCAAAAGTTCAACGTACCATGAATGTTGCACTACCAGATTGATAGCGTTGTTAAGCAGGCATAACGTGTGTTATTTTTATTTGTAGACGGATTGAGTTGCGGAGGCAGGAGGGCTTGTGCAGCTGTGTAAAATTCTAGTGCAGCCGCACGTGGAGTATTGCATATAGTTCTGGTCGTTGATTTAAATGAAGGATGCAGAAGCATTGGGAAATGTGCAGAAGAGAGTTGCCAGGATGTTGCCTGCTATAGAGGGAAGGTCTTATGAGGAACTGCTAAGTGACTTGAGTATGTTTTTCTTCTAATGAACAAGGTTAAGAGGTGGCTTAATAGAGGCATATATGATCATCAGAGACTCAGATCGGACAATCTCTGGGAGCCTTTTTACTTCGATTGTGATTGCTGGCACGAGGGGACATAACTTCAAATTGATGGGTGATTGAAATGGACACATTACAGAGGTAGTTCCTTTGCTCAGAGAATAGAAAATACGTGAAACGCCGTGTGTGCAACACCAGTCACTCGCAAACTTTGAGGCCATTTAAAACGTCATTGGATAAACATATGGAAGGTAATAGAATAGTGTAGATTAGAATGTCTCAGGTTGGTTTCGCAGGTCAGCACAACATCGTGGATCGAATGGTGTGTACTGCTCTGTAACCTTGTATGTTTTATGTTCTCAGACGTCTGTCGCAAAAAGAAGTGCTGAGCATCGCTAATAAGTCCATTCTTCTTAAACAACAAGTAAATTGCGTTTGTTTTAAACGACTACAATAATTTTCTTATAACTGATGTAAGGCTCATCGGCTCAACTCTTGCAATTCTTGTATTAAGAAATAACACTGGTTTCAACCCGAATATAAGTGCTCCATTTTCTCCTGAATAAGATTATAATTAGATGTCCAACAATTTAGCAATTTCAGCACAGGAATATCTTATCTCTTCAGTTAACTCGGTAAAACCTTTGGAATTATGATCGCTTTTTCCAAAATGCTCCCTCACTGAAACATTTAAAAGATGTCCAGTTTCATTCCTCAATGAAAGGCCCACAGCAGCCTCTTCCCTGATTGGAATCTGACATTTTATTTCAAGCATCCATTCTGTATTCACCTGCCACATGGCCCATTTAATCTGCTGGTCTTGTGGCAGTTATAACTAATAGTATATAAGTTAAAATCCCATACGTTAACAAAGCTGTGTAATTTTTATATGCCATTATATGATTAGTTTACATAAACGTCTCTCCAACTTCCACTGGTCACCGGGATGTTGATGGTATAACGCCATCATAAGGCTATCAGACACAGGAGCAGGAATTAGGCCGTTCAGATCATCAAGTCTCGTTCATTATTCAATCAAGGCTGACAATGTTCTTACCCTATTCTCCTGCTTTCTCTCCATAACCACTGAAGGTCTTAACGATCAGTACCTGCCTCTCTCCATTTAAAATACACTCAATTAACCGACCTCCACAGTCTTCTGTGGCAGTGAATTCCATTGATACACCATTCTCTGGCTTACGATATTTCTCCTTATCTCTGTTTGAAGAGGTCTTTCCGTTACTCAAATAATGTGCCCTCGAGTCGTTTTCTCTATGACAAATGGAAACATCTTCCCAATATATAGTCTTTCCAGGCCGTTAAATGTTCTGTAAGTTTCAATTAGCTCCAACTTCATACTTCTAATTTCCATCCAGTATTAAACCAGATGCCGAAAAGAACCCGCATCTGATAAACTGGCCGTTCCTGGGACCATTCTTGTGAATCTGTTTCTGAACATGCTCCAGGGACAGTACATTCTTCCAGAGATATGAACGGAAAAACAGCGCAAAATACTCCGAATGTGGTGTGATCAGAGCAATATAGAACCTCCAAACTCCATCGCAGTTTCAAATTTCAAGTTCTTTCGAAAATCAAAATGCCATCATTACCTTTGCCTCCGAAATACTGACTCAACTAACAAGTCCACCTTGAGAAATCCTGGACGGGAACGTCCAAATCTCTTTGCAGTTCAGTCATCTGAATTTTCTCCCCATTCAGAAAATAGCTGATGCCTAATTCTTCCCACCAAGGCGTGTAACCCGCAAAATTTATTACTATTACATGGGGCGATGAGTGTTTAGGCTTTGAAGTACTAATATAATTGAGCAGGATTTAGACACAGGAGATCTTGTTCCGATTAAGCAACATCATTATGGGCATATCCTTCTAAAGTTGGCACAGTTTTTAAACGAGATTGAATACATGTTCCAAGACAAAATATTCGACGTGAGTTACAGTGCCAAAGCCAGAAGGTAAACAACGACTATGTGTGAACTATCGAGAAGTCATCGTAGTAACAGAGACTGATGCATTTCCGAATCCACGTTTGGAAGACCGTGTTGAGAAGGTCTAATAAGAAACTTATACTTCTAAGTTGGGTTTGCTGAGAAGATACTTTCAGGAACCTTTATCAGAAAGAGCAAAGGCAATTTCGGCTTTTGCAAATCTGAGTGAACTGTATCAGTTTAAAATCATACTATTTGGCATCTAAAATATGCCAACCCTAGTTCAGAGACAAACCAATAAGGTCATTGTAGAATTACCCCACTGTGTTGCTTATACAGATCACCTGGTGAATTTCAGTCACATTTGGAAGGAACATTCCTAACATTTATCAGACTTGTTCAATCGACTTCGAAAGGCAGGATAGGCGATAAACCTGGCCAAATGTGAATTTGCCAATGTCCAAGTCATTTTCCTGGGCCATGTAATTGGACATGGACAAACAGCCCCATGGAGTCCAAAGACATAAGTGATTGCATGATTTCCCATCACATCAGCAAATGGATTTGTACTACGGTTCCTGTGATTGAATTGATTTTATCGAAAATTGTCCCAAATATTTGTAGTGTGCTTGCTCCAGGCACTGAATTGCACAAGAAAGGCAAGACGTTTCAGAGCACAGCACACTGCCAGGTGGCATTTGACAACCTGAAAGTTCTGTTCTGCATTGCCCCAGATGCAGTCGTATTGAACTACATAAAGCTGTGCAGGTTGGCTGTCAATATCAGTGATGTGGGTGTCAATGCTGTGCTCCTGCAAGTAGAGGACGAGAAGATAGAAAGATCTTTTCGGTATTTCACTGAAAGTTGAACATTCAGCAGCAGAAATATTCAGAAGGAGTCTTTGAGCTCGGTATTGGCACTACAATATTTTAGTATTCATGATATTGGTAATACATATGAGACAGACATCTACACTGAGCATTACCTACCGACGTTTCCGGGACTTGTGACAAAACTCTTCCTTGAACAACGTAATGTTGTCCTTGTTTTAATTCTCAGTCAGGTTGTAAACGACACATATTTTAAAAATCCAAAGTTTAGAAGGATTTTCGGGTCAACATGTATATAGCTAACTGACACTACCTCAGACAGAAGACTTTCAGGTTTAAACAAAACTTTTGTATCAAGAAAGGGGAATGGTCGGTTCTCTCAGCTCAGATTATCTTTGTGTTTTTTTGCAGTAGTAGTGAAGAACCTCTGGGGGAAGCATTTGCAACTGTTTCTCTCGAATGTCAAAACTGTAAGAACTTGTGTTTCATTACAGAGTTTTTGCCAAGGGATGCTTTTGGAGATTGTTGCAAATGTTTGGAAAGACATCAATAAATGAGAAGATCCTTTCGATTTTCGGATGGGACAATTTAATGGAAATTCTGCTTTCTGTTCTTTATTTTTCATTCAGCAAGCTTGGAAATAATTTCTGTTTTGTTAAAAACGAAATAGTTTGACAAATGGATTGTCATCTGTAAAACGCAATTTCCACTTGCTTAAAACAACTGGCAAAGTTAGGGTTCTGCTGCCTTATTGAAATGTTTGAAGGTTTTGGCCTAGTCCATATCAGTGTGAATACCAAAGTACATTTCTGTGGGTGAATATATATGTGGACTTGTTCCTTGCGTGTCCATAATGCCCAGGACAAAGTGAGGACTGCAAAGGTTGGAGATCAGATTTGAAAAGGGTGGTGCTGGAAAAGCGCAGCAGGCCAGGCAACATCCGAGGAGCAGCAGAATCGACGTTTCGGGCATAAGCCTGAAGAAGGGATCTGTGTTGCCTATCACAGAAAAACTCATTTTCTTCCAAATTTGAATAGATCGTAATGCTCAGCATCTTCGTCAACTGGATACCCACCACTGATGTCAAGCTCAGCTTCTATATTTGTCTGGATTATCCTTGCCACCCTTCATAAAGAAGGAGACAACATTATCAACTCTCCAGTCCTCTGAGACCTCACCCGTGTTCAAGTTTGCTGCAAATATATCTGTTAAGGCCGCAACTACTTCCTCTCTTGTTTCCCTCAGAAATCAGGGATAGATTTCATCTGGATCTGGGGACTTGGAGAACTTAATTTCTTTGAGAATGCCCAACACGACCTCCTTCCTTTGCTTAGGGTTATGCTTAATCTCCCCCGCACATTTAAGATATTCACAGTGTTAGGTTAACTATACATGCAGGTGCAGCAGGCAGTGAGGAAAGCCAAAAGCAAAGCGAGATAATTTGAGTGTCAGAGTAAAGACGTCTTAGTACAGTTAAAGAGGGCCTTGGTGAGGCCATACTTTGAGTATTTAATTTTCTCATCTGAGGAATACCATTCTTGCTCTTGAGTGAGACAAATGAATGATTACCAGAGTTGGCAGGACTGACACGGTACCTAATAGAATGAGGAGGGATCTCATCGAAAAATAGAATCCCGATGGGACTGGGCAGGCTGAATGGCAGAAGTATGCATGCAATGTTTGGAGGTCCAGGACGATGTGTCACAGATTAAGAATGAGGGATAACCATTGCAGAGATATGTGAGGACGAATTTCTTCACTTCGAGAGTTGCGAATCTGTGGAATTCTCGCTAATCATAAACAGAAACTTCTGATAAAGGTCAGCATGTCTGGCAGCATCTGTGAACAAAATCGAACTACACCTTTCGGTTTTAGTAATCCTCCTCCTGAACTTAACTCTTGATTAGCTAGTAAACTGGGACGAGAAATCTGAGGAACAGTCTGTGGACTAGAACCGTGGGCGGCACGGTGGCACAGTGGTTAGCACTGCTGCTTCACAGCGCCAGAGACCTGGGTTCAATTCCCGCCTCAGGTGACTGACTGTGTGGAGTTTGCATGTTCTCCCCGTGTCTGCGTGGGTTTCCTCCGGGTGCTCCGGTTTCCTCCCACAGTCCAAAGATGTGCAGGTCAGGTGAATTGGTCATGCTAAATTGCCCGTAGTGTTAGGTAAGGGGTAGATGTAGATGTAGATGTAGGGGTGTGGGTGGGTTACGCTTCGGTGGGGCGGTGTGGACTTGTTGGGCCGAAGGGCCTGTTTCCACACTGTAAGTAATCTAATCTAATCTAAAAAAAAACCGATAAAAAAGATTTATTGATAATAATCAACACGCGAAAATGCTGGTAAAGCTCAGCGGTATGGCAGCCACTGGAGTGAAATCAGTGTTTAAGGGTCTGACCGAGTGACTCTTGCTCAGAATGCTCATTTTAGTTTACCAGCGAATCAAGAGCTGAGTTCTCGAGAAGGGTGACTAATCCCGAAATGTTTCATTCGATTTTAATCACAGATGCTGCCAGACATGCTGACCATTACCAGAAATGTCGGCTAATGACCACGAGAATATTGTCTGAGGTAAGAATTCTCCGTTATGACGAGAGAATGTACTGGCTGACATTATTTTCCAAAAGAGCAGAAAATCTCAGGGCTCTGATTGACGTATGAAAAATTATGAGAGGCATTGACATGATAGATCTTGATAATATTTTCACCATTGGGGACGTTTCTGAGATGAGAGGGCATGAGTGCAAGGTCAATGTTTTATGAAGTTCTGAGGGAAACAGAAATATTGAAAGTGCTGCCGGAGATGGTGGTGGAGCCAGATCGTCTCGCAATACATCATAAAAATATGAAGGAGCACGGAAAAAGGCGAGGGCATGGTGGGCTGTGGACCAAGTGGAAGTAAAAGTGATTAGTGCCATTTGATTACTCTTGGTGAGCGGTGATACGCACGACAAAGGATCTCTTTCGATACCGTAGGATTGCATGCTTCTCTATGACATTGACTTCAGCAGTCCATGATTTACTGCAATTTACTGAGAGTTTATAGAGTTTGTTTGGAAACAGCAACTCATTTACGATACATTCAGTATTTGGATTTTAAAAATGCAACCCGGCCAGCAGGGGGTAATTTTCTGATAAGAGAGGAAAGCAATATCTCGTTGCCAAATATTTCATTTTTGTTAAAATGACAAATGTAGCGTCCTCATCTGTTACCGAGGTATCTGCATTTCTTTATTTAATCTTCCTCTTCCTTCTGATGGTGTTCCATATTCCTGATGACTGCTGTTCAATGAAGACTTCGCTCTTCGAAATCTGGAGACTTTCATAGAAAAACAGAACTCTCCTCTATCTGGAAACAAATCTATTCTTGTTGCCAATGCATTTTTCCAGCAGGCAATTCGCACATCCCCTGTAGACATCACTGAACTGCAGCATCTGCATTGTGAACCTTCGCCCCTGCAGCGCTTTTGCGGAATGGATTTGGCTTCTGTAAATTCCCCTACACTCATGTGCTTATTCCAGAACCGAACAAGGCAATTCCTTTCACCAAGTCTCCTATTCTGAGTACCCCAGTTTTAGTCTAGCACATATGGAGCTATTTTATTTCGAAGAACGTTCTATTTTCTGTATCGGTCAATTGCCTTAACTCTTCTCAAAACTTTCTTGGACAAAGCAGGCATGACGTCCGATGGTCAGAATCCTCCTAATTCCCTTCCTTTATTGGGCAGCGTAAAATTCATTCTCAGTCTACTTCTATTCAAAAATAATTTCTAATATTCTGTGTTTGGCATCAAATGGATTGTTGATAATAGTCTTAAACCTCATGACCTATTTTTGGACTTTTGTCGTCAGTTTCACTATCCAGAATTGGAAATCGAGTTCTGCTATCGTAGCGATCCTGCAAAAATACTCATTCGCGGAATGAAACATTACTGGCGACATCAGCATTGATTCCACATAACAGACAGCAGTTTGGTGTCACTCACTTTGCTGTGTCCATTGTTGCATGGAGGCCAAAATGGTGGTGCCCTTCAGGCAATAACATGTATGAACCAGACTGGTTTTGGCTCTGATATTGAATTCTTTGTTCTCAATAAAATGATATCTCCAGATTTCCTATCAATTCAATGCACAATTTTACCATAGGTCTGCTGAACATTTCCACAATGGCACTGGAAAGAACTCAATAAGAATACCACTGCATCATCGGTTCCCCATGGAGGAAGGAGCAAAGAAATCTCATGCTGAATCGTAAAGACGAGGAACATTTCGTTTTAAAGGACCATAATATTTAGCGGTTTCAAATATTAGAAGGACTGAAACAGCCCTTCCTTACTCCAGTCTCGACTGGGAAGTTTTTGTATTACCACTTCTCTATTGCAATCAGAAAGATTACGTCAAGTATTCAGTGTACAATTTTCTGTCAAAGTCCAAGAGGCAGATACCCGCTTTCTGCACATAGCAATCAATTCACTCAGCAGCACGTGTCTCTCCAGTGAGCTTCCAACGTGTCAGTCCAGGTCCGGTTAAGGACACCCACGTTCTCTGGATCTGAGCTCATCCAGATGATGAATACCAATTCATAAATGTGTGATGTGATGTCCTTCGTCAGGACAAGTAAAAACATCATGAATTTGACGATCCCGGAAGCAAAGAAGGTAAGATGGAATTTGGGTGCACATGTCGTGCAGTTCTTGAATGTACCTGGACAGCGAGCTTTAATGGATATGAATGTCTGTGTGATACTTGCTTTTAGTAGCTGAGGCATACACTTTAAAAATATGTAGTTTATGAAGAGGACTGTATAACACATTTGTTTGGTTTCGCCACACACATAGAGTTTTCCCTACAATAATGGAATGCACACAAAAAGGAGGGATATGATAATACGAGAGACGGGCCAGAGAGGAGATTTATGTTAATGTTACCTAGCGTTGGGATTTTCTGTTATGAAGAGAGATTGGAGAGAGTGGAGTTGTTATCCGGAAATAAGAGGACATTGACAGAGCAGAAGATTGGCATGTATAATCTAATGAGGGGCAGATAGGAATGACAACCTAACCTTTCTGGCGTTATCAATGATGTGACTACAGATTTTAGACAATGGACAACAGGTGGTCATGAGGACACGAGTTTTCGTACAGATGTTCGAGGAATATGAAGCTCACTCTCTGTGGAAGTGGTAGAAACACAAACGTTCAACGAAATCAGGAAGTATTCAGCTGTGCAGCCACGATGCTAAAGTATTTGGCAAACGGCAGGGAACACGAATAGAGTACTGAAGTGGTTGCCTTTGATTGGCTCAATCTAACGGGTGTAAGCGTTTCCTTTGTTCAGTTCTACCAGGCCCTGAGACTCTCTGAACCTCCTGCCAACTTATAACAATAATATCACAAGGACGCCATATTCTGCTATAGAGAAAAGACCTTGCTGGCCTCGTGGAGCAGATGAGGCGTTGGTGGCTTATAAGGAACTCATCCTCACTATTGAGATCGAATCGTGTTTTGCTCCTAAACTCTTGTAGATATTTCCGAATATTGACTTCTTATTGTTCTGCACTTAACGATGCACAGTGCCACGATCACAAATTTCACCTTCTGACCACTGTTCAAACAAAGGCAGACTTTCAATATTTGTCTCACTCACTCCCAGTAGAAGCTATACATTTAGTGGCAGGCCACACAGTTATTCGAGTCTGTTACATCACTGAGCGGATTATCTGACAATCTTCACATCGCTTCCCTGTTTAATCTCAATCGCCCTTGATTTCATTCTTGGAGTAATGATCTGTCTCTCTCAACTTTGAAGATAATTCACGATGAAACCTCACCAGTTTTCTACAGCTAATCATTCCGCAGATATTCCTAAAATCACAGAGATTAAATTCTTCATCATCTTTCTAAATTGTTGTGGTTCTCTTCGCCGAGCTGTGAATTTGTGTTGCAGACGTTTCATCCCCTATCCAGGTGACATCCTCAGTGCTTGGGAGCCTCCTGTGAAGTGCTTCTGTGATGTTTCCTCCGGCATTTATCGTGGTTCGTTTCTGCTGATTCCGGTTGTCAGTTCCAGCTGTCCGATGCAGTGGCCGGTATATTGGGTCCAGGTCGATGTGTTTTATCGCAGGGGACGAAACGACGACAACACAACTTCCCAGCTCAGCGAACAGAACCACAACAACGACCAGCCCAGCTACAAATCTTCTCACAAACATTGGTCTGTCTAAATTCGATGGTTCGTATTCTTAAACTATGCCCCCGGTCCCACACTGTCCACCATGGAGTTTCAAGGCCTCTGCTTTTCCCCTATCAAACACTCTCTCTTGCGTGATTCAGCAATGTCACACTTCAGTCTTCTGTTTTTCAGCAATTACGGGCACAATCTTCTCAACATCTGCTCGTAATAATGTCCCTCCATTCCTCGGATTAGCCCTGTGGAAATTCTTTTGAGTGCGACCGATGCCAGTATATTTTTCTTTCAATCATGAATTGAAACCAAAGCTGCTCCCAGTATTCCATCTGTGATCGAACTTGGGCCTGTATGGTTCCAACAAAGCATCCCTACTTTCATGCACCATTATATTTAAAATTGGCGGCTTTAATGCTTCGCTGGATATCAGGGAGCAAGCGAAAATGATAGCCATTGAATGTAGAGAATATCTCATGGCTGAGATGGTTATTACCTGAGGTAACAAACCTTGTCTTACAAAAAAGTTGTTTTCTAAAACGTTGTCTTGTGTCAGATTCTCGGACCCAACTTTTCGTTTGAGCTCAAAAGCTGTGCTTCGTTCTGCATGCTGTTCCCCAATGATACGCTCTCACAGGTTGTCTACTGAAATTCTGATCTTATTGAGATTTTTGCTCGCATGTATTAACGCAGCAGTATCCGATAGCCTCTCATAGATTGCTGCGCTGACTGACCTTCTGAGCACGTGACGTCTTGGTTTTAAAACTCTGCCCCGTTAATTTAGGATTCATTCCATAGCTTCGCTGCTCCCAGTCTCTGGACTCTTTTCCAGTAAAACACCATTCTCCCACGACAATTCATGATCTCTGCATTCTTGAAATCTCCAACTTTTCCCCATCCCATTTTGATTTGAAACCCACCACCATTGAGTTGCATGAGTATTGGAATTCCGTCTAAACTTCTGACAATCTCTTTCCTCCTTAAAGCAGATCTATTTGAATAGACTGGGTTGAGATCACTTTATTGGTTCGTGTATCATGTTTTGGTTTAACGTGCCACTATGGAGGATACTTGAGACAATTCATGAGTGCAGGGTGCAGGATATAGTTCTGCATTCACATAAAGGGACATCGAATTGTGATTTCTCCTCTTCCCCCATCTGACGTAAATGCAACACATCCAATAATGAAAAAAGAGACTTTCTGCAGTGCAAGAAAAAGTGAATGATAATCTATGAAACATGGATATACATGTTTGACTGGTAACTTTGTATTTTGATTCACTAATTAACTGGGAGTGGGTTGCAGTGTTATGAATTGGAGCTATCCAGAAAACGGTTGACAAATGTTGATGATCCCTGATTGCTTTGCAAATTGGAATCTGACTTAGCGGTGTCGGATTATGTGGAGCACTCCAGACACTGGCGAAATGTTTCTCAGCTGTTCCGATTCACAGGAGAGCTTTACTTTGAATCGTAGACTGTCAGGGTCAAGTATCTTTTTTCGAACAACTTGCAACATTTTAAATTCTCATTGGCTGCCCATGACTGTGACAAGGTCGTAACTTCGGCAACAACAATCCAGTGCAATCCAGCCACCTCTCATCTCAGAGGACAGAGAAAAGAAGCGTTTTGAACCAACGTGATTATTCACACTGGACTTACTCGAAACAGATTCGCCTCAACATTGCATCCATTATATTCGTTATTACAGGCACATTATTTCAATTTCGAAACAGCAATCCCGTTGGAGATGATGATTGAGAAGATAAGAAATGTTTCTATTTGTGTTTGGGGGACAGAATAGGTGGATGCTGGTACGAAGGAAAAACTATATTGAAAGCATGTCAAAAGACTTCGGTCCATGACAACAATAGATCCACCATTTGCAAATTCACTTCAGTAAATACTCTGGGAGGTTGATTGTCAGTCCTTGGATATTTATTTGTAGAAGTACGGTCACTCACCGGTTTATTAGCTTCAATCCCTTCAATTCTCTTAAGCCAAATTCTATGCTAAGACAGACTTACTCTAGTTTATCCTTCTTACTAAACCCTCTTTTCACATCATTTCCTGTACTGTATTTCTACCTTCGCTTGTGAAGTCAGAAGTAAAATACGAGTATAATTCATCAGCGAACACTGTGTTCTCTATCACATATATTCTTGTTTCTCTCTTGGGACCAAAAACTTATAAATCTGAATCCCTCACGGAGAGACCATGCTTTTGGCCATCTGATATACCGCAGCTATTTCTACTTTAATTTTTGTACTCATGATGCAATCGTAGTATTCCTGAGTTCGTTAGCTTTTCAGTCCTACTTTTCAGCTTGGTTCATAGCTCTGCATTGTCTGCAGTTTGGACACTTGTTTTGACTACTGTCATTTTTGCCAATGTATCGCCTAACCACTGGCATTTCACCTTCTTACTTGTACAATGCGCTGCGGCTGCTGTGAGACGTTCTTGAGTCATAAGAAGGGGAGGCATCATCCTATTCTTGACTCTAGTTTGCGCCAATCCATTCCCCTGGGAATTGCATTCCATTAAACATTTCGTTTCAGCTTATTTTGGCTCCACCCTTTTGCAGCACAGATAGTAGGGTGCGACCAAATTGGTGTTTGCTGCTTACCCCGACAGGACATTTCTTTCAGCACTACATGAAGGTGTATATCTTTTCTCAGGGAAATGCCGACACAGGAATCCTGCATGGCCTTTTTACTCATCTTAGTCTGCTAACCATTCCCCGCCTGCTCGTGGAGCCCTAAACTACACCGTGGCCATCTCACTGTTCTTGCTTTTAACATTTCTCTCAGCTTCTCAGATGTTCGGCAGTGACCTCAGACATTGCTTCTGTTCCGAACTCTGTACTTCCAGGAGATCCAACTAGATACTTTTCGTCCTAACAGCCTGGTTCAAGGTTTACCCCATAATCTAGGAGGAACACACCACTGATTCGTGCGCTCCTGTCTGACACACCCACAATTCCTTTTCATTTCAGAGGATACTTAGTATCGGATTCAATGGTGCTTTGGGCTAGAGTCAAGAGAATTTGGCAAAATTTCACTCAATAATCCATGATCTTCACTCTCCTAAGTGATTACATTGCAATGCAAGTTATGAGATGCGAGAATTTGTCAACATTTAGACCACACAGTTTTTGCACAGGAATCTCGGGGTTCTCTGTGGCGCAAGAGAAGACCAGTTTGACCATTATGCCTGCAAATGCTTTTCAAAAGTGCATACGTCTTTCATGCCAATCTCCTGCTTCTTTCTTGCAGGCATGCATTTCCTGTTATTTACCACAATACAGTATATATGCAATCATCACTGTGATGATGATTGTTTTGGACTCGGTGAGTGATTATCTTTTATTTCGTTTATTTTCAAATGTCTTCATAGATAAGCATAAATAGAAAATGTGTGCGTAATGTCCAAGCCATTTTCTTCTCTGAAACGATTTCTTCCGCAGGTTCACTTCTCAGGAATAAATATGTTTTGTGTACTTTCTTTCTTTTCTATACTCTCGTAGAAGGTCAAACCATCTACATGCAATATTTCTTGATGGTTTACTTTTGTCCTGCTTTCTCCCTTTTTTTTCGAGATCACCCATTTCTGCTTTTTAAAACGATTCATACCAAGACATTTTACTGAGTTGGTCACAGGTTTGTTCACGTTGACACGCCTCTTAAGTTACATGGTTCGCCATACAATATAGTACACAGACCATTGCAGCACAGTGCAGGCACTTCGCTCTTCGATGTTGTGCCGATGTGCGAAACCAATCTGAAGCCCATCTCGATGACACTATTTCATTCTCGTCCATCTGTCAATCCTATGACCATTTGAATGCCTTAAAGCTAACGAGTCTCCAACTGTTGAAGGTAATGCATTACGTTCCCGTACTAATCTCTGAGTAAACAACCTACATCTGACATCGATTTGATATCTATCACACGTCAAGTTAAGCCGATGTCACCTCCTGCGAGCCATCACCATCCGAGGAAACAGGTTCTGGATGGTGCATCCTCTTCATTAGAACATCTCTCGGTGAAATGTTTGCCATTTTAGAGACAGAAAGGCCTCCTTAAATGTCTCGTACGGCTTATTTACTGGCCTGAGTTTTCCCTTCATTTTTATTCCCCCAAACTAAAGGACTGAACAACGGTTCATGGGTTATCTGTGTTTTATGGAAATTGAAGGAAGCAGATTCTAATCCATTTGACATACATTAAAAAAAAACATGATGACACTTCAGCATGTCACGATCACTGTCGAGTACTGAATCTGGAGACAAATCTGTTTCACTATTTATAATTCTTATGCTTAGACTCAAACACACAAATCCATACATGCATGCGGATACACACTCTTGGGCAAGTGTACAGAGCAACGAGTGCCAGAGCCAGAGATCGCCATAGCGATGTAAAGAGACAAAATCATAAATTCAAACCTGCCTGCATTGAAGACACCAACTAATGTGATTGCAGGTTTGATTTCTGCTAATGCAATGTAGTCATTCTCAAATTTTCATGTATTTCAATATCGCAGCAAGAGGATAAGTGAGAATATTCTTGAACTGTTCTCTGAACTTAGTTTGTGTCAAGACATATATCACGGTGTTTGTGCAACAACTGAGTAGCTGGAGCATGTAGCCCAGTTCCATTACAAAAACAGGCAGCTTTTTAGACAGATATCTCAAAAATACCAGTCGCCTACTGATAGAAAATATCATCGATAATAACCATAACAAAATAATATTGAATGACAGAAGGAACAACAAAATTATTGAATTCCTTCGAATTTTCATCTCTGTGTCTCTGGCGGTCTTTCTGTTGCGCTGATAGTGAAGTTTCCTTCGGGATCTAATGGTCATTATAATGTGCCTCACTGTTAAACCATTGAGAAGCAGAATGATAATAAAAGCAACTCCAGGGGGTTATTATGAAATGAAATAACTCAATTGCACCCCAAAGCGAAGAATTCTTGATACGTCGTGGCAGCCAGCAGAGCCAGGGTCCATCCCACCGAGTATAATGACCTGAAAACATGAAATACCAAGAAACGTTCTTCAAACAACTCAATGCGGTCACCGTCCCGAGAACCACAGCCGGTGTTTTCAGACGGCAACGTTCATTTTTCACTTTTGGGTAACAAATGGTCACGAATCGATCAAAGGTGAAAGTAACTGTGAACCAGACTGAACAATCAGTGGCTGCATGAAGCATGACAGCATGAAGCATGACAGCATGGATGTTACAAACAGGAATATCTTCTAAGAAATGATGCCCTTTCTTATAGAGAAATGGAATGTGTCGCAATATGAGATCCGTGATAACGACGAGAATGTCTGCTACCGCCATAGCCATCAGGTACTGAGTGACGCATTTGGAGAGACCACACTTTTTCCGGGAAAGGATTACGATGCTTATTATGTTAGCTGAGGAATATAAACAATGAAGTGATGGATTCTGTTCGGTTCAAAAAGATCAGATTTAGAGTACTTAATGTGACAAGCAAATAGGATAATGTTCTGTTGTTGTACCAAATGTTTGTGATAGTATTAGGGTTTTCTGCTGCATGAAAACTGCAGAACAAAAAAGTGTCCATTCAGTAAACCAACTGATTTAAATGCAGAGAGAGTATAATATTGCGTAAGTGTTTACACAATAAGGACATTGAGATAGCGAGTTTTAAATACTTGTTAGCAGGAATCAGAGACTCTTCAGACTGAGCTGAAACAGCAAAGGTCAGAGAATGAATGTCAAGCACGGTACTATATTTGCACAGAGTTAGTCAATAATGAACCGCGGAATCATCAGATGCAGCAATGGTTGCACAGTAATGCCAGGGTGATATAAATTACAAAGACTTACCAAGGAGACCAACAATTGCGAGAATGGGATAATAAACCAGTTGAATCAATTGAATGGCCCTTTCAATGCGATGTATTAGACTCAACCGTTCAAACTGTACAGACGAGCGACTCATCCCAAAGAATGCCCTTGCTATTGCTGTACAGTTCCAGTCGACATTTCTCACATTCCATGTACTTGTGCCAGCGTACCAAGTCGTTGTTCCCTCATTCCACACTGTTGTTGAACTATTCCAATCCAGTGTGCTTGGATCCCAGTTCATTGTTGGATCAGTGCAACAGACTGCAGCTAGAATTGAATTTACGTTTTCATCGTTGCAGTGTATTGTTCAAAAATTGCGAGTTAAGTTATTGTGTTACTAATATCTCTTCGTGATGAGTGTGCTGCTCCCACTGAGAGTGTTGACAACATAGAGAAGAATTGCCTTATTATTCATGAGGGGCCCACTGCATTTGCACAATTTGTGTCCGCGGAGACTGACATTAGTGACAGCGATTACATGAACCGATACATTTAACTCATTTCAGTCCATCATTGTCTCTCCCAGAACAAAGAGATTCATTTCCCCAGACTGCTTAGAACAGAATAATACAATTAGTAGTCATCCTGGTTGTAAGCGGAGAGTGGATCTCAATGTTGAAGCATCGCAAGTGTTTCCTTCTGTCCAAGAAATAGACGGAATAGATCCTGAAACGACAGGGCAGTCGACAAACTGAAAGCCATGTCCTACGTTGCCACAGCCAGACATGATCCAAAGGGTTCACTGTTGGAAAATATGTTGCGATCAGTACTTAAGAGAAGATGAAGATATTGGATGTTTCAGCATATGCAGATCACCCCGTCCCACCCCACACCCGACGACTCTTCTCTGATATTCCAGATAATAGTAGGAAATAGTCCGGGCAACTTGCGATACAGTCCCTCTGTGGAAATATATCCTTTCTTTCCAAGGAGACCAGAACTGTGCTCAATATTTCAGGCACAGTCTCACCATTGTTCTCTTCCAATGAAACATCAATACTTATTTATTCCTGTGCTCAATTTCTCTTGTGATGAAGAAAGACAACATGTTGGCTTTCACACCTCCTGTCCTGAATGCTGCCTCACAGCGCCAGGGACCTGGCTACGATTCCAGCCCTGGCGAAATGACTGTTTGGAGTTGACACATGCTCCAAATACTTGCGTGGTTTTCCTCTGTTTGCTTTGGTTTCCTCGCAAAAAATAAAAGAAATGCGGGATATGTGGATTGGCTTTGCAAAATTGCCCACAGTGTTCAGGGGGTGTGTTGGTTAGGTACATTAGTCAGGGGTAAATCTAGAGCAATAGTACACGAGAATGGATCGTCATGGATTACTCTTCAGAGAGTCGAAGTCGACATTTTGCCCCAAATGGCCAGGTTCCACACTGAAGGGATTCTATGATTTTTTATGATCCGTGCTATCTCTTGGTGATGAACCACGAAGGTGTCACTGGTGTCTTTGGTCACGAATGAATGCCAAGTATTTGATTTATTTCTATTAACATCTTCGATACAAAGAGAGGCCACAATTGATTGATAGTTCATACGTTTTTTATTTGTATGATTATCTGTCTACTGTCGTGGTTATTGACTGAAAAAGATTCATCAGAGCTGCAAATTGTCTTCAAGTTCATCTCAGTTATCTGTAAAATGATGTTGCTTGTCATTTGAGGGGATTTAACTTTGCAAACGTAAAGTGGGGTGCTACCGTTGTCCTGGCTTGAACGGAGAGGATTTAGATCAGAGAATAAGAAAATAAAAACGTATGAATTAAGAGAAGGACTCGACCATCAGGCCAATCAGCCCGTTCTGCCATTCAACAAGATTTTGGTTCATCTTTTCAGGCCTCAGCTCCACTTATTCACCCTTTCACCATAACTCGTAATTCCTTTACGTTAAAAATTCCTAACTTATCATTAAAAAAATATCCATGAGCAAGCCTTAACTCCATCTCTCTCCGTGCAACTCCACAGATTCACAGTCCTCTGGGTGGCGATGTTCCTTCTACATTTGGTCCGAAATCGGGTCCCCTTATTTTGAGGGTGTGCCACCTTGTCGTTTTTTTAACGCACCAGTAAAACAAAATCTGCTTCTATTCCAGCCAGTCCATTCACAAATTTAAATATTTGTATAGGAGACCTCCCCATTCTTCTACATTCCAATGAACATAATCCCAGTCTACTCTGTCTCTCCTGATAAGCCAACTGGCGCAAATCCGGAATCAAGCTATAGAAACTCTTCTATACCGCATCTGAAGCCAATATTTCCATTCTAAAATATGAAATTAAACTGCATGCAATACTCGAGTTGTGTCCTCACCAGCACCCTGTACAGTTGCAACATAAAATCTCTGCTTTTTAACTCAATCCCTTCGGCAATAAAGAACAAAACGGAATTTCCTTTTTAATGATTATTGCCCCTGCAGTCGAGAGTGTGGTACTGGAAAAGCACAGTAGTCCAAGCAGCATCCGAGGAGCAGGAGAGTCGACTTTGGCTCAGGAATGGCTTGATGAAGGCTATATGTCTGAAACGTCGATTCTCCTGTTCCTCGGATGCTGTCTGACCTGCTGTGCTTTCATATAACCACACTCATGACTCTGATCTCCAGCATCTGCTGTCCTCACTTTGAACCGATTGCACCTGCCGACCAAACTGCTGTGACTCATGCACATGGACACGCAAGTCACTCTCCACAGCAAATTGTGTTACAGAAAACGTTCTGATTGAATGAGTGATTATGCCAAAGAAACATTCAGGCAGCGCCAGACCGATAGGCCTGACGTCAGTGATGGACAATTGTTGGAACGAAATCTGAATTACTAGATTTACATGTGTTTGGAAAGTCACGGGTTGTTTAGGGTTTGTCATCATACCTTTGTGCGTGGAATTGAATTTTTTTGAAGAAGCAACCAAGAGGATTTATGGGGAAGTGCGACAGACACGATGTAAGTGGAATTCATAAGGCGCCCAACAAGATTCCCCCGAGCAAACTGTTTAGGAATGTTAGGTAACATTTAAAAATGGGAGAATTAGATACTTAGATGAAGACCTGCTTCGAACTTAGAAGACAGAGCGTATTTGTGGTGGAATAATTATCGGTGCAGTGGCGTGTCATTAGGATCAGTGCTGGGACCACTGCTTTACATCATGTATATAAAGAATTTGAATGTGAACATATGAAATATGATCACTAAGCTTGCAAATGACGCCAAAACTGGGGCTCAATGGACTGGGAGGAAGTTTACCTCAGAGTACAACGCAAGGGGAGTGTGGAAAAATTTCAAAGGGACAGAAGGGAATACGTTACCTTGTGGAAGGTACTGCGTGTATCGAATGAGCTGCCAGAAGAAGTGTTAGACGTTGAAAAATTGAAACAATTTAAAAGGTCTTTGAATGGATATGTGACGAGGAAGCGCTCAGAGGGTTCTGGGGCAAATGCTGACAAATGTAAGTAGATTAATTTCGATGTTTCTGCATGGACGTGTTGGAAAGAAGGTTGTATATCCATGCTGTTCAGCTTAATGTGTCCAGAGAACAAAAGAATATCACATACGTAACAGAACAAGAAAACATAGTAGAAAATTAGAATGGTGTGAAAGGGTATTCAATCAGTTTTTAACCCTGTTTCAGAGACAATTCATCCAAAAAAGCTCAGGCCCAAAGGAATTGCCTGCTCTATCTCTACTCTTAAATGTTCTACATTATTTACAACTTCCAGATTAATTCCCATGGGCTGTGGAGGCAACGGAATAAGGCAGTTTGCTAAAATTGACGTCTAAAAGAATGGGATTTCAAAATGTTTCAATTCTGGACCAGCAGATTTCCAAACCTAACTCTCGTGGTTTGGAAGTTTCTCAAACTAAATCTTTCCGCCAAGGTCACTGATGGTCCGAATTGGCAGAGCAGCCTTTCAGGGGATGTGGGAAACTCACTTTTGGGCTGAAATTCTAAAGTGAACTGAAATTAAATGTCAGATTTTGTTGCATCTTAGGCTTTTGTGACCACCAAAACCTAATATCGCCTGTCAGGATTTATTTGTCACTTCATTAGTTTTTTTTAAATAAAACTATTCAGGCAGTTTACGTGAATTCAGTACGTAATGAAACGATACATGTTGTGATAATTTTATTAACACCACAGGGCCAACATGCTGTCAGTGAGTTTCTGTAGTCTCGTTAAATTAGTTGGACCACCATCCTGCTCTTCACTTGAGGAATTAGTAAACGTTTCCCTCTTTCTCTCTCCACCCCTCCTGCTCTATGTTCCATCTGTCTGGTGGACACTTTTTCTGAGAAATCTTCAATTATCCCCGACCCAAAAACAACTTTCTCCAACCCCGAGGATACAATAGTCTTGGTCCCTGTTCAGATTGTCCAGGGCAGATTTGATTTAGCCCTCGTGGGCGACACCAGTGCGGAGTCTGCCGTCTGACCTCCCTTGCTCCTTTTGCATTTGTTTTGCATGCATGTGCACTCGCCAATTTCCTTGCCTCCTGCGTCTTTATTTCAGCACGGAATTTATCTCATCTTTGTCGGCTTGCCAGCACACTTCCTGTCCTGAGTAATCCACTCTGATCCTGGAAGCCATTTAAATCTTTTTCAATTAGCAGATATTTCCTCTATTTTTGACAATTGCCTGAACCGTTTCGAAAGATGGCCACAGAACGCCTACTCCTGATGTCAGATGATACTTGTACACGACCCAACGTCATCTGAGTCTTGTCTTACCTCTACTTTATAAGCTTGCGTTCAAAAGCAAAAAAAAACTGTCAATAGCTTGCGTTTGAAGCTTAACGATTTATTGATACTAGAAATGGACATTGGCACCTCTGAGACTATTTTTATTCCTCCCTTAGCTTTGAAATGCTTGAAATTTTGGAAGTTCAATATTGCGGTGTCATTCGTTTTTTAAGCCAAATACATACACATTTAATAAAACAGAAATGAGGAAGTTCGCTCAAATCAAATAAAACGAATGGAACGTCTTTAATAAATATGATCCGCAAAATTATCTCCGTTTCCTTTTAATTTCATCAATGCTGATACACATGCACCTGGCAGTCTGAAGCAACGCTAATGTCAGGCAGATGCTTCTGCAATCTTGCAGCCTCCCAAGGTGCAACATATCAGTGAATCCATTTGTATCCTAAAGGTTCTGATTTGTCAATCTGAAAATCACCTATTTTTTCTGAGTCTTTCTTGTTATTTCACCAAACTTCCGTACATGCAAATAGAATGCCCGCAAATAAATCTCATCCTGTGTGGCAACATTTCATAAGGTACGTGATCGAACACTTTTTATTTTGACCTCCATGCTCCATTCACTTAACGGTTCCCCATTCACAAACGTGTTTATTATCTCAAAGATAACCTACGTTCCCCTTCCACGTAATCACATTGACTGTATAAATTTCATATCACTGATTATTTCATGGATTTGTCGGAGTTTCTGATTGATAGGAAAACTTATAAACACACAAAACCAGGTTATACTCCAACAGGGTGATTTGGAAAAACTGCTGCTCCTTTGCCTGGTAGCTGGATTGGCAGATCCTTTCTTGTGCACACGCACTCTCTCACATATGAACACACTCAGAAGCGCGCGCGCACACTCACACACACGCATCATTGTCACAACCTCTCACACGCATATTCGCCATTGCACTGGTGCAAACTCGCACGCGCACACAAAATCTGTCAATGTCTCTTTCTCCCTCACACTCAATCATACACATACATAAGTCTAAAAAGTGAAATAGCACTTAAAGATTTGTACTTGGAGATACATAATATTCTGTTCAAAAGCACACGATCTGTACGCAGTCAGTCAATGTGAATTTATATAAATTCCGAATTTGGACTCAAATTTGGAATACAGACAGACTCGCACTTCTACAATTATAGTCCGTTATCTGAGCTGAGATGGCGACTTTTCAAATAACCTGACGTTATCTTCGGACTGTATCTTGAAAGAAAGTCTTGCATTGACATATTAAACAACCGAAAACTGCATCCCCATTCAAGTAATTAAAGACGTAGCAGAAATCTAGGTTTTGTCAATACATTGCAACAATCGTATGACACTTTGGTCGTTTCTGATAATTTCTGAAAGCTTACAACTCCAAATAAAACTGTTTGACAGTAAGCTGGTGTTGTGTATTTTTTTATCCATGTCATACCAGTCCAAAACCAGCACCTCCGTATTGTGACGATCAGGAAAAGCACGATGTCGGCAATATTGTCCTACTTTCTGCCCCTCTTGCTTTCCTTCATGTAGACAGTAAATTGGTGAAACAAACGAACTTAAGGCATGTGGAGGAGTTGGCCATTCAACTACTCTAGCCTGCTCTGCCTTTCATTATGATCGATCTCAATGCGTGATGCCACCTCCCCGACATCCAAGATAAAATTTGAATATGTTCTTACATTTATATCTTCATTTGGTCTCAACCAAATGTTGTGATTGTAAATTACTGGTTTCGCCATTCTCAGCGTGAATAGATTTCTCCTCAGTTCAAATATAATAATTCTAATCGTTTTGTGGAGAGGTGAGATCACCGCTCACAGAGCTGCTTGGAAGGTGAGTGAAACATTTCAAAAACCTTACATCAGACTTTGGAGCCTCAATTTGTCAAGAGTTGAGAAAGAGGGAAAGAGGGTTGCTGGGAAGGTGAGTGAAAACATTAAAAAGAAAAACTCACTTCGGGCTTCGGAGCTTCCATTTTCCGAGAACTGTTACAAATTTAGATGGTCTCCACCTGGGCCAGACTGGAAAAAAAGTTTCCTTGCGTGCGCTTTTGCTTACGTTGTTGGGAATGTTGTAAACTAATGTGGCAGAATGTTGGGAACCAAATGAGGTTAGATGACAGGAAGGAAGCAGCAACTAAAGCCAGTACGGATCTGCATAATGAAATCTGCATGATGAAGGAGAAGGGGTGGCAGGGAGCAGACGACGAATGCAAAGGGACTGGTGATCTGATGTGCATTTGTTTTAATGCATGAAGTATATTAGATAAGGCAGATGAACTTAGGACATGAAAGAATGATGCTTTTGATTTCACTGAGATTTTGTTGAGGGAATAATTGGTAACTAGCCATCCCAGATGATAATGAGCAATGCCAATACTGGAGATCAAAATCAAAATTAGATTGGTGCTGGAAAAGCACATCAGGTCAGGCAGCATCCGTAGTGCAGGAAAGTCAACTTTTCGAGCAAAAGCCCTTCATCAGGAATGAGGCAGTGAGCCTGCATTGTGTTGAGACAAATGGGAGGGGTGAAGCTGGGGGAAGGTAGCTAAGAGTACAATAGGTGACTAAAGGTGGGGATGAAGATGATCGATCAGAGAGCAGGGTGGGACGGATAGGTGGGAAGGAAGATCGGCAGGTAGAACAGCTCATGAGGATGGTGCTGAGCTGGCAAGTTGGAGCTGGGGAAAGGAGGGGGAAATGAGGAAACTGGTGAAGTCCACATTGATGCGCTAAAGTTGAAGTGTTCTGAGGCGGAAGATCAGGCGTTCTTCCTCTCGGCATCGGGTGGTGAGGGAGGAGTGATGGAGGATGCCCAGTACCTGCATGTCATCGGCAGATTGGGACGGGGAATTGAAATGTTCGGCCACGGGGTGGTGAGGTTGATTGGTGGGAGTGTCCCGGATATGTTCCATAAAGCGCTCTGCAAGAAGGCGTCCAGTCTCCCCAATGTAATGGAGACAGCATCGGGGATAACAGATACAATAAAAAAACATTGGTGGATGTGCAGGTGCAAAGTCGATGGATATGGAAGGCTCCTTTAGGACCGAGGATGGAGGTAAGGGAGGTGGTCTGGTCACAGGTTTTCCAATTCCTGCGATGACATGAGAATTTGCCTTCTGGACCGTATACTAAGAAGAATTCTACTCTCAACAAACAGTATTTCTACTTCCTCACAAACATGTGAAAAACTGGAAATACAACAAACTTTTATGTACTCACCTCCAGAACCATCACTCCTTAAATATCCCACAAGCTTCTCCCCGCCTCCAGCACAGCTCGGCCACCATTAGCAATGAACCGATACATCACCACGCTGTTCAATGACATCACTTGCGCCCCCATCGTGGCCGCTTCAGCAGCCACTTCCGCCCATCACACTTCACATGCACCCTGCGTGACATCTCTTCCGCCCCGGACGTCATCGCTGTCGTCACGCGTTCAGCGACTTCCACCCCCGACTGACGTGTTCGCCGCCACTTACACTCCCAACATCACCTATCACGTACCTACTGCCAATACAACCCCACGGATCCCACTGTCAATATCCCCGCCCCCGAACCCTAAGGGGAAAATCACCCCTCCTCAGGAGTCCACACATTCCCCCTACTAACACGCCCACTCCAGTCATATGCTCCGACCCAATCCCAGATACACAACTATACCAGTTCCTAGATCCCAGAACTGCCGAGTATTCATTATCCCCCTAGACCTCCCCCACAAAGGACGCACGATCAGTCCTTAGCAAAGGCCTGCCCTGCATTTCCCGGCGTACAGGCATCAATGAATTCAACGGGGGTCGTGACGTCTAACACTTGATCTGCCACCTCTGCCTCCGAGCTTCTTTTGTCAGCCAAGACTTCAGCCGACCTTCCGAGGACCCTTTCACTCGCCTCCAACACACTCCATCTAACTGGACACCCCGTGCTGGCCTATTACCCGCCCTTGACCTCTTCATTTTCAATTGCAGCCGAGACATTAACCACCTCAACCTGTGTACCAATCGTTCCGTACTCCAACCTCTCACCCTCAAAATGTGCCGTCCTCCACCACCTCTGCTCAAATCGCAACCTCCGCATCAAACTAGCTTACTAAGAGGGCGCAGTGGCAGTTTAGTGCGATGGCTTCTACTCCGCTGAAGGCAGGCTCCAACTCAAAGATACCTCCTCCTCTTGCCCCCTCGAATACGATGTCAGCCCGAATCACCAAACCATCATCTCCCAGAACATACTCAACATTATCACCTGAGGAGATCTCCCACACACGGCTTACAACCTCAAAATCCGGGAACCACACGCTGCCAAATTCTACCGCCTTCGCAAGATCCACTAGCCTGACCACCCCGGCCGATCTTTTGCCTCAGCCTGCTCCTGCCTCACTTCCACCTGCCTTGATACTTCCCGATCACCCCAGTCCTGGAACTCCCCACACCCATTCGAGACATCAACCACGTCCTGCACCTCATCCAAGACTTCCGTTTCTCTGACTCACCCCGCCTCATCTTCACCATAGACATCCAATCCCTCTGGAATTCCTCCTGTCTCGACTAGGTCCTGCTATCGCTCCGTTTCTTCCTCTCCCGACGACACGAACAGTACACTTCCCCTGATACTTCGCTTCGTTTGGCTGAACTAGTCCTCACTCTTAACAATTTATCCTTCGAATCCTCCCACGTCTACACCGGTACCAGTCCCCTTCTCTTCCTCCGCTGCATTGAAGACTGCATCGTCAGCACCTCGTGCTCCCGCTAGGAGGTTGAACAGTTCATCACCTTCACCAACACATTCCACTCGACTTCAAATTCACCTGGACCATCTCTGACACATTCCTCCCCTTCGTGGATCTCTCCAACTCCATCAATGACGACCGACTTAAGACTGGCATTTTTTTTACCAACCTACCGACTCCACCAGCTTCCTGAATTGCACCTCTTCTCACCGTACCTCGTGCAAAATAATGCTATCCCATATTCCTAATTGCTCAGCCTCAACCTTATCTGCTCCAAGGAGGACCAGTTCCACCACAGAACATACCAGATGGCCTCCTTCTACAAAGATTGTCATTTCCCTTCTCACGTGATTGATGATGCCGGCCAACCCAACACATTCACGTCCTCCACCTGTTGGATCCTGCCTTCAGCGGAGTAGAAGCCATTGCGCTAAACAAGGACAGAACCCCCACTCCCCCCGCCCGGGTCTGACCTTCCACCCTACAAACCGCCACATAAACTGCATAGTCCGCCGACAATTCTTACACCTCCGAACAGACCTCACAACCAGGGATATATTACCGTCCCTACCCCTTCTGCCTTCTGCAAAGACCATTCCCTCCGTGACCACCTCGTCTGGTCCACGCCCCGAAAAGCTCACCCTCCCTTCCTGGCACCTTACCTGGATTTCACAGGAATTGAAAAAACTACGCCCACACCTCCGCTCACCTCCATCCAAGGTACGAAAGGACACTTCCACGGCCATAGAAGGTTCACCTGCACATCTATCAATGACATTTATTGTGTCCGTTGCTACCAATGTGGTCTCCTTTAAATTGGGGACACTCGACGCCTTCTCGCAAAGAGCTTCAGGGAACATTTCCAGAATCCTCGCAACAATCAACTCCACCACCCCATGGCTGTACAAGCTAACTCCCACTCCCACTTAGCCAAAGACATACAGGTCCTGGGTCTCCTCCAGCGCTTTTCCCTCACCACCTGACGCCTGTAGGAAGAATACCTCATCTTCCGCCTCAAAGCATTTCAACCCCAGGGCATCAATGTGGACTTCACAAGTTTCGTTATTACCCCGTCACATCGTACCTCAGTTCCTACCATCCACATGACCTGTCCTACCTACCAATCTTCCTTCCCACCTATCTGCTCCACCCTGCTCACCGACCTATCACCTCCACCCACCTATTGCAGTCTTTGCTACATTCTCCATAGCCCACACATTTATCTCCCAGCGTGGATGCTCCCTGCGTCATTCCTGATTAAGGGTGTTTGCCAGAAACGCCAGTTTTCCTGCTCCTCGGATGTTGCCTGACCTGCTATGCGTTTCCAGCAACAGTGTAATCTTGAGCTAAATATCCCAGAATAATGATGCTTCAAGCGGATTGAATCGGAGGTAAAAGGCGTGGAGGAAATCCACTGCTGTTCAAAGAAATTGTCATGGCAGTGCTGAACGAGGGTGCTATGGATGACTAGTCCAGTGAGGCGACATGGACACAGCTCAGAAAGAGGAAATGCGCGGTAACAATGTTGTGATCTGTACAACAGACCTCCCAACAGCGAACGTGAGGTAGACGTGCAAATATGTAAACGGATCATGGAAAGATACAGTGAGCAAAAGTTTGATTTTGGATGTCTACAAGGAGCAGAATGTGTTAGGTGCATCCAGGAGGGTTTTCTGTGGCATATTCCAACTCGGGAAGGAGCCATACCGGTTATGGTGTTGGGAAATGAGCCCGGCCAGGGGATTGATGTTTCAGTCGAACATTACTTTGGCAATAGTGAACACAATTCTATACGTTTTAGAATATTTATTGGCAAAGACGACAGTGGTCGTAAAAGAAGAGCGATGAATTGGGGGAAGCTCAACGAAACCAACTTTCAGGTGGATCTGCGGATTGGAGATTGAGAGCAGTTGTTTGAATGTAAAAACATATTCAATCTGTGGGAGGCTAATAAAAGGAGGCTGCTTTAGAGTTCACGACGTGTATGTTCCAGTTAAAATGAAGGATCGAAGTGGCAAGTTAAGAACTATGGATGACAGGTGAAATCGTTAGTCCAGCTAAGAAGGAAAAGGACAGGTACATAAGGTGAAGACTACTGAAGACAGGCAAAGCTTTGGAAGGGTATCAGGAAAGTAGGACCACGCTGAAACGAGGAATTAAGACGGCTAATATGAGTCCTGATATATCTTCAGCAAAAAATGTTAAACTTATTACGAAAGCCTTTGTTAATACATGAGGAGCAAAAGCGTAAAGAAAGAAACGGTTGGCCCACTTAAGGAGAAATAAGGAATGTTATGCGTGGTTTCAGAGAAAGTAGCTGAGATTCTTAACCGATACTTCACATCACCATTCACTGAGGAGAGGGACATGACCTATTTTGAGGTAGAGAAAGAAAATCGTAGGCGTAGAGACAGACGTAGAGACTGAGTTTGAGAGAGACCTGGAGAGATAGAGAGAGCAAGGTAGAATGTGAGGTAGAGAGAGGGCGGTAGAGAGTGTGGTAGAGGTAGAGAGAGAGAAGTAGAGAAACAGAGTTAGAGTGAGATAGAGAGATAGAGACGCAAAGTGAGGTGAACTTTCTTTTTTCTCATGAAAATAATCCTAATCTATTCAACCTCTGTACATAGCTTGCACATTGCATACCAGGCAACAACCTGGCGAACCTCCTCTTCAACCTCTCCAAAACATTCACATCCTGTTGGTAATGTGGTGAACAGAACTGTACGCAGTATTCCAAAAGCAGCCAAACCAAAATCCTATACAATTGTAACACGATTTGGGAACTCTTCTATTCAATACACAGTCCAATGAAGGAAAGCATGCCGTCTGCATTATTGACCACATTACTGACCTGTGTTGCCACCTTCAAGGACCTACGGACCTGAATACTCAGATCTCCCTGTACGTCAATTTTCCACAGAACTTTTCCACTAACTGTAGAGTTCACTCTTTAATTGGATCTTCGATTGAACTCCATCCGCCATTTCTCTGCCCATCTCTCCAATCTATCTATGTTGCGTCGTATTCTCTGACAGTCCAGTTCACTATCTGCTACACCACCAATCTTAGTGTCATCTGGCTGCATGCTAATCAGGCAACTGATAACTTCCTTCAAATCATTTATGTATATCACTATTCAAAGTGGTCCCAGCACGGATCCCTGTGGAACACCACTGGTCACGCGTGTTTATTTGGAGAAACGCGCTTCAACTGCTACCCTCTGTCTCCTGTTACACAGACAGTTTTCTATCCATCGACCTGGAATGCGCTAGGCCACATGCGACATCACCTTCTCCATCAGCCGACAACGGAGAACCTTACCAAACACCTTACTAAAATCACGTTCTCCCCGTGTCTGCCTGGGTTTTCTCCGGGTGCTCCGGTTTCCTCCCACAGTCCAAAGTTATGCAGGTCACTTAATTTGGCCATGCTAAATTGCCCGTGGTGTTAGGTAAGGGGTAAATGTTGGGGTATGGCTGGGTTGCGGGTCGGTGTGGACTTGTTGGGCCGAAGGGCCTGTTTCCACACTGTAAGTTATCTAATAACTAGCACATTGCATACCAGGCAACAACCGCGTAGAATTTCTCAGTAACCTCTTCAAAGTGTCCACATCCTATTCGAGAAGTGGCGACTAGAATTCTCGACAGTATTCCAAGTGCAGCCAAACCAGGTGTATCAAATGTGGACTTCCCTTCATATCTGTGTCAAATCCACGTTTCCCAGCTCCTGCCTGGTTTTGATATCATTGGCTTTGGACCAGTTTAGTACTCTTCCCTAAGGGCAATTCTCTTCTTTGTCTACGGGTACTCTAAAACTTACTGAATTGAGGTAACTGATCCCAAAGAAATCCCCCACCGTAACTTCTACCACTTGGCCTGGCTCATTCCTAACACGATGTCCAATATGGCCTCTTCCCTCGTCGGACTGTGGACATACTGCTCTAGAAAACATTCCTGGATTTTCTTATAGATTCTGCCCCTTGAAAACGTCTGACACGAAGTGTATCCTAGTTAATGTTGGGAAAATTAAAATCTCATGTCACCACCATCCTATTGCCTCTACATCTTTCCATAATCTGTTTACTGATTTTTTCTTCTACCTTACGCTCATTTTTGGGAGGACGATAATACAGCCCCAAAAAATTTTACTGTGCACTTCTTATTTCTCAGCTCCACCATAATGCCTCACTATGGTGGGAAGATGCGTTGGGTGGGCGGCACGGTGGCACAGTGGTTAGCACTGCTGCCTCACAGCGCCAGAGACCCGGGTTCATTTCCCACCTCAGGCAGCTGACTGTGGGGAGTTTGCACGTTCTCCCCGTGTCTGCGTGGGTTTCCTCCCACAGTCGAAAGATGTGCAGGTCAGATGAATTGGCCATGCTAAATTGCCTGTAATGTTAGGTAAGGGGTAAATGTAGGGGTATGGGTGGGTTGCGCTTCGGCGGGGCGGTGTGGACTTGTTGGGCCGAAGGGCCTGTTTCCACACTGTAAGTAATCTAATCTAATCTAGTACTACTCAAGCCCTCCACAGTCTCTTCCTTTCGCACAGCCGTAATTTCATCCCTGACCAGCAAAGCAACTCCTCCCGACCTATTAATACTCTCCCTGTCCTGTCTGAGGCCGCTATATCCTGAAACATTTAGTTGCTAATCATGCCCTTCCTCTAACCAAGTCTCTGTGATTGTAGTAACGGCATACTTCTTGGCACCTATCCAAGCCCTAAGTTCATCTGCCTAACCCACGATACGCCTTGTCTTAAAGTATATCCACTTCATGCCTCCCGTTCATTTGCGTTCCTCTGCTCTCTGCCTACTGTTCCACTTATTAAGGATAAATTAATGATTCTTACAGTCTCCAGTTTCGACCTCGAATTCTACTTGTCGGCTCTTCTGGTTCCCAGCTCCCTGCCACATTTGTTTAAAACCTCTCCATCAGCAGTCGCAAAAAAATCCCCCAAGTTCCAGTCTGGTTCAGGTGTAGACAGTCCAATTTGTAATATTCCCAACATCCCCATACACGGTCCCAATGCCCTGAAAATCGGAACACCTCCCTCCTAATCCATCACTCAAGCCATGTGTTCATCCTGCCTGTTCGTTTATTTCTACGCAAACTAGAATGTGGCACTGGTAGTATAATCCAGATCACTGTTTTGAGGTCCTCAGATTTAACTTCTCTCCTAGCTCACTGAATTCTGCTTTCAGGACCTCATCTCTTTTTTAACTTATCGCGTTGGTGCCTTTATGCACCAAGACAAGTAACCATTCATCCTCTTCTTTTCGCATGCTCTGCAACCCATCAATGACATCCCTGACCCGCGCACCTGGGAGGCAACATACGAAGCAGGAGTCCCGTTTTCGGCCACAGACCTGCCTATCTACTCCTCTTACATTAGAATCCCCTATGACTATGGCCAGATGAGTCTTTGGTCACCCTTCTGAACAGCGGTGCCCACTATGGTGCCATGCTCTTGGCAACAACTGCCCTCACTTGGCGAGATACCTTCCCCAACAGTAACCAAAACAGTACACCTGTTCTGGATGTGGATGACTGCATGGGACACCTGCACTACCTTCTGACTCTTTTCCTGCCTTTCGGTGCAAATTCACATCTCCGTCAGCAATTCTAACCTGCGGTGTGATCAGTTCACCAAACGTGCTATCCACGACATACTCAGAATCGCGGATGTCAATCGCAGTGGCAATCAGCAGCTCCAGAGCTGGCATGTTGTGAAACAAGAGCTGCAGATAGACACACTTCTTTAAAGCATAAGTGTCAGGAACGTCAGCCACGTCCCTTAACTCCCACATCCAGCAAGAGACACTTATTATGGGTCTGAGCTCCCCTGCCATTGTAATCCTCAGCTTCATATCAACTACAACCATACAATTCACTGAGAAATGTGAAAGAAAATAAAGAGAAAAATTAAAAACCTTACCTTGCGGAGTCTTTTCTTCTCGTTACAGGAGGGCGGCCCGGGAGGGAGATAATACCAGTGTAGCAATTCGGGTTAAGCCACTGCCCAAATATATCCTAAGTACTTCCTTTCCCGGCACTCTCCTGTGCTCCACGTCAGTTTCACTCTGTCTTCTACTGCTCCCGGACTGGAAAAAGGCCGCGGGCTTTGAAAGTAAGAATATAAATACTTTCCTTACCTTCCCAGACCCCTCCTTGTCTCCATGTCAACTCCGCTCTGTCTCCCGCTGCTTCTGGATAGGAAAAAGGGCGCGGGTTTCGAAGGTAAGAATTTAAACAGTTCCATTACCTTGCCGGCACATTTAGATTGAGATTGCGTCCTGCCATATGGGTCAGTATTCCCTGAAATGATGAGTGAACGGGATATTGGGATGAGTTCAGATGATGGCGATCTTTGGATGAGTATTTTGTTCTGCAGCTTTGTAAAGGTGGCTGGGGTCAGTAGAATCTTCAACTCATTGGGCTGAATGTCATAATAGTGTGTCTCTGTGTCATTTTCATTTAATGGGATGGAGGGATTTTCTGCTCGAGGCCGAGATGGTTTCCTGGTATTGTCTTGTCAAACGCATCTCATTAACTATCTCCCCACCCCATTTTGTCCCTCTGATTCAATGCCAGCACGAATGTCACACCCATCATGTCTGGATGTACTCATTATCTCCCAGATACCCCTGGAGATTCTGTGATCGATGGCACTGGTCACACACTTAAGCTTTCTTCATTTGGAGCTCTCCTGCACAGTTTATCAAGAGCATGGCAGATAAGGCGAAATTGCACCTCGATTTGTCGACAGAGGCACAGAGTCCTGGTGGATAGGTTTGTACAAAGGATGGGGCATTCTCTTCCCAGAGGGTGCTACACGGCCAAACCCACGGAGCATAGTCTGAGCTACCACCCAGCTCAGTGCAGTATCTGCGGTCTGAAGAAATGTCCAGAAATACAATTCAAGCGTCAATAACCTTCCCCTCCCTGCCAGGATAAGTATCACTGCATTCTCTCTGTTCACTCACATTCACTGCATATTTGTTATAGCACCTACTCTCGAACAAGACTCAGGCTCTTAGTACTGCATGCAGCATCTGTCCTATCTCTATCTCTATCTCTATCTCTGTCTCTCTGTGTCTCTCTCTCACGCTCTCTCACTCGTCCACCACACCTCAAACTAATAACACTGCATGGGTACAACACTTTGGACTGATTCACTCCTGACCCCTAACGATTTCCTCCTCACCTGCATCTGCATTAACAGCAGGGTCACGCACTCCCAAATTCCCCTACTCACAGTACAGAAGAAAGAGCCCAGCCAGATGGCAGAATAAGAAATACCCGTTCCCTCAGCTTCCCTCTTCCCACCGTGTGGAGTGGACCCCGGCACGAGCGGGAGAGGACCGGGATGATTCGTGTGGAGATTATGAAATATCCACATCCCACCAACTAATTAAGCAGCAATGTTCAGTGAAGGGCAATTGTCACCTTAATCCCACTGTCAGTTATGTCTCCCTCGGCACAATGTAGAAACCTTAGTCCTGATGCCATCTCACTTTTGTGTCGACTTGGTCCAGTGAAGTCTCCACAGAGTCGGTCGGTAGGACGGTGGGCTCACAAAACATCGTCTCCACCACAGCCCAGGAAGGGATCCCAGAGACTCCGTCCTACACCTCCCCCTGGAAACAACTCAGATACTGAGACTAATCTGTAATATTTACTGCTGTCCCCAATTGTGCTGACAGCTTCAATAATCTGTGATAAAAATCACTTGAGGCCCTTTGCTTCTGCAGCCCCATTATAATTATACAACCTGTTTATATGATCTCCAAAGTGCATTATCTCACATTACTGTGCTTGGATCCTCGTCTGCCATTTAGCTGAACACGACACCAATTACTCACTGTTACTCTTCCAGACTGCCTACCACAAAATGTACAAACATCCAGCTTTGTTATCTGCAAGCATTGAAATTGTACTAGAACCGGACTTCACTCGGAAAAATTGAAATACTGATATAGTCAAATGTATCAGTAAGGCAACAACTGGCAGACTTCCCGTGAAACCAATCAAATAATTGCACACTGCCATTCAAGTAACAGACTTACTGACACACAGCAGACTGAGTGAATGAAATATTGACAAACGCATCATGGAGCAAGATTAATTGCAATAGACTCCCCATGTCTGTGTAAGTGTCAGTGTCTTTGTGTGTGAGTGAATGGCAGATTTAAGACTGGTTTAATTCTCAGTTTACGGAGATGCAATGTCCCCTCTGCTGGACTTTTCACGTTGCAACATAGGTGATGGCAGAGGGTGAAAGCCATCAAGGACTAAATTCAGAGAGTGGGGGGTGAGGGAAGCAGCGCACAGCTCTAATTAAACTGACAGCTTAATTAGAGCTCTAATTAAGCACTAATTAAATTCTAATTAAACAAACCCTTAATTAAACATTAAGCCATGTGCTCTCAGGCACACATACAATTACACGATAGGCTGTTTTAGAGAAGAAGGTAATTCTACTGGAGCCCCACAGAATGGAACATGCTTATGAGGAATAATGATATTGCTCAAACTGCAATTTGAAAGTGTTCTATTTTTCGGCAGTATGCCTAAGACAAAGTGCATATTAAATTGTATTTCCACTGAAATTGCATCTAGTACTCTCCGAGTTAAGCATTTTTGAAGATGTTGCTGATGAATTTTATTACAATTTCTCTAACTTCCAAAGTTCGGTGATGTACTCTGCAGGATAATGTTTGTAAATGTTAAGTCATCCATTTTGTTCGGATAATATGTACGAGGCGAGGTAAATCCCTCCGTTAATTTAAATCAGGCACACAGAAAATCTTTCCTCGCAGCGTAATCTGTTCAATTTGGGGTTGCAAAGAACGATCCAAAATTTCACTGCTTTAAGAAAAAAGCTAACAATTTTATTCTTTAAGTCGAAAAGGGATCGTTAGACAACCACTATTTACAACTCCTTTCTCTTAAATCTAGTTTTTTTTTTTCCTCCCACACTAAAATGCTGGCCTGCTAAAAATGCCTCATAAGTTATACAAAACAAAATCAAGTTTCAAAATTAAACAGTTTGTCGATTCTCCTCTATCGATTTTCGTCTGGAGATTTTCCTCTGTAGATTTTCCTCACGCATTTTTTTTTCTTCGGTCTTCTGCAGCATAAATTTCTGACTGGCAGGTGCCTTGCACAGTGCTACTCTGCTGGCAGCTAGATGGTGCTTGGCTGCTCTTTGCCGTTCTTCCCAATTGTTCGGAATACTGATTTTATACATTAAAACTTCAAGCCGTGACATTTGGTTGATGTCATAAGAACATTAAACTTCAAATTAGATTGGGTTTTGGTCTCATGAGGCAACTTTAAACTGATTGGCTAAATTCGAATTTGTTGCATACCATGGCAACGCAGCTCCAGGTATTTGTTTCATGTCAAAATGATATATTTTAAATTGTTCACCACACTCTGTGCTTTCAGTAACTCATTGCTAGGTTTCACGCTCTCTTAAAGGTACAGTACAAGCCTGCACATTCATAACAAATATCAAACTGGACTATTATTTAAATGTTGAAAAAAATGCAGCATGTTACAGGTCAGAAGAGCCTGGGTGTCCTTGTGCATTAATCAAATAAAGTTGGTTTGCAGGTGCAGCTGATAATTAAGGCAGTAGATGGAATATCCTCCTTCATTACAATGAAGCTATGCAACTAATGACACAAACATAGATATAGATACTCAACACACAACCTTAATTACAGAGTCATACAGAAACAGCAATGTTTTAATACAGAGTACATAGGTTTTTGATTTATGAGGGGTTTAACCATTCTGGGAAGAAGCGAGAAGAATGGTGTTGAGAAACAGAGCAGCCATTATCGGACAGCAGAGCGGTCTTAGTGGCACAGTGGCCAAATCCTGCTCCTGTATCTTGTTCGTATGGTTATATGAGACCTTAAAACGAGTACTGGGAGTGCAGAGTCAGTTAAGGCTGCTGAATATTTGATTTTAGAGTCAATGGTAATGTGGAAATGGTTTGGTGGCCTGAACTGTGCATGTCTATTACTCGTTTTTGTTCTTGTGTTTCAAAAGAGTTCGTGCTTGAGTGTGCGGTTAACACAGTTTTGACATAAAGGGTCCCCCATTGAGATGAGGATGTGCCTTTATTCTTTGGCTTGTGCCGTCTGTCGTGTCCTCCTCCACAGGGAACAGTGAAAATTGGTTCATTGAAGATAATCAAACTTGAGATCAACTAACCTTTAGCATTGGGATGAATAATTAATGGAGAAAATGGGTGTCCAGTCACAATCAGATTACAATTAGCATTCTGAATGGAGCAACAGACGCAAGGGGCCAAATGATCCAATCTATGCGTTTTTATCTTACTCAGCACCTCAACGGCGTTGCAGAGGAAGATAAAGATCCCATTCAACCACTCAGAGTCTTTAAAATGAGACAGGAAGCGAACATTCAGCACACGCCCCACCCCCAAGATTTACACAAGGATGGAATGGAGTCATTCAGCCCTTTGTGTAATTCCACAACACAGGACGGGAACATTCAAATATTCCAAAGTGCTTCCCAGTAAGAGCTACCCCCGCCACGCCCCACAGCATGTTCCAATTTGATGATCGAGTAACATTATTTTATTTTTCAGTTCAAAGCGGGAGAAAATAGAACCTGCCTGAGAAGAAATGTTCTGTGACTCACCCTCACGTTCCTTATTTTATCCTCACAAAAAAATTGGTGGATCTGAAAATACTTCATTCATCTTTACCATGCGTGGAGGCTCCCTGTCGATGATTCATTGGAATTTATCCACTGTCTCAACCAAACTAAATTTGGTCAAATCCATCGGTTCCTGGAGGAAATCCCATTGCCAACAGATTGAGTGAGCACAATAACTTCCAGGAGCAGAGTAATATTTGGGCAATCACATTTTATTTCTTTTGCCGTGGGTGTAGATATTATTGAGACACAGTTCTTGCACATTGGCACCCCGTACAGATGCGTGCTGTGTCTTTGTGAAATGGAGTACAGAGTTGAATGTTTGGTTGAGTCCACAACCAGATCAGCCATAATCTTAGTGCTGATGTAATAGGGTCAAAGGGTTTCTGCTCCAGATTTCTGTATCTCTAAGTTTCATTCAGACTCTCAAAGCAACTAGACAGTAGCAGCTCGTTACCACTTGTTCATTGTACCTGGCGCACAGCAACAGAGGAGATCATTCATTGATCAAGTCAATCACATTCAGTTTGGTGTGGGTTGGACAATTCTCGCGAAAGAAAAACAACACAGGCTGGATATGAAAGAGTCCCCTCCTTTATCTTTATACAGTTTCGCCTCTCTGTAACTTGTGCTCAATCTATTGAACATGCTACAGATCCAGATTCACTGCCTGTAGAGACTCCATATCTCACTCAGAGATGGCTCACAAGAGCCTCTGGTCTCTCTGCAACATTTCCTAACAGAATTTTCAAGAACATAACAGCCAGTAAATTTCTAAAGTCATACAAGGAAAAGCTAAGACTCAGGAGTAGTCCATTTACATCCTGAAGCCTGCCTTTGCTGTACGATTCGATCATCGATCATCTGTTCCAGATCTCAAATGTATTTGGGTTTCTAGAAATAAGGTAGAGCAAGTGAGTTAGGTGTTCAATGTGGAACGCTGGGAGCCAGGGACCATGATTCAATTACATTTTAAAAAGATAAAGAAAAGGATTGGCTGTTCCATATGTCAAAGTTTTGAGTTCCTAAAAGGTCAATTCTGATGGCATTAGGAGACACTTTTACAAAATGATTTGTGGAGAGTGCTTGCAGTTAAACTGTGATGTTTCCAAATGAAATATAATGGGAGTTCAGAGATAGTATTTTCCTGTTCGTGTGAAGGACAAGGATGGCGGAAGAAGGAACATTTGGTTCCCTGAAGGTATTGAGACTTGGTCCAAGAAAATAAAGAAGCCGAGGTCAGGGATAGAAAGTTAGTACCAGTGAATCCGATCTGGAGTGCAGTTGGTGTAAGATTATACTTATAAGGAAAATCAGAGATCAAAAATTGACATGACCTAGTTTTTACAGATAACGTTAAGGAGAATTCAAACAGATTCTGCAAGAATATTAAAGGCACATACTGTCATAGAATCATTGAGATATACAGCATGGAAACATACCTTTCGGTTCAACCCGTTCATGCCGACCAGATATCCCAACCTAATCCAGCCCCACCTGGCGGCGCCCGGTCTATATCGCTCCAAACCCTTCCTATTCATATACCCATCCAACTGCCTCTTAAATTTTGCAATTGTACCAGCCTCCACCAGATCCTCTGGCAGTTCATTCCATACACGTACCACCCCCTGCGTGAAAAAGATGCCCCTTTCGACTCTTTTATATCTTTCCCCTCTTACACTCAACCTATGCCCTCTTGTTCTGTACTCCCCGACACCAGGGAATAGACTTTGCCTATTTATCCTATCCATGCCCCTCATAATTTTGTAAACCTGTATAATATTACCCCTCAGCCTCCGACGCTCCTGGGAAAACAGCCCCAGACTGTTCAGCCTCTCCCTATAGCTCATTCCTCCAACCCTGGAAACATCCTTGTAAATCTTTTCTGAGCCCTTTCAAGTTTCACAGCATCTTTCTGATAGGAAGGAGATCATCCCTGCTAGATATGTGAAATCTGACGCGCATATTTTGTGTCAGGATCTATCATGTAGAACTTAGAGAACTAAGCAGGGATATTTTGAAAAGAGGCCACTCACTGAAAATGAAGTGCTGGATGTCTGAGAATTCATAAACAAGAATACATACCCGAGATCTGATGAAGCTAGGGAGGACGTTGTGCTGGCCCAGCAGAGACATTTGTATCATCATCAGTCACGGGTGAGGTGCAAGAGGACTGGAAGATGGCAAAAGCTCGAACATTTTTATTTTCAAATGGCCGCAAGGTAAGACAGGGAACTACAGACAGGTAGGTCTGACTTCAGTGGTGTGTAAGTGAAGGGGATTCTGAAATACATGATAAATATGCATTTGGAAAGGCAAGGACTGGTCAGATATACCAAAACAAAACAGAATTTGCTGGAAAAGTTCAGCAGGTCTGGCAGCAGCTGTGAAGAGAAATCAGAGTTAACGTTTCGCTTCGGGTAACCCTTCCTCAGAATAGATGGGACGTGGGATTATGTCAGTTGTTGTGCAGAAGGTAGGGCAGTGGGGAGGGGATAGAAGGAAGTGATAAATGTTGATAGAGACCCAAACACAGAGAAAAAAGAGTTGGACAGAAATGTTAATGGATGTTAATCTGGCTGGGAGGGTGGTTAGCCTTTAATGGAGACTGTTGGTGGATAAAATTAAAGTCTAATGACAGGTTATATGAAAACAAGGCCTGGTGTCGGGGCTCGGGAGCTATGACATATGAATGTTCAGGCCCTAAAATTATTGAATTCGATATTGTGCCTGGAGGGCTGCGAGGTCACCAAGCTGAAAAGGTTTCCTTGTTCTTCCAGCTTGCACCGATTTTTGCTGCAAGACTACAGCAAGTTAGAGACGGATATGTTGACAAGGGTACAGGATGTTTTTTTATTACATTAGATTACTTACAGCATGGAAACAGGCCTTTTGGCCCAACAAGTCCACACCGACCCGCCGAAGCGCACCCACCCACACCCATTCCCCTGCACCTAACACTATGGGCAATTTAACATGGCCAATTCACCTAACATGCACATTTTTGGACTGTGGGAGGAAACCGGAACACCCGGAGGAAACCCACACAGACAGGGGGAGAATGTTCAAACGCCACACAGTCAGTCGCCTGAGGCGGGAATTGAACCCAGGTCTCTGGCGCTGTGAGGTAGCAGTGCGAACCTTTGTGCCACCGTGCCGCCCACGGTGTGTTAAGGTGACAGACAATTGGAAGTTCAGTGTCTTTCTTCCGGGCAGAAGTAATTTGTTTTGTAAAATGGTCAACCAGTTCACGGTTCGTTTCCCAATGGTAGGGGAGACCAAATGGTAAGTAACAAATGCAGTAAAATAGATTGCGGGAAGTGCAGGTCAAGTGCGTCTTCATCTGAAAGGTGTTTGAGCCCACACAAACTGAAAATGGAGGAGAGAAATGAGGTGTTGATACACCTGAAGCAGTTGCAGGGGAACGTGCTGTGTAGCTGTTTGATAGGGAGTGTCTGTTGGGAATAATGCAAAATGTGGACCAGGGTGTCCCGGTGGACCAGCGAGGGGATGGGACTATATGTCTGGTGGTGGCATCTCGATGGAGGTGGGGGAAATGGCGGCTGATGGTGTCCTAGATGGGGATGCTGGTGGAATTGTAGATAAGGAAGAGGGAAACCCCGTCGCTGTAAGGGTAGAGAGTGGATCAGGGTGGAAGTTCAGGATCTGGATTATATCCCTGTTTTGCAACTAAGAACAACGGTGCTGACAAATCCTCAGTCAAGGAAGATATTAGAGTTATGCAGGGCGGATTATCGTAGGAAATCATGTCTCACAAACCTTGAGAGTTTGTGGAGGTGAGCAAGAAGATAGATGAAGACCGAACGTGAAAGATTGTTTACCTGGAAGTTATGAATGCCTTCGAGAGGTACTGTACAGTAGACCCGTTAGAAAGTGCAAATCACATGGGATCAGAGAAAGCTAACCAATTGGATAGTATGTTGACTTGACAGGAGAAGGCAGAGGTTCGTGGCAGAGGCTTCTTGATCAGCCTGGAGGCCTGTAAACAGCGGAATGTCACAAGGATTGGTCCTGGGTCTGCTGCTGTTTGTTTATTTTTACAATGATTCGGATGAAAATATGGGAATCATTGGGTGTTAATTTGTGGATGACAAACGAATTGACAGTGAATAAGGTTATCTATGATTACAATGAGATGTTGATCATTGATGTTGATCATAGGCGAGTGAGATGAGGCAGATGGTGTTTAATGCAGATAAATGCGTGGTGTTCCATTTCATATAACAAACCACTTAATTTACCCACTTAATTCTGGAGTCCCGAGGTGTGTTACTGAACAGGGAGACTTAAAGTACAGGTATACAGCTCCTTGAATGTTGTGTCAGAGGTGGACATGGTGGTGAAGCAGTACATTAACACACTTGCCTTCATCAGCCAAAATATTAAGTACAGGTGTTGGGATGATTTGATATGGCTGTAGAAGGTAATGATAAGGCTACATTTGGAATGCTGGGTTCAATTCACATCGTCCTGGTATCTGAAGGACTTTACTGAACTGGGATGTGTGCGAACATATTTGAAATGATGTTACCAAACTGGAGATATTGAGCAATATCGATAAGCTGGGTCTTCTTTTCCCTGGAGCATAGGAGGCTGAGCTTATGGATATTTTTAAAATCATGAAGAACAAGGATCCTGTCAGTAGATTAGGTCCTTTCCACAGGATAGAGGTATACAATATCAGTGGGTTGAAGGTGAGTGGGGACAGTTTAAAATGGATTGAAGAGGCAACTGCTTCGCACAGACGGTATTGTATATCTAATGAGCTGTCAGATGACGTGGTACAGGCGAGTACAATTACAAGACATAAATGAGAATTTTCTGGGTATGTGCTAAACGCAGGAAAATTCGGACTAGTTCAGTTTAGAAAACCTGGTGAGCAGGGATGTATTGGGTGGAAGGGTCTATTTGCATGTTTGCAGAAAGTGAGTACAGCAGATGCTGGAGAAAAGAGTCAAGATTGGAGTGCTGCTGGAGAAACGCAGCAGTTTAGACAGCATCCGAAGAGCAGGACAATCGATGTTTCAGGCAAAAACCCTTCATCAGAATGAGCGGTTTTTGCCTGAAACGTCGATTTTCCAGCTCCTCAAACTTTCTTGAATGGAGTATTCCTGATATTGATATGGTGGTGTGGAGTTGCTGTCACATTTTGACCGTGATAATTCTTCAGTTTACCATTTCCATCAAGCCGATCTGTGGTTCAGTGTTGAGTGTGGGTAAATGTGTCAGTGTCTGGAAGTAAAACATTTGATAACCCGTTAAAGCCACCACATCTGGCTGCTTACATTCCAAATATCAGATCGAACGGAGAGGGTGAAACGGTCCCAAGACCAACTAACAAGATTGAAGTTCTGCAATCCTGTTACATCGAGGAATACATTGTGATGCACTAGAAAACAACTCCTGCAGTAGGAATGACAAAGACAATGGGCCCTTCCACCATTCATTCACTCGGACTGAAGATTTTCAACAAGCTGTGACCCTCAGGAAACTCAAGCTCGGACATCTATCTGACAATGTCGAACATGACAAAACTATTTTCGTTCTCCTCAGAGGAGAATAATTACAATCTAGCCAATGTCCACACGCTCAATTCCCATCACGAAAGTCAAATCGGTGGAAGTTCTTTCTGACAGAGCTGTCAAACAGCTCAGATACAACCTGCTCAGTGTGCTTTCTGATAGATCCCCATGTGGAGAAGCTGTGGAAATGTCACTGGATCACTAATCCAGAGCAGGTCAATGCTCTGGCAACTGGTGGAAGTTATAAACAATTAATAAAATATGGCGATCTAAAATCTGGTGTTAGTAATCGTGACTTTGAAGCCAATGTCGACTATAAATATCAAGTTGCTTTCGAAATGAACAATAAGGAGGCAAATATCCCGTGCTTTCCCGGAGCCTCCTAAAAGTGACTCCAGACGCACAGACATGCAATAAACTTGTCAATGGTGTCTGAAACCTCCAAGCAACAGATTCAATTAGGCCAAATGCTTCAAGGCCTTAAATCATATAACCAGGCACAGCGCTTGGCACGAGCCTCGCTATCAGAAACTGGAATGGGAAACACTGTTATGTTCGTCCTGCAGAGCCTTCATTCCTTACATCTGAGAGCTTGCGATAAAATTTAAAAAGCTTCTCCATAGACTGCGCAGATACATCTGGAAAGGAGTAGGCCATTCAACCCATTGAGTCTCTCCAGTTCAGAGAGATAGGGAGATGTATACAGGCTCAAAGAGGAGAGACAGCACGGTTGCATGTGACTAAATTGGCTTCAGAACGCTATGCAAATGATTGTAGTGCTTGGCAGCGATAACGCAGGTATGAGTGGCGGTATGGACTGGAGGAATATATACAGGTAGGCAGGTATGTAGGGATATGAGATGTGTACAGAGGTTGTGTGTTAGAATAAGTTGGGAGCCAGGACTGTTTTAGGGTCTGGAGAAAGTTACAGTGATGTGCTTTTGGGGATGGAGGGAGGTGCGCAGATGGAACTGTTGGCAACGAGTGGAGAATGTCAGAGAGTCAAGGAGAACTCTAAGTACTGGACAAGATGGCAGAAATACAGATTATTGCAGTAACTGCAGGAGGAGCTTACCGAGTAAGTTATCGACATTGGAGCAATTTACAGTGATTGAGGAGGGCAGTCACATTGGAGCAGGTTTAAAATATGTAGTGGGATTATAGGGAGGAGAGGAGGTTGCAGGGTTAGCAACTGCTTTAGGAGTTAGAAGAATTGAAGGCATTTGCATTGATAAGTTGGACCCGAACGTTTTCCTTCCTTACTGTACATTGCTAAGACGTGAAATTGATACAGTGTTGAAAAGGGAGCACAAATACAGATGATCCCAGGGTTCAATACTACCCTGTTCAGAGATGCCACTTTCACCTCTGTTGTACTGATGCTCACTGCAAAGCACAGATCTATGCTGTTTCAGGAAGGTATATTACATCAGTGCTGAATGTCGCCCTCTTGCTCGAGTTTGGCGATTAAGCCAGGAACTGTTATGCTCTGTGTTCATCCTTCAGGACTATGGCTATGTCATACCTTGTTAGCCGATGTTTGGAGCCTTCTAATTGCTCCCTGCTCTCTGTTCACTGTCAGTGATCTTACCTTGTTGACGGATTTATTGATGATTCCAGCAATCCCTTCCGTTTATCTCTATGCCTGACCATCTGATCTCAATGTAGTTGTGGATGAGATAGGAGTTGAGAATTTTCTGCAGTCAGGAGATTCCTGAGTACCTACAGCAAACAGAGAAATGGAATGGGAAGTTCGAATAATGCAGTGGGGGTGACACATTTAGAATGGCACTGATTCCCCCAGAGATCTGGAAAGTCCCAGTCTCAATCGGTGGCCTGTGATGCCTCATCTCTGCAGTGGAGAATTCTGTTGTCTCAGTATCTCACAGTAGCTGCACAAGATGCAGTCAGAGGCAACAGTTAGAACCACAGTGACAGATACCACATGGAGCGATACTTGGTGATGTCACAAGAGTTCAGGAACCTATCAAGATAAAACAATGTGAGAACGAAGGGGCTTTGATTCATGGAGCGTTGGTATCAGAAGGAAGGAAAACGTTCGGGTCCAACTTATCAATGCAAATGCCTTTTACGGAGTGGGCTTGAAACAGACAGAGAGGATGCTGGGACAGCATTCAGGTGAAAGAACGTTTTCAATTCTAAACAGAAAACGTGAAATATCAAAACAGCATGGTGATGTAACGAATAAGTTTGTGACAGAACATTTTGAAAATAAATACTTTGCAACTTTCTTTATGGAACAGTCCAACGACATACAATAAGCTAGGTGGACATGTGACACAGACTTAAAATACAGTTATTCACTAGAGAGACGTGGTTACAAGGCGAACAAAACTTTGAACATTAATATTCAACAGTACATATCCTTGTTAGGAGTCAGGCAGAATGAGAAAGCAGTATCTGTACTCCTGACAGAACAGCAAAAGCATTTGGACTCATATCAGGGAGGAGTAACAGTCCGAATGTGAAGTATGTGTAAAAAGTGTCAGGAATACAAATAGCAGAAGAGTTTTAGGCCACCGAACAGAATTTGTGCTTATCACTGCATTAAGAAGGAATTCATTGGAATTTGTAGTAAAGGCACGGTGATTATTATGGGAGAGTTCAGTATTCATATAATTTGTAATAATTACGCTGATAGGAGTGATATTCGAAAAGGAGGTTCTATTATTTTTTCTTGTCAGTATTTCTTTAAAAACGCGTTGTGCAATTGGCTATGGAAGCAAATATCCCAAATTGACCGTTAGCTGATAAAGCTGATTGAACGAGTAATGTCACTCCCAGAGATCTTCTGGGAAATTCTGATAAGTTGGAATTCATAGGAATCATGAAGTTTAAAGTGACCATAAAGCACAACCAACGATCATAAACAAAGCCACTTAGTGAGTTTGTGAGGAGAACTAATCAAGGTAAACAGGGGAAACAAACTGAAATGTGTGGCTTTAAATGAAGAATGGAAAACATTTAAAGGAACAGGACAAAATATCGAACAAAAGGAAATGGCATTTAAACAGACGGAACCTCTCTCACTCAGGATGGAAGAGTTCATATTCAATTGGAGGTGGTCAGAACACCACGAAAGTAAGTGTTTCAGAAATATGGATGCTGGTGTTAACGGGACCACAAGGTGTCTCCTGGCAGGTCAGAGGAGTAGGAAAAGGAATCATTGCCAGAGTTGAATGAGATGAGAGGACCATGGAGAATTGATGGTGCTGAAGTTTGGAGGAGTGTTACAGAGAGTAGCCAGGGCCTGAAAGATTTTCAAAAGCCTGCACGAATTGCTGCAGCTGGAGATGTTTGCAGCTGTCGCAAGCGAAATGTGCACGTTTAATTTTTCATTAATAGGATGAGGATGTCATTGATTGGATCGGCACTCATTGCCCACTACTAATTGTGCCGAGCAGATCTGACTCAGCCACATTGCTGTGAGTCTGGAGTCACATGTCTGCCAGACAAGGTAAGGATGTCAGACGTCCTTCTGTACAGGATGTACGTGAATCAGATAAGATTTTGAGATTGTCAACAACGCTTTTATAGTGTCCTGGTTGATATCGTGGACAGCCCCAGCCTGGCATCCCAACAGCTATTCTCACTCTAACCAATAATGGTAAGCATATCTAATGCATGCATCACCAGCCTTTCTCGTGTGATGCAACTTCCAAGGCACTGTTCAATTCCATCTGTAGGTTTCTCTATTTGACAAAACTGACGGGTTTATTAACATTAACTGTACAAATCCTGCTCTGGTTTGCCTGAGTAAAATGCAACGAAAATAGCTCAAACTGATATTTCAAACCCACTAGCCTAGTGGTTCTGTTGATCACTGTGTCCGCTTAGATAAACCTCTTTACTGTCTATTGTAACATACACTTCAGTAACACGCACAAGTGTGTTAACTCTGACTCCTGTGTTCGCATTCATTATATAGGGCACAGAAAAGTAAAAAGTATCAGGAATACAAATAGCAGAACAGTTTTGGGTCACCTGGCTAATCTTGGACGTGGAGAGATATCATTTTTTATTTGAAAAGAGGTTGCATAGATTATGATTGTCCCCTTCAGAGTCTGGAAGAATGTCGAGCCATGGGGAATAACCACTCTATGAATTAAACCAAACACACAGAAAAGCTCACCTCGCTGAGTAATCTGATAAATATGCTTGTCACGGTTGACCAAATTGCACTTCTTAAAGAAAATAAGACTATATTTTGATCACTATAGTTGAACATTAAACAACAAATATTCAAAACTCTAAGACCCCTTGATCATAACCTTTTGTAAGCTGCCTCCAAATCCACAACAGAACGCTATTCCCATCAAACGCTTCTCAAAGGTATTTCAACCTAATTTCCAAATAAAACATCCACAGTCATCTGCAGTGTCTGTCTTCTTCCGGCTAGCGATCTCCCTTGGTCGCATTCTTTCTTTTTCACTGTGGATATATATTCATATGAAACGCGCTCATATGGAGCATGTTTTCTCATTTCGTGAGTCTCTGTCGATGGCATTTGCTCTGTCTGAAATTTTCAAAATATCTGCACGTTAATGTCCCTAACATCGGATCATCTCATTGGTTCGATATAGGCAAAACAATAACTTTAAACTGGATTGGGTTTATTACCCTGGAGTATAATTTAAACTGTTTGCTTAAATTCGAATTGTTCTCAAAACATTAACCAACTCAGGTTTGCATTTTAAATCCAATTTTCTATATTTTCAATTTTTCAGTGCACTCTGCGAATGCTATGCCGTCACAGGTTCTTGTCAGGTCTCAGATCAAAACAGCATTCATTCCTTTAAAGGTACAGTTCACGCCTTCAACTACATAACAGGAACAAGAGAGAAACTGAATGAAACTGAATGAAGATTCTGTGGGATTTTTCAGGGCGGTTGCCAGGAAGTTAGAAAGCAGAACATGACAGTACTACAATAGGCCTTTCAGAAAATCATTTTGGTCGAGGGTCGTAAAAAATGATTTGGAGAATGTCTACGAAATTGCTTTTTGGAGAAGTTTGTCGTGGAGACCACTAAGGAACATGCAATACTGGATTTAGTGTAATGCAATTGTGCAGACTTCATAAACGAGTTTAATGTGAAGGAACTTTTCAGACCCAGTGACCATAATGTGATTGAATGTATTCTGCAATTTGAGAGTGATAACGTGGAGTCCAGAATCAGGTATAATTACAGTACAGTTCAATGACGGCAACTGACGATGCATGAGGGAGTAACTGGGTAAAATTGACTGGGGGACGAGGCGAGCTAGAAAGACAATGGAGAAGGAAGGGAAACGTTTTTGGGAATATTTCGGGAGACTCAATCAACATTCATCTCTGGAAACAAGAAGGATGTTATGATAGAGTGAGGCAACCATGGTTGAACAGGGTAATCAGGGACAGTATACAAACAAAAGTGACAGCATATAGTGTGGCTTCGTGCATTTGGAAATCAGAGGATAGGAAGCTGACAAAGATTAGCAAAGGAGAACAAAAACGGAGAATATAAACTATGCAGGTAGGCTAGCCAATAATAAAAGAAAGGATTGCAAGATTTTCTTTTGATACATCACGGTAAAAAGAGAGGAGGAAATGGACATTTGACATTTGGAAAATGAGGAGAGAGAAGTCGTACTGGGGTCCAAAAATGGCTGAGGAACTGCAGAAACAGTCTGCGTCCATCTTCACAGTGGACGATAGGAATTATATTCCAAAAATTCAATCGTGTCGGGGCGCAGAGATGAGTATGGTGGGCATCACCAAGGAGAAGGTGCTCGAAAAACTGAAAGCGCTGAAAATGGATAAATCGCCTGAACCAGATGGGTTCCAGCCTAGAGCCCTGACGGAAATGACTGACGAGGTAGTGAAGGTTTTATTAGTGAACTTCCATTTATCACTGGAATCACGGAGAGCCTCAGAGGACAGGAAAGCCCCTAATATACAAGCCCTGTTAAAGAAAAACGTAAGGCTGAATACGTTCGATGAAAGGTCGATTAGTCTGACCTAAGTCGTTGTTAAGATTTAGGATTCCATTGTGGTGGATGAGATTTATGAACAATTGGAAGTGCCCAATGAAAACAGAAGTATGCTTTCATCATGGAGAGGTTACACCTGATAAATCTTTTAGAATCATTTGAGACATGCAATGAACATGTTAGACCAATGAGAGCCAATGTATGCTATGTATCTGGACTTCCAGAAAACATTTGGTAAGATGCCACCCAAGAGACTGCGAAGTTGGCGAAGTTATTCTTCTCAGGATGAAAACCAGTGACTCATGGTGTTCTGTAATGGTCAGTTTTTGGACCACAGTTTTTCACTTTATATATTAATGATCTGGATGAAGCAAGTGAAGGCAGCAGATACAAAGATAGGTGGAGCGGCATGGAGCATTAACTGGGACAGTGAGTCTGCAGAAAGATTTAGATAGGTGAGGAGAGACAGCAAAGGCAAGGCAGACGAAATATGACTTGGGAATGTGTGAGGTTTTGCACTTCGGTGAGAAGAATAGAGATATGGACTATTTTATGCATTGGTAGAAATTTGTGAAATCTGAACTGCAAAGAGACTTGGAAGTCCTGGTCCAGTTTTCTCCTAAGGTAAACTGACAGTTGAGCTTGGCATTCATCTCGAGATGACTACAACACAAAAACAGGGATGTACTTCTGAGGCTTTATAATGTTTGTCAGAGCACATTTGGAGTCCTGTGAGCCATTTTGAGCCCAATCAATCAAGAAGGGTATATTGGTCCTGGAGGAACGTGTGAGGTCTCCGGCATTATACCTGAAGGAGCAGAGGATTATGAGGGGAGACCGAATAGAAATCTACAGAATAATGTATCGCCCTAATAGAACAGATTTTGGAGAGAAGTTTCCATATGCAGGAGAGGCAAGGATATGAGGGCACAGCCTTAGAGTAAAGGGAAGACCCTTTGGACCTATAATGAGAAAGTCCTCCATCCAGAGACTGGTACATGTTTAGAATTCATTGCCACAGACGGGTTTGGAGGTCCGGTATTTGACTATATTTAAAAGAGAGTAAAGTTTTTGATTGCCGATTTGATTAAGGTTTAATGGGGAGAAAGCGGTATAATGGGGTTGATAAATGAATGAGCCACAATTAAACAGACTTAATGGGTCGAATGGCCTAATTTATTAGATAGATTAGATTACGTACAGTGTGGAAATGAGCCCTTCGGCCCAATAAGTCCACACCGACCGGCCGAAGCACCACCCACACAGACCCATTCCTTACACCTAACACTACGGCCTATTTAGCACAGCAAATTCACCTAACCTACAAATCTTGGACTGTGGGATTAGGTATTTGGTTGACAGCGAGAAATACAAAGAGGTCCTGGTCAATTGGATGAACGAAACTTAGAGATGACTGTGTAAATGATTTGCATATGAACTTAAGACGTATGGTATAACATTCACAGATGACACCAAAATTGTTGGTGCAAGGAACAGCGAACAAGATGACCTCAGAGTACAAGGGGACCTTGATCAGATGGGCCAAATGGCCGATGAGTGGCAGATAATATTTAATCTAGTTAAATATGAGTTACTACATTTTGCAAAGGTCAGGATTTATACATTTAATGGTAATGTAGGAGGAAATATTGCTGCAGAAACAGACCTTGGAGTGCAGGCTCATAGTTCCTTGAAAGGTGATTTCCAGGTGGACAGAATAGCGAAGAATGCATTTGATATGCTTGCCATTTTGGTTAATGGCTTGAGTACAGGATTTGGCAGGACATGTTGCTGCTTTACAGGACAACAATTAGGCAACATTTGGAATAATATATGCAATTCTATTCGCCTTTCTATAGGAAGGATCCTATGAAACTTGAACGGAGCCAAAAGACATTTACAAAAATGGAGCCAGGATTTGAGCTGTTGGAAGACATGGAATAATTTGGTAGAATGTTACCAGAAGAATGAGAGGCATCGATATGGTGAATAGACAAGATATTTTCCTGCAAACCAGAGTGCACATAGTTAATCGATAGTGAAAATATTTGAAAAGGATCTAAGTGGCAGCGTTTAAACAAAGAGGGTGATGCATGTCTGGAAGGAGCTGCCGAAAATGTGATATAATTACAAAAGTGGAAAATCTTTTGGACGTGTACATGAACAGAAATGATTCAGAGTGATATTGGCCAAATGCTGGAAAATGGGATGAGATTGATCTGGGATACTTGTCTGCGTGGACGACTTGGACCAAAGTGTCTTTTTTCCTATGTGCACCTTTTTGACTTTCTGATTTAGACTGGACACACATTAGTATCCCATTTGTCCATTAGCTGTCGAAATTCTAGCCTATGTTACATGATTCAATGGAAATTCTTCATTTCAACATTATGAAATCTGTGAACGTATTATTATATGACACTGTCTCTCAATCTCACCCTCTTTGCTTGCAATTGCTCTAGGTTTACAGATCAGTGGACTCTGCATGCTGGACAAATATGTCGTCTAGGAATATAATCCATGCATTGGTCTGGTCTGCACAGTTTTCAATGCTGGTTTTGTGAAGACGATAGAAAATGTGGCATTACTGACCATTTCAGCTGATCTTGCAATGACTCTATTTGATGTTCTCATTGTTGAAATAGGGCCATGCAAGATCTGGCTCCTCCGACGCGTCCTGCAACTTGTCCATTATGTAATTGCCCAGTTGTAATGTGATTAACTGTCTTGTATCTGTACCTGATCTTTGGATTTACTCATCTCAGAACATTGGGTTCCACCTTGAAGAAGCTCATGAACAATAAGACATACTAGAACTTTTGCTTTTACTTTACTGCATGGTGATACATGTTGGACAGGGAGTTTCAGCAGCTTTGAAACAAGTCTTAGTAACTTTTTTTTCTGTGTCTGTCCACTGAACAACTATGTTAGTCAATCTCTGCGATTCAAGCACTCAGTAACATGAGGAATCACCTCGACAGTTATTGATGCACACCAGCCTGCTAAGTTGTCGCTGAGTGGCGTTTGATTTATTTATGTTTTTGTAAAGTTACTCGAATTGCTGAAGATAATTTCCTAGAGGTTACCTTTTAAGCTGCTTTGGAAAATCAGGAAGACCAGAACATTTGGTGACCACTCTGAATATGTTATTGTGACTATTGTGACAGCATCTGGATCGGCCACATGAAAAGCAAATGCAACAGGGTCTGCCGAGATGCGAATTACTGGAAAATGGAATGAGCAGTCACAATCAGGTCAGCCATCGTCTTATTGAGAGGTGGAGCAGGAATGAATGTTCACCGCTGCCACTTATACACATATTTCTGTTTTTAACAATGCAATTCAATCCCACTTCTCTCGCAGTTTACCATACTGACAGGTAATGAATAAACTCCTCCTGTCCCAGGGTAAAAGTGTTCTGCAGTCTGCCCAGCCTCCAAAATTTTCCGTGTATCAGTCTTCAGTAGTTTACTGACTGCCTCGCGATACTGTGTACCATGTTTTTGAATATCTGCTCCTGAATAATAGGCTTAAGAGGCTAGGTGGTCTCCTGCTGCTAACGTGGAATGGAAGTGAAGGACTGAATGGTCTGTTCATATTGCTTACTCCTTCTATTGACTGAAATCCATTATATTGTTTATGTAACACATCCATAAAATCTGAGTAATCCGTCTCTATTTTCTTTTCTCTGCAATTAAACTGAAATGCTGACTGGTTGTTGCGTTTTTGTATGACATAATTCAGAAGCTGAATGGCCTCCTCCGGTCGTCTGTAAGAGAGCGAGTCTTGAAATGACGCAGCAACACATAGATTATGAGCAGCAGGAAAACGGTGTCTAATGGAGTTACCTCCCTTCTGAGTTATAGAGAAATACATAACAGAGCATACTCCAAACAGAGTGTGCTCTCTTGAACAACATTGTGCAGCTGGAGAAAGACTTCTCTATCTTTTGAATGATTCCCTTTGCAAAATGAGCCAATATTCCAGCTTTCTACTTCTTCAACTGTTAATTGGCGAGAGTGAACTGAATAGATTCCTGCTATCTCTTTGTAATGAGCATATGGAGAAAGAATTGCTTCCCCCGTCACAGCAGAGCAGACCTTTTAAGGTTATGAAAGAATTTTAGAAAGGGGCATTTAAAATATGAGTGGAAGCATTCAATGTCAACGAACAACACGTATTGTTATTCGGGCTTGTGGTCTCTAGAAATTTCCACACCAGTCAATTTAATTCATCGAGTCTGTTATTTTATCCCTGCCTCCGTTTATAAACATGGCAATGCATGTAAAACTTACACTGTTCTGGCACTACTCCCACAGGCAAAGAAGAAAAAATAAAAAGAGAAAATATTTATGATCCATCCCTTGTCAACCATCATGCTATCCATCCAGACCGAATAAATGTTCCCTTTTGTATTGATTTGCAAACTGCGGAGCCTGTTTGTTCAGTGACTGTGATTAATACCAGTCTCCATGGATTCTAATAATCCCAGTGGATGATTTCTGTCTTTATATGATAAATGAGCTCCATTCAATGTGATATTCCATAGTTTGGGTGGGAACATCTTCAACAACACTTAAAGGGATCAGCACCTTTTGAGAGAGGAGGAGAACTGCTATGTTACAACAATGGACAGGAGTATATCGCAGGATATTTCGATTTTCCTTAACATATATGGTTGGTTTCCGTTACCATTGCGGATCTATTATGCAATTACGATTATTCAATATATTTATTTTCCTATCCTGGCTATCGTTGGCGTGCCTGGTAAGTGTTACTGCCCAGTTTCTATAAACTACAGTTTTTAAATCATTGTTCTTACATGCCCTTTACACTTTTTGTTAGTTATTATTATCGCTGAGGCTCTGCTTTCTGATATTCGCTGTCCAAACCACGACTAACTGCATCCGTTAACCCATTCATTGACTCTCTCCGTGTGTGCTTCTGGCACTGTTCCTCCTTGGTGTTTGTGTTGAAAAACGCAGTTTTGTCTTGAGAAATACGGTTGATTGTATCATAACCTTTGTTATTCATCTAGTGTGAGCATGGAGATTTCGGTCTTCTGGTCTGGTTACAAACTCAATTTCCTTCCACTGAATCCTTCCCATTACTTGCCAATGTCTGAGCCTGAAACCGATGAGGTACAACTGTGATGATGCTTTTGGACATGAGATGTGCAATATACTTCATTCGCTCTTCCTATCTGTTATTTGAACTTTACTCTACGAAATACTGTCTTAATAATAGCAATTATCTGCTGATGGCACACCCAGATTCAAACCTGCAGAAACAAATCTGACTCGACAGTCCACAGCCCGAAATTCCACTAAAGTTCCATCCATCCAACATTCCTGCAATGGACAGGAAGAGAGATAAAATGCTGGCAGCCCCATTTATTGTCACTCACAGAAAACTTCTCCTGCTAGGCATTTATCTCGTGGAAGTATAGTCCCAATAAAGTGGCAAATGTCTGTGATACTTCCCATGTTAGGCAATTGTCCAGTTTACTGTAAAATACACTCATATTATCTACACTTCTTCCCGTGCTGTGCTGTTAACTTCACCCTGTTTTGGATGTCTGGACTGGCTGTGTAGGGCAGATTAAGATAGGTGTAAAAACAAATTCAGTTGATCTGGCAATACCTTAATTCAATGTTTTCATTCTTGTCATTTGGTTCACCATGGTCTCATTCCTCCAGTTAGCCCCACTCCACAACCTTATGTCCAATGTTTCCACGACATGTTCTCATATCATGCATGTTACCATCTTGAATGTGAATTTATCTTTCTATCTGTCTCTTTCTCTGGCATTGAGTTTTTGCTCCCTCGTGTTTTCGAGTGCTGGAATGATGCACTTCAAACAGTAAAATGGTGGTGTTAGTTCTTGTTTAATTTCCCAGATGTCTCGTATGATGCTCTGCGTTGGACAGAGGCTTTCAGCAACTATGACGCACGTCTTTGAACCTTGGCTTCTGCCTGTTCACTGGACGCCAGCGTTTGTCCCTCTGAGCTGATCGTGTGGTCAGTCACATGAGGAAGCCCCTCGAGTATTATTATTAAGGACGAGCTATCCAACTTATCGCTGAGGGGCTTCAGACTGGCTTCTGATTTTATAAAGTTAGTGAAGGTGCTGGGAATAGTTTATTGGAGGTTATGCTGTGAGTTGCCTCATGTGTTCACGGAGACCAGATGGTTCAGTGACTCATCTGTGAATGGAACTGTTGTTACAACATCTAGGTCTGCAACATGAACAACAAACGGAGCAGAGAAGGAGCTCTGAAACCACGGAGCATGTTTATATGGGTAAAGGGATCAGTTGAATTCATCAATGCTATTCCAAGAATAGATTATTAGGCTACACTTAACCCAGGAGCAGAGTGTGAGGATCTGATACAGAACGGTGTCACCTCCTTCACACCACGGGTAGTACGGCGCAGACAGTGACTGTTAGGGTTACACGTCCATTCAACGTCTATAAGCTGGAACGTTCCAGGTGTATCTCTCATTTCACAGTCCGTCGTCATCAATGTCACCATGTTGTAACAGACCATACATACGTTTGATGTGGTGAATACAATGTTATATCCTTCAGCAGTGAGATGCCAGGTTTTATTTTATAAGCTTATCTGGATTCCCGATTATGTACATTGCTCTGTGGTGTCCTCATGTCAATGGGTAGATGTAGAAAAACTTAAGAAACACACACCCTATTAATGCCACAGTGTGACCATGCATAGCACATCATGCTGGCAAATACCCACTGTCATGGCAGCAGCCACAGCCTCTTGATCAGAAGCAGTCAGCCATTTCCATTGTCTTCAGATATCCGTTAAAATGAAACAATGGTATCTCGGGTAAAGGTCATGGTATAAAATGTCTTCCCCGACACACTCTTCACTACCAACCAACAACATCCCGGGTGTACTGAGAGAAATGGGGCCACTGCTAACAACAGAGATCACAGCATCAGACAGATGGAGCAACACTTTCTGTGAACCCTTCAGTACTCACTGTAGCACTAAGTCCTGTGATCTCATTTCTTTGCCATCCACCTTTCAATTCTTTCTGAAGAGAATTGACAGGTTCACATTCAGACACATTACGTACCAACTGCCAATTTAGTCCCATTGACTTAGCCTATTTGCATCCTGTGTACTTTGTTTGGTAACCACTCCTTTCCCACTACTATTTAGTACATTCAATGAGCTCAATTTTAAATAAAGACACCAACGAAGTGTATCAGTGGACAATTCAGCCCATAGAGCCTGATCCGCTATTTAATGCAATCATGGCTGATGTCATCTGCGACTCTCTTCCACGTTCCTGCCCGCTCTACTTTATCCATTGTTTGCTGAATGTCCCAGCAATCACTACATACTGCCGTCGTAAATTACAAAGATCCATAACGTGTTGAGAAAACTGAGTTGTCATTACTTCAGTTTTAAAACTGCTCTGCCTTAATCGAAGACTTTGGTCTCTTGTTCTGATTGGCCGATATGAATAAATATAAACTTCATATCCATATTGTCAATCAGCTTTAGCATTTCAGAGAACTCAATAAGATGTCCTATCATTCTTGTAAACTCCGGAGATGATCGGCCTGAACTGCTCGAGCTCTCTCAATAAGACAAAGTCCTCATCTGTGAAATCAATCCCGTAAACCTCTTCTGAACTGGTCCTATTGCAACTACTTGCCTCCTCAAGTCAGGGCACCAACATTCGACAACATACTCCAGTCTCAAGCTCACTCGAGCCTTGCGTTATTTTAGCAACACTTCCCTCCTCTCAAAATGAAATTGCACTTGCCTTGTTCATCACTTGCTGTTTCAGCATATACGTTTTCTGTGGTATGCATGATGGAACCCAGATCACTTTGCACATTAGTACTATGAGATTTCTCTCCATTTCGATGTTAATTTGTCTTTCTATTCCTCTGAGCAAAATGGTTAACTTCATATTTATTTACGTTAACTTTCATCTGCCACATTTTGGATCCTACACCCAACCTTTTCATATCCACTTTAAATTTCCGACATCATGCCATATTTACTATACCCTTAGCCAAACAATATAATAGGTTTTAAATAGTTGGACCCTGAGAACTGTGCTCTATGGCACCCAAAGTTGTCAATGGAAAAAGAAGTGCATCTATCCATCATATGCATTTTTTATTTTGGATAACCAATCCTGTATGCAATTGAATAATTTAATCTTAACCCCAGGTGCTATTGTTGCACACGTTACCCTTACATTCAGCACATTATTAAGTGCATTCTCGAAGTCCAGAAATATTATATCGCTTGGATTGCCGTCATCATGTTTAGAGCACTCAAACTAATCATCCAAATATGATTATTCCTTCATTAAATCGTGATGATTCCGCAAAATGTCACTTTGACGTGCTATAATGCAATTTTAAGGATTCAAACAATAAAAACTCTAATTTTCCTTATATCCCAACAGTTTTCTCCCTGTTTTTTATTCCCTCGTGACGATGATTATTCTACGTCCTTCCCTTTCTAAAAAATTCACGTTCATTTTTAATTCCTGTGCAATGGGCATAAGAAGTGATCAGCTCTGACTGCTTTGCAAGTGGCATAAATAGTTGAATGGACTCTTTCTTTTACTGTTATGGGGTGCACGTGAGACTATACCTGGGATTTTTGCAGAGTTTTGGTGTCCTAAAATAAGAAAGAGCATACTGGACACAGAGGAAGTGCAATGGACATTCTCCAGAATAATACCTCACATGGCAAGAGTGTCTGATGAGGAAATGCAGATGTGACCTTTCCAGTTTGAATGTATGAGTGTTGATCGTTGTCAAATTTCGAAAATTCACATTTACTGAACTGACTAGCACAGGAGAAATGGCGAAGTGGTAACAGGCAAGGTTGGAGAGAATCCCAATACATTCTACTTCCTACATCAAGTCTAACAGAATAGTTAACGAATAATTATAGCCCATTGGATACCAAGGGAACATCCTGTGTGTGAAGCTGGAGAATAGTGTTGAATCGTTTTTAGGGGGCTTCACATCTGTTTTTCTTCGGAGAAGGACAATGCAGTAAGAGAATTCGAGGAAATGGGCTGTGAAGCTCTTGAGCAGAGTGATGTAAGGTGCGAGCAGTGATTGATGGTTCCAGGTAGTTTAGAACTGAAATATTTTCCAGATCCAGACGAGTTTCATCTGAGGATGCTGTGGGAGACAAGAGCAGAAATACCCGGACAGAATTTTTAAAGTCAAATCTGTCAACAGGGAAGTTGTTGGCGGACAGGAGAATAGGTAATGTGGTTCCACTTTATAGGAAGGATAGTAGAGATTAACCTTGGAAATACAGGACAGTCAGTAGCATTTCAGTGTGATGGAAACTATTGGAGAAAATAGGGAAGGAGTAAATTGGTCTCCAGCGAGAGTGGCAATGTTTGACAAGGCTTACTCAGACGTAAGTCATGCTTAACGAATTTGATCGTACTTTTTAAAGGAGGCAGTTTCAATTGTATTTTTAGCGAGGACTGTGACAAAGAGCCACGTAGGAAACTGATGAAGAAAGTAAAATGTCATGCAATCAAGGGGGAATTGGAACATTGCATCAAAATTGTCTCAGTGGCAGGATGCAGACAGTGGTGGTAGAAGGCAGTTTGTGTGATGGAGACCAGTGTACAGCAATGTACCACTGCATTCAAAGTTATGTCCCTTATCAATAGTTATATTCATAATCTGATGACCTGACTCCGAGACAGGGCGAAAGGTGACATGTTTGGTCTTCCCGATATCGAGAACACCATATCAGGAGCACAGAATGCAGTAAACTAGTTTGGAGAAGAGGCAGATGAACCTCTTTCTCACCTGGAAAGTTATTTGGGGTTCTTGATGGAGGTGAGGAAGGTGTTGTTCCAGCAGGTTTTGCATCTCTTCTGGTTGCAGGGGGAGTTGTGAGGTGTTCCAGCAAGAATTGGATGGTAGTGTGGCACAACCAAAGAATGGCACAGGGAACGGTCCTTGTGGAAGATGAGTCGGATGGTGGGATCAACTCTAGTTTAATGCATCCTGTGCTCCCGGTGTGGTCTTCTCTTCACATGATTGATTACATGTAAATGAAGGGGAATCTTTCGCTGAACATCTCAGCCTGACCCGTAAAGACCTCCCAGTCGTCGATCATTTCAGTTTTCCCTCCCACTCACTCCCTTTCTGATAGGACCATCCTTAGACTCCCACACTGCGACAGCCGAATCTGGCGACAAGCTGGATGAACAATACTTCGTCTTCCGCCAAGGAAGCTGACATCCCAGAAGACACAGCAGTGAGTTCTTCAATTTCAAGTGACCTTCCTTCCCATTCCTGACTCAGTTCGCAGCCCCTCTCCCTCCCTTTCATTCCTCAGAACAATATTCTTTCAGTTGCCAATCAGATTCAGTCATCACCTCAATCAATCAGATGATGCACTGTACCTGTGTTTACTTGTCCGCACCTCGCTACGCTGCCGGCGCCTCCTCCACCCAGCCTCTTTATCTGTGCCTTGCCTTACCTCCCGCTCCAGTCCTGAAGAATTGGTAAGCCTCAGGCGTTTACTTCACTACTTCCTCATGCTGCCTGGCTTGCTGTACTCTTCCAACTTTCTGCTTGTCCACCTTGGCATTGAACAACTGCAGATTTTTGTTTTAAATCTGTTCATGTGCAATAGCCACTAGAGAATGAATGGATTGTTCTTCTTCTGAGCCAGTAGTTTCCTTGTGCTGAATGCCTTTATCATAATACTGCAAGTGCTTATTGAACTCATTTTATATAGCGTGGAAATATGTCGTGTCTCGTCGTACTGTTAGTTGCATGTTACCTACACGTTAACAGCACAAGCTTGCATTTTGTCCAGGTTTTGATAAGTTAGCAACTGAAGCGGTCACAAATTGAACTGAAGATTGTGTAATCTTCACTAAAGATCTTCTGGTTGAACTAAAGTCAATGATAAGGCAGCTGACGCTGAAGGAATTGCATTACAAAGGCCCACACCTCCTGCCTCACCTCCATCCAAGGCCCCAAAGGAGCCTTACGCATACAACAAGGTTCCAGCTGCACTTCCACAAATGTCAATTATTGCTCCCGTTCCTCCCAATGTGGTCTCCTTTACATTGGGGTACTGAACGTCTTTTCGCAGAGCACATTAGGAAACACCTCCGGGACGCCCGCAACAGACAACCCCAACGCCCCGTGGCTTAACGCTTCAACATTCCGTCCTACTCTGCCGAGAACATACAGGTCATGGGCCTCCTCCACCACCACTCCCTCACTGACCAAAATCTAGAGGAGGAATGCCTCATTTTCTGTCTTGGAACACTTCAACCCCAAGGCATCAACGTGGACTTCACCAGATTACTCATTTTCCCTCACCTCATCTGACCGCAACTCCAATCTGCCAGCTCAGCACCTACCTCATGAGCTATCCTACCTGCCAATTTTCATTCCCACCTATCCACTCCACTTTCCTCTCCGAACTATCACCTTCGTTCCCACCTCCATCCACCTGTTGCATTGTTTGCTACCTTCTCCCTAACACCACCTCTCCCATTTATCTCTCCACACCGAAGGCTCTTAGTCTCATTCCTGATGAAGATCTCCTTTTCGAAACCTTGATTTTCCTTCCACTTTGATTCTGCCTGACCTGCTGTGCCTTTACAGCACGAATCTAAACTTTACTCTGATCTCCAGCATTTGCAGACGTCAGTTTCGCCTTGAAGATGTATCTTATCGAGGAAATCACCCCGAGGATTCGCTACAGACATATTCAGGGTTTGGGAAGTTTAATGTAAACCAGGCATATTGTCTCCTGAATGACCTAATCATTGGACTATTTACAAATGATTTGCATTTGGCTGACTGGCCTCCTCCACTAACCGCACATCAGGCTCCAGGCTGAACGACCTTATCCTGTTCTGATGTAACTCAAAAACACATTGACCAAATCTACTAGCCGAGGAGAAAGTGAGGACTGCAGACGCTGGAGATCAGATTGGAAAAGTGTAGCGCTGGCAGGCAATATCCGAGGAGCAGGAATGTCCTGAAAAAGGCCTTATGCTTGAAACGTCGATTCTCCTGCTCCTCCGATGCAGCCGGATCAGCTTTCTCACGCCCACAGGTTTACACGACAATATCCTCCTCAACATTCCTGGTAAATTTATCAATACTTCACTCAATGTGTTAGGCACGATCTGCCACGCAGAAAGCCATGCTGATACTGCTAATCTATCCTTGCATTTCCAAATGCATGGACATCTTATCCCTCAGAATCTTCTCAAGTAACTGACCTACCATATACATTAATCTTACTGGTATGTAGTTCCCAAGCTGTGTCGCACTCTTCCTTGAAGAAGGGAACGACAATTGCTACCCTCCAGTTTTCCAGGATCTCACTTGTGGATAATGATGATTCGAAATTACCATCCAGAGGCCCTACAATCCCTTCGCTAGCCTCTTGACATGTTCCTGGATATACCTGATCAAGACCAGGTGATTTACCAAACTTCAGACGTTCACATATGTCCAGCACCTTCCCTTCTGTTATATGGACTGTTGCCAAGACGACACCACGAACTCTATCAATTTGCCAAGGCTCCACGGTAAATACAGAGGAAAATATTATATAGAACATAGAACATCGAACATAACAGCGCATTACAGGCCTTTCGGCCCTCGATGTTGTGCCGTCCTGTCATACTAATCTGACCCCATCCCAAATACACTATTCCACATACGTCCATTTGCCTGTTCAATGACGACATAAATGCATTTAAATTTGGCCAATCTACTTTCGATGCAAGCAAAGCATTCCATATCCTTACTACACTCTGAGTAAAGAAACCACTTCTGACATCTGTCTTATACTTACGCTCCCCCCCCCCCCCACCACCATTTTAATGTTGTGTTCCCTCGTGTTTGCCGTCCCAATACTTGGAAAAAGGCTCTCTCTGTCTACCCTATCGAACCCTCTGATTATCTTGTATGTCTCTTTTAAGTCACCTCTCAACCTTCTTCTCTCTAACGAGAACAGCCTCAAGGCCGTCAGCCTTTCCGCGTAAGACATTCCTTCATACCAGGCAACATCCTAGTAAATCTCCACTGCACCATTTCCAAAGCTGCACATCCTTCTCATAATGTGGTGAACAGAATTGTACACAATACTCCTAGTGTGGCCTTACCAGAGCTTTGTACAGCTGCAGCATAACCTCCTGGTTCTGGAACACAATCCCTCTATTAATAAAGGCCAAAACAATGTATTCCTTCTGAACAACCTTGTCAATCTGTGTGACAACTTTCAGGGATCTGCTCCATGGACACGAGGTCTCGCTGCTCATCTGCACTCCCAGGAATCCTACCATTTCCCCAGTACTTTGCATTCCGATTACTCCGGCCAAAGTGTATCAACTCACAGTTGTCCACATTAAACTCCATTTGCCACCTCTCAGCCGAGCTCTGCATTCCATCTATGTCTCTCTTGCCCATTCTACGCTTCCTAAATCATTCCTACTTGCATCGTAATTTCCCTTACTCCAGCTATAACTCTTGCTCTGTGGAATACACCTATCCCTTTCCATCACTAAAGTAAACCTGACAGAATTGTGATCGCTGTCTCCAAAGTGCTCACCTGCTTCCAAATATAACACCTGGCCAGGCTCGTTACCCTGTACTAAATCTAAAGTGACTTCGCCCCATGTAGGCCTCTCCACATACTGTGTCAGGAAGTCCTGCTGCACACACTGGACAAACACTAACCCATCTATAGTACTCGTACTGTAGTGATCTCAGTCAATATTTGGATAGTTGAAGTCCCCCTGAAAACAACCCTGCCTCTCTCGCTCCTATCGACAAGCAACATCTCTGGGACTATTCGGAGTCCTAGAGAAAACTCCCAGCATGGTGACTTCTCCTTTCCTGTTTCTAACCTCAGCCCATACTACCTCAGTTAAAGAGTCCACAGACTTCCTTTCTGTAATTGTAATATTTTCCCTGATAACAATGCCACACCTCTTTTGCTATCTTCTCTGTTCTTATTGAAGCATCTGAATCCCGGAACCTGCAACAGCCATTCCTGTCCTTGCTCTATCCAAGTCTCCGTAATAGCCACAACACCGAAGTCCCATGTACCAACCCACTGTGCCAGTTCACCCACTTTATTTCGGATGCTCCTCGCGTTGAAGCACACACACTTCAAACCAGGTTCTCGCTTGCCAGTGTCAGGCACTTGATTTAGTACTCCATACTCTCATCCTCTTCTGTACCTGTCCTCCAATTTTGGTTCCCATCTCCCTGCTGCATTAGTTTAAATCCACCTTAATAGCTTTAGTGAATTTCCCACCCAGGTTATTGGTACCCCTCTTGTTGAGATGAAAACCATCCTGCTTGTAGAGGTCCCACCTACCCCAGAAAGAGCTCCAATTATCCAAAGGCCCGAAACCCTCCCTCCTGCACCATCCCTGTAGCCACGGGTTCAACTCGTTTCTCTCCCTTTCCTCACCTCAGTTGCACGTGGCACGGGTAGCAATCCAGAGAAAACAACTCTGTTTGTCCTACATCTAAGCTTCCATCCTAGCTCCCTGAATTTCTGCCTTAAGTCCCCATCTCTCTTCCGACCTATTCACTGAGGACGTCGTCCAACTCTTTTGGTTCAGCACATACATGTTCATTTCGGACATGTGGGAGCCCTGTTCTCTCTCGAGTTATTATATTGTTCCCTTTAATTAAAGTAAAACACCTCTTTAGATTCAACCTAATTTCCTTAGCCATTTCCTGCCCATTTTTCTCCCTCCTGCTTTCTTTCCTCATTAAATTTCTGTATTCCTATATTACTCCAGTGACTACCTGGAGCCCGACCTCCTGTACCGGAGTCATGCCTCTTCCTTTGCCGGCCAAAACCTTAATACTGCTGTCATCCAGCGTTCCTTATCCCTGCTAAACTTACCCTTCACCCTCACCGGAACACTCAGATTTTGAACTCCAGCTGTCTCATCTTTAAAGGACATCCACTTGCCTGAAAACAAGCGACTCCAATTAAACCATGCAAGCTCCTGTTTTTTCCACCTAAATTTGTCTTTCACAGATCTAGAACTTGAACCTGTGGCCAGTTTTGTTCCTTCCCATAATTACTTAGCAAATACTAGAACTGTGGTCACTGTTTGCAAAGCACTCCTCCGCTGTCACATCCATCACATGTCCTGCCCAATTTCCCAAGTGCAAGTCGAGTTTTGCCGCTTCCTGTTTGATGAATCTTCCCTCAATGACAAAACAGATCCCATCCCATCTCAGTGTTTAACGCTCTTACAATCCCAGTTTATGAAAAGAAAATTAAAATCTGCTGCAAAGGCATCACTATTGTTCCTCTAAGTTTCTCCTATTTCATTGCATATTCATTCCACTAATTTCTGTTGACTAATTGGGGAACATAGTACAACCCAATAATATGTCAATCCCTTTCTTATTTTTAGCTCCACACACAAAGCCTGCCTGCATGGTATTTTTTTTATTTCATCACGGATTACTGTTCTGATACACATCTTAATCAAAAATATAAGTTTCTCTTCCTTTCCACCTCCGCTGTCCCACCTGAACCACCCACACTCTGGCACATTTAGGTGCCAGTTGTGCCGCTCGCAAACGTATATTTCTGTATTAACCATGATATCCCAGTCCAAAGTCCAGAGTTCAATGGCATTACCTGCCACTCCGCTTGTATATAAATAAATGCAATTTCATCGAACAGACATTTCTTTTTCTCTGCCTGTTCCAACTGGCCTGTCTCTCCAACTGACTATTTCTGAATGCTGTATCTCATTCCAGATTCGCTCATGGCTCCCGACTGTTGAGGATCACGCAACCCCACAACTTCGATCTCCCCGACCCGGCTAATCTGGATTAACTCCCCAATCCCCGATCACTTCCAAAACTAGCAAAGCTGGCCACTGAGATATTGGTGCCACCAACAGTTCAGATAAGCTCAATCTCTCTTGAACAAGTCACCTCTGCCCCACAACGATCCTAATGATTAATACATCACAATCCCTGCCCACGCACCAAATCTTCAGCTGTGCATGCCGCGGCCACATTCTCCTGTTCTTATATTCACTAGGACATGACACTGGGAGTAGTCAGAAGGTTACCTCCGTCAAAGTCCTGCTTTTTGATTTTTTTTATCACTCTCTCATATCACTACATAGAAATGACCACATACCTACCTCGGTCCTTTGTGGAAATATGCACAGTGACTTATGGTGGTTCACCGACCCCTTTGAGAACGTTCTGCAGTCGCTTTGAGACCTTGCCACCTGGGAGGCAAAACACCACCCTGGATTCTCGTTTGTGGCCACATGATCTCCTTTGTGCCTCCTTAAGTATCGAGTATCCAACTTCTACGGCCCTCATAAACACTACCATTTCTCTCTGTGCTCCAGAAAAACTGGTAGTGCCATCAACACAGCTACTGCTGCTTTCTTTGGAATGGTAATACTCTGCTCTCCCCGCCCCGCCCACGCCCCTTCTCCCACATTACCAAATATGGTATATTTGCTTTCCAGGGGAATGGACACAGGGAATTCGGGCATTCTCTGCCTACTCGTTTTGCCTTTCGTGCTGGTAACCCAGCTACCATATGCCTGGAATGCGTCAGGCAGCAAGGACTTATACGCTTAATGGTAAGGTCCTGGGGAGTGTTGCTGAACAAAGACACCATGGAGTGCAGGTTCATAGCTCCTTGATAGGGTAGTGAAGAAGGCGTTTGGTATGCTTTCTTTTATTGGTCAGAGTATTGAGTACCAGAGTTGGGAGGACATGTTGCGGCTGTACAGGATATTGGTGAGGTCACTGTTGGAATATTGTGTGCAATTCCGGTCTCCTCCCTATCGGAAAGAAGTTGTACAACTTGAAAAGGTTCACAAAATACTTACAAGGACGTTGAAAGAGTTGAAGGATACGAGCTGGGGCCAGTTTCCCTGGAGCATCGGAGGTTGAGGGGTGACCGTATGGAGGTTTACAAATCATGAGGGGCATTGGTAGGATAAATCGACAAAGTCTTGTCCCTGTCTTCGTGTAGTACAGAACTAGAGGGCATTGGTTTAGTGTGAGAGGGGAAAGATTTACCAGGGACCGAAGGGGAATCTTTTTCACACAGAGAGTAGAACATGTATGGAATAAGCTGCCAGAGAAAGTGGTAGAGGCTGACACAATTGCAAGAGGTGAACAGGTAAGGTCAATAATCTCAAACCGTGCATTGTTCCTTGGGTCAAGGATATTATAGTTGTTACAGAAACATGGCTAAGGTAGGTACGTGGTGTGACCACCTCACTCAATCTCTTATCTGTGGGCGGCACGGTGGCACAGTGGTTAGCACTGCTGCCTCACAGCGCCAGAGACCCGGGTTCAATTTCCAGGTTTCCTCCGGGTGCTCCGGTTTCCTTCCACACTCCAAAGATGTGCAGGTCAGGTGAATTGGCCATGCTAAATTGCCCGTAGTGTTCGGTAAAGCGTAGATGTAGCGGTATGGCTTCGTCGGTGCGGTGTGGACTTGTTGGGCCGAAGGGCCTGTTTCCACACTGAAAGTAATCTAATCTATGCAGTGCTCAGCATCTCGAGTGATTCTGAGTGCATCCAGCTCCAGAAGCAGTTCCCTAACTCTGTCTCCTATCAGCTGAATCGGGGTTCACTTCCTACATGTGTCGTCATCATAATGATGGACTTTACTCTGAGCTTCCACAACCTGCAGGAAAAATATGCTATTACCCTGACTGACATCTCAACAGTGAGAAGACTAAAGAGACAATTTAAAACGACGTTACGCATGCTTCCATGTAACGTTCGCTGAGCTGGTGCTCTCCAAAGCCTGTCTGGTCAGACCCTTCCTGATTACACTGCTACTAACAAATTTTGCATCAGCACATCTCGCTTTTTGCTTTGGTAACGAAAGGAGAAAGACACGACAGTGATGTAACATTTGCGTGCTCAGCTCTTCCTGAAACCAGGTTCACGAAGACCTGATCTTCAATGCAAATGACTGCTTGGACAGGAAGTGAGTTTTGCTGAGGTTTTCCTTCGTGTAGTGGCGACTGTGTTGATGCAAATCTTACCAGAGAGCCAATCATTGTTGACGCAGTCCTCTGCTGACCCTTCCGATTTGTATTGCATTCATGCATTCCTTGAATCCGTTGATTGTATGCCAAAGCATGACTCACTCCAGCCGGGCAGAGTTTGGTACTTCCATGAATACAATGGTATCAGAGAAACGTATACCTTAAGACTGGGGAGCAACATTATTCTATCCGCTCAGTATGTCTGCCTTGCCATTGAATTTGTTCTGATAATTCTCCATTCCACTTACCTGCATTTGCTCCGTAACTCTTGTTTTAAATAGTTAGCTGCCTCAGACGTGAACTTATTTTATGATCCATAATCAACAAACTTCAACATATTCCAAAATTATTTCCCTAACACTGATGTAAGACCTGATGGTCATAATTCCGTGGTTTACTTATGGTCCTCTTTGTGGAAGTTGAACCTGTGTTTGATGCTACGCAGTTCTCTAACACCTGCTCTCTGGCCAGATGCAAAATAAATAGAAAATAAAACTATTCAGAGAATGTAATCTCCTCCTCACCACCCACATCAGCCTAAGATAAACTCATCTAGATATGAGGATTTGTTTATTCCTAAAGATCCAGGTCTTCCTTGCCCTCCGTATAAAACTGCTTAATTTCAAATGATCACTGTCCCTGATTCGAGTGACTTCTTCTCCAATATTAAGACCGATATGAAGTCCTCTTCTAACAAGTTCTCCGGCTTCATGTCTCCTTAGTCGCTAATGCCCATCATTTTTTCCTTATTAGTGTCTACCTCTTAAAAACTGATGGAATATCTTGCGATTTTTGCTAACCTCGCGTGCTAATGCTTTATCATGCCGTCTTTTTGCTCTTCATCTAACTTTCTTAAGTTTAGCACGGCAACTTCTTTACTATTCGAGTAATTACAATGGAATGCTCACTTTGTATCGTATCTGGTTTCATGTTCTCTTTCCGGTTTCGAACAGTTCTGAATATTAGTAGACAGCCAAGGTTCTATTGGCTTGTTTCCCTAAATTTCATGTTCAGTGTAAGACGTTGAGTCGACACTTCCATCAATTCAGTTTTGTGCCTGGGGCCTCCCCCTACTCCCAACTCCACCCCACAACCCGACACTGTTCTGCTACAGTTTTGCACAGATCATGCCTTACTTTGAATAGACAATGGCCCGCATTCCAGAAAACTTGAATTTCAGATATTTTTTTCCCTCACTAAACAAACGTAAAATATATGACGTTACCCTCACTGATGTGGGAATGCTTTCCCAATCCTGCCTAGAAAACCGAACGAAATTGTTGCATCTTCCAAATGTTAATATAAGAAACTGTCTGGAATAAATTTCGGTACATCTGTCCTCTCTTAATAAAAATTCTCCCTGCCCAAATAAATGCTGGGAAATGAAATCCGTGAATATAATTATCCAGTTATTGCTTTTGTAATGTGAATAGTGACTTGGATATCTATCTGTTCCTGTATTTTGTTTTACCTGGTGCTCTATAATATATGAGCTGAAAAATGTGTTGCTGGAAAAGCGCAGCAGGTTAAGCAGTATCCAAGGAGCAGGAAAATCGACGTTTCTGGCATAAGCCCTTCTTCAGGTCCTTGGATGCTTCCTGACCTGCTGCGCTTTTCCAGCAACACATTTTTCAGGTCTGATCTCCAACATTTGCGGTCCTCACTTTCTCCTGCTCTATAATGTATCCCAAATGGTCTGTCTTTCATTGTTTTGATCTTACCCTTCACTCAAAAAGACACATTTGAAGACCTTCCCAAGATATCATCCGTCCTTACTGCAATAACTCACTTCATAATTAATATTGCAACGCCACCGCCCCTTTTACACGTCTCATGTCTTGCTTCGAGTTAAGTACTACAATATATTGAGTGACCATTTTCAACTTCCCTCTATTAAGTCAGTATGCTGACAAAAAAGTCACACTTCCACATGCCAGCTCATTCTCTTATCACGTGTCTGTCCGATAATATTCCCAGAATGAAGGTAAATCACATTCATCCTGGAATGTAACAACCGTAATACATTGTAACTCGACTTTTTCAGTCATGCACTGTTTGTTATCAGGCTGCCCAATCAATGAAACAGTCATGCAACTCTGGGACTGAATGAATATTTGTTAAATTATAGGATCTATGAAAAAGCAAGTATTTATCAAATGCAACTTTCCAAAACTGAGCAGACAATTCCCGTACAAGGAGTTTTGCACGATTAATTCCCTTCTCATTGAGCAGAGGGGACAGCCCTCAGTAATGGAGAAGGTGAAGGCTGCAGATGCTGCAGAGTCAAAATCGAAACGTGTGGCGCTGAAAATGCACAGCAGGTCAGGCATTATCTGACCATGAAGAGAACCAACATTTCAGGCGTAAGACCTTCATGAGGAATGCACTGGTGCCTTCCCATGTTTTCCATTCCTTGATTCACAGGATATTCCAACCGGCATTTATTCAAGAAGGCATCACCGTTTATAACATTGAACGGCAATAATTTCTTTGAATAGACGTTATGGAGTAAACAAGTTGACGTGAAGCATAGACTTTTTCACACAGCTTGCGGATTCACATCAAGTGTTGAACGTGTGAATGAGTGAGGTGTGTAATATCAGGAGACTGGGGAGATGTGTTAGACCAACACTTCCAGTTGTGTTGCATATTGTTACATTCAACTGACTGACCGTCCAATGTGTATGTGCTGACCTACACCAAATACTTTCCAACACGTTCAGTTGTGAAAGTGATTCATGGGTTGCGTTTTGCTCCGGTGTTCTTCATATCTACTCCGTTGGGTAACACACGTATTAATCTGTGGCCATCGACACAATGTGAAACTTCATGTTGATATTGGCGAATATGAAGGTGACAGTTATGAGATATGGTTTCAGAAGGTTCACTGTGAGACGCAAGGTGCTGCAGAAGACTGTCCAAATGTCAACGACTTCAGTCAGTGCCTGGTCCAGGATGCAGATTGAGGATTTTGGGTAGCGTAACAGATGTCATTAACATAACTAACTTGTGCGTTGTGATCCTGGCACGCTATGTCTATATATCTGATTCCTGGACGAGACATGGGCTGAAGATGAATGCATAAGACAGGGTTGCTGGTCATTCATTGCCACCCAATTTGGAAGGCACTTGTACCTGCACAGACGATAGTGATTACCTGTTGGAAAGACTCCACACTACCTAAGGTGGATTACAAATTATTTATTGTCAGAAAATGACTGAATTCCTTCCCTGAACCAGAATGGAAGCCCCATCACAGATGAAGATATCGGCATCTGAGAGGTAGCACATAATGGCAGGGCATGGCCTTTGGGAGGTAGGACAAAATGGCACCTGCAAAGTGCACAAAAGAACTTCTGCATTGCTAAATTAAAATTGCTCTCAACCAGTCAGAAACAAGAAACCGTAGTCTGATATAATTCCGACAAATAAAAAAGAAATAGCAACGGATGTAGGACTGAATGGTTCCATATATGGAAATTCTACAATTAGTCCTGAAAGCTGTGTAAATAAATAACCACGTTTGCAAGATGCAAGATGAGGAAATACTAAACCACATATTGCAAGCTTTGAAAAAGAGACATAAACAATTACACCTTAATCAATATCATTGTTTCAAATTCCTAGCCATGAAGGAATTATAATTATTCATTGGTTCTAACTGTGCCATCATGCTCCATGTCTGATGATAATAAATGTATATTTATCACTGTACGTTTGTTGGAATTTTTTGATTGAAAAGAACATTTCATACTTCTGTGTGAATCAGATGCTGCCAACCCAGTGCTGTAACATACAATAAACAATTGTCTGCATGTTGGACAAAGAGTCGTTTACAGCTGAGTTAATTGACCGACCGTGGAACCGAAGAGACTTATATATCATCATAGATCATCATTTGGTGTCTTGACTCAAATCGTTACAGACAGACCATCGGCAGCGGCGTAAGTGCCTTGAGTCGACCACGATTAGGTGAAGTGGAATTGGCCATCCAGAAGTGAGTATTTCCTCCTCCGTTTAGTTTTCCTCTCACTTATTTTAGGGTGCGTGCGACCCTTCACTGACTTTGGTCCTGATACAACCCGACAAAATAGTGGTCACAGAAATTTACATTTTAAGAAGGTTTGACATTGAAAACTGGTTTTAGAATTATACATAATTTGGAGATTTAGTTGAGGCAAATGTTTAAGAAAAAAAGTCTTTGAAGATGATAAGTTTTGGAAGTATGCGTAATGCCTAAATTCAGATAAGAGAAAAAGGTTCGGATTCTAAAACGGAAGTCTGATGTGACACCTATCAATTCTTTAAATTCCGAAGCAGAATGCTGATGGGACACTGTCTCAATGATAAATTGTGACATGAGTGAAAAGTGTGTCGGATTTCAAAAACGGATGTTCAATGGGACACCAGTGAGTTGTTTAGATTCCAGAACCGAATGCTGATGGGACACTGACTCTGTGATAAAGGCATTTTATACTATTGTGCGAGAAGACAGATATCACGATATACCGTAACGGTACGACAAACTGAGAGATTACACAAAAGGTGTTATATGAAAGGTGGTTCAGGTTAAAAAATGGAAAATTTAGATAAGAAGCAAAGGTGATTCGGTTTCCAACATTAATTCCGATGGGCCACCACTCAGCAGTTTAGATTCTGAAACTGAATTCTGATGGGACACTGACTCTGTGATCAATCAGCCAAAAAAAATGAAATTATTAAAAAGTTGTGAATTTTGCTTATTAAAGCAGATTGCTGAGGGAAACATTTATAGGGACTGAATTAATTGGACAAATTGAAACATAAGGTGGAAGTTGTGGGTTGCGAGGATATGCATACATATATACATATATTCCTGCATTAAAGACTAGTAATACGGCATTAAAAACTTGTCCACAGTTGAATGATAAAGGAGGAGATTGTTGTCGAATATGCGCGGTGTGTGTCGTTCTAAGAGAGAGAGAGAGAGAGAGAGAGCAGTTTGTTTCCCTCCAGCCTGTAGAAGATTTAACTTACGGTTGTTTGTTTTTTGAATGAATATTTATTTTTTTTGTTTGAATTTTTGCGTCTGTTTTCTTGAGCTCAAACCATTGCCCATCAAACAGTGCGAGCACTCAACAATCACTTTGCATATTTCTTATGGTGCTCAAATGATGCATCTTGCAAAATATCAGTCTTTTACTCCTGTAGGCCTGACCAGAGCCCCTGCTGAATCCTTTCAATAACTATAGTAACAAAACCTCTCTCATATGCATAAAAACGGGCTATTATTTCTTCGGGCTATTATTTCTTGGTGGCGAAGATGTTCCCCAAAAGGTTGCTGTTGGAACTCTTGTTCCCATAACAGTACCTTGTCCTGGCCAGTGGACAAGTTAACGGAACCTTCATCTAAGGAGGACCCAGTGGTCGGTCCCAGCCGACTTTTGCTCCTAGTGGAAGTATCCCAAGGGACTTGGGATCAACTCACCGCACTTGATAGGCTGGGGAATCCTGAGTGCCTTGCGTTTGGGAGGATTGGCAGGGGTAACAAGTCAAAAGAACAGCAACTACCTCATCTGCAGCCTGACTATTCTTGGAAATAAGACCAATAAGGCTCTGGAACAAATAACACTGGGATGATCAGACACGCATCTTTCCTCTATGCAGAATCGGTACGCCTTAGACTATGTAGCATCACAAGAATGTGGGGTCTGAACAATTGTCCATGACAAATGCTTTATGGGCGTTCCCCACTGAACTGATAATATTACCAAGACACAAAACGAAATCAAGGTCTTCCTTGATGAGATGAGGGAAGGGACCATTTGGGGAAACTATGGATTGTGCTCATGGCACAATTGGTTTATCAATTTTGATATATATATTTGAATCATTCTCCTCTGTCTGTTTGCAGGCATTGCTACTGTTAAGTGCGTTAAATTACTAAACATATGAGGTCCCTTCGTGTTGTACGTTCGCCACAGAACATGCTCCTTTTGCAATCTGAAGGCTCACCCCCATGTGTTTATAACGATGATAAATGTGACCAGGTGAACAGCAAAGAGGATGTTAACGTTTGTAATCACTTGAAAGACATTTGTTTGGATTAATCTTCTCTTTTAGTGATCCCATATGAGGATACGGGCCTCTGGGCGGTAGCACAAAATGGCAGGATATCGGCTTCTGGGAGGTAGGACAAAGTGGTTCTGCAAAGTGCACAAAAGAACTACTGCATTACAACATTAAAATTAGTTCTCAACCAGTCAGACATAAGAAACAGCTGATTGATATAATTCAGATTAATAAAAACTAAAATAACAACGGAGGTATGGCAGAATAGTTCCCGACGTTGAAATTCTACAATTAGTTCTTGAAGCTCACCACATTTGCAAGCTGTGAAACAAATTACATAAACCATTACAACTTTATCAATATCGTTGGTTCAAATTACTACCCATGAAGTAATTTTAATTATTCATTGGTACTAACTTTGCGATCATGCTCCATGTGTGTTGAAGATAAATGTACATAAACTTAATTCCAACTCTGTAAGATTGTTGGATCCTTTTGATTGCCATGAACTTTTCATACTTCTGTCCGAATCAGATGCTGCCAACCCAGTACTGTAGCATACAATAAACTATTGTTGCATGTTGGACAACGAGTCGTTTACACGTTTGCTGATTACCAATCGTGGAACCGAGTGATTTATAGATCATCGTAGATCATAACAGGCAGCTGCGATGTTTAGTACCCTGTGCGTTTAGTCAGATCTTCAACATATATTTTCAACATCGGTCATGATTGCAATGTGATGGATTTATTGACCCGAACAATATTTTAATATTTGTTGTTTCATGAGTTGACTAAAAATAAGATATGGAATATGATTAGTCAACTTAACGTTAACTCCATCGTTTCTGAAAACAATTAGCTTGATTGAATATTTATGGAACTAAAATAGAAATCCCGTTCACATTTTAGAGAAGAAAAGAAGTGTACTTTTTTTCTACATTGAACAAAGTACATACGTTCTGACTATTGCGGTGTTCCCAATTACATATTCAATTGCAGGATCCAAATTAATATATATCCTCGGATTCACATCTGGAAAGTGGTTGGTCTCTGAGAGATTATGTATTCAAACTGAGCAAACGATTGAACAAACAATCGTAATTTGTGCTCTTGTGTATTTAGTTATAATTTATCATTTAAATTTCTCGCTGAAATGCACGAGCTTCAACAATTTCCTGACACTGTCTAAATGACAATAATTCAACATGCACTAAAATATTAATATCAATAAACGGTTGTGCTATTAATTTGTAGTGAAAAATAATTATGAAACTTATGTTTTGTGGAAATATTGATATTTAATCTGAAATTTGGTGAATGAGAATACGTGAAAATGATTAACATAAGCTCATGTGAGTGAAGAATCAAACCTGTTCGAAGAGTTTTGTGCCAAAACAATGAAATATACGCTTTAGTAATTGGGGCACAACATTTATAATATTCATTTTCAGAGTTATCATAATGAGGCTGCTCTTGCAACATCTGTTTCTCAAATGGCAATGTTGCAGCAAATATGACCAAATATAATTGGATGCTGACTTTTATTAGCTTCTTCACAAGATAGAGTAAATCTTTTGTTATGACATGGCGGAGAACCCTTCTGCTAATTAAACCAAACACTGAGAAAAGCTCATCTCACCTCGTGATCGGGTAAAGTATGAATGATAGAGAACTTCCACATTTCGCTATTTAAGAAGAAAAAATTAAATTATTATTTAACTCTAAAAGTGAAAATTAAACCAGAAGTGTTTCCAACTCAAAACCTCATTTCTCTTAATTGCTTTATATGTGCCTCCTTTTCGCAACATTGTACTGTTCCATAAAAGTCTACATTGAAATTGCATCAACTTAAATTCAAAACCAAACAGTGTTTGTCTACTACGGAGTCTGCCTGGATCATATTTTCGGCCTTTTGTTTTGAAGATGTTTCAAATGAAAAACGTACCTTGCTGGCAATTACTCTGCAATGGCATTTGGGTTTACTGGCTACCTTTCAAAATATCTATTTGTTTATACCCCTCACAACAGATTATCTCATTTTTTCGAGGTTGGGAAAAAAATAAGACATTCAAATTTGATTGGGTATAAATATCTAGGGGTAGAACTGAACTTTTTTGATAATTTCGAACCGTTGCCAAAACAACAACCAAAACTCAGGTCTTTGTTTCACAGCCATTTCCTATACATTTTCATTTTTCCAGGACATTCTGAGTCTGCTAGTCGGTCATATGACAGGTACCTGAAAACCCTCAGTGCAAAACAGCTTTCACTCTACCTTAAAGGCCAAACACACGCCTTCAACTCCATAACATACCCCCCTCAAGAATAAACTGAAGCATAACAATGTAAAGAACTTAATTTCTTCCTAGTTTTGAAACCCATTACAATGAAATTCATAAGACATGAATCTCTATTTGTAATCATTTTTGCATGCACGCAAACGCGAACACAAACACACATTAAATAACGTTTGTGTATGTTCACTCTTGTCCATATGTTATCCGTTAATTTGGCGATTACGCATCTGCTATCACATTCTTACGAACTGCAACATGTCTAAATTGTAAATCAAAAGACTGTAACTAAAAACTGCAATGAAGTAGCGAGACATTCTGGTCTTAATATCGTTTCAATAGTGTCAGAGGATTGACATCCGTGCACACAACCGTCTCCAATGCATTGTTCGTCACATTCGCATTAAAATGCTTTTATGCCAGTACCAAAGCCAATAATTTCTACTTGATGGAAGAAAATTTTTTTCTTGTGGGTGTTGAGTTTCTTTGAAAAGGACCAACTGACCTTTTAATTCCATCATTATCTTCCTGTGGCAGTATCTTTCCAACTCTTATGTTGCATCGATTGCAACATTGAAAGGTTCTTAAAAAGATGATGCAGCTAAAACTGGCGAAGTTGTTCATACTTATTCTAAAATGCCAAATGCCTGTTGACATTGTACTGTCCACCGGAATTTTATTCTTCTTCAATAAATCTGTTGGCTGTATGAGGACAGTGCTGCAATTGGGAATAAACTTCCGGGAGAATCAGTTTTCCCAAAATTCCAGCACCTCTTTGTTCGGGGTTGACAGCTGGATTTCCTGAATGGTATTCGACTTTGTATTTCTTGGGTCAACTTACTTTCCATGTGCCAATGTTTTCGCGAATTCTGTTTTCTTTAAGTTTATTTTAAATTTTGCAACTCTTAATCATTAAAAGAGCTCTCCCAGCACTAACATGTGATCTGTCCATCTCTCACTAAAGTTCGCTACATCAACAAATTGGATTGCACAGTTTGATGAACCAGCCAGAATTCTGTTCACGAGTCTTTGTATTGTGGTTGGTGCGCTCTTAATTAGAACTGAATCAGCCCATTTTGGGTTACAAATGCAGAATCATCATTTGCATTCTCTGGTAATTTACCCGCCAATAACCACGCAGTAAGTACAACTTCGTAATGTAACTGGCTTGTCTAACGTTTTCTGTACAGTACTCCAACCTTGGTATACGGCATTGACGTTCTGTTACTCCACACAAAGTCGATGATGCCCGTCAGGTTTGGGAAACAAAGCATTTCGCGAAATCCACTCGCTCTGACGCAGTTCAATGATATCCTTGTTGAGCATTGCATCCACTTCCTTCTGGACCTATTTGGCTTTCAAAGGATTAAGCCTCAACGGGTATTGGTTCTACATCATGTACAATAGCACTCGTCCTCCCCATCATATTCCAGCATATGTCCTCATGCTGCTGCATCAAGCTTTCAATTGAGCTTTAACCTTCTGAGGCAGATACTTCACGATCCTATCCCATTCTTCAAGGATATCCTCGTTATTGAACGTATATTGAGTTACGTTAAAGTTCTTGACATGTGAATTTCATTCCTCAATCTGCAGAGCAGTAAAGCAAACCTGTTTCGCCACTTCCCTCCCTCTCTTATAAGAAAGTTACAACATGATCAGGTGACGGTTTTTTTTCTATCCGACATCTTTACCAGTCTTTTTTTTATCTGAATCAACTTTTTTCTCAGTTTCATAGGGACCACAAAACCGAACTCCTGCAACTGGTAACTCTACTAATGCGTCATCCTCATGGGAATACATCCGAATTTCAGAGATTTTATCTGACATCTGCTTCATTTTCTTCAGCTGTGCCCTCTTCAGTTTATATTCAGCTAACTCACCTACCCAATTTCATCTCACCGTCACCTCTGATAAACAATCCAAGTTTGAGATCTCTGACTTCGGTCCTGTTATTGTTTTATTTTCTCTTTAATTATACCCGAAGGAGCCTCTCACTTCTTATCTGAATACTCATTCAAATGGAGTAAACTGGGTCGATTTATTTTGGTCATATCTAGTGTCAAACAATACGAGTGGAATACATTTAACCCAATCATTAGGGTAATTCATGACTTTAAGCTCTTAACACGGTCTTGAATGTTTGATGCACCCTTTCCAAAGCTCCATGAAATTTAGAATGATAGGCACTTGATTGAAAGTGTTGCATGCCTAAGCTATCCATGACTTCCTTAAACCACTGAGCAGTAAAGCTTGGCCGTTCATCCGATTGAATCCCTCCAACTAGCCCAGACTGTGTGAAGAAAGCCAGTGAAGCCTCCAACACCCTTTTTCCCCTTAAATCATTGGAATGGAATTTTTCCAGAAATCTGGCAGATGCATCCATTATGGTGAGCAAATGCTTGTTTCCACTTTTAGTTCTCAGGAGGGGAGCTGCACAGTCAATCCTAACCCGCATGTAAATTTCTTCAAATGCACTAATTGTCAACAAATATGTTGGTTGTATTACTGCCTTTGGCTTACCTACTATTTGGTATGTATGCTATGTACGGCAAAACGTAACGACGTTCTTGTGCATTCCAGGCCAATAGAAATGTTTCTGTACCCAAGCCTGAGTATTCCATACACCAAGGTGACCTATACTGGTTATTCATATGTTACCTGCTGTCTGTATGCTGCGGGCGACGCCATCTAGTGCACTTCTTCCCATTACTCCACTGCGCTCACCTGCTGTGGTCCCGATTTCCGTGTTACAATTCTATGCTCGAGATAAATATCCTCAGGAATATTCTCCGACTTCTGCTCTGAATATGCATCAACATATGCATCTGTTATTGCCTCGTCTTTCTATCGTAAGTCCATTCTCTGATAGATGAAATACTTTTGCATAATCCTCTGCCTGTTCAAATTTTCCTGCATCATTTTGGCAAACAGGGGGTTTGCTAAGTGAACGGAAACTCCTTTCTCTTTCTCGTGAGTTTTCTTCTTCGTGCTGTGACTTATGATGGTGAGATATTGACTCTACACCGTTTGGGAAAATTCCAGTTATTTTGCATTTAACTTCTCAGTTCCCCAGTCTTCGCTTGGTTTCTCCACAACAAGGGATATCGCTCCTACCTTGGATCCTGTTAAATCGTTCCCAGGAAGAAACTGCATTTCTGGAACTAACAATCCGTCAATCAGTCCCACTGTTTCTTCTCCAATCTGGAGTTGCCACACCAACCTGACAGAGGGGGTAGAGAAATTGCTATCCATCCATTGCACAAATTAACACTCTCTCGTGTAACAGGTCAGACAGAGTGCAAATACGATCATCTCTTATTATTAGGAACTGGTTAGATCCTGTCACTTTGAAAACTGTAACTTATTTCCCTTCTCCCCCTGTCCTTTCTAAATAAACTTTACCCATAGAGGCGAAATCATTGTAGAGATCAGACACGAATTCCATACCCAGCCCCTCCCTTGGCTCTGCACTATTCTGCAGCTTCTCGACTATTCTCGTGGCTTCACTGACTAATTTCATTAATGCCACTGCCTTACACTTTTTACCAGGTATTTTCCCAGTGCCATTTTTTAATGATCAGCATTGAGATTTTACGTCCCACTTTACCACAGTGGAAATACCTGAGATATTTCGCCTCCTTTTAATCCTCTTGGGCTTCGTTTGAACCTGTGTTAGAGAATGTTCGTGCCCTCTAGCCTATATATTGTATTTAAGATTTCCCAGTCTTCCTGTTTCTATCCCTCACAGGAAAAGAATCCTGCCGATAGCTACACCTATCAGTATGGCCCAATGTATATATATATGTGCCACCTCTGTGCTGTTCCAACTTCTTGAAATATGGTTCATCCACATAAATTCTTATCATCTCAGTAAGTGACTTTTTAAACTCCTTCAGCAGAAACATCTCTCTAAAAGCCACATAAGTCATGTCTCCTTTTATGTCCCCCATCCATCTATCAAAATTACTATGTTTAATTCTTTCGCACTCAACATCAGTCTGACCTGGTTCCTTCTTTATGTTTCTTAACGAATGCCTTACACTTCTGTTACCAATTCAAACTCACTGAAAATGGCCTTTTTGACCTTACCATACTCTCCTGACCCCGAAACTGATAGCGCTGCATATGTATCACTAACTTTTTCTGTCAGCATAGTCTGAAATAGTATTATCCACATTATCCTCCGGCCATTCCATCTACCAAGTAGAAAATTAGGAGAACCGTTGCTGGAAATCAAAGTCAAAAACTGTGATGCTGTAAAAGCACAGTGCGTCAAGCAGCCCCCATGGAGCAGGAGAGTCAACGGTTTGAGCATGAGCTATTAATCAGGAATGAGTAGGATAAATGGTCTTTCGATGCTGTCTGATCGGCTGTACGTTTTCATCACCACATTTTTTGAATAACATGTTTTTTTAATAACAATTTTTCAAATGAAATCAAGGGAGCTTCGACATTTTTGTCATCAAAATGTGTCAGTGTTTTAACATATTTGTCGATATCATGACCTTCTCTCATCATCTTCTTCGTGTTACTGGACTTTCCTAAATAAATTCAGAAATTCTGAACTTCAGATCCCCTCTACCTTTCTTTTTTCTCGCACATTTATCTCACATTCTTCTCTCTCTCTCTCTCGTTGAAGAACCTTCTCTCTCTTTCTTTTTTCTCTCTCCCTGTGTCTTATTCTTTCCCTCTCTTTCTTCTCTCTCTCTGTGTCTTTCTCCTTTCCTTTTTCCTTTCTCTCTTTGTTAAACCGCCTCTCTCTCTCTTTCTTTATCCTTTAACTCAATTTTCCTCAAAGGCAATTTCAGTTTTTCTTTCTCTCCTGCACGTGTCTGTTTCTCTGACATATTTAAGTGTTTGAATACCTCCTCGATAATTTCAATCTTACTTTGGTCCGCGTTTGAATCCAATTCTATACCCTTTGCTCCTTCTAAAAGCATGGTCGTTTTCTGTCACTCCAAACGTTCTTCGCAAAATTCAGAATCATCTTCAAATCCCAGAACTTTGTTCCTAAATTTAAGAGTCATTGCTCTCATTTCTAATTTACCCAACCACAAGTAACGGAAATTAAGCACATTGTCTCGCCTACATTTTATTTACAGATCTAGGACTTCCGTATGCAAATGTTTGAATTTTCAGGTATCTTTCATACACAAATCGCTTCAAATCTGTGCCTACGTCAGACCGGATCTGTCTAAACGCGTCCAAATACTGGAGCCGAGCACGCAAACTGGTACAACACGGCAGTGAGCACTTCTGATAACTAAACCAACCACCCAGAAAAGCTCATCTCAACTCGTAATCTGTTAAAGTATAAGTGAAAAAGAACTCCAAATAACACTGTTTAAAGAAAAAAACATTTATTCTTTAATTCTAAAAGTGAACATTACACACCAACTATTTTCAATTCTAAGCCTCTTTATTTAAATGATTAGTGTCTGCCTCACACTGTATAAATTATACTGTTTCTATAAAATGTTATATTAAAATTACATCAACATACGTTCAAAACCACACAGCGGTTGTCGCCTACGATGTCCTTCTTTCAGGGGAATATCTCACTGGGTCATATTCAGTCTTTTGCTGCAATGATGATTTATACGGAGTGGTACTTTTGATACAGAGTGTATCACTGTCTGTGATTCTCGCGATCACACTTGATCTCACTGACGAACTTACAAAGTGTCTGTTTCTTTATATCTCTAACTTTGCATCATCTCATTGGTTCGAGGCGACCAAGAACAATAATTTCGAATTCGATGAGGATTTAGCTCCTGGGGAATAACTTGAATTGATTGGTTAAATATGAAATGTTGTGAAAACGGCTACACAAAACTCGGTCCTTGTTTCAGAGCCGAGCATTACATCTTTTCAACTCTCCAGTATACTCTGAGACTGCTCGTCAGCCACATGGCAGATCACCACAAACTCTAAGTGCGAACTTATTTTCACTCTATCTTGACGTATATTACACGAACTGAACTTCGTAACAATTTACCATATAGAAGGATGTGATTGGGTCATTTTCCAGACCTATCTCTGAAGACTATTAAATTCATATCTTTCAAATATATATACAGCTCTCTTTTGAATATTCATCCACAACTCTCCTCGCCAGTCCTTTCAACATCCTAACAATTCGCTCAACAAAGGCGTTGTTCCTCACCTCTCTTCTAGTGCTTTTGCTGACTCGTAGATGCTATAATGGCAGTTAACGGAAACAGATCATTCGTGTTTTTTCCTGCATTTTTTATCATCATGTTGTACACCAGAATAAGATCACATATTTGTCTTTTCAGATTCGGAAAAAGTAAGCACTATTTGTAGCATCCTTCCGTTAACTAAATCCTCCGCTCTTAAAAGGTTATTAGTATGCTTGCACAAAGTAATATGGTGTCACTTTCTCTCTCTCTCCCTCTCTCTCTCTCTCACTTTCTGTGTGTGAGCGTATCTGAGAAAGAGAGGGAGGGAGGGCAGTGAGAGAGAGAGAGAGAACACTTGTTTGTAATCTCTGGATTACTCCCGGTGCCACGTGGAAAGGAAGTCAGGATGAGGAAGGTAGCATTCGTTAACATGTGGTAAAAGAGCGAGGTCAAGGTTGAGTGTTTCACATATTTTGTACCTTTCGGATTTCTTCGAGAATAGGTGGTACCTTTGGAAAGAGGACAGTTGGCGGCTTAACTGCAGGAGCAACCTTATCATTGTGGGTTGTTTTCTAGTGCAAGGCAGGTGGATTTAAACTAATGTCAGTCAGGTCGGAAGCAAAGCGGCAGGTCAGAAAAAGAGCAGTAGGTAGAAGTGAAAAAAACGTCCTGAACGTCCAGTCAAATGACCATGACGAAGTTTTATCAGGCAAGATTTTCCACAGATTTAAGGAGTAATGGTGAGACCACATCGAGAGAGCTGTGGCGTAGTGACGTGAAAAGTAGACCAGAGAAGATTCACTCAGCTGATTACTGTGAGATACGTTTCTCTCAGGAGGAAATCTTTTCCAGACTGGACCTGGATCTGCTGGTGTTCAGGCAAATTACTGAGTTTAAACCCACAATATTCTGTGCAGTCTGGTCAAGTCGATGGCTGAAACAATATTTCGAATTGCACGAGAAATTTACACGAGTGCATGGACTGCAAAACAAGAGAGCATCCCAGTTGAAAGATGAATTTTTTTTTCTAGGGCCACAGTCAGATCGTCCTGATTTTGTCGCTTGGGGGAGTTGGTTCAAGTTGTCCAATCACTTTCTCCTGATCTTTGTTTCTACGGTTCTATTGTCTTTGCAAGATGAAAAATAATTTCAGCATTCTCGTGGCCATAAAGTCTCACTCTTTCAGAATTATAATCACAACGTCAAAATGTGTTTTTATAACCAACCATGGCGAAAAAAACTCGTGGTTGTTCCATGGTTTTCCAGAAAGATCAGACAATTAGGACAAAGAGAAAGACTCATTAAAGCTGCTTTTGAATTCAGATCAGGTCGATCACGTTTCTTTAATTGTGCTGAATTTCATTAACTTTTTTTGTTTTCTTATGAGGTGAATTCCGTGAGCAAGACAAGCAAATATTCGGCAAAACCGCAGAAACCTGCTGTTCCCGACACTCAGCCGAAACTTCGAAAAACAACAATCTATGAAATATTCTATCCCCAATGTTTACAGGAAATTCTATTCCCGACATTCCTGGAAACATTCTGTAAACAATATTCCCAGTAAAATGGTTCACCTGACATTCCACAAGACATTCGGATCAGGTCGAATAGATTTCTTTAATTGTGTAGATTTACTTGACTCGGCAATTGCCGGAACATACATGACCCGACATTTCCCGGAACATTCTAAACCTGACAATCATCAGATCATTTTATAGTCGACATTGGCCAGAACAGCTTCTACATAACATCCCCCAATACGTTCTAAACAAAACATTTCCCCAAACATTCTGTTCTCGAAATTTCCAGGAACGATCAGTACACCACATTCTCGGTACCATTGTATACCAGACATTTTCCACAACATTGTATACTGGGCACTCCGAGGAGCAATGCGTACCAGACATTCTCTGGCACCTGCGATGAATGGCATCCACTGGAACATTCTATGTCCAGCATTTCTGGAGCATTCTGTTACTGACATTCCCCAAAACCTTCTATACCCAATGTTGCCCACAATATTCTGTAACTGATTTTCATCAGAACATACTATACCACACATTCCTCAGAAGACTCGATACCCGACAGTCCCCGATACATTCTGTAAGCGATGCTCCGCGGAACAGTCCATCCCCATGCCCGAAATCGTCCAGAATGTTCTTTACCCAACATTCTATGCAACATTCTGCAGTAACTATTCCCTTGAATATTCTGTGCACTGTACTGACTGTAACATTCTAAAATCGGTATTCTCTCCATCCAAACTTTCCTGGAACCTTCCATACCTGAAATCCGCTAGAACTTTCTATAAGTGATGTCGAGTGATGTAGCCCCAATATGTACAGGACGGAAACAGAACCGTTAGTCCAACTTGCCCATGCAACAAGATACTCTTACGAAATCCAGTCTCATTTGCCTGTATCCAACGACACCTTTCCGATCCATATTCTCACCCAAATGCCTTTTCAATGATGTTATTGAACCCACCTCCATCACTTGCTCATTTAGCTTATTCCATACGCACAGTACCTTCTGAAAGATAAAGTTACCAATTATGTCCCTTTTATATCCTGCGTCATCTCAACCTGAACATCTGCCTCGACTTCAAGACTCCTCCACCCTCGTGAAAATACGTTGCCTGCTTATCCTATCCATGCCCCTCATGATTCTGTAAACCTCTATAAAGTCAGCCCTCAACCTCCAACGCTCCAGTGAAAACAATCCAACACTTCATCTCTCTGTATAAATCAAATCCTGCGATCCTGGTAACATCCCTGCAAATCGTTTCTGTCCCCTTTCAAGTTTCACAATATCCTTCCGATAGGAACGAGACCACAATTATATGAAATGTTCCAAAAGTGACCTAACCAATGTTCTGTAGAGCCCCAATATGACCTGCCCCGGTTATATTCCATGCTCTGATGAAAAAAGGAAAGCATAGCAAATGTCTTCTTAACTATCCTAACTATTTATGTCTCGATTCCAAATAACTATGAGCATGCACCCCAAGGTCTCTTTGTTTCGCAACATTCCCTCGAACCGTGCCATTATGTGCAAAAGTTCTGTTCTGATTTGATTTTCCAAAATGCATCACCTCATATTTATCTGATTTCAACTCCATCTGCCACTCCTTATTCTAATGGCCCATCGGCGCTTCCTGTGAACATTCTGCGACCAACATACATCAGAACATTGTGTATCCTGCATTCCAGAGAACATTCTTCCTCGAACATTGTATATCCGACACACCCTGCCCACCTCTGTTTATATTCGCAAAAAAGCATTCTATATAACATTCCATGCTGCATATTCCCACAAAGATTTTATCCTGTACATTTCCTGGTACATTCTAAAACTGACGTTTGCCGGAATATTCAGTAGGAACTATCCCCGTAAACTCCTATAATCGGTATTCCTGGAACATTCAATACCGGACATTCCCTGGAAAATTCTTTACCCGACATTCCCTCGAAAATTGTATACCTGACATTTCATTGAAAGTAGTATATACGGCATGCCACAGAACCTTCCATAACTGACTCGATCTGGAATATTCTGAAACGGATAGTCTCTGCAATATTTTCCAACAACATTCGCAGACATGTACCAGACATTTCCCAGTACATTCTTTACAAGACATTCCTTGAGCATTCTATAGTCAATGTTCTCCAGATCCATCCATAATGACATTCCCCACAACATGTTGTACTTAACATAACAAAGGTGTGGAGTTTGCACGTTCTCCCCGTGTCTGCGTGGGTTTCCTCCGGGTGCTCCGGTTTCCTCCCACAGTCCAAAGATGTGCAGGTTAGGTGAATTGGCCATGCTAAATTGCCCGTCGTGTTAGGTAAGGGGTAGCTGTAGATGTAGGGGTATGGGTGGGTTACGCTTCGGTGGGGCGGTGTGGACTTGTTGGGCCGGAGGGCCTGTTTCCACACTGTAAGTAATCTAATAACCTAGAAAATTCTATACTAGAAATTCTCTGTAACATGCTACAACCAAGCCTCTCCTGGACATTGTGTGCATGATATTTCCCAGAAAATTCTATATACGACATTTCTCAGAATCTTCTATAGATCACATTCTCCAGAACAGTCTGTACCTAACATTATGCGTAACATTGTATATCCGACATTCAAGGGAGCAGTCCATATCCAAGTACTCCCTGGACCAGCCTGTAACCAACATTCCCCGCAACATTCGATGACCGGCTTTCCCCAAACATTGCATACCTGCCAAAGCTTGGAACATTCCAAAATTGATATTCTCTCCAATCTGTTACATTTGACATTACGAGAACACTGTGAAACTGACATTGCCAGAACATTCTGCACATTACATTTCCCGGAATCTTCTCAACGTGACATTGCCAAGCATATTCGAGACCCAGGATTCCCCAGGTTATTCCATAACCTACTTCCTCTGGTCGCTGCCATACCGACAATACCTGGATACTTGGTAACCGACAGCCCCATTATTTTCTATCGCGCTAATTGACTTGACACTTTTGAGACTGAAATTCGCCAGACCATTTCATACCTGATATTCCCCAGAAAATTCTGAACTCAATTTTGCTGGGAACTTGCCATTCCGGACATTTCCCAAAATCTTCTACACACGACAATTCCAGTTAATACCTATACCAAATACTTTTTAGAACATTCTGTAACCGATGTTGCCCAGACCTTTCCATACTCGACCTTACCCAAAATGTTCCATAAACGACTTTTCCTGGAACATGCTACACCTGATGTGCACTAGAACATGCGATATCTGACATTCCACGGATTATTCCATCAGTGACTATACCCCATAATATTTTCATCCAACTTTACATGAAATAATCTATACCTGACACGCCCGGGAACCTTCTGTACTTCTTCGCTCCCCAAAAATCCAAACCCAACATTACATAACACATTCTGTTCACGATATTCTACAGACAATTCGATATGCAACATTTTCCAGAAAATGCTATACCCGTCCTTCCCCAAGACAATGTGACCATGACATTATTTGGAACATTTCGTACCCAATATTTCCCAAAACATTCTGTACCCAACATTCTCTACAGTTTGCTACACCCGTCATTTACAGGAAAATTGTGCGCCTGGCCTTTCCCTGAACAAGCTGTACGTGAATTTCCCTGGAGGAGTTGACAGACACTGCCCACAACCTTCTGTACACAACATTTACTGGAATATTGTATACCCAACCTGCCCCAGAACAGTTGACACCTGACATTCACCGGAACATGCGATACCCAATATTACCCAGGACATTGCGTACATGAGATTCCCTGCAATGGTCTGTAACCGTCATTCACTGGAATATTCCATACCCAACATTCTCCAGGACGGTCTGTACCTGTCATTCCACGAATCATTCTGTAAGCGACATTCCCCCATGACAATCTCTGGTATATTCTACGCCTGACATTGCCCCAGAACAATCTGTACCCAACATTCATTGGTATATTCAGGAACCGACAATGCCTGGAATATTCTGCAACTGAAATTCCCCAGAATCTTCTATAGCCGACACTGCTGGGAACAATTTGTATCTGACATGACTCGCAACATTCTGCACTCGACGTTCTTCAGAACATTTCAAACGTAACATTTCCCAGAAACCGTGAGTAACCACTTTGCCTGGATCATTCCATACCCGACAGTTTTTGAAATATTCTTTGACCGACATACCTTGGCACAATCTATAACAGCATTTCCTATAATATTCCATGCTCACACACACCAAAACATTCTATATCCAAAATTCTACTGAGCATTTTGTACTTAAGCACACCTGAAAAAAAATCCTGTTACTGACATTCCCCAGAACATTGTATATTCGATACTCCCCGGATCATTGTCATCCTGCCACACTTGATGCATTCTATACCAGATAATCTCTGGAACATGCTGGACATGCCATTTCTCAGAAAATTCAATGTGCGACATTGCTCGAACATTTTTCGCCTGATATTACCAGGAACAATCTAAACTCGAAATTTCCCAGAATACTGTGTACACAGCATTGCCCAGAACATTCTGTTCCCGACATTCCCTGGAACAATCTGTACCAACATTCCCCTGCGCATTTGATACCAAACATTCTCCGGATTATGCTACATACATCATTCCCCAGAACATTGTATACCTGACATTGCCTCCAAAATTCTGTAACCGACGTTCCCCGGATATTGTATACCCGACAATAACAGAACCTTTTCTTCCTGGCATTCCACGGATCATTCTGGAACCTAAATTCCCCAGGATATTATTTCCATGACAATCTCCCAAATATTTTGTGCACGACATACCCCACAACCATCTATATATAGAACATAGAACGTTACAGCGTAGTACAGTCCCTTCTGCCCTCGATGTTGCGCTGACTTGTCTGCATAACTGAAATCTATCTAAACTACACAATTCCATTCACTTCATCTGAAAACCATTTAAATGGCCTTACAGAAAATTGGCGAGTCTGCTACTGTTGCAGGCGCCGCATTCCACTTCCCGACTACTCTCGGTGTAAAGAAGAAACTACCTCTGACATTTGTTCTTTCTGTATCATACCTCGATTTAAAGCTATGCTTCCTCGTGCTGTACATCACCAACTAAAAGAAAGGGTTCTCACTCTCCACTCTATTCATCTCTCTAATTATCTGTGGTGTTTAACTTGAGTCACGTCTCAACCTTCTTCTCACCACGGAAAACACCCTCAAGGCCCTCAGACTTTCCTTCTCATAACTGCCCTCGAGACCAGGCACGATCCGAGTATATCTCCTCTGACCATTTCCAAAATTTCCACATCCTTTGTAAAATGTGATAATCAGAACTGGACACAATACTCCAAGTGAGACCGCAGCAGTGCTTTTACAGCTGCAGCATGACATCATGGTTCCAAAACTTCATCCTTCTAATCAGAAACGCTAACACACCATAGGCCTTATTAACAACCCGATGAACTTGTGTGGTAACTTTGAGGGATCTATTCACATAAACATCGAAACCCCTCTGCACCGCTACACTGCCAAGGATCTTAACATTAGTCCAGCAGTCTACATTCCAGATGTTCCTTCCAAAGTAAGTCAATTAACCAATTTCTGCATTAAAATTACTTTCTGCCCGAACATTCAGTTAACGAAATTCCTGCAAGCTTTTACATTAGGCTTTCACTACAACATTCCATAACCGAAATTCCTCAGAAAGTTCTGAACACGTTAACCGGGAACATTCTACACTGGGCATCCACCAAAACCTTCTGTTCATGACATCACCGTGAAGAACCCATGATAAATATTTTCTGGAACATTCTGCAAGCAACATTCCACCGAACCGCCTCGACCCAGACATAACTCTGAAAATTCCATAAACAACATTCTCCTGACAGTGCGATATCCGACGTGCCAGATCAATCATTACCTGACATTTCTCAAAATAGTCTGTGCACGACATTGCCCAAAACATTTTCTTCCAGCTTCTGCCCAGAACATTCTTTAACAGATATTAACAGAGCATTATGTAAATGACATTCTCGTAAATATTCTGTACCTGAAATTCCACTGAACATTCTGTACTCAAAGTGCAACTACACATTCAAAAACCGGCATTGCCAGAACATTTTAATAACTGACATTGCCCGCAAATTTCTACACTCAGTTTCACCAGAAACTTGCATAACCCGACACTCCGAGAAAAGTCTGAACACAACATTCCCGGGAACGATCTGTATCGGACATTTCCCAAAACCTTCCATACATGACACTACCAGAAAGTTTTCAGACAATCTTCTATGTTTATTCTGGTTATTGATTTGGCACATTTAAAACATTTTCGCGCATTTTTCTAAGTGTTTCTGGTGACTCATTTGGCACTTTCTGACTCTTTTTTGAAGTATTTCTGGTTACTGATGTGACAATTTTAAACATTTCCTGCCATGTTGCTCAGTGTCTGTTGTTACATATGTGGCACTTATGTCCAGTTTTCGACGTTTTTCAGGTTATTGATTTGACGCGTTTATATCTTTTGAGGCATTTTTCTAAGTTTATCAGGTTACTCATTTGGCATTTTTGCACACATTTCTAAGGTATTCTGGTTACTTATTTGACACTTCTAACGATTCTCGGGCATTTTTTGAAGCATTTCAGGCTGCAGATTTGGCTTTTTGAGATACTTTTCAAAGTTTTCTGCTTCCCGGTTTAACAAGTTTGAACACTTCTGGGCACTTACCTCGCTTTACAGGTTAATCACTTCATATCTTAAGACTTTTATTACCTTGCAGAACCGGACCAACTCTCACCGTGGAAAATTGTTGAAAGTCAGTCAGATCACGAGCCGCACTCTGTGCTGGCTGTGCACACCATTTTACTCCAGACTGGATGGTATATGCGGCTGCTCTCCCGCCTGGAATTCTCCAGGCAGTGTAAGGTACGGGGTTTGCTGCCTTGTAAAGGTGCAGGACATCCCACTGTGGGAAATCGGTCAGTGCATGGAGCGCAGGTCAGCCCTGAAGAAGCCACTGGTTGCAGAACACAGCGACTAGACCACAACGCTTCCTGGCCTGGAAGTCACAACCTCGGTATGAGGTTCCAGATTCAATCCCTTGCGAATGAGTTGCATTTTCCACCACGCCAAACCTCTGAAATTCGGTCAGAATACGGCTGATTTTCAGCACAATCCGTTCAAATCAGTTGCAGGTCATTCTAACCGTATCTGGCGAAACTACCGGCCTGGAATTCACTGATGTCCTGGAAGGTGGCGGATTCGCAATGTGCCAATGAAAAGATGAAAGTTTTCCCATCGTGGGAAATCCCTGACACCGGTTTTAAACATGGTACACCCGAGTCGAGTGTATCACACTGCTTTCACACCACATGGACTGAATGCAGCAACGTTAAAATGCTGGGAATTAATAAAGACTGCGTGGAATTCCAGGCTCACGTCCTTGTCAAAATATTCCTGAAGAAGGGCGTATGCCCAAAACGTCGATTCTCCTGTTCCTTGGATGCTGCCTGACCTGCTGCGCTTTTCCAGCAACATATTTTCAGCTCCCTGTGAAAATAGACGACATTCCCCCGTGAATATTCGATGAGACGCGGTCACAACACTGTCCGCATTCGGTGCTAGCGGGGCACATCCTTTGAAGACCCCCCAATCTAATTCCACTCTGCTGATGAGCTGTAAATTATCTAAGTCGATACGAAGCCCCGATTCGCTTGCCAAAATGCAGCACTTCCCACTGTGGAAAGTCTTCAAACTCCCTGACAACATGGCCCGCACTCGGTGCCAGCATGGCGCATGTTTTCCAAATACCCCGCCCTGAATCTACCGGCGCCAGCTGACCTCAAATTCGCAAAGTTACTGTGAAATCGCTGAAGCATTTCCGTGCCAAAAGGGCACAGAAAATCACTGATACTGGGTGACATCACGGACGGCCCTCAATTTTAGCTGTGCACACTGTTTGCATGTCCGCAGACCCATTTCAACATCGTTACCCGACATCTAAGGCTCAAAATAGTATGACCTCATGCCATCGCTCCCTTCCCAACAGGAAGCGCATCCCACAGTGGAACATTGCTCAACCACTTTGAAAACATGGACAGCTCTCAGTGATAGCGGGGCACATCCATCATAGATATCCCGGACCCAATCCATTGGTACCACCTGTCCTCAAATTCTCAAGTCAGTACGAAATCTGGACATTCAAAGGAGCATGTTTTAACTGACACTCCCTTGAACATTCCGTACTCAGCATTAGCCGTACTCAACGTAAACAACATTTCCTGGTGCATTCTAGATCTAAATTTCCACAGAATATTCTACAAACGATACTGTCAATAACACTGCATCCTTGGTACATCCTGGAACTTTCTGTACTCTACATATGGTGGAATATTCTGCACCTTAAAATTTTAAACATTCTGTACCCGATATTCCTTGGAACATTTTATTGAAAAAAAACCAACCTTTTTTGTACTTGACATTCCCCAGAACATAATATAGCTGACATACACCGCGACATCAGTACCCGACACACTCGAAAAGATTCTGGTCACACATCCCAGTACATTTTGGACCCTATCTTCCCTGTAACTTGTATAACTAAAATTTCCTGGAACATTGTAAACCCAAACGTACTCAGGAACATTCTATCCATGACATTCTCTGCAGCATTCTATAAGAGACGTTCTCGCGCATATTCCATACCAGATATCCTCCAGAACATTCGATACCAGAAATTCCCCAGACATTCCCTAAAACATTATATAACTTGCATTTCCGGGAACATAATATACCTGACATTTCACGGACCATTCCGTACCCGACATTGTCTGTTTCGTTATCGAAATTTCTACACCCAACATTCCACGGAACCTTCTGTAGGTGTCATGCCTCAAGGATTTCTGTAGAGGACATTCCTGGAAATATCTGTACCCGATGTTCTCCAGGCAACTTTATACCCAACATACACAACAGCATTCTTTCACCGACATTACCTGTACCTTTCTGTACCCAATACACCCGAGAAACTTCTAAACTGACCCAACCTGGAAGGCTTGCGAACTGACATGTCCCAGAACATTCTTTGATCGACATTCTCTGTACAATACTATATTTCACATTCCTTGGGACATTGTGTACCTGACAATCCCCAGAAATTTCATACCCATCCTTCCCCCAGATATTCTATACTGGACATTTTCCAGAACATTTCATACCCGAAACTCGGCAGAGCATGCAATCACTGACATTTCCCAATCATTATATACCTAACATTCCCACAAATATTCAACACACGACATTTCCCATCGCATTTTGCACCGGAATTTCTTTGGATCATTCTATGCGTGACATTCCAGGAATATTCTACATTCGACATTCCCCGGGACATTCTCTATGGAAGAGTTCTGGCATTTTCTACACCCGTTGTTCTCCATACCACTCCGATGTTCAACAGAGCATTCTTTGGACGACATTCCCTGAAGATTATGCTCCCAAATCTCCTGGGAACTTTCCGTAACTGATAGAACCCGAAACATTCGCTACCCGATCTTTCCCAGAACATTCAGTACGCGACATTCCAAGAAACATTCTGGACCGGACATTCCTGAAAAGTTCTGCAGACAAGTCTGTGCACAAAATTCAACGGAGCATTCCTCAATGGACATTTGCGGGAAAATTTTGTAACTGACTATCCCAGAATATTCTATGCCGACACTTTCCAGAGCGTTCTATACCTGATACATCCACGAACATTCTTTTCCTGACACTCCAGGGAACATTCTGAAGCCAACAATCCCCAGATATTTTGGACCCGACATTTTTCGAAACATTTTACACTCTATCTTCTACAGAACATTCGATGCACGAAATTGCACGGAACAATCCAGACCCAAAATACTCCGGTGACTTTCATTGCAACATTCTGTAAGACACGTTGCATGGAATGTTCTTTACTTGACATTTTCCAGAGCATGTTTTTATCGACATTCCCCACAACATTCTACACTGACGTTCGCCGGAACATTTTATTTGCAACATTCCCCTGAACCGTATTATCCCAACACTCCACAGAACGTTCCATACTCGACATTCTCCAGAACATTCTATACCAAACATTGCCCAGAACTTTCTACAAAAGACATTCCCCTGAACATTCTTTACCTGACGTTCTTTGGAACATTCTGCAACCGACATTGTCAGAACATTTATAGCGTACATTCCTCACATACTTCAATGCTCGCCTTTCCCAATATTGCCAGAACATTCTATAACCGATATTCTCCAGAAACTTTGCATAAACGACGTTCCATGCGACATTGTAACCTCACATTCACCACATAATTCTGAGTCGTATGTACCCGAGAAGTCACTTTGGTGTACGTTCATGAAAATCTTTTCTGCACGACATTACGTGGAACATTATACTCCCTAAATTTTCTGGACCATTCTGTAACTGACATTCCCCAGAACTTCCTAAAACCGAGATTTCACAGAACATGTTATCACCAACATATACTGTAATTTTCAGGAACTGAAATTCACTAAATATTCTATGAAAGACTTTCCCTGGAAAATTCCACAAGCAATATTCCATGGAATATTCAGTACGTGGTATTCCCTAGAGCATTCTATACCCAACATTCCCCAGAATATGCTCGACCGACAGGACTTTGTGAACCTGACATTCCCTGGAACATTCTGTCCCTAACATTTCCCGGAGCATTTTGATCTCGACTTTTCCTGGATTATTCTATATCAGTCATTCCCTGGAACCCTGTATACCCAACATTTCCCAGGACATTCTGTACCCGTCATTCTGTAGAACATTCTGTACTTGACACGACATTGAATATTAGAAACCCAACCTTGACAGGAAATTCGATAAGCTACTTTCCCGGCACACTGTGTACCCGACATTCACTAGATCATTCTATATATTAGATTCCAGCATATTCTGAACTCGACATTCCATGTGATAATGTGCTCTCGATCATCTGGGAAACATTCTGTATCAGACATTGTTGGACTTCTCTTTCCCGACTTTCTCTACACTATTCCTCGGCTCAGTATATCAGCAACAGTCCTCGGAATATTCTTTAACCTGCAATCCCAGGAACATACTGTACCGACATTCGCAGGAGCACTCAGTAACCAAATTGTACTCGAACATTCTGTGGAAATATTATATGACTATTTTATATTCAGCAGTGCCTGGCATAATCTATACAGGACATTCCCCTGAAATTCTATACCGGGCAATACCTAGCACATAGAACATAGAACAATACAGCACATAACAGGCCCTTCGGCCCACGATGTTGTGCCGAACTTCTAACCTAGATTAAGCACCCATTCCATGTAACTATCCAAATGCCGCTTAAAGGTCGCCAATGATTCTGACTCTACCACTCCCACGGGCAGCGCATTCCATGCCCCCACCACACTCTGGGTAAAGAACCCACCCCTGACATCTCCCCTATACCTTCCACCCTTCAACTTAAATTTATGTCCCCTTGTAACACTCTGTTGTACCCGGGGAAAAAGTTTCTGACTGTCTACTCTATCTATTCCTCTGATCATCTTATAAACCAAGAGGTGAGGCCATACTGGTTTGGTTCTGGGTAACGAACCAGGCCAGGTATTCGAACTAGAGGTAGGTGAGCACTTTGGGGACAGTGACCACAATTCGGTGATTTTTACTCTAGTGATGGAGAGGGATAAGTGTGTACTACAGGGCAAGAGTTATAGCTGGGGGAAGGGAAATTATGATGTGGTGAGGCATGACTTAGGATGTGTGGATTGGAAAAGTAGATTCCAAGGCAAGAGCGTAATTGATATGTGGAACTTGTTCAAGGAGCAACTATTGAGTGTCCTTGATAAGTACGTACCTGTCAGGCAGGGAGGAAAGGGTCGTGTGAGGGAGCCGTGGTTTAATAAGGAATTGGAATCCCTTGTTAAATGGAAGAGGGCGGCCTTTGTAAAGATGAGGCGTGAATGTTCAATAGGGGCGATTGAGAGTTACAAGGTAGCCCGGAAGGACCTGAAGAGAGAGCTAAGAGCAGCAAGGAGGGGACATGAAAGGTCCTTAGTTGGTAGGATTAGGGAAAACCCTAAGGCTTTCTAGAGGTATGTTAGGAATAAAAGAATGACTAGGGTAGGAATAGGTCCAATCAAGGATAGTAATGGGAAGTTGCGTGTGGAGGTTGAAGAGATTGGGGAGACACTGAATGAATACTTTTCGTCAGTATTCACTCAGGAACAGGACATTGTTGTCGATATGAATACTGAGGCACGAATAAGTAGAATGGATGGCTTTGAGATATGTCGAGAAGAGGTGTTGGAAATTCTGCCAAGGGTGAAAATAGATAAGTGCCCTGGGCCTGATGGCATTTATCCTAGGATTCTCTGGGAAGCAAGGGAGGAGATTTCAGAGTCATTGGCCGTGATTTTTGTGTCCTCTTTGTCTACAGGAGTAGTGCCAGAGGACTGGAGGCTAGCAAACGTGGTTCCCTTGTTCAAGAAGGGGAGTAGGGATAATCCTAGTTACTATAGGCCAGTGAGTCTCACTTCTGTTGTGGGTAAAGTCTTAGAGAGAATTGTATGGGATACGATTTATGCACATCTGGATAGGAATAATGTGATCAAGGATAGTCAGCATGGTTTTGTGAAGGGCAGGTCGTGCCTCACAAACCTTATTGAATTCTTTGAGAAGGTGACTAAGGAGGTAGATGATGGGAAAGCGGTAGATGTGGTATATATGGATTTTAGTAAGGCGTTTGATAAGATCCCCCATGGTAGGCTACTGCAGAAAATACAGAGATATGGCATTGAGGGTGAGTTGGAGGTTTGGATTAGGAATTGGCTGGCTGGAAGAAGACAGAGGGTAGCAGTTGATGGCAAAGGTTCATCTTGGAGTGCCGTCACTAGCGGTGTTCTGCAAGGATCTGTTTCGGGACCATTGCTGTTTGTCATTTTTATAAATGACCTGGAGGAAGGGTTAGAAGGTTGGGTGAGCAAGTATGCGGATGATACGAAAGTCGGAGGAGTTGTAGACAGTGAGGAAGGATGTGGAAGGTTACAGCGGGATATAGAGAAGCTGCAGAGCTGGGCAGAAAGGTGGCAAATGGAGTTCAATGTAGCTAAGTGTGAGGTGATTCACTTTGGTAAGAGTAACAAAAAGATGGGGTACTGGGCTAATGGTCGGATACTTGGTAATGTGGAAGAGCAGAGGGATCTTGGTGTCCATATACACAGATCTCTGAAAGTTGCCACCCAGGTAAATAGTGCAGTGAAGAAGGCATATGGCGTACTGGCTTTTATTGATAGAGGAATTGAGTTCCGGAGTCCTGAGGTCATGCTGCAGTTGTATAAGACTCTGGTGCGGCCGCATCTAGAATATTGTGTGCAGTTTTGGTCGCCATACTATAGGAAGGATGTGGAGGCACTGGAACGGGTGCAGAGGAAGTTTACCAGGATGTTGCCTGGTATGGTAGGCAGATCCTATGAGGAAAGGCTGAGGCACTTGGGATTGTTTTCATTGTAGAAAAGAAGGTTGAGGGGTGACTTGATAGAGGTGTACAAGATGATTAAGGGGTTAGATAGGGTTGACAGTGAGAACCTTTTTCCACGTATGGAGTCAGCGATTACAAGGGGGCATAGCTTTAAATTAAGGGGGGGGGTCGATATACGACTGATGTTAGGGGTAGGTTCTTCACTCAGCGAGTCGTAAGTTCATGGAATGCCCTGCCAGTAGCAGTGGTGGACTCTCCCTCTTTATGGGTATTTAAGCGGGCATTGGATAGGTATATGGAGGATAGTGGGTTAGTGTAGGTTAGGTGGGCTTTGATCGGCGCAACATCGAGGGCCGAAGGGCCTGTACTGCGCTTTATTGTGAAAAAAATTTAAAAATTAAAAAAAAACCTCTATCAAGTCACCCCCCATCCTTCGCCGTTCCAACGAGAAAAGGCCGAGAACTCTCAACCTATCCACGTACGACCTATTCTCCATTCCAGGCAACATCCTGGTAAATCTTCTCTGAACCCTCTCCAAAGCTTCCACATCTTTCCTAAAGTGAGGCGACCAGAACTGCACACAGTACTCCAACTGTGGCCTAACCAAAGTCCTGTACAGCTGCAACATCACTTCACGACTCTTGAATTCAATCCCTCTGCTAATGAACGATAATACACCATCGGCCTTCTTACAAACTCTATCCACCTGAGTGGCAACTTTCAAAGATCTATGTACATAGACCGCAAGATCCCTCTGTTCCTCCACCTGACTAATAACCCTACCATTAACCCTGTATTCCGCATTCTTAATTGTTCTTCCAAAATGGACAACCTCACACTTGGCAGGGTTGAACTCCATCTGCCACTCCTCAGCCCAGCTGTGCATCATATCTAAGTCCCTTTGCAAACGACAAATGCCCTCCTCACTGTCCACAACTCCACCTATCTTCGTATCATCTGCAAATTTACTGTCCCACCCTTCGACTCCCTCATCTAAGTCATTAATAAAAATTACAAACAGCAGAGGACCCAGAACTGATCCCTGCGGAACTCCACTTGCAACTGACCTTAGAGGAAACATTTATGCTGCTGGAATAGTCTGTCATCGACATTCCCCAAAATGTACTCGATTGGCCTTTTCCCAAAAATTTTATACGTGACACTTAGAGTCATAGAGTCAGAGACATGTACAGCATGGAAACAGAACCTTCGTTCCAACTCGTTCATGCCAACAAGATGTCCAAGCCAATGTATTCTCACCTGCCAGCACCCAGCCCATATCCCTCCAAACCATTCATATTCTTTTACCCACCCAGACGCCTTCAAAATGTTGCAATTATACTTGCCTCCATCACTTCATCAAGCAGGATCGTCCAAATGCGCACCACCCTCTGCATGAAAAGGTTGCCCCTTAGCACTCTTTTCTATCTTGACCATCTGATCCTAAGCTTACGTACTCCAGTTCTGGTCTCCCCACCCCAGGGAAAGACATAGCTATTAACCCTGTCTTCATGATTTTATAACTGTCCATAAGTTCACCCCTCAGCCCCCGGTGCTCCGGGGAAAACAGACCGAGCCTATTCAAACTCTCCCAGTAGCTAAAACCCTCCAACCCTGGCAACATCCTGGTCAATCTTTTCTGAACTGTTTCAAGTAACACAACATCTTTCCGATAGGAAGGAGAGCAGAATTACACACAATATCCAAAAGTGACCCAACCAATGTCCTATACCACTGCAACGTGACCTCCCAACTCCTGTACTCAATACTCTAAATAATAAAGGAAAGCATACCAAACGCCACCTTCACTCTCCTATCTAACTGCGAGACTACTTTCAATGAGCTGTGACCCTGCACTGCAAGGTGTCTTTGTTCAGTAACACTCCCAAGTGCTGCTAATACTTGCTTTCCCAAAATGCAGAACCTCACATTTATTTAAATTAAATTCCATCGGCCACTCCTCGTCCATCTGGCTTAGCTAATCAAGATCCATTGTAATCCAAGATCACCTTCTTCCCTGTTCACTGCACCTCCAATTTTGGTGTCATCTGCAAACTTATAAATTATGACTCTTATGCTCACATATAAATCCAAAGAATAGATGACGTAAAGTAGTGGAACCAGCTTTCTGACACTACAGTTGTAACCGGCCTCCCGTCTGAAAAGCAACCATCCACCACCACCCTCTGTCTTCTACCTTCGAGCCAGTTATTTGTCCAAATGGTTAGTTCTCCCTGTATTCCATGTGATCTAGCTTTGTGAACTAATCTCCTACGGGGTACCTTGTGGGTTGCCTTACTGAAGTCCATATAGATCCCGTCTGACGATCTGCCTCATCAATCATCTTGGTTACTTCTGCAAAAAAAAGACACGATTTCCAGCGCAAAAAGCCATGTTGGCAATCCCTCATCAGACCTTGCCTTTCAAAATACACGTATATATTGTCCCTCAGGATTTCCTCCAACATTTCTCCCACCTCTGACTTCAGGCTCAATGGTCTATCGTTCCGTGGCTTGTCCTTATCATTTTTCTGAAATAATGGCACCACGTTAGTCAACATCCAGTTTTCCAGCACCTCACCCGTGACTATCGATGATTCAAATATCTCAGCAATACGTCCAGCAGTCAATTCCCTCGCTCCTCAGAGAGCTCTCGGATACATCTGATCAGATCCTGTGAATTTATCGAATTTTACGCATTTCAAGACATCCTCCTCTGCCATATGGACATTTTTCAAGATGTCACCATCTATTTCCCCACATGCTATATCCTCTACGTCTTATTTCCACAGTGAACACTGATGCAAAATACTCGTTGCACAACTCCCCCATTTCCTGCTGCTCCACACAATGTTTGCCTTGCTGCTCTTTGAGGGACCCTTCTCTCTCGCTCTTTACCCTATTGCCATTAACGTATTTGTAAATATCATTTGGATTCTCCTTAACTGTATTTGCTTAAGTTATCGCATGCCCCTTTTTAACATCCTGATTTCCCTCATAAGTATACACCGAATGCATGCATGCTCTTCTCAGAAGTCAATGGATCTATTCTGTCTATGCCTGCAATATGCTTCCTTCTTTTTCTTAACCAACCCCTCAATTTCTTTCACCATTCAGCATCCTCTTTATCTACCAAACTTTTATTTCCCTATAACAGGAATATACTGCCTCTGCACTCTTGTGATATCATTTCTGACTGCTTCCCATTTTCCAGCAGATCCTTTGCTTGAGAATATCTGCTCCCAATCAGGTTTTGAAAGTTCTGTCTAATATTGTCAAAATTGGCCTTTCTCCAGTTTAGAACTTCAACTTTTTGATCTGGTCTATCTTTCTCCATCTTGATTTCAAAACTAATAGAATTATGGTCGCTGGTCGCAAAGTGCTCTCCACTGACACCTCAGTCACCTGCCCTGCCTAATCTCCCAAGAGTAGGTCATGTTTTCCACCTTCGCATGTAGGTTGATCCACATATTGAATCAGAAAATTTTCTTGCACGTGTTTAACAGATTCCTCTCCATCTAATCCATTAACATCATGACAGTTCCAGTCTTTGATCAGAAAGTTAAAGTCCCCTACCATCATCACCCCATTATTCTAACAAAAAACTGAGATCGCCTGACAATTTTAAGCTGAAATTTCCTCTGACTATTCGTGTTTCGAGTACACAGTCCGAAAAATGTGATCATCTCTTTCTTACTTCTCAGTTCCAAGCAAATAACTTCACTGGATGTATTTTCAGGAATATCGTCCTCAGTCGAGCTGTGATGCTATCCTTTTTCAAAACTCCCTCTTCTTCCTTGCCTCCGTTTCTGTCCTTCCTGTCGCATTTGTATCCGAGAACATTAAGTTGCCAACCCTGTTCATCCCTGAGCCATTTTTCTGTAATTACTATAATGTCCCTGTCCCAAGTTCCTTACCATGCCTTGAGTTCATCTGTCTTCCGTGCAAGGCGTCTATCATTGAAATAAATGCAGCTTAAGTATTCGGTCCTACGTGGTGTCTGCTTTGTGCCTGCCTGCCTTTATTGTTTCGCTCACTTTTTTCTTAACTGTTCTGGTCTCAGATTGAACTCATTCCTCATCTCTCCTTGGGTACCACTCAACTCACACACCATTCAACACCCCCCCTCCCAATCTTACTAGTTGAAGTTCAGCCGAGCAGATCTAACAAATCCCCCTGCCAGTCGATCGTTCCCCTTCGAATTCAGTTACAATCCGTCCTTCTTGTGCACTCCAGACGGGGTCCCAAAGATCCAAAAATGTGAATCCTTCTCCCATACACCAACTCCTCAACCATTCATTTGTCTACTCTATTCTCATATTCGTGGCACCAGCAGGAATCCAGATATTACTGCACCCATTTTTAAATGGCTAACTAACTCTCTGTATGCTACCATCAGAATCTCAACCTGTTCACTTACTATGTTGCTGGTTCCAATGTGTACAGTGACCTCCTGCTGGTCCCTCTCACCCTTGAGAACATTCCGACTTCTCTCTGTGGCATCCATGATTCTGGCACAAGGGAAGGAACACACAATTCTGAATTTTCGCTGCTGGCCACAGAAACATCAGGCTGCGCCTCGGACTCGAGTCTTACCCTTCCTTGTAATAGAGGCAGTTTCAATACTCGAAACATGTTTGTTCATGCTGCATTCCCCGAGCATCCATCACCCCAACCTTTTCCATAACAGTAAACCTTTTTGAAATTGATTTAGCTGCAGAAGATTTCTGCACTACCTGCCAACCTCTCTTACCTTTCCTTGAATTACCCCATCAATGTGACTGCATTTGCGACTTTTCTCCCTTACAATAATTGCTTTCCATGACACCCCCTTGCTCCTGTAAATTCCTCATTTTCTCTAATTGTCGCTCAATCGGTCCATTCGATCCGATGGAATTAGCAAACAATGGCATTTATTGCAGATATTCTCAGCAGTAACATGCAAACTCTCGCGAACTTCCCACATCAGACAGGAAGAGCACAACACTCTACTCGGTGCCATTTTTGCTTATTAAAACCTGCAGACCCAGAAAATAGCCACATCTTATTCTTCGACAAAGCACTGCTTCAGGCTAAGTTAATATTTACCGCTTACATTTTTAAGTTTAATCCAGAGACTTTTCTCAATGAAACATAGGAAACACAAATTCTATCCAGCATCCTACAACCGGCATTCCCAGAACATTCTGAAACCAAGACTCACCAGAACATTCTGCTCCCAATATTTCAACGAATTTTCGATTCCGAACATTGCCTGGAAATTTCTATATCCAACGTTTCCCAGGATGTTCTATAACCAACATTGCCCAGTACATGCAATTTCCAACAATCCCAGGACGGACAATAACCGACATTCTCAATACATTCTAAAAACATTGATTCCTGCAAACATTTCCCGGAAAATCCTTTAACCAACATTCCCAAGGTTATTGTATCACCGATATTCACCAGTACATGGCGTTTCTGCTATCTCGGAGTATTAGAGAAGCATTGTTACCTGCAAACGTCTGTATGAGTAATTTCCGAAAATGTTGTATCATGTTTGGCCGCAAATTTCTACACCGGAACCTGCACGTATCCTTAGCTACTTGACACTCCCGGAAAGTCATATTCTCAACAATCCCCAGAACATTACCCACTCTGCAATTGTCAACAAATTCTGTAACTGACACATCCTAGAACATGATGTAATCGATATTCCCTGGAACATGATATGACTGACATTCCCCAGAACATTCTACAAAGCCATTTAACAGAACATTCTATACCCGATATTCTACAGATAATTCAGTTCCAACACTTCCTGCAACATTCTGAAGGAGACTTTCTGTGGAACATTCTATACACTTCCTTCGCTGGAACATTCTGTCACCAACATGCAACAGAACATTCTACACCTGTCATTCCCTGGAACATTCTGAAAATTGACAAACCCTTGAACAGATTAATCCCAACACTCTACGAAATATTGTATCCCCGACATTACCTGCAACAGTCACTACTCACCGTTCCACAGCAAGTTCGATAACTGACGTTCCTTTAGAATATTACCTCCCCAGGATAGCTGGACCCATCATTCGCCGGATCATTCAGTAACCAACCATTTCCGGCGCATTCTGTGCCCACCATTCACCGTAATATTGTATCATCAATACTCCCCAGAACATTTTTACTCGACATTCCAGGAACATTCTGTACCTGTCTATACCCGGAATATTATGTACCTGACACTCACCAGAACATTCTATATCCGACATTCCCCAGAGGATTCTATATCCACCAGTACCTGGTGCATTCTATACCCACAGTGCTTGAGCATACTAAAATCGATATTTTCTTTTACATTCTGTCCCCACATTCCCAGAAATATTCTACTCCCGACATTTCCGGAGATACTTTATGGCCGACATTCTCCGAAAATGTCTGTTCCTGAATTTCTCTGGAACATATAATGATTCACATTCGGGCAGAAATTGTGTACACGACATTAACCGAAACATTCTTTATCCACCGCTGCCTACAGCATTCTCTCGCTGACACTCCACGTAGCATTCTGCTCCAGACTTTAATCAGAGAAATCGATGTCCGATGTTTCCCTGAATATTCTGGATTAATATACCCCAAACCATCCTATCCGTGACATTCCCCTGAAGATTTTATACCAGAAATTGACAGGAAAATTCCGCACCCGACATTCTCCAAACATTCTACACCTGGCAGTTCCCAATCGAGTCTGAAAAATTGTCTGAAAAGAATCGGTACTCAGCATGCGCCAGAACATTCTATATACGACAATCCCTGGAATATTCTTCACTCGATTTCCCCTAATAATCTATACCCAAAATTCGCAGGAACATTCTACAACTGACATTCCCCAGAAACCTCAATAACTGACATTCCCAGAACATTCCAGGAGTGACTTTCCCTGCAAGTGTCTATGCCAGACATCCCCCAGAACATTCTATCACTAATATTCTGCCGAATATTCGGCACTCGACACTGCCTGAAACCAACAACACAGGACCTTCTGCGATACTTCCATACACAAAGTTCTCCAAAACATTTTACACCCGCCGTTCTCCAGAACATTCTGTACCCGGCATTTCCAGGAACATGCTATATTGGCCATTCCCGGTAAATGGTACAACCGTAATTTCCTGCTACATTCTGGAGCAGATATTCGCTGGAATAATCTTCAAACAATATTGTCAGAAATATTCTCGATCGGACATTCCTCAAAATATTCTGGAGCCGACTGCCACCGGAATATTGGTACTCCGGATAAAATGTTGTCCCGCACATTCCCTGGAAAGTTCTATACTTATCATTCTCCAGGCCATACTGTAACCTACAATTCACATCTGAGACTCTCTTCAAACGACAGTCCTCTGAATATTCTAATCACAACACTATCCGAAATGATTTATCCCCTCATTCACTGGAAGATTATGTTTAAGACATTAAAGGAAACAATGTATCCCTGACATTCCCTGGAACACTCCATACTAGACATTTCCCAGAACATTCTTTACATGACATTCCACCCACCATTCGGTACCTACACATTCTCTGGAACACTTTCTAAACAGTATTTTCAATTTCGAAACACTGAATGCTCCAAAACATTCCAATACCGACGTCTGCCAGAACATTCAGTACTCGAAAGTCCCCAGAAAACTCGATGCCCGACTTTCACTGAAAATCTCTACACGATATTACCAGGAAGAGTCTACACTAAAGGTTTTCTGGAACCTTCTATAAAAAAATTTCTCTCGAACTTTCTATACCTCATATTACGCGGAATTTTCCAACAAGTGACATTCCTGGAATGCACTATATAGGACATTTGCTGCAATGTTCTGTCTGTGATATTACGCTGAACATACATTGCCTGAAACATTCCATGCCAGGCATTCCCTGGAGCATTCTATAACCGACACTTCAGGTAACTTTCTGTATCCGACAGTTTCGGAAGCATTCAATGCACCACATTACCTGGAACATTCCAAACCCAGCATTCTTGGATCGTTCGATGGCCGACAGTCCCTGGAACATGCTTTGTCCGACATTCTCTGAGACATTATGTACCCTTATTCTCCAGAACTTTCTATCCACAGCAGCTTTTCGACCATTCCATTCCTATCGTTCCTCGGATAATTCTACATCATCTAGCATTCTCCAGAACATTCTGTAGCTGGCATTCCCTGGATCCATCTCTACCCAACACTGATCAGAGCATGACATACTGGACAATCCCCGGAACATTCTAAAGCTGACACACCCCGGAATATGCTGTGCACGTCAGTTCCAGGAACATTCTGTAGCAGACAATGCCCAGAATATGACAGATCTGACACTCCCTGGAACATTTTAATCGTGACACACCGAAGAACATTCTGTTTCCGAAACTCCCCGGAACATTCTGCACATGAAATTCTCCCTTGCCTTCAACACACGACGTTCCCAAGATCATATGCTAACATAAATCCCCCAGAACATTCTATGCGCAGCAATCTCTGGAACATTCTAGCTCACGTATTCCCCGAATATAGTACAATAACCAGCCCGAAATATTCTCGATGTGACGCGCCCCAGAACATTATTTTTCCGACAGTCCACGGATATTTTTTTCCACAACAGTCCCGCTAATATTCTGTACACAACATTCTATGGAACATTCGATCTTCCAATATTCCCGGAAACATTCATTAACCGATACTATCTGAAACATTCCACACATGACAATCTGCAGCATATTCTGTAGTCCATACTGTCCAGAACATTTTACACCTGACGTTTCTTGGAACATTCTATAAATAGCATTCCAAGGAATATTCTAATCGCAACAAAACCTGAACCAACCAAAATCTGTCATTCCCAGCAGGCTCTAGAATATTCTGCACTGGACATTCCCTGCAACATTCTGCAATCGATACTGCAGTAACTTGCTGTACCCAACATTTATCGAAACATATTTTACTCGACATTGCATGGAGCATTCCATACCCGACATTTCCTGAACATTCGATACTTGTCATTTGCCAGAGCATGTTATTCCCGACATTCGCCAATACATTGTGGACACAACATTCCCCACAACATTCTACACCTCTCATTCTCCGGAAGTGCTTTCAGTTGAATATCCTGCAAGCATTGTGGGAATGACATTCTTCAGACAATTCTATCCCCGACATTTCCCAGAACATGCCATTATTCTCCAGACTATGCTATACATGACCTTTACTGGAAATTTCCTTTCATGCCATCCCCCGGAATATTCTATCCCCAGCATTATCTGGACGATTCCCCGTCCAATGATCTACATAACAATCTATTCCCGATATTGAACTGAATATTCTACGTCAAATGTTCCCTCTGCGAAGCATTCTACACATGATAATCCCCAGAAACATTCTAAATTCTGCATTTAACAGAATATTTTAGACCTGACACTCCCTTGAACTTTCTATGAACGGAATTCTCCTGAATATTCTCATCCCAAAACTCCCCGGAAAAATCGAGAGGAGCCAGTCTCTGGAACTGTCTGCATTTGATATTCCCGGGAACACTTTATCCTGGAATATTCTAAAAAACAGCATTCCCTGGAACATTCTCTACTCGACATTCACTGGAAGATCCGTTACCGAGAATATTGTGTACACAATATTCCCTTTCTGTCTGCAAGATTGTCTTGAACATGCTATACCTGACATTCACCAGAAGATCCCATACCTGGCATTCCCCAATTCATTCATTGCCAATATTTCTCCGAACGTTCCACACCTGACATTCCCTGGAACATTCTGTGGCCGAAATTGCACAGTACATCTATAGCTGACACTGTCCGTAATTGTATACCTCACCCATCACGGAACATTGCCCTCCTGAAATACCACAGAACATTCTCCAGTGCGGTCTAGAAACGACAGTCCCACAACATTCTCTATCCGCCATCCACTAAAACATTTCCCCGAACATTCTATTCCGAATACGAAAATCGTGTAGCCAGCATTCACCAGAACATTCTATGCCAAACATTCTTCTGAACATTCTATCCTCAACACTCCCCAGGACACTCTCCATCTAACACTGACTGGAACATTCTAAAGGAGGAGAAAATGAGGACTGCAGATGCTTGAGATCAGAGCTAAAGTATGTGTTGTTGGAAATGCGCAGTAGGTCAGGCAGCATCAAAGGAACAGGAAACTCGACGTTACGGGCATAAGCCCTTCTTCAGGAATGTGGAGGGGGTGCCAAGCAGGGTAAGATAAAAGATAGGGAGGAGGGGCTTGGGGAGCAGCGTTGGGAGTATGATAGGTGGAAAGAGGTTAAGGGCAGGGAGATAGGCCGGAGTGGGAGTGGGGGTGGAGAGGTCGGGAAGAATAATGACGCAGTGCTGAGTCTAAGGGTTGGGACTGAGAAAAGGTGGGCGTAGGGGAAATGAGAAACCTGGAGAAATCTGCATTCATCCCTTGTGTTTGGAAGGTTCCCAGGTGGAAGAGGAGGCGCTCTTCCTCCAGGCGTCATGTTTCCATGGTCCTTTGCGGAGTGGGAGGGGGAGTTAAAGTGTTCAGCCACGGGGCTGTTGGGTTGGTTGGTGCGGGTGTCCCAGAGGTGTTCTCTGAAACTTTCCACAAGTAGGTGGCCTGTCTTCCCCATGTATAGGAGGCCACATCGTGTTCAGCGGATACAGTAAACGATGTGTGTGAAGGTACAGGTGAATTTGTGACGGATATGGAATGATCCCTTGAGGCCTTGGAGGGAAGTGAGGGGGGAGGTGTGTCGGCAAGCTTTGCAGTTCTTGCGGTTGCACGGGAAGGTGCCGGGAGTGGAGGTTGGGTTGGTGGGGGGTGCGGATCTGACGACGGAGTCGCGGAGGGAGTGGTCTTTCCGGAACGCTGGCAGGGGTGGGGCAGGAAATATATACTTGGTGGTGGGCTCTTTTTGGAGGTGGCGGAAATGACGAAGGATGTCAAGATGTATCTGGAGGTTGGTGGGGTGGTTGGTGAGGACCAGTGGGGTTCTGTCCTTGTGGCGATTGGAGGGGCGGGGTTCAAGGGCAGAGGAGCGGCAAGTGGAGGAGATGCGGTGGAGAGCATCGTCAATCACGTCTGAGGGGAAATTGCGGTCATTGAAGAAGGAGGCCATCTGGAATGTTCGGTTTTGGAATTGGTCCTCCTGGGACAAAATGCGGCGAAGGCGAAGGAATTGGGAATGTGAGATGGCGTTTTTACGGGAGGCAGAGTGGGAGGAGGTGTAATCCAGGTAGCTGTGGGAGTCGGTCGGTTTATAGTGCACGTCTCTGTTGAGTCGGTCGTCCAAGATAGGAATGAAGAGGTCTAGGAAGGGGAGGGAGGAGTCTGATAAGGTCGAGGTAAATTTGAGGTCGGGGTGGAAGCTGTTACTAAAGTGAATGAACTGTTCAACCTCCTCGTGGGAGCATGACGTAGCGCGGATACAGTCATCAGTGAAGCGGAGGAAAAGGTGCAGGGTGGTGCCAGTGTAGCTGCAGAAGATGGACTGTTCCAGATATCCAACGAAGAGGCAGGCATAGCTGGGGCCCATGTGGGTTCCCATGGCTACTCCTTTGGTTTGGAGGAAGTGGGAGGATTGGAAAGAGAAGTTGTTCAGAGTGAGGACCAGTTCAGTCAGTCGAAGGAGGGTGTCGTTCGAAGGGTACAGGTTGGTTCAGCGGGAAAGGAAGAAGCGGAGGGCTTTGAGGCCTTCGTGATGGGGGATGGAGGTGTGTAGGGACTGGATGTCCATGGTGAAATGATGGGGTAATGGAGGTGTATAGGGACTGGATGTCCATGGTGAAATGATGGGGATGGAGGTGTATTGGGACTGGATGTCCACGGTGAAATGATAGGGTAATGGAGGTGTATAGGGACTGGATGTCCATGGTGAAATGATGGGGATGGAGGTGTATAGGGACTGGATGTCCATGAAGAAATGATGGGGTAATGGAGGTGTATAGGGACTGGATGTCCATGGTGAAGAAAGTCGACATTCCGTGGAACATTTTATCCTAACATTCCCTAGACTATTCTATAGGCGATCTTCTCTGGAACATTTTGAACCCCATGTTCTCTGGAACATTCTTTACCTGACCGAGCCCACAGATGCTCATGCGAACATTCCCTGGATCATTCCACACGTGACATTCCCCAAAGCATTTTGTGCCTGTCACACTACGAAACAATCTGCTAACGGATTTTCGCATCACATTCTATACCCAACATTCCTTGAAACGTTCTACACGAAACATTTTCTGGAATATTCCGTAATCGACATTCACTAGAAATTTCTACACTAGAATATTCAGTAACCAACATTCCCCAGAACATTCTGTAACCGCCAAGAAACTTCAAAATAAGAAACTCACAAGAACATTCAATAACTGACATTCCCTGTTACATTCGAACCTGACAGTCCCCAGAAAATTGTGAACCCGATATTTCTCGGAACATTCTCTGCCTGGCATTCTGCCAAAACTCCTATAGACATGATTACTCGAACAATTCTGCACCCAATATTGAGTCATAGCGTGATAGAGATGTACAGAATGGATATTAACCCTTTGGACGAACCCATCCCTGACGACCAGATCTCCCAACCCGATCTGGTCCCACCTTCTAGCATATGGCCAATATTCTCCCAACCGCTTTGCATTCATGTACCCACCCAAATGCCTTTTAAATGTTGTAATTGAACCAGGCTCCACCACTTCCTCTGGCAGCTCATTCAATACATGTACCACACTCTAGATTAAAAAGTTGCCCGTTACGTCTCTTTTCAGGAACATTCTGTTATCGATAGTTACTGGAAACCTCTACAGCCTGCATTACGAAGAATATTCAGTCAGCAACATTTCCCAGAACATTGTAACCGAAATTCCACAGATATTTGCCAGTAATATTCTGCTCAACATCCTAAACCCAATATGCCTCAGAACCATCTGCACCCAACATTCCTTGAAACATTCTGTAACCAACCCACCTTGGAATATTTTATACCAATCATTTCCCCAGAACATCCTGTCAGAGACAATCCACAGAACATTCAATACCGACCCTCCCCGAAACTTTCTTTCCATGGCAATCGCGGGATTATCCCAAAAGTGTCTTTCTCTGCAATATTCTAACCTGTCATTTCATCGAACATTCTGAACAGACTATTTCTAGTAGCATTCTATGTCAACATTCCCCAAAACATCCCTTGCACGACATTACCCATGATAATACATATTCAACATTCTTCCGAATATGTGACCCCCGATATTCTCCAGAATGTTCTTACGCAACTTTGCCTACAACATAGTATTACCGATATTCAGTGCAACCTTCTATTCTCCACACACTCCAAAATACTCTGTGCCCATTGTTCCGCGTTTCTTGTGTATGCGAAATTTCCCAATATATTTAGCATTTGATTTTCCCTCGAACATTCTGTGTCCGACATTCCTCAGAACGTTCAGGACCTGACTCTTGACAGAATATTCTAAAGCTGCCATGATCTGAAACACTCGGTTCTTGACATTCCACAGTACTTGCTTTCACTGACACTCACTGGAAAACTGGAAATCCGACATTCACTGGAACCTTCTATACATGATAGTCTTCGGAACATTCTGCACCCAATTCTTCCAGAACATTGCGTCACGAAATGCCCCAGAAACCTCCATATCTGACCTTATCTGAAGTTTTTTGTAACCAACATTCTCAGGAGTATGCTATAACCAATATTCCAAAGAACATTCGAAACTTCACATTCGCAGAACTTTGTATATACGACATTACATTCAGCATTCTATGCCCTACACTCCCCTTAACATTCTATACCAAGCATTAACAAGCACAGTGTAAAGATTAGAGTGGTGCTGGAAACGCGCAGCAGGTCAGGCAGTATCTGAGGAACAGGAAAATCGACGTTTAGGGCAAAAACCCTTCTACAGTAATAGAGGCAGAATGGAGAGATAAGTGAGAGACAAATGGGGAGTGGGGAGAAAGTAGCATAGAGTACAATAGGCGAATGGGTTTGGGTATGGAGGTGATAGGTTAGAGAGGAGTGTGGAGTGGACAGGTGGAAGGGAAGGTAGACAGATAGGAAGGTCGTGAGGGCGGTGCTGAGCTGGAAGGTTGGAACTGGGGTGAAGTGGGGAAGGAGAATGAGGAAAATGCTGAAAGTCACATTGATGCCATGGGGTTCAACTGTTCTGGGGCAGAGGATGACGCGTTCTTCCTCCAGGAGTCAGGTAGTGATGGAGCGGCGGTGGAGGAGGCCCAAGACCTGCATGTCCTCGGCAGAGTGGGAGGGGGAGTCGAAATGTTAAGCGACAGGGCGGTGGAGTTGATTGTTGCAGGAGTCCTGGAGATGTTCCCTAAAGTGCTCTGCTAGGAGGCGTCCAGTCTCCCCAATGTAGAGGAGACCGCATCAGGAGAAACCGATACAATAAATGATATTGATGGATGTGCAGGTAAAACTTTGATGGGTGTGGAAGGCTCCTTTGGCGTCTTGGTTGGAAGTGAGGGAGGAGCTGTGGGCGCAGGTTTTGCAATTCCTGCTGGTGGCAGGGACGGTGTCAGCAAGGGAGGGTGAGAGTTGGGGGCGTGGACCTGACCAGGTAGACAAGGTCTTTGTGGAAAGCGGAGGGAAATATATCCCTGGTGGTGGGGTCCGGTTGGAGGTGACGGAAATATTTTCAGATGAATAGTGTATGTCTGATCGTTCCTGCAACGTTCTGTAATCGACATTCTCTAAAAATATTCTATATCCACAACTCCCCAGAACATTATGCATATGAAATTTCCTGGAACACTTAATTTCCCGCTATCCTCTGGCGCATTCTAAACCTGATATTCCCTGACCATGCAGTAACTGACAATCCCCAGAATATTCTTTAACAAACTTTCCTTGGAACATTCTATACGAGGCGCTCCCCAGTAATGCCATACCACACATTCACTGGAAAATTCTTACACGATATTTCCCAGAAATCTCTATAGCCAACATTCCACGGTATAGTCTGTACACGACACGCCATGAAACATTGTATTCGCGGCATTTTCCAGAACATTATACAGCCGACATGCCCCAGAACGATGTGCACCTGAGTCTGCCTGAAACAGGCATTCTCTGCAACATGCTGGAACTGACATTTGCCGGGCCATTCAGTGTCCAACATTCCACAGAAAGTTCTCTACCCAACACAATCCAGAACATTCTAATGCACATATTCCCTGGAAAGTACGATAACCGACGTTCATTGGAACCTTCAACACCCAACTTTCCCCAGAACATCATCTGAACGACATTCCCCAGTACATTCTTCACCGGAAATTACCTATAATATTTTATATGCTGCAGCGGACCTTCCCAGGAATATTCCCTCCCTGATTTTTTTGAGAATACTGACAGCTTGGAAACGGGCCCTTCGGCCCAATGAGTTCACACCGACGAGCAACCCACCCAGACCCATTCTCCTGCATTTACCCCTGCACCTTACGCTGCGGGAAATTTTGCATGGCCAATTCACCTATACTGCACTTTTTTGTACTGTGGGAGGAAACCGGAACACCCAGAGGAAACCCACACAGACACAGAGAGAATGTGCAAACTCCACACAGTCAGTCGCCTGAGGCGGGAATTGAACCCGGGTCTGTGTTGCTGTGAGGCAGCAGTTCTAACCACTGTGCCACTGTGCCACCGTGCCGCCCCAAAACGGTGACATTATCTGACCGACACTCCCCACAATATTCAATACCCAACCTTACTCGGAAGATTCTGTACCCAACATTTCATTGTGCACACTGTACACGACAATGCATGGAACATGGTAAACCGGAGACATGACAGAAAAAATATACCTGACTGTCTGCAGAATCTTCAAAAACCGACATTCATTGTGACATGCTGTACACGACATTGCTCTGGACGTTCTGAACCAATCGTTCTGCTGCACATTCGAAATCTGACATTGCACTGAACACGCTGTAACTGAAATTCCCCATATGTCAGACATTTCCCAAACATTCTATAGCCAGCACTTTCCAGAACAGTCAATACCACACATTCCCTGGAATATTCTGCACATGACTTTACCTAAAAATGCGTTTAACTGATGTTGCTAAAAATGTCTGCACCCAAAATTCCGAAGATCATTGTATATCAGACATTCTCCAGTTCATTCTATAACCGGAATTACCCAGAATAGTCTAAACCTGACATCCCCAGAACATTGTAAATCTGGCTCAGCTTGAAACGTCCTAAAACCAACATTTTCTGCTACATGCTGTAACTGATGTTCGCCAGCACATTCCACACACAACATTCTCTAGAGAATTCTGTATCTGACACACCCCGGAACATTCTCATATCCACATTTTCTGCAACATTTTATCGCAATATATGCTGGAACCTTCTACACCCGACATTCCCAGCAACATTCTAAACCCGACATTGCATCGAACATTCTACTACTGACATTCCCCACACCAATGTATACAGAACATTAGTCTGAAAATTGTGGAACTGACATTGACTTGAACATGATATCAAAATATTTTCCCGTAATATTCTATACGTGACATTTCTGGAGCCTTCTATAACCAACATTCCCCAGAATATTCTATGCGGGAATATTCTATGCCTAACCATACCTGGAACATCCGATACCAAACTTTACACGGAATAATCTATAAGTGACCTTCTCCCAGATATTCTGTGTTCAGCATTCCCCGTAACCTTCTATGCCCGATATCCCCAATAACGTTGGACACCAGACATTCCTAAGCTTATACATTCCGACATGATCTGGAACAATCTATATACTACATTCTCTGGAACATTTTATACCCGAAATTCTCGGAACAGTCGGGACCCGACATTCTCCAGAAAGTTCTGTACAGGGCATTCCCCAGATGTCTCGGTACCTGATATTACCCGGAAAGTTCTGTACCTGAAATTCCCTGGAACTTTTCAAACAAAAATTATCGAGAGCATTCTAGAACAGACATTCCCAGGAACATTCCATATCTGATGCTCTCCAAAAGATTCTAAAACTGGCAATCTCTGCAACATTCCCTACTCGACATTCCCCAGACTATTCGACACCCAGCATTCCACACAAGATTGTAAAATTGACATTCCTTGGAGCATTCCATACCTGACATTCCGCTAATCATTCTATGTCCTATCATCTCTGCAAAAATCTGCACCCAACTTCCCCAGGAACATGCTATCTTAAACACTCCTCAGAACATTGTTTGCGTGACTGTCCCTGGAACATTCGGTACCCGCCATTGTTCGGTACATTCTATAACTGACGTTCCACAGAAGATTCAGCACCTGACATTCCCCCGAACATTCTATACCGCACATTCTGAATGTTCTCTACCTGAAATTCCCTGGAAAATTGTTTAACTGACATAGCCCGCATCATTCTTTACTACCATCCGTATTCTGCAGAATAGCGATACCCAACTTTAACTAGAACATGCTATATCTGTCTCTCAAAGGAACCTTCTTAAAGTAACATTTTGTGCAACTTACTACATCCGACACACCCCAGGACTTCCTGTACCTAACATTCCCATGACGTTCTATACATGACATTACCCAGAATATTCTGTAAATGAAATTCCTTGGAACATTCTGTACCCAACATTCCCTGAAAATTTTATTCTTGACATTCCCTGGAACATTCTATAGTTGATGTTCCCAAAACTCTTGATACCTGGCACTAGCCTGAACATTCTCAAACCGACATTCACTGCAGCATTCGACAACCGATACTCCCCACAACATTCGATATACAACATTTCCTGGAAAAGTGTATGTCCGACATTCACCCAAAACATTCAACACACAACATTCTTCGTAACATACTGCAACTGGTATTCCACGGAAACATCGAAACCCATCATTTCCCGGAATATTCTGAAACCAAAATTTCCAAGAATATCCTATACCCGACATCCCTAGAGTATTCTATAAACAACATTCCCCAGAACATAATATACCAACATTCCCGGGACGCTCGTAAGTGACATTCCTGGAACATTGTGTTACCGACATTCCATGCAACTTTACATTCCCTGCATTCCCAATAACATTCTGTTTCTGATATTCTACGGAAAATTCTGCACCCAACATTACTCAGAAATTTTTATGTTCGTGATTCCCCAGAACATTCTGTACCTGAAATTAATCGCAACATTTTATACCCGACATTCTTCAGAACAATCTGCAACTGACATTCCATGGAATGTTCTATATTCGATATTTCCCAGAACTTTCTGTACCTGACACTACCTGGAACATTGTAAAACTGACATTGTCTGTACTGTTCACTCGGCAACATTCCCCACAACCGTATGCATCTGACATTCCCCGGAACACTCCCCACTAAGCACACGCCAGTACCTTTGACATGATGTAGCCCAGAACATTCTACACATAACATTTTCTGGAACACTGTGTAACCGTCAATTCATGGAATTGTCTGTAACTAACATTCTCGGGAACATTGTATAACTTACATTCCTCCGAACATTCTGAACCCGACTTTCCCTGTAACATTCTAAGGCTGATGATCCCTGGAACATTCACTTCCCGACATTCTCTGGAACCTGCTGTAACTGATGTTATGCGGAACATTCTATGCCTGACAATCACCAGAACAATCGATACACGACATTGCTTAGAACATTCGAAAATTGACTCCCACGTAATGTTCTAAAAGTGACTTTTTTCTGCAATTTGCCATGTCCAACATTCACTGGGACATTTTGTACCCAACATTCCTTGAAAGATTCAATATCCTACACTCGTCAGAACTTTCTAATACCTATTTTCTCTGCAACATCGCATCCAAAACATTCCCTGGAATGCTCGATAGCCAATATTTTGCAGACACCTGCCTCTACCCCAACCAGTAGAAAAGCGACATTTGATGCAACGTTCTATGCCCGACGTTCCACAGAACATTCCGTAGCTGATACCCTTGGAACATTCTGTACTTGACATTCACGAGAGAAATCTGTCCCGGAGCATTCCCCGAATGTTCTGTACCCAGAACGTGTTACATCCGATCTTTCGCGAAAATTCTATCGCTGACCAGCGCCAGCACATTCTGGAACAAATATTCTCTGCAAAAAGCCATACCCGACTGTCCCAGGGTCGTTTGTTACATTCTGCGGAACATTTTGTACCTGACATTCTCGATATCACTGTATACCCAATATTCCACAGAGCATTCTATATCCGACATTCCAGGGAATATTCTATCCCTGATACTCCCCAGAACAGTCTATGCCCGACATTCTCGGGAGAATTTCTGTCCGACAGTCCACGGAAAACTGCGTACAGACATTGAACAGAATATTCTGAACCGATTTCCTGGAACATACTATCCCTGACATTATATATGAACGTCCATAAGTCAGTGAACTGAACAAGAAATATACCCAGATGGAAGGGTCGTTTTCCAGGGCGAAGCATACCATGAAGTCTCCTCAGGCAGCGAAATGTTTAAATGTGTTTTCTCTGCATTTACATTGCTTTACGACAGAGGATTGATCGCAATGTAGAACAGAAGACAAAAATAATCCTTCTCCATCTGTCTTAAAGGAAACTGGAAGTTTTCCTTCCGGAGAGCAACGCTTTCTCCCCCCGTATTCTGAAGTGGAAAGATGTGATTGGTGTCTGCCCTATAGTGATTGACTGTGTGTTAGCATCGCTGAAACCATTTGGCCTTATGGCTGTCTGTCTGTGTGTTTGGGGAAGGAGTGTTTCTTGTGGTGTATGTCACAATTTTAACAGTAATTCACATCTTGCCATTTGTTATTGCACCTCCAATTATGTAAATAACTCTCTGAAAACCGTGTCACATAAAAAGATTTCACTAGGTGCTCAATCGAACTGGTAACTTTGCCTCCAGGCTGATGTATAATTTGTTTGTTTTCCTTCCTGACAGTGAACGTAGTGACGATCTACATCCTGCTTCATAAAGATTGCGGATTGTCTCCATGTGTCAGCCGTTACCTGGGGGCCATGGCAGTGGCGGATCTCCTGGTCATTATCCTCGACCTGATATTGAGACACATTCCAATTGTTTATCAGGAACAGTTTTCTTTTCTAGAGTCTATTCCCACGTGTAATATCCATGCCATTCTGCTTTATACAGCCACTGACTATTCTGTCTGGTTCACTGTCACTTTCACCTTTGATCGATTTGTGGCCATTTGTTGCCAGAAGATGAAAAGTAAATACTGCACTGTGAAAATGGCGGCTGTGGTTCTGGGAACAGTGACTGTGTTGAGCTGCTTAAAGAACATTTTCTGGTATTTTATGCTCACTACTCGTTATTGGTGGTTGAACGATCCCTGGTTTTGTCAAGTTACATTCGATGTTCGATCATCCCGTGTCTGGGTCGCAATCGAGTTCATCCAGCACATTTTAACACCGGGACTCCCATTTGTCCTGATTCTGCTGCTTAACGTTTTCACTATCAGACACATTTTACTGACGAGCAGGGCCCGCAGAAGACTCAGGTCCCACAACAATGGGGACGCTCAGTCTGACACAGAAATGAAAAATCGAAAAAAATCCATTATTTTGCTATTTGTGATCTCGGCCAATTTCATCCTTTTATGGTCAACATTAATGGTGTATTCCATATGGAGACGGATGATGTATATTGTGGATACACCTTTGCATCTACCGAAGTTTTTGCAGGAATTGGGCTTCATGCTGCAGCTCCTTGGTTGCTGCACAAACACTGCGATTTATGCCATGACTCAGACTAAGTTCAGACAGCAGCTGACGAATGTGCTGAAACATCCCTTTATCCAAATTCATCAATCAATCAAATTCACTCATTAATCATTTTACACAGTTTTTTTTTCAGCTCAAAGTCTCAGCAATGACCCAGCCAGTCGCTATTGTAACAGATGCTGAGTTGTCCAACCGTATGCAACAGTGGGTTATGGGGCACATTTCAGTGTTTCTCCAAACTCAGGGACCAGTGATAAAAGGCACCATACCACTGCCTGTATCTGTATCTTCAATTTGGAAACAATAAAAATGTTAATTAAAGTACCAAGCAGCAGTGTGAACTATATTGTTGATTGTTTTTGTGTTGAGCAAGCTGAGCTGAAGAGAGATAGATTCAGCCCCAAGTCCTGGTCCTCAGGGAAGGGGAGGCGACTGGGCGTGAGCTGAGGAGTACTGTATGAATAGGCTGTCTTGCTTTTACTTCTGGGTCACCCACTCTGACTCAGCCTTGATACAATTCGTCTCTCTCCCTTCTTCCCTTTCCCTTCTCATCTCTCTCCCATTTTCACCATGTAGCTCTCCCTCTCTCCTTTTCCCATTTACCGTCTCGATTTCACCGTCCCTCCATTCCCCATCCTCTTTCACTCTGTCGCTATCTTGCACTCTGTACCTTCGAATTTCCATCTCTCAAAACATTTACACATGAATCCATCTCTCGCCTACCGTTGGGAAGGGAGCAGACTGTGGTGTGAAGAATCAGGCATCGGTCTGGTAGCATTACGGGGCGTGGCTCAGTTGCCATTGCTACGGGACACGGTGTGGTATGTGAGAAAACTGACAGTTATGAGAGGGCAAATGTGGGGAAGGGAACACATTAGTCTCTGCAAAGGGCTGAAGAACGGGGGTGGGATACACGAGGAACGGATTGGGAGAGACCCAATGTCTGTTACTTGGGGAATCGATTGGGAATGGAGTCAAAGACTATTGTTAGGGGATTCGCTGTGGAGTGGTTCGCAGGTGACTGCTCAGTTTGGGAAATGTTCGAATCAGTGAGTGTGATGGTGGAGGATTGAGAGCAGAGCGTGCAGGAGACCGGTGATAACGTGAGTGTCAGAGACTGAAGGTGACAGTGACGTGGTGTGCGTGAGTGGGTCAGGTTCCCTTTGATGAAGTGAGTGTGTGGGGCTCAGGGTGATGGTACGAGGGTATGGGTGTCAAAAGTGAGCATGGGTTGGGGCAGGTTGACAGTGAGCGTGTGAGATCAGGATTATGCTGATGCAGTGAGTGTCAGGCGATTCCGCTGTTTTCGATGGAGTGAATGTGAATGGTCAGAGTGACGGGATGTGGCTGAGAGAGTAATATTGACAGTGACGGAGTCAGTGTGTGGATGTCAGGTTAATAGTGATGGTGTGAGAGTGAAGGGTACAGGATAACTTTAAGTGTGACGTGGTCAATGTGATGTGATGGAGGGAGTGTGATGGGATTATGCTGACGGAGTGAGTTTGCGGGCGTCAGAGTGAAATGTATTAACCAGTCTGAGAGAGTCAGGGTGGCATTGACTGGTGTGCATTTACATCAGCCCTTACCAAATTGAAGATTGATTGACATAGACACTCACCATACCAAGGCTGTGGGTTAATGGCTGGGGAAATGTGTATTAGAAGAGCAAGGTAGATGGCACAGAATGGATGGGCCATCCAGTCTTTTTCTGTGGTTATGGATCTCTATCACAATGTTTGCCTAGGTATTTATCTTCATTTGGTATTCTTCTTAACCCCTGTCTGGGGAAAGGAATTCTACAGACACATATCGCTGGATTAAGAGAAACATCACCCCTCCACCCAGAATCGTACGTCTGGAGGCACATATCGGCCCGACCAGGTTAAGACGGCAGATTTCCTTTCCTCAGGATACGTGAGTGACTCTGATTCGGTTTTTACACCAATTGATGATCAGTTCAACACTCATCATTACTCAGATTCAGTTCGTTTTCCAGATGTCTTAACCACTCGGGCGTTCAGTTCCTGCCTTGGTCAACTGTCTGTGTGGAGTTTGCACATTCTCCGTGTGTCTGCGTGGGTTTCCTCCGGGTGCTCCGGTTTCTTTCCACAGTCCAAAGATGTGCAGGTTAGGTGAATTGGCCATGTTAAATTGCCTGTAATTTTAGGTGATTGGGTAAATGTAGGGGAATGGGTCTGGGTGGGTTGCTCTTCGGAGGGTCGATGTGGACTTGTTGGGCTGAAGGGCCTGTTTCCACACTGTCAGTAATCTAATCTACTTTCATAATCCATTCTCAGGGCTGGGAATGATCCCGTGTGGCAGAAACATTGACCTATCCTCCACCCTCCCATCCTCCCATCCCCATCGATTTACTCAAATTGATTCAAGTCAAAAATGTTGGGGCTGAAAACTGCATTTCAGTCGTTCTGCAGGAAGCACGAGAGGCTGTGAGGGAGGGTGCCTGATTACAAAACGGTCTCCCTTTCTGAGTGCCGCCGAAAAAGTCTCGAGAAATTAACCCCCGAGGTTCAGGATGCTGAAGGGTGATAAATAACAATCCGACTGAATGACGTAATAGGTTTAGGACAGAGATTAATACTTGAATCCTTCCCCGCTTTGGCCTTGGGTTCCTGCCTTTAGATTTTCGGGTTGGAGCTGGGATCTTGGATGCACAGCAAGTTGATCTCCTCTTCGCCATTCGCAGCTTCTTCTCAATAATGCATGAGATGGTCGTTTGCTTGGCTCCCCGATATCATGTGTTGTACATCCAAAATGAAGATGGCAGCAGGAAGGAGTCATCACTGGTCACGGCAATCGACTCTTGGAAATAAAAATCTCAGTTACACTGGAAGTCCACTCAGCACCAAGGCTTTCCCCACCCCAACCTCTATCTTTTTCACTCGGCCGTGAATACCTGCTCCTGTGCCCTTTGTCGACATTGTTCTTTGCCTCCTGCAGCCAACAACTGAGAGGAATACAGGTATCCAAGTTCTGAGCCAGCCCGCGCCCAGGCAGATGGGGAAAGGGCCCAGTCTGTAATTTGGAGTGAGCCAGTAGGTGATTGGATAGAAAATGAGAAGGCTGGATGCAGGAAATCCGAAACGACTGAGAACACTCAGCACGTCTGTGGGGAGAGAAAGAAAGAATTGTGCAGGTGCGAGAGAGGCAGAGTCAATATTTAGGATCCAGTCATCCTTTCTCAGAGCTATCGTTTCTATTTTTAAATAGCAAAGTGGCTATGTTGGTGACTGTGTCTTTTTGTGGGATAAAGGTTATCCGATCCTTCAATATGCAGAGGAAGTACGGCAATCTCAATCAGTCGCCATTGAAATGATGACGATTTTGCCAAGGGCAGTCATCCACTGGTTTGGTGGAATGAGGGACGTGTCGGACCACATATCCAGTGGAGTGCCATGGTGGAATTCTGATCAACCTCGCCTGGCAATTGGGCTTCTTGTTGACATTTCCATGCAGGGGGCATTTGGGCTAGACCAGAGGGAACGGGTTGTTGAGCACATATTATTATGCATTCGATGCAAGTTTTTGAAACATGGCAGGGGAAGGTGGTATTTTCAGAACCCCTTTATGATTCTGTGGCGATTCCATGGATCTGACCTCTTTGTAGTTGTCACGTTCGCTATTCTGTCTGATTGGATACTTTTCAAAATCTCCTGCTTCAATCACTCCCACCGCCCTTGTAGGACAACTAACCTGGACCGAGCGTCCTTATTTCTTGAAATGCACAACTACTCGTTCGCCAATTCAAAGCAGTACGAAAACAGCTAAATATCTGAAGTGAAAGTGAAAAAAGCAGTGGAGAAATTCAGCTGGTCTGATAAATCTGCGGCGAGAGGAAGAGCAACTGAGTTAATGACCCGTGTGCCGTGAGCATTTTGTTAGTAGGTACTCTGGTAAGTGCACATTGTCTTTGGGGGAGTTCTTGGTTTGTCAAGCACGTCATCTACTGCAATCTGTACCAGTTCCATGATGAAGGGTTCCTGCTATTAGATATGATTTCTGTATCGCAGCCAGTCATCATCCAGATCTGATTGATTTGATCTATAGCCTTATCAGGCCCAATTCATAAATGCTGACAAGAATGTCAAAACGGTCAGCAAGCCAGCTTCTCGAATTGCTGAGACAGAGAAAGTGTGGTTTGACTTTGTCCGATTCGTGGTGACACGTTATGAATTCAAACCTGGCAGAACGCTGTGCCAACAAAATAATACAGGCGTATTGAAATCGTTGTAGTGAACAGGACTCACAGAAAGCATTGGAATCAAAGTAATTAGAGAGTACCTGCTACAACAGTCCAATTTGACGTGTTACAATACGAGGTAACCTCTCAAGCTTAATTTAAAACCAGTAACATTGAAAAGATTTACCCATGCAGTAATCTGTAAAAAGCCGAGTGGCCAACAACTATGTAAATTAAAAATAAATAACTTGGCTTCTTAAACTATATCAGAGAATATTTAACTGATCGCTATTTACAATTTCTTTCTCTCATCCATCTTTCACCTTGCCTTCAAGAATACTAGTCCAATAACCTTCCCATTAAGGTTTACAAAACAACACTTCTTATCTCAAAACTCGGCAACTGTCAATTCTTGTCTTCAGATATTTCAGCGTCTTCTTTCTTGCTTGTTAGGAATATCTTCGTCTCAGGTTACTGATCGAAAACATACTTTGAAGAGAGTCTTTTTATTAAATGTAGTGTATTGTATGTTCGGACTTGGCAGTTCTGCGCTCACCTGTTCAATTTTCCCCGTATTGTACCCCGAAGCATCTGATTGTAACATTATCTTTTAACATTGTCAATATACTCAATTCAGACTGGATTGCAATTTTGTTTTTTTTCCAGGGTAAAGTTTAAACTGATTTATTTTTATCTCCAGGCAACGTATTAATCGAGTTGTTTGACCCATCTTGAGAACACTTGGTGCTGTGTTCTGTAGGTCTGCTACGTTTACCTCATCTTATAGGTACACCCACATCTTCATAATATCTCCCCCAAGACAAAATGAACAACCAAAATGAAAAGTTGGCTGTTTTTTCTACCTTTTAAAAACACTACCCTAACCTACAGGTAACTTTTATATTAGTTCAGTTTATTTTTTTTCCTTTTGCCTGAACATGTATTAAAATAAAATAAAACAAATCTGATCTGAGGTCTAACAATCAAATCCACCTGCAATTGCGTTCTTTGGAACGCAACATGTGTGGTTTTTAAATTAAAAGTCTGCAACAGAACATTCTGATCAAATAGTCTCATATTCTGATCTTTAAAAAGTACTATGAAAGAAGGTGGATTGTGATCAGTGCACACAACAGTCTCCAACACATAGTTCGTGACATATACATTGAAATGCTTTAAGAACAGTACCAAACTCAATAGTGCTTTTCATTTTATTTCCTCTGGTGGATGTTGATCTTCTTCAGAAAGTAACAATTTGGTATTTGAATCCTATCTTAATTATCCTGTCGGAATACAACTCCAACTCCAATGTCACGAGCATTGATGACGACATGAAAAGGTCTTGATAAACCTCGTGCAGCTAAAACTGTTTTGTTGGTTAATATCCATTTCAAATGGTAGAATGCCTCCTAGACTGTTTCTGTCCAAATAAATGTTGTGTTCGACTTCAGCAATTCGGTTAAAGGTGCCACTATACTGCTGAAGTTTGCAACAATCTTCCAATAGAATCCACTGAGTCGAAAGAATCGAACACTTCTTTCTTTGATGTTGGTCAAGGAAATTCCTCAACAACGTTCGTCTTCGCGCTCCTTGGGGTAAACCTTCCATGACCGATGTTATGTCCCAAGGAGGTCACCTCTGCTTTCGTGAATTCTGTTCTATTTAATTTTATCACCAGGTTTGCCTCTCATCGTCGTTCAAAGAACTCAGCCACCTGTACCATGTGATCTTTAAAATATTAGACCAGGGAAACCCAGTGGATGTGGACTATCTCGACTTCCAAAAGGCCTTTGATAAGGTGCCACACGGGAGGCTGCTGAGTAATGTGAAGGCCCATGGTGTTCGAGGTGAGCTACTGGTATGGATTGAGGATTGGCTGTCTGATTGAAGGCAGAGAGTTGGGCTGAAAGGTTCTTTTTCGGACTGGCAGCCGGTGACAAGCGGTGTCCTGCAGGGTTCAGTGTTGGGGCCACAGCTGTTCACGTTATATATTAATGATCTGGATGAAGGGACTCGGGGCATTCTAGCGAAGTTTGCCGATGATACAAGGTTAGCTGGATCGGCAGGTAGTACTGAGGAAGTGGGAGGCTGCAGAAGGATCTAGACAGCTAGGGAGAGTGGTCCAGGAAATGGCTGATCGAATTCCATGTGAGCAAATGTGAGGTACTGCACTTTGGAAAAAAGAATACAAGCATGGACTACTTTCTAACCGGTCAGAAAATTCATAAAACCAAAGTACAAAGGGATCTGGGAGTGCTCATCGAGGATTCTCTGAAGGTAAGCATGCAGGTTGAGTCCGTGATTAAGAAAGCGAATGCAATGTTGTCATTTATCTCAAGTGGATTGGAATATAAAAGCACCGTTGTACGTCTGGGACTTTATAAATCTCTGGTTCGGCCCCATTTGGAGTACTGTGTCCAGTTTCGGTCCCGACACCTCAGGAAGGACACACTGGCACTGGAGCATGTCCAGCGGAGATTCACACGGATGATCCCTGGAATGGTTGGTCTGACACACGAAGAACGGCTGAGGATTCTGGGATTGTATTCATTGGAGTTTAGAAGATTAAGGGGAAATCTACTAGAAACTTACAAGGTAATACATGGTTTGGAAAGGGTGGACGCGAGGAAATTGTTTCTGTTAGGCGAGGAGACTAGGACCCGTGGACACAGCCTTAGAATTAGAGGGAGTAAATTCAGAACAGAAATGCAGAGACATTTGTTTCAGCCAGAGAGTGGTGGGCCTGTGGATTTCATTGCCGCAGATGCAGTGGAGGCTGCGATGCTAAATGTCTTCAAGGCAGAGATTGATAAATTCTTGATGTCACAAGGAAATAAGGGCTACGGCTTTTTTTGCTTTTGTGGTCTTCCTGACTTCCCTTGTCAACCATGCCTGCATCATCCTTCTTTTAATATACTTCACATTCTTTGTGATGAGTTTCTGCAGTACCTCCTGAATTAACCATGAGAACTCTTGCCATTGCTGCGCTGCTGTCTTCCCTTCCAGGCTCCCACTTCTGCTCAACTCCAAACAGCTCCATCCACATGCCTAAGTCGTCAACCTTTATTCTAATCCCGTCACATCTTTGCCATTCATCTCCCTCTTAAACTGCAGGTGACCTGCCTTATATTATGTCCTTCTGCCTTCTCGTTGTTTCTTCACCATACACATCTTAATCAAGTCTGCCTCGTTACACATTGCGAAACCAAGAAGTTATTCTAACCACAATGCTTCTAAGTCTTCCGAATCAATGCGCTTGTTGCTGTCAACTTCTTCTTGTTTTTTTCTCTAACCAGCCAACCCCGCACTCTCTGAACATCTGTCTGTCTTTTCGAACGCCGTGTATCCTTGTCTATTTAGTTCCCAGCCCGGATATCCTTGCAGGCACGTTTCTGTGATACACACAATACCGTATCTGCCAATTGGCATTTGTTCTACAAGCTAATTTAGCTTGTTTCATAAACTGCGTATATTTAGGTACAACACCCTCAGTCCTGCGGTGACTGCCCTCTTTATCTGCTTATGACTGAAATAGTCTCATGAGATTTTACATATTTTCTGTCCTCTTACATATAGTGCAAACCTGAACCTTTTCAGAGCCCTCCGATACTTTAACTTTATCCATCACTTTCACTGCAAGTGAAACCAACCCCCGCGATCGAGTTGAAATCAGTACCTTCAGACCACGGTTGCCAGATTCTCCAGCACTTCAGTCCCAACAGTATTCAGGTGGAGATTATTTTATTGCAACAACTCCATCCTCCTCACGTTTTGACCACAATATCCCATGAAGTAGAACAGATTTCTTCAACACCAGTATTTACGGTGAACTTTTCACTCGTTAATCTTGCTGACCTTGTGCCAATGTGCGTATGGACCAGGTAGTAATGCAGGGATTATTCCCTTTTTGATTCTATTATCTTATTTAGCCGCAAGCTAAATTCATTTAATGCAATCTCTTTTCTCTTTCTACATTTGTCGACAACCGGATTGTTCCTCTTCCACTCCAAGTTCATCTGCAGTCCGGATGAATATTCTAAAGCTGGGCTCCAGGTAAGCAACACAGTATCCAGGGCACTCGATTCTGGCAACAGCGAAGAGTCTCTATTTTCCTGACGACACTTTTACAGATTACACCTGTATTTCTCTTTTCTTTCCCACTTAAATTACTGCCTCCATTAAAATGCAGTGGTCAGCTTGCTCATCCACACAAAGAACAAGAATCTCAAACCTGTTCACCAAGCTAAAGAGCTGAGAGTCATTCAGCGCTTCGCCCAGTTCCCTGTACCTGCCCCTCTCTTAGTCACACCCTCCTAATCTAAGGGATCTGACTGCCTCTTTAAACATCTAAATCTTCCCCACCCTGATGTGTGGCACTGTTTGTTGCTTAGACTCCAAGTCATCAATCTGAGCTGGAGTTCCTCAAGCAACGAACACCTGCTGTGAATTTGTTGTCTCCTTAACTTCCTTGGTTGTCCATTGTTCATTTATCAATCTCTTAGAAGATTTTTGCCTTACCGTGGTGTGTTGTAGCAAATATAAATAAGGTACTGTATTGACCTTCAGTCTATTTAGAATTTCCTCTTTTCGGAGGTCATTTGCTCCACTGATTCCACCCCATGGACAAAAAAAAGATTCAATCAACATTAGTGGAAGTTGTTTTGCTAGAATCTTTTTGGCGTCAGATATCGGAAAACTTTATATCTCTTCAGACATTAGTTGCACAAACTCTGTATCTCACCGGTTATTGATTTTGTCGTTTGAGAGTGAAAGACCATTGAGCAAGAAAGATTTATTCCGACCAGTACTAATTTGGAGGCCGAACAGATCTGTGGGAAGCACAAAATAATGTGTTTTGGAAAGTACATTTGATCTTTACGCAATTTTAATCTATTAACATTCCGCCTGAAAAAGTGTGTTCAGCTCACCAGCAGAATTGCCCATTGAAACCAATTTCAACCATCTTAATCGTCATTCATTTATTTCAGGATAACAAGTACAAAACATCTGCTCTGCGACTTCGTAATTTGGCAAGCTTTCCTCTATCCAACTCACTCTCAGTGCCACGAGAAAGTTTTGTGCTTCACCACATTCGTTTTTCTCGTAGTACTTCTTTAGTAATTATACTTTGTTTCTCCCACAACTTCTTAAGCATTAATGGCTTGTTTGAAGAATATTCCACCTGAAAGACTGATGAAAGATGTCTGTTCAGCTTCTCTTCCACTGTTGCTGCAAACAATCAGGTTCAGTTCAGGCGTTGGTGCGTGGCTACGTTAATTTGGATACCTCGCTTCACTTGCTCATGTATTTAAAAAAGGTCTTATTATTAGTTCTTACCTTCCTCATCACTTTACCCGCGCAGCTTATTTTGCCTGTCTTTTATTTTCTTTTAAGTGCAATTTGCTGATTTTTAATTAATTCCAGTCTTCTCAGTACTTGTAATAAGGCCTCCTTCTCTGCTTTCCTTTTCACCAAAATACTCTCCTAACGTACTTGGCCAAAAATTGTTAATTTATTTCTCTCTTAAAATTGTTCACCTTACCGGAATATATTTTATCTGATTAACTTTTTAAATGACTGTTACAGCTTGTTTAGTGTAGTTCCTCACAATCTATTTCCCCATTTCACTTTCGGTAAATTGTCATCATTTGATTTTAATCTCCTTCATTAAAGTTTGTTTAAAATTAAAAACCTGTTGTTTTCAGCTCGAGCAACTCACACTCTTTCTGAATGAATTCCATCACGTTATGATGAAGCCTACTTCATGATATTTTACTCCAACGTCATTTATTAAACGTGCCTCATTGTAAATTATCGGATCAAGATTGCCTGCTTCCTGATTAGCCCGATGGCACACAACTCCAGGAAACTATGACCCAAGAAGCGTTCGTAAAACGCTCAGTTAACCGGTTAACTCAACTGCCAGCGTTTCCGTCTTTGCGTTTCCTCGTGACTCTTGTTCAATTGTGTGTTCAATGTTAAGGTTCATAACATTTATTATGTTGAAATGCGTTTTCCATTCCATCAATTGCTTCGAGGAATGAGCATAGTTACCAAAACTCTCGAGTCAGACTTGAACAATAATTTGTTCATAAGAATTCGAGAAATGTTTTCAATTTTGATGGGAGATTTTGTAATTGTCAACAGCTATGGTGCACCTTAAATGCTTTTGGCAAAGAATTCAAATCTACGGTATTCTCAATATTGGAAGAAATCTAATCTTGGTCAAAAATGCCGCAAAGAACTGTCCTAAACAAGCAGAGAATTTGTGATGTTGGCTTGAATTATTACTTGAAATGCGTTTCTTTACATGCATTTCTCTGAATAATACTATTCAGTAAACCATTCCGACGACGAATTAGCTTATCATTAGATAATTGCCAGTGTGTTTGAAAATTGATAAAGCAGTTGTGAAGAAATTAACTTCTTCTCATCGTCACAGTCAAAACTGTTGATAGACATGAAGCTCAAGGTCTCATTAGAGCTGTGGTTTATAACAGAAAAGTTCTAAGAACGATGTCTTCATGCCTGGGGATTTGACGAGCAGAGAAGATGCAGAAATGAGAGATAAATGACTCTTTTTCGTGTTGGCTACCTTTCAACAGTGAGTTCCTACAATGGTCAGAGGTCAGTCACTTAAATACTTGAAATGGCTCTGCAGCCAATGGTATGTTAAATAATTTTATAGATCACATTAAGACAATGGAATGTCTAACCTATTAATAAAATTCAGAGTGTCGGCAAATTACCAACGGTAGATCAGTTGAGCGGGCACAATAGTTTCATATGCCGTGTAACTTCGGAAAATGTGCATTTGTTGACTTTAATAACGGGGGAGGTGGTGGGATTAATGTATATCAGTATTCTTTTCACAAACGTGGTAGGGAACTAACTGTGCCTTCTGGTGCAAGAATCTCAAAACGTTACAGATCGATCAGGGGATTTGGAAATTAATGAAAATTTTGGGTTCGACTGTAAAGGGAAAGGAAGTAGTTAAATTTTATTCACTCACAAAAACAGAATTTGATGGAAAAGCTCAGCAGGTCTTGCAGCATCTGTGAAGACAAATCAAACATAATATTTCATCACCGCTGACACCCACTCTGACCTGCTGAGCTTTTGCTTCAATTTCGGTTTTTGTTTCTGATTCACAGCATTCACAGTTCTTTCCACTTTTATTTGGTGAAATGGTACTTGTTGTGTGGAAAGCATAGACAGAAAGAAAACTTAAAAGTGAATACAGGCAGCTGGTAAATTCAATTTCAAATCAGGAGTTTGATTTCAAATGCAAGGTATTGATGTTGCTTTCTTCTGTTTCGTTAATCTCGTCGAAGTTGTGCCGGTTGCTGACAACTTTGGTGAAAGGCGGTAGCATTCGGGATAATTTGTTGTTCTGTAAACATCAGCACATTCAATCAGTTCACAACACAAGAACATGTCGAGCAGGTAAGAGACACAGCCCACCTGGTCTGATGCAGTACTCAATGAAATTGTGGCGGTTTGCTTATCCTCAAATTCCATCATCGGCCTTATACACTCTGCACTTGATCCTCTGATTGATTAAAAATCTGTCTATCTTCCTTGAATGACACCCATTCCAGCCGGCTACTGTCTGGCAAGTCTTCATTTTAGCTATCATTTTCTAATTTGATTCCACAATCTAAATGAATACTAAAGAAACCCAAAGTTCATGAACGTCTTTGTCATGCATTAATATTTAATGATATTTAGTCTCAGTTCGAAAGGGCAACTTCTGTTAGGTCCAAAGGTGCGTCACCCTAAGTGCCTTCTACCGTTATTCTTTCCTTCCTTCACCAGCATTCCATCGAAATAATTTAATCCAATATTGGATAGTGTTATAATAGTCTTTCCAGCTTGTATGAACTAAGCGTTTGCAGTAACCCTCGCTTCAAAGCTTTCTATTTGAAAAGTCACATGCTTTGACATTTTCAGTTCCCAGATTTGATCTCTGAGAAACCGTGTCTCTAAAATGGCCTTATTGCATTTGAAGGCAGTTAACTTCAAATTTTCAAATCCCTTACTCACTCTGGTAGCTTTTCACCATTGTCCTATTGCAAACTGAATCGATCAGACTTATTCGATCTGTAAAAATAATAATAAGTGTGTGATCATGACACCTAAACATGTAAGAGGTCAGACATGTTATCTTATCCGTGAAAGTGTTTGAGTTTTAGTCTTACTAATGCAAACGACCGTCTCCTATTGGATAAAAATAGTTAGAGAGAGTATGTTATAGATCAGGCCAGACCACTCAAAATATTTTAAGAAGTTCGCGTAGTCCCTGACCTTTTCTTGTTTGCAGTTGAATTCTTACCATTTGTAAAGATACTATTGGCATTTTCAGAAAAACAAAACGTTGACTTATTTCTGCAAATCCCCGAGTTTGTTTCATAGATAAATGCAACCTCAACTCCAGGTCAACTGCAAATTGCAATAGCTTTGCCTTAATTACTTTTTGTAAAACCCCGAAGTAACAGCTTCCAAACGCAGTAAGTGACTGAATGAACTATTACTACGCAAAGCACTGGTTAAATTAACCAAATTCAGCACCTGAAACAAAATATACTAACATCTACGACATGCTTCCTTTGAGTCCAACAACGCAAAACCCAAATTTGAATTATGGAATCATCGTGGAATGCCTCCCAATCTTTTAACAAACAGGACAGACCTCTCACAAAATATTACAAGAAAGTAATCTGGAGCCAAACATTTATTACATTAAAGGCATATTGACGTGGGTGATGTTCAAAGGACTCTGCTGAAAGCAAAAGGAAATTTATTTAAGCACTATATTTCAAACAAAAACAAAGGAAAGCAGCAGTTAAATAGCTTAACCATTGGAAAACACAACCGACTCGATGCAGTGAGTATTACTATTTAACTGTTCCAATGCAGTAATATCTCAGAAGCAACCCACGCCCCACCCCCACCGTTTGGCAAAAAGGTAAACTCAATCACACATTGTTACAGGTAGGAAGGAACAACATCCATGTCAGAGAATGTCAATGGAATCCTTTACTGAATTTGCACCACTCACACGTCCTGTAATTGCTACAGCGAAAATAAAACTAAAAACCCTGTACTGTGAAGAACGGTTACTCCTCTTTCATTGTAAAAACTGGTAAACACCCGAGATTCTTTGACACATCTACCTTTGCAACGTCTCTCAAAAAGCAAGAACAAAATAACCTTTTAGAAGTGACACCATCTTCACACCTCCCCCCGTTAAAATAAGAAACTTCAACATTTAAAAATGGCTTCAATTCAAAACCCTTAGGCTTACTGTATAAGTGCACTACCATACACATCCATTACTTGATTACAAGCATGAAAGCAATTGCGAAAATATTATATTGCAATCTGTTGGCTTCAAGCAATAAACACCTTTATTTTTTTTCATCCGTGCCTCCATGACACTTTGACAAATGAAACGTTCTCATCCTGACGTGTATATCAGTTGGAAATTAATGACCACAGTAGCAAATTCCTTTCAAACAGACATTACATTTTGAAGTAGAATGCCTGAAAACGATTTTTTTTGGTCATGATGAGTACGTACAATTGTCTCAGTTCTATTGCTGGGAATAAAAATGTTGAAGTTTAGCGCAAACACCAATCTCGAGGACTTGCTCTCAATCGGGGAATATTTCTGTTGAAGAATATTACACTTCCTGTAGAAACATCCAATAAATCTTTCAATGTTCTCTCCGTCATCTTGAAAGAGTTGCAGCACCGACAACCACATCACTCGCACTATAGACAACTTGATTCACTTTGGCTAATTATCTATCACTGGAGTAGTTGTTAACATATCTTTCAGGCTGTCAAATATCTTCTGACTATGTGCCATTTACTGAAATGTTCTGCATTTCTTCAATAAGTAGTGCAGTTAATCAACCACAATGCCGAAATTCGGTATGATTTCCATAACCCCACTCAATTTCAGAAAGTGACATACAGTTGTCTTCTTTGCTGGTATGACTGACTTTCTAATAAGGAATCAGATTTGAATCAAACTTTGTAACTGCATCGACTTTGCGATAGTGTCCATCTAACCGAAGGGTACTTTTTTTTAACTATTTCCAAGGGGGAGGTCCAGTCGCTGCAATCAACTTCGACTATATTGTCTTCGAAGACGCATTGAAACTCTTTTGAACCTGTGGAAACTTTACAAACTTTAGGATGTAACATAATTGGAACAACGTTGCCTGTATCTGCGTCATACATAATTACATTTGCATTTCTCAGCGTGTTCCCATATATCTCCCCGAAAGATAGCAACAACTCTTCCTGGACAGTTCGATTTTCCTCTGGAAGTTAACTCAATGACCAATTCCAGTTTTTCAAATCTTCCTCATTTTTCAATTAAATTTGAGAAATGTCCAATTCAGAATCCTCTGAACTTGCCTCTCCACTCTGGGTTGTAATCAGTAACACATTCTCTGTTTTGTTTCAGTCCATGTCAAAATTTCGGTTCAGCCATTCACATGACACGCTGTTAAATTTCTTTTAATCGGGAGACCTCATCATTTAATTCAACTCACTCTCCTTTCGGCTTGCTGAAGTTCAGTAAACTTGTTTTTAATGTCTACCGATCGCTGGAATTAAATTTGACATTTTATCTCCATGAGCAAAATTTCTGATTTTTTTGTTTTCTTCCTGATACAATTAGCTTATATCACCTACCTTTCGTCCCAACAAGTCCAAACCGACAAGCAATCCACCCAGACCTATTCCCCTCCACCTAAGTCTACGGCCAATTTACCGAACTTGCACATCTTTGGATTATGTGAGGAAAACAGAACACCCGGAGGAAACCCACGCAGTCACAGGGAGAAGGCCGGAATTGAACTTGGGTCGTTGGTGCTGTGTGGCAGCAGTGCTAACCACTGAGCCACCGTGCAGTCCCTGCTCCCTCTGAAGCAATGGTTTGAAAAAATATTTTAAACCCAACTCTCCCATTCTCTTTCATCTTTCTGTAAAATTGACTATATAGTCCAAATATGTGGTCTTTAAATTCTTACTCACGAATTTCTCCGAAATTAATTTTTGTGGTCCTCTCACGACTTGCACAAAATACACTCAAATGGAGTGAAGTTCGATTAATTTGATGTGCCCCTTATGGCAAAAGGTACGACTGGAATCCCTTTCTCCGAGTAGTCTGGATATTCATGACAATACACCATCAACATGTTTTTTTTCAAAGTTTGATCCACCTTTCCGAAGGTCGCTGCGATTGTGCATCGTATGCAGTTAATTTGAATTGTTTTAATGCTACGCAATCAGTTATTTCCCTGAATTACTTCGATGTAAAATTCCCATTGCCTGACATGTATGGCATGTCTGGTAAGATTCAATAGCATAATTGTACAGTCCAGGCCAATTAAAAAAATGGGTTTTTCTAGAGATTTATTACGGCTATGTGAATTCTTGGTGCTAATTCACGTGAACCCTAAGACTTCTTTTCCAATATACACTGTTAATGCACCTGCATGAACTTCTGCCCATTTCTCATTGTCTGGAATATCTGATGGTGTTCATTTCCTCAACACGACATTATTTTTAAATTATTAACATTGCAAAATGCACTCAGATTTCTCATCTGTTTACGCGTTTCAGTACATGTGCTTCAGTTGTTCAAAACGCATCTTTCTGCAGTACCTCAATTAATTTCACTGTACTAAATATAGCCACTTTCTCCTCCACCTGTTCTTGTATTGTCTCAAACTTCCGATCAAACGTGATCTCTGATAATTTTGCATCAATTCCTTACCTGTACTCTTTGAAATCTCCTTGTGTTTCCATTGATTTTCGTAACTTTGTTATCAAATAACCTCTCAGGGTATATTTCCTATAATAACTCAGTTGCCCTACTTTTCCACTGAATATTCAAACATAGTACGCAGCACTGCTCCCTTTGATTCAGATATATTGTTATAAATGTCACCTGTATTCCTGGAGCAGATAGTTTCTTCTACCACCACTACTCCACTGATCACCAGATACTGCAACATCACTCTCCATAATGGAGCACTTGTGGTCTCACTATGGATTTAACCAACCTGCATTGTTTTTCTGGTAGGAGTCCTTCTGCGTTACATTTATGCTCATCTCTCATATTCAAATACTGACATGATACCATATCTGTTAATGTTGTATTTTCTTTACATGATGCACTTGGCTTCTGCGAGTAAACCATAGCTTCGAAACTATTTTTTTCTCGAAGATTTGGCACTTCCTTCTGAACCAACCTTCGATCAGGCAGTACCAATGTGGTGCAGCTGTAGAATTGCCAATGTGCTTTTGTTTAACACTTAACAAAATTCACTGGTTTCTCCTGTTTAGGTACAGCGGTCTTCCATGTCCTTTTTAGCCCCTGCTTTGATTTCATGTGGCCCATATTATTTCAGTAAAAACGCCTGAGCATTCTAACATCTCTTTACCCCTCATGAGTTTTCTTTTTAACCTGTCATAAGCAATCATTATTATTTTCACCAACATACTTTCCTGTCACTCCAATGTATATTTCTATTTTCCCCAATTTGTATCTCTCACGAATTGTAATTGATATTAGAAATCGAGCCTTCATCGCCAATCAGCAATTTCGGTTGTGTGTAATGTGACACAGAAATGCAAGAGTTCAATTAAACACATGCGGCAAAGCGTAATGTGATATGACCGTAACGAGAAATTGTGGGAATATAAAGATCGAATTTCGTAATTTCAACTTTTACATTGTTTAAAGAAATAGACTAAATGTGTACTTAATTGCATTAAATACCTCATCTGTACAGTAACTCTGAGATCCAGCATAAATTCGGGAATTCAAGAGATGAAGCATTGATCCACTTTGCTGGAGGGAGAAGGCAACAGTTTTGAAATCCGAAGCTGATGGGAGAAGTCAGGTTCCCGACTCGGACCCGAGAAGTAGCAAGTATAACAGAATTACGCACTGGCTGTACAAATCACAGGCTAAGAAATCTTCGTCAATAAAAGTGTATCCTGTTTTAACAATGTCGCCCCAAAATCTCCACGCCACAGATAGGTAGGTAATGGAATGATTACCACTTATACTGAAGAAATTTGACACTATGCAGGATAAAGCAGGCCGTTAAAATTCATTATTGGCTACGAACTTCAACATGTACTCGATTTGCCTCCGATTTTTATGTGCAGCTGAGTGTGCAGTCTGTATGATTCAATGCATTAATTCTCCTCTTCGTAACCATTGGCACCTTCGAAATGTCGATCACTGGGAGGTATAAGTGCATCAGACTCATGAGCATAACGCCATCTTAAATTTTCCCTTGATTTGAAACCAACCTGACTTCGAAATTCTTCAAAATTGTCTGTCACTATGGTAAATTGATAGAACACCACTCCCAACAGCTCCATCCGTGTCTTGATTGCGCCTGAGCCTACAGAGGAGCAAGAAGACAAAATCCCACTCCTTCCAATTCCATTTAGGGTATATTTGAATAATCACTCAGCCAGCAGAACCCAACTCCAGTTTTTGATCTTTTAAAGAAAAAATGGAGTGATGTTCTTCAATTTGTTACATTGTTCGGCAAGGTGATTAAGTCCATGATTGGTCCTGTCAGATGCGGTTGTGCTTTTTCACTGTGTAAGGGTAACAAGTATATGGAGCAGTGTTCTCAGACTGCAGCAAGTCTGGTACGGGGTCAGTGGCTCATGGCTTCAAGGTTTAGTCTGGAAGAGTGACTAGGGAGTTTGAATATTGTGGATAAAGTTTGCATCATATTGACAATGTTGTTTAGTCCGTGAGAGACCCCAGTATATATAAGCAGTACAGCTCAGCCTTGGCTATGGTGATGACAAAGTAATCTTTGTCAAGCAGTCAGAGGTATTGTCCTTTCATTTGGGCAAATGTGATTCACATTGTGTGATGTGACATTGCACCATGGAGGCCATGGAAGAATATTACAACACACAAAGAGTGAAGCGTTTAAACGATTTGGCAGTGTCACCTGTGTATACATCTGGGTTAATCTTGGATAATCTTCAGAACGAGAACCAAATTCAAATTGGATACTGCCCTTCGGGTGCGTGATAGGAATTGAATTGTTCAGTAATTAGTGGAATTCCTAATTCACTGTCAATTATTCTGTACAAATATAAATTCAAGATATTCACAGAAATACAATAGTTAAAAAAGTGTGTTTAAAGTGGTTTCTTAACAGATGTAGATAGATTCCTGACTGCGCGAGAAGAGGAGATTCACATGCATTAGCTGTGATTACCGAGTGACCCAGATCTATGATCGTAAGCTTTGCTGTCTCTCAGTATTGTGCCATATACAGCGCCACTATGCTTCTGTCCTTTTCTTTATGTTGCTCATAGTAAATGTGAGATTAGCATGAATTATTTTAGCTATTCTGAACCAGCATGGGACGTTTGTTGTTCTCTATCTGTCGTTCATTCAACACACTGTTGCACTGGATTTTGGTGCCTTTTTTGAACGAGGCACCAATGTCCAGGTCGACAGTATGTTGAAGGTAAGCGGCGGTTTACGTCTCCATCCTTAAATAGAATCTCGAGAGGAAGCATTCTCTTGACTGAACATGGATGGAATTCCAGCAGCAATTGCAAAATTAATTATAATGAGACATGATGGCCTAGAGGTATGGTCATTAGATTGTTAATCTGGAAACCTCAATGAGATTCTGGGTATCTGTTTTCCGTCATGACAAGTGCTGAAATTTGAATTGAATAAATTTCTGAAGTGAAGAATTTAACGATGCTTGTGGAAGTTTCGCTGCTTTTCCAGGCAGACACCGACTGATTGATTGACATTCTGTCGTGAAGTTAACTGTCTTCACTACATATTGCATCCTAATAATGATTCAAGGCCTCCATCAATATGATTGAGTCTTAACTGCCCTGTGGACAAGAAAGGTTTGGCAATAAATGTTCACCACACCACTGACGCTCATATAGTTTCTTTAAATAATAGGTTTGAACATATGTTAAACATTGCTTGTCAGATGGCAGGCACAATAACCTGCATGAAAGCGGATTTTTGATTGAACTTAGTACCTGAAAAAAAAGTTAGGCTTGTAAATAGTGATGAAAGCTTCATTACTAATTAGTTTTGAATGTTCAGCAGAATCAATTTCCCTTCATCACTTCAAAGCAAGCTGACGTATTACTTTTATTCTAGGTATTCTCTCAAGTGTAGGTAATCTTTTCAATATTTTTACTGTCAGTCAATGCAGTCTATCCAAAAATAGGAGAGGCTTTCCACAGAGCTCGTACTTGACCATGAATAAACAAGATAAACTTTTTCTCTTCCATGTATCGAAGTAAGAGTTTAACTCCATCTCATTCACTAAGCTTTTTCACGCATGAGTCTTTGTCTTGAGAAAGAAACAGAAATCAGATTTTGCGCTTTTGTGTTGGCTGCTCCTGTTTTCCAATGTGTTTTGGCTGCTGAATTAATCTCTGAATGGGGATGATAAAATTGCACAAAGCTGAATGAATAGCGTATCTTATGTTAAATTAAAATGGCTGAAGAATAATCATGTGATAAAGTCAACTAAGTAGAAATCTCTGACATGCACAAAAAGGAAGACGTTTTTGAAGACTGTGAAGCGTTAGACAGATTCAGTGGCCAACATTAAGCTGTCATAGATACTCATGACATTTAGAATTGATCAGTGTGTGACACTTAAGACAGGATTTTATATCCGTGTGGATATGTTTCTATTTAGGCACCAACAGTGAACTGTTCGAGATTGAGGGAAAATGTTGTGCAGAACGGTGAAAGCCAGCGTGGGGAAACATTTCTTTTCTGTTATTGAGCTAATATAATCCATTCTGGTCTTGAGGTTAAGAGAAATTTTCACTTATTCGAGAATTGTGTCAATGTTATTTGTGTTTGTTGAGCAGAGTGAAATTTCCCTACGTTTTCTTGCGCCTGTGCTCAGCGGTTTGAGAGTTTCTGTTCGGGATCAGACGACATTGAATCCCAAGGCTGGGCAGAAAGCCTTTAATCGAGCCTGCAGTGTCAAATTTCTACTAGCAGCAGGGGATTGGAGAGAGCACGGTCAAATTCCGCTGGTTTTTTCTGTCTTTTTCCATGTGAGCTGAGGAACAGACTGTGATTGGTGGGTTCATTTCGCGTCTGTTATTAACGGAGGGAGTGCAGAAGGAGTCGTTAATTATCTTCTTCAAGTGAATATCAAACAGTTGGATTATACAGGACTGCAAAGAATTTTCTGACTGGGAGCTTGAAACAGATAATTGGAAGAGTGTGAGACGAGATTACTTCTGAGAGACCTGTGGATGTGACGAGCAAAGGTGGCAATCAAATGCACCTAAAATAAAGTTTATTGCTGGTATTTATCAATCCTACTGATTGAATTTACTTAATTCGTAAAATATTTCAATTCTGCTTCAAAGCAGAAGTTGTTCAAACACAAAGCGACAGTGGAACTGCAGAAAGACAGCGCTGCATGAGCAATCACATAAAAATCTGCCTCGCAGAATAAACTGTACCAAAGCTGCATTTCAAGATCTTGTTCTTTGAAAATTGAATCACACAGATAGAGTTAAAATGTCGCAGACAATCTGAACCTTGATATAATAACTATCACAGGACAACAGGAACCCAGTCCACCCTTCGTGTATGAGACCGTTTTTCTTTCTTGCATTGCACCCACACTTCAGGATTGATATTCTCATAAAGTACAAAACTCACTTCAGTCATTTTTATCTCGGTTCCAACTTCAAATTAACTTGTGGGAAACCGAAATGAAAGTACAGTGCACCCAGGATACTTTGTTTCAGAGAATGGTGAAATCTCTTCAAAAATTGTGAGTTATGTCAGAGCGGAAAAAATGAACCTGACATTTTCATTTTACTGTCCATTTGAATGAATTCATTCCCTGTTAAAAATGCACTAACCTGTTAATTAAAGACTTTGAGTCTGACATCCGATTTAAATACGGCAGTCTTGCCAATTTGTGCAGAACTTCCTTAAAGCTTGTGATAGACGTGTAACTTTTTTTAAAAACATTGACCAGTCCATATTGTGGCTATAAGCTTTCAATTCAAAGTTACTTATTGATAGAATGATATTTTATTTGCATCAATACCAGATGTACCAATCGCCTTTTCTCGCCATCCAAGAGAAAATTTATACTTTCAAACCTCAATATTTTGCTGTTTTATTTCTTCTGTGCACGTATTACCATTTTTCTTTTATTTTCAAGCAGATATGCTTTCAATGTTCAGAATTGAATTCTTCTCATAAATGTCTTAATTTCTCGAGTTAAGATTAGATCGCTTACAATGTGTAAACAGGCCCTTCGGCCCAACCAGTTCACACCAACCCATTTCCTTGTGAATAATTCACCTGAGACCATGGATAATTTAACATAACCAATGCACTTGGCCTGCACATTTTTGGCCTGTGGGCAGAAACTGGAGCCGCAGGAGGAAACACATGCAGACAGAAGCAGAATGTGCAATCTTCACACAGATAAGTCATCTAAAGGTGCAATGGAACCCGCGTGTCCCTTGCGCTCTGAGGCAGTAATGCTTCCTTGTTCAAGGCGTCGGGAAAAAGTTATTTGGACAAGTCAGAACGGATAGGTTTAATTTGCTACACGAGCATGTTTAAGCAAGTGACATCTGATGAGACTTCATTCTTTTCCTGCTGGAAGAATCCCCAGTCTCCCCATGCTCGATGATACAGAATGTGAAAATCCTCTTTTGTAAAAGTTAATGATCAAAATACCTCCATAATTCAATATTTACAATGCGAATGAAAGTCGGACTGTATTCTGTAGCTGTGGAAGTAATGCAATGTTTACACTAGTATCATACCATCCAGAATTATATTCAGGCAACCTCAGGTTTTCGCATTACATGAGCTTAACCACACTGCACAGGTTATCTGCTGAGATATATAAAATTAACTTCCACATGCAAGTGTAAACTTAGAATTTGGCCATGGAGTTTATTACAACTTATTCAAATTAGCCATTTCCAAGATTATTTGTTTTATTTCTTTTATTGTGAAGTGATCTAAGTGAAAACTGAGGTTTTCTAAGTACTACACTTTCATAACAGGTATATCAGGATACGGAAACAAACCACTTACAAGCTTGAATCATTCTAATTGTCTTGAAAGCAGATCGAACTGGCAGTATGGATGCAGACCTATTGACCCATTTGGCCAACGCAATTTCTCTAAACGGGTTTCATCTTACTCTCTATGTTGCAACTCTATCCGCTCATTCCTCCATTCCTTTCTTCTTCATGATAACAATACAGTTCGTTCCCTTTGCGGGGATTGGTATTAAGACCTTTGGTTTTCTCTCTATAAATACCAGGACTTGCTGTAAGAACCAAGATTTAAAAGAATGTAGATGATACAAAACTTACGAACATCATAACTATGGAGTAGAATTACACCAGTCATCAGGAGAACATAGAGGGTCGGATGAAATATGCAGACCAATGCTGATGCAATTTGTATGGAAAAATATGAAGTAACATGTATTGAGAGCAACAACATAGAAAGAAAATATAAACGGGGCAATGTTAAGAAAGCATACAAAACCAGAAAGGTGTTCACAAATCTGGGAAGGGAGAAATATTAGTTGTTAAGGCATTTTGAAAAATATTATGGCACATAAATAGTTGACCTGAGTACAAGAACTGGGTAATCATATTAATCTTTACAAACCAATGATTTGAAAGGAACTGAAGTATTGTGCACAATTAAAGGCGGCAAGCTTTAGAATGTGAATAACTTAGTGAGTGTACAGAGAAGATTTACTCGAATTTTACAGTGATACAGCTGTGCAAGAGAATTTAGCAGCTGGACTTCTTATCAATGGACCAAACGAGTTGTGCATTCTACCACTCTGAAGCAAAACATGTTCCATCCAAATTTCATATTGGATTTATTTGTGACTATCTGACAGGGGCTGAGTTTCCAAACATGGGACCACCCTCTCTAGGCTTACTGTACAAAGGGTTTCAACATTTTAAACAAAAGAAATGAAAGAATTACAGATGCTGGAAATTAGAAACAAAAGTTGTGTCTTTTCCCCATAGAAATCAGTCCTGGCATTGGTTATTGAATTTCACATTTTCGTTTTCAACACCAGCATCTTAGATGCAAATATCATGATCCCACTTTATTGCCACAAATATACTTGTATATAATTATCATGAAACAAGAATATGGCAGAGGGGTTGCTGATAGAGGGGAGTGATCACATTACTAACTCTGTCTTGACGTACATATTATACGGTGTTGAAAATAATATTGCGCCTCACTTATGACAACGGAATCTTAATAAAAGGAAAGAGAAGTTTCACCTTCTCATTTGTTTGGCAAAGATTAATTCGCACTAATTAAAACCTTATAGATATTAAGAGATTTCAAATAGCTTTGAAGAGTACGATTATTTGAGAGAAATCAATCAACGTCGAATGATGAGATGAAATATCAGCAACATGGAAAATAATTGAGAAAAATACTCAACATCACAGACGCAGTCCAGTGCTATCTCATTTTGTTTGAACTCCACTCTCGCTATATTCATCACAGCGGTCATGCAATGGTCACATTTTTCTTTTGTTCCTCAACCTGGAAAGGTTTGCGTCACTTCTTGGCTTCAGTCAGGTTTGCATCGCAGCCATGTTGCCAGCTCCTGCACATGAACGGATTAATTTTTATTTCTTACACTTGTATCTGTTTAAGGTGACTAATGATATTGGATGCGAAGAACTGAGGTCAAAGTAAATTTCAGACGTCATTACCTATCATTTCCTGTGATTACGATCGTTGCTGAATATGCCAGGCGACTCAACACGTGCGAAAATAGGAAGGTTTTGTTATCAGTGACTATTTTCTTCAGAAATCAGCAAATGTTTGCTGTCAACTTGATTTTTGATCACCGCTGTATTTACAGGGATTGTATAATTATAAAATATTTCAATGAGCGACATCACTTCTGTTAATTACTGAGATTTTTAAAATGTAGCAAAATATTTTAATTCTTTTGTTGCAACTAATTTCTGATATTTGGTATTACGTTCCAATTTATTTTATTATCTTATGTACTGATGTCATTGATACAACTTACATTTAATAATTTGTTAAACACAGCAAAGGAAAGGGAATGTGAACGATATGCATACTTGGGATGGCATATAAAGCCGAAAGTGATATTAAAATCCTGCAGAATAAATAAATCCATTCAACGGCAGATCTGCAACATTTCTATTCCCGTAATCTAGACACAAAACTTCGTTTCAATTTTTCAATGATGCCCTAACCTCCGTTGCTTTATGACAAACTTGATGATCATTGCACTTCTAAGCCGAGAAGCATGTTGACTTCCCAGATACATCAGTCAGTATCCGTTCCCTGAGGCATTCGCAGATGTTCTGGTAATTATTACTTGCCTAATATTGAACTGTATTGCTGATGTTGATTTCAAACCTTACACTATTTTATAGTGTCTGTGCTGTGCTCAATTCTGCATCATTATCTAGTTCTGTGCGGTTTAGAGCTTCTTTTATGTTTGATAGATTTACAGCCATTTCTTTCAGAAACTGAGCAAAAATGTAAATTATCGGTGCCAAATGTTGTTGGAATCTGTAACGTCTGCTGTTTTGAATATTCCTATCTGCATTTTGCATATGAACCGCTGAATAATGTAATCTGACTATACATTTTCAGACAGATCTTCATGGTGAACAAACGGCCTGACTATCTCAGCATTCACACGTTTTTTTTCACTGATTTTCATTTTACTATTCAATGTTCTGACTGTCATACTCATTCTAATGGCCAGTAAAGTTTGCGGGAGCCTCTAGAGGCAGAGAATGAGCGAGAATCCTGGTGGTCTAGAAACGGAAAACCAGAGAAATTCTTTCTGTTGCTTTTCTTTAATACTTTGGGCAGTTTCAGTTCTTTAACAATTTGTTTACTGAAAACTTTCCTGTCAAAATCGTGCGAGACAGTTATTAGTCAGCTTCCAACATCAAAGTAACAACATTTTATATGGGAGTACATTGGAATTATGCATCAGTTTTTGAATTCTAGCATCAACCAGTTAATTCATCTGGAGGCCGAAAGGTAGTGCAAAAGGAAAGTGCTCAATTATCCACAGAATCTCATTGACAAAAAAGAAAATGTGATAATAATTTTCTGGTGTTATGAAGGTCTCATACCATCTTGCACTTAAGGTGGTGTCATGTCAGGCTCACGGTGATCATGTTCAAGGCTGGTATTATGAATCTCCACGTCTATTTGAAGAGTTCAATTTATTTCTAGCTGGTACATTTGTTGAAGTTGAATTCCCAGTTAATTGTTGCATTGCAACTTACACTGAACTAACTTCATTTCGGGTATAAAATTCCCATGAAAAAGATGATGCTCCCATGTGTAAATCACCTGGAGAACGGGTGATCGTAGAACTAAGGCCCAGAATTCTGAAAGGAATCTTATTACATCAGTGTCATTCAGACAACTGAAGAAAATATGAGCACAATCCATTTCCGATGCTACAAAAGTTTTCACAAAGGAAGAATATTGCGATTGAACTATGTGATCTTAATTTGCAAAATCAGTTATCATCTCATCAAATTTACTCAGCCATTCAATGTAGTCATAGCTGATCTGATCTAGCTGAATTAGGTTTTCATGCCTTTTCCCCGGAAGGTTTGATTCCCTTGATGATTAACAATCTGTCTCTATGTTTCTATCGTACAGAGGTTTGTAGATCAACTACACTTCGAAAGAAACAAAAATCTCCCTCATCTATATCATTAATGGACTCTACACTTCGGCCGTGTTGTATTACATACTTCCAGAAAGGTAAACAATACTCCTGTATCTGTCCAATCAAGTCCCATAAGATTTCTACAAACTTAAATGTGCCTCATGTCACTGTTCTACTTTGTAACAACCCAAAACTATCCATCCTTTCTTCATTAGAAAATCCCTCCATGCCCGTAATCAAACAGGTAAAACTTCTAGGGACTCAATCCAATGTCAGTATATACTTCCTTAGATACTGTAAATAAAATTACTTACAGTAATCTTGAGGCTTACCGTTCAGTTCTGGGTGGCTTGATATTTGTTATCTATATCAATAATTTGGATGAAAATGTACAAGGTACGATTAGTAAGTTTGCAGATAATATTCCAATCGACAGTATCGTCGGGAGCGAGGAAAGTATTCAAAACTTGCAGAAAAACCTCAATCTGCTGAAGAAATGGACTGTGAAATCGAGTTTAATGCAATAAGTGCAATGTCTCGCATTTTGGAAACTGAAATCAATTTAGAAATTTAAAGGCGAATGTTCGGTCCTTAAGGAGTGGAGTACAATAAAGGGACCTTGGGGTTCAAATGCATTATTCTCTGGAAGTGGAAGAACTGCTGGACAGAGCAATGAAGAACCCTTTTGCACACTGGTCTTCATCAGCCAGCGTACGGAATATACAAATTGGGAAGTTATGTTGCAGTTAAACAGGACGTTGGTGAGGACACACTTGGAGTTAAGCGTTCAATTTTGGCAACCTAACAATAGCAAAGATATTTTTTAAATGGAACAAATTCAGGCGAAATTTGCAAGAATCCGGCTAGGTCTAAAGGACCTGAGTTGTTGGGACAAATTGAGCAAGTTAGGAATTTAAGGCAGGTGCTTAAGGCAGGTATGTTGCAGTTGGAAAAGACTCTGGTGCGGCCGCATCTGGAGTATTGTGTGCAGTTTTGGTCACCATACTATAGGAAGGATGTGGAGGCACTGGAACGGGTGCAGAGCAGGTTTACCAGGATGTTGCCTGGTATGGTCGGAAGATCGCATGAGGAAAGGCTGAGTCACTTGGGGCTGTTTTCATTGGAGAAAAGGAGCTTTAGGGGTGACTTTATGGAGGTGTACAAGATGATTAGGGCATTAGATAGGGTTGACTATGAGAACCTTTTTCCATGTATGGAGTCAGCAATTACGAGGGGGCAAAGATTTAAATTAAAAGGTGGTAGATATAGGACAGATGTTAGGGGTAGATTCTTTACTCAGCGAGTTGTGAGTTCATGGAATGCCCTGCCAGCAGTAGTGGTGGACTCTTCCTCTTTATGGGCATTTCAACGGGCATTGGATAGGCATATAGAGGATAGTGGGCTCGTTTCGGTTAAGTGGGCTTGGATCGGCGCAACATCGAGGGCCAAAGTGCCTGCCTGCGCTGTATTTTTCTTTGTTCTATGTTTTAACATTTGTCTTCAGACAGTAGGAGCCTGAGTGTGGCTCTTATAGAAGCGTATAAGGTCATGAGTGGCATGCAGTGGGTGAATGCCCTCCGTCCTGTTCCCAGGGTCGGGAATTGCGAATTTCAAGGTAACTGTATAATGCAGAAGGTGCAGCACCGTGTCCCAGTGGTTCGCATTGCTGCCTCACAGCGCCAGGGACCCGCATTCGATTCTAACTTCTGTCGACTGTCTCTGTGTGGAGTGCACAATCCCACCCTGTCTGAGGGGGTTTTCTTCCACAATCCAAACATGTTCGGGTTAGGTCAATTGGCCTTTTGTTCAGGGTTGGTTGGGTAGATGTAAGTTAACACAGCGTGGGAATGGGTCTGGGTGGGTTGCTATTTGTCGGGTTGGTGTGTACTTGTTGGACCGAAGCTCCTGTTTGCACACTGTTGGGGATTCTGTAAAAATAAATGAACCTAAGGGACAACTTTTAACACAGAGGGTGGTATGCTTACGGAGTGACGTGCCAGCAGACGTGCTTAAGGCAGGTATGTTAATAATATTTCGAATATTTTTGAAGAAATATATGGATGTGAAAGGTTTAGAAGTTACCGTAGATGGACATTTTGGGCTTAAGCTCTTGACTCTGTGTTGTCGGACTCTATGACTCACTGACTCTATTATTGTATGGGTTTACTATCATTGTTTAAATTAAAACATGGTACGTGTAACTCAATTATGAATTTGACAAGCATATAAGTTTTGTCACATGATTCACTCACAGTAATCAATGATATAACTGCATTCTTTACCAACAACGTCTGTTATACCTTATCGCCTTGGCAAGCTTAACGTTCAAAAATTCATCAAGACTCTGTCTGGAGAGCTATTTCTGATTGTTGCAATGCATTATATTCAAAGCTAGACATTTCTGTCTGGCACAGAGTGCTCTGTGTCGGCGAGAGTCAGTATAGCGTTAGGGTGTAGTTTAAAGTGCCGTGTTATAACGGGATAAAGCAATTAAAGTACCAGCGACTTTGTGACCAATTAGCGGGCAAGAGACTGATAAATGAAAAAGGTTGAATACGCCTAATATGAAATGGAATTAATTAAACAATGTAGTCGATTTCAGAATGAAAACTGAATGGAATAATTACACCAACGTCAAAAGTGGAAAGGAGAAATAATGCACAGGGGATAACTGTACTTTAATGGAAAAATGAACGAACTATGTCCAGGTAAGATAGAATGAGATGAGACGAATGACAAGAAATACAATAAATATCATATAAAAACAAAACTCCTACGGTAATCTGTTTGAGTGAAAATAAGAGAGAAGTTGAGTAATTTTATGAGGACCTGGCAGTTCAATATCAGTTATGAACGTTTTTGACAGTCGTGCAGAGATAAGGGAAATAGGTGGCAGTCATCAGGAAATATATTACAGCAGCAGAAACATTGTTGGACGCTGAGAGGAACTGAATATGGACGGCTAACGCTGCTCTCTGGAGTGATCAATGTTATGATTTCACCCCAGTCCACCCACGAATACATTATATCGCAAGACGATAGTCCCTTCATTCCAAACAAGCACATAGTAAACAAATTTTCCATCTATTTTAACACGATTTCTTTGCAATTGGCATATATCCTTCTGAACTTTCACTAACCTTGTATTTGTCCAAACCCCTTTTAAATGTTGTTAATTTAATACAACCACTTCTCCTGGCAACTCATTCCGTATGCGTACCACCATCTGTATAAAAATGTTGCCCCTCGGGTCCAGTTTTAATCTTTTCTCCTCTTGTCTTAAATGGATGTCTTGTAGTCTTCGATTGCCAATCCGAGAAAAAAATCTCCAAGTGAATTCACCTGGTATACGTGCCTCTTCCAATCTTATATATTACGATAAGATGCCTCCTCAGCCTCCTATGCACTCAAGAAAAGATTCCTAGATTGTGCAATCGCCCCCTAGTCACAGGCACCTGAGTGCTGGCAACATCATTGCAAATTGCTTCTGCACTATTTACAGTTTTATAAAATCCTTCGCATAGCAAGGTGACTAAAACGGAGCACAACCTGCTACGTGCGGCATCACCAACGTCACGTACAACAGCAATATAATTTCCCAACTCATTTTCTCAATACCCTGTCTGACAAAGGACAGGTTACGAAAAGGCTGTTTCACTGCCCTGTCTACCTGTTGCTCCAATTTCAGAGAACCGTGCACATGAAATACAAACTTCGTTTGTTCCACGACACTCCTTAAGGCACTACTATTCATCATGAAACGCCTACCTTGATTTGACTTTGCAAAATATAAGACCCCACTCTTATTTATATTAAACTCCATTTGCCATTACTCAGAATACTTGCACAGTTAATCAAGGTCCTGATATAAGTGCTGATAACTTTCTTCACTGTCCCCAATGCCGACCATTTTAATGTCAACTGCACTCTTACTAACAATACCGTGTACATTCCAATTTAAATTATTAGTCTAGATAAAAAGCAGCAATGTGTACAGCACTGAACCCAGAGCCACATCACTAGACATGGGCGACCACCCTGACAAGCAGCTTTCCACTTTTACCCACTGCTTCAGACCAAAAAAACAATTGTGCATCCGATTTGCCAGATACCCTTGGTTTCCATGCGATCTAGCCTTTGGAACAGCCGACCATGTGGAACCTTATTAAAGGCGTTATTGAAATTATATAGGTTACGCCTTCACCCCAACCTTCATCAACCTTGATAAAGACTTCATGAAAGGACTCTAATAAACATGTGTGGGACCATCTCCCACACACAAAAGCATGCTGATTGCTTCAAAACAAACTGTGTCCTGCATTTACAAATGCATGTTTTTTTCTTGGCTCGCAGAACCTTGTCAAGTAACGTAACGACCTTAGATGTTGGTCTTAATGATCGGTCTTCCCTTTACAGCCTTCTTCAAAAGAGCACAGCATTCACTCCCCTCCAGTCTTCTGGATCATCACCCGTGGACAGTGATGAAGCAAAAACATCAACCATGGTGCTCACAACTTCTTGTTTTGCCTCTTAGAGTGTTCTCAGATATGTCTGGTTAGGACCAGAATATTTTTCCAACTTCATACATTCTAACACACTCAACACTTCCTCATCTGTGATATGAACTGTCCCCAAGATGTCACCACTAACTTGCTTAAGTTCCCACGTCATCAGGTCTTTCTCCACTATCAGCATACATGTTAAATACTTATTGAGGACTTGGGAACTCTCCTGCAGTTACAAAAATACCTGTCAATTGTGTCCTTGTGGGATTCCCATTTCTCTAAATATTTTTTCTCCTTCACTACACTTAATTGAATCTCTTTGGATTCACCCTTTTATTCTCTGCCAAAACTATATCATGACCTTTTTTGCTCTCCTGACATTCTTCTTCAGTTATCTTCTGTATCCTGAGAAACCCCCAGTGTCCTTTACCCCAGCTGCCATTACATTAGCCGTGCCTCTTTGTTCTGATCAAATACTGAATTCCTCTTGATATCTAACGTTCTCTATTCCTGACATCATTGCTTGTCACCCACACTGGAACATAGGGACCTTGAACACAAGCTGTCTAACTCTAAAATAATACCTTCGATCTGTAGGGTACATTCCATGGAACCACACTGCTCCAACAAACCCCTGCAAGCTCCTGTTTATTTCCATCAAAATTCGCCTTGCTTTAATTTACACCAAGAACCTTTGGACCAATTTTATCCCTTCCCATCGTCATTTTAAAATTATGAGAGGTCTGATCATTCGTCCCAAAGTTCTACCCCACAGTTACCTCTGTCACCTGCCCTGCCATTTATTTTCCGAAAACAAATCGAGTTTTGCCGTTTCCCAAGTAAGTACCTCTCTATACTGTTTGAGGAACCTTTACTGAAGGCGCTTAACCAATTCCCTTGAAGCCTGTAACGCTGTGGCAGGCCCAGTCCATGTTAGCAAAATTAAAATCCCTTCACAAGACTATTGCTCCTGCGTGTCTCTGCAGTCACTCTGCATTTTTTTCTTCTAATTCCCTAGGACTACTTGGAGGCCTATATTAATGTCACCATTACCTTCTTATATCTCAGCTCCACCCACAAAACCGCAATGGAGGATCCTTCAGTTATTTTTTTCTCTGACTACTTCTGTGGTACTTAATTCAAAATGCAATCCCCCCTCCCCTCGTTCCACCACCTCTGTCCGGTCCAAAAGACTCGTATCCTGGCACATTAAGCTGCTAGACATGTCTCTCCCTCAGACATATTTCGGTGAAGGGTGCAATACCCAGTTCCACGTTCCTATCCATGCCTTCAGCTCATCGCCATTACCTGTCAGCCCTCTTGTATTGAAATAGACACAATTAAAGCCAACAGGCATTCCTCACTCCGTGTTGTGTTCCTCCCAGTCATGTCTCTTCAACGTACAATTTCTGAGGTGTGACGATGCTGCTCCTTTAAAAAGGTAATTCTATGTACGTTTTTGTTTCAGAGGGATTGAAAAGGCAGACGTTCGGATCTGCCTGGAAATGTCTCCGGGTTAAAGGTCTTGTTTGGTTTGGTTTTAGCAAGCGGTTTCTTTTTTTGCAGCTGCTGATCTAGTGTGAACTGTGAACACAAGGAAGCTGCTGAGGAACGAAGGCTGCAGTTCCACCCTGATCCTCTGTTGCTCTGGCATGTCTCCTGTGAGAAACTGTGTTTCATGTTACAATTTGTACCAGGGAGCAAATATGGCATGTCGCAAGTATTTGGAACAGCACCATGAATTTGAGAAAGATTCGATTGCATATTCAGATCGGCCACATTATTCTAGATTCTACTTTCTTTTGTTCGACTGTGATAAATTCTTTGTTGTTTAAAACTGAGTGTTTGGGCCAGCTGCAGCACTCCTGGAATATGCAATTAACTCCTGGTGAAAACAAGTGGAACCTAATCATCTGGGCAAATGTCTGAAACGGTTTTAGTGGGATGTGACCTGGTCCATAAAGACTGGGAGCACTTTGCTCGATTCATTCTGTTGAAGAACCTTTAACGTGGGATATAACGGAGGATGTAAATACACATCATGAAACCCAAAATGGGAAGCAGGATTTGCTAGTCGCATTGGAAGCCTCTTCCAATTTCTGGAGGCAATTCCATTGCAGAACGTAAAAACCAGAAATATTGTGGAGGGATTGCATGATTTCTTTACACGTTATGAGCGACCAACGTAGAATCAGTCCGAGCAAGAGTCCTATTTTATTGTCAAATTATTTAATGAGGTTATGGATAGTGTATGAATTACAAACACTTTATATAAAATTCGCATCATACTGAATCTCAACGACGGTGGTGGGGTCTGACTTTATGTGGCAGAACTGGCAGAAAATAATGTGAAATAACCCGAAGATTCGTGCGGAGGAAGGTGAGGACAAGGATTCTTCAATCCTTTTTGCAGTTGTAGAGGTGGGATATGAGTGTTGAGCTATGCGAAGTGGAGAAGTTGTGCTGGAAAGTCATTTCCTCCACCTACAATCACAAACCACCATCAAAGATATATGGCCCTCCTTACCCTTATCTGGCTTCTGTTGCTCTCGCTACGGTATCCTCTAAATCGGGGAAACAGGGCGCTAAATCACGGAGCAGTTCAAGGAACATCTTTGGGATGCACATACCAACCAACCTCACTGCAGTGTGGGTAGCCATTTCAACTCCGTCCCCCACTTCCCCAAGAACATGGAAGCCCTCAGAATCCTCTGCTGGCAAAACAAACCCACCCGCCAGCCTCGAGGAAGACTGCTTCATATTCAGACTCGAGACACTTCACCCAATGGCATCAACATCGACGTAACATGTTTCCAAATCTCATCTCCCAAAATCTCATCCAGACACAACCCTCCACCTTCTCACCATCATCTTGACATTTCCAATCTTTCCAACGTCTTTCTCAGAGATTCGGTTCACCCTCCACACTGACCAATCAAAATAACCCCCCTACTTGCATCCACCTATTCTCTTCCCAGCTACATTCCCCAGGCCCAGTCCCAACCGCTATTTGTCTCTCATCTCCCTGTCTATCTGCATTCTTCGTGAAATTCTTATGGCAGAAACGTCACTTCTCGTGCTTCTCGGAAGCTGCTTGATCTGCTGTGCTTTCCAGTGGCAAAGATTTCGACTCCTATTGGAGAGATGAATGAACGTGAGTGGAGTTCGCCAATAATGTTCTTTCCCAAACCTGATGTTGTTCGACTATTCTTGCAAATTATTGGAACTTCAAGGCTATGACTAAAACTGATTCTTTGCCAATTCCAAGACTGGCCGATTGTTCAGACAGTCGGCCAAGCCACTTACATCATAATTTTGGACTCACTTCACAGTTACTTGCAAGTGCCTTTATCACAGGAAGCAGAAGATGTTTCTTCCTTTGTCAGTCCAAATCGGCAATATCGATTTAAAGTAATGCCATTGGGATTAAAACTTGAACGAGCAATTTTCAAAGATTTTTGTACAGAGTTGTTGCACGATTGACGAGCTGTGCTATCCACAAAGAATACCTCGTGGTCGTGGAAATATCACTAAGAGCATTTAGTGGAACTCTTTGCGAGACTACAGAAAGCAAAGTTATTCATCAACGTGGCAAACACAGATAAACAGAAGTGGAATAATATGTGTAACTCGTTATTCGTGTGATATGAATCTAGTAATAGAATGGAGCTATGGTTTAAAACAAAACAATGACGCTGAATATTCATAGTGATGTTTTTTTTCTTAAGTTTGGAGGTGTTACGCTGTTGGGTAGAGTAATTGTCGATTAGGTTCAGAATTTAAACTTGTTTGAAAAATGCTGAGGGAAAATCATTACGTGTTCCATTCAAAAGCTGTATTTGTTTTCCTGTACTTCGAGATTGAAAATGCAAGTTAATAGAGAGCTCCAACTGAAGCATCTGCATCGAAAGGCTGAACAATTAATAGGGCGATTTTACCAAGGCAAGGGATTTTTGAATTAAGCAAATTGACTTAATACGGGCACTTAGGTAAGAAAAACCTATTACATTTAAACCTGATGGTTTTGACAACATAGGGCCAATCATGTTGCAAGAAGTGTTTAGATATCCCCAATGATTGAAAAAGGGGGCTGTAGGACAAAATCCCAGAGTAACTGCCATCTGCCAGTGTTAACAGTCTCCAGCCCTCTCGAGAGAAATTCATATTCACAGCGTGGTCTATAATTAGAGACTTTTTACTTTGAAGGGATTAATTTGGTTTGTTAAGAATTTAGTTAATTTGTCCACTGTTTCGTTTAGATTATAAAGTCGACACTTGTTGATATTCAAATATGTGTCATGGTTTTATTTTATTTTATGATTAAATGTTCCAGAAAAGCGGGTTGCACAACATTTCGCACTCTATTTACAGTGTATGGGGGGTGGGGGGGCGGGGTGGGTGGCGGTTCACTTATTTAGGTGTTTTGCTCTCAAAAGAGTGACAATCTCCACTTTATAACACAATTACGTGGTAAAGTCAAAGTATTCTCAAATGGCTCCAGACAAAACAATAATCAGTCAAGACACATTCACATATGAATTTAGGCGCGGTAAGGATGCATTTTTTTTGAATGGCAATTCAAATGCATATCGATTGTTAAAGGCACCGTGATGGGTTTTTTGTTAGCGTGCTGTGCTCTTCCAATCCGATGTGGATGATCAGGGGGCATTCCAATGTTGCTGTTGACTGTATTCGTTAAGTGTGTTTGGTTGCGAATCCAACTGAAATGCATGAATCAGTAGCAGTTGCATTTAGTGGCTATGAGAAATTATATGAGAACCAGCGGAGGCGATACATAAATCCGTCTCAACAAAGTCAAGGCACTGCACGTGCAGTAAGCTGGATGTGATACCACTATGGAGGATGGGAGAAGTCGGCAGGCAGTGCAGGATTCCACTGTTACTCTCCCCATTTGAAGCAAGTAAGCTGCTTTGGGTAGTGATGGGTGTGATGGCAATGGCTGCCAGGTTTCCTGTCATTGACTGTCTGTCGTCAGTCAAGGTGCGCAAAACACCGTCGAGAATATGGTAATTCCAAAACATCTTTACGTTTATTTCAATGCAACAGTCGTCATAGGAAATTCATATGAATTTAGAGTATGATTGACAACAAGGTATTACGACTATCGTTTTTTGAGAAATGTAGTTCAACAAGGGGCAGGACTAGCAGGTTAATGTTCTGATGTTTTGATGACAGAGGAATGGGTGGGGGATTTTTTTTTAAAGATAACATTATTGTTGTATGTAGGAAGGATATTCCATGGAGAACGTCTGGTGAAGTTATATTGGTGGAACCGAGAAGTAAGGAAGAAATGATTACCTTATTGGAATTCTTTTATGTCCCCTCCCCAACTCTGGGCACGCCGTCCAATGGTCTGCTGGAAATTGACTAAAAATATTTAAGAATATGTCAGTAATCAGCAAGAATAATATTGCCGCAATGGTAAAGGTATTTAACATTCCAAGGATTGACATCGACTACTATATTTTTAAATGCTTCGAACAAGAGGAATTTGTCAAGTGTTTACAAGAAACATTTTCTGCAATAAGTGGATGTGCTACTAAAGAAGAGTCAATGCTTGAAATATCTTGAGAAAAAGGCAGGGTCGGTGAAATGGAGATCTTTTTGGGAAAAGTTATCATGGTTCTATTAATGTTTAAATATTTATGGAATGGGAAAAAGCTGATCTAAAAGTTAAATTTCGAAATTAAAGTAAGGCCAAGTTTCAAAGTATTAGGCAGTATGACGCAACTTTAATTTTTAAAAAAAACGCATCTTCTCCTGAGGACTTTTAAAGAGAGGTTGAAAAGGCAGAGGTGGCGAAGTCGTTATGGAGATTGCATCAGTCAAAACTCAGAATGAAGCCTTTTGGCTATTCGTGAAGTAGATTAACAAAGGATAGTGAGTGGCCAGTTCTACCAATCAGGCTTTCCAGTTTTTATTTTTAGCTGTAGAAGCTGGAAATTGTTTGGATCCCAGAAGTGATGCAAGCCTTAGTAAATGATTCCGAACTACGACAGTCTCTGAAATCTCTACTGATGTTGAACGACATGTAAGAATCTGTGTCTGAATTTAGCTTTTAGCCAAACGGTGTATTTATGGGATAACATTTAATTAGAGCAGTTAATTAGAAGTAGGCATTGAGTTCAGTTTCCCAACAGGTAAGTTAATCTAAATAGATCTTTCTTTTGCTTGAGTTTCAGCGATCATGTTTCAGTAACTTACCTTTATTCGTAACTTGCTAAGGTTCCAAAATCGCAAGAAGGCACTGGCAAGCAACAGCTTGTTTTGACATGTATCTACTTCAATGGCAGGAGCATCCGAATAAGGTGAGTGAAATTGCAGCATGCGTTGCTACCTGGGATCTCGATTTTGTGGCCATTTCAGACGCATGGATGGAGCAGCAAAAGTCATGGTTGTTGCAGGTTCCGGGATTTAGCTGTTTCAGTAAGAACAAAGAAAATGGAAAAATAGTGAGGTGGGGCGTTGGTTTGTGGCATTTGTCGTCAAGGACAGTATTACATTTGCTGTAAGGACGTTTAAGGACTCGTTTTCTGAGGGAGTATGGGCTGATTATAGAAACGGGAACGGAGAGGTCACCCTGTTGGGAGTTTTGTACAGGGCTGTGAATAGTTTCAGAAATGTAGAGAATAGAATAGCAAAGATGATCTTGGATAGGAGTGAGAGTGGCAGTGTAACTGTTATGTGGGATTAACTTCCCAAATATTGACTGGGTATACTGCCTTTCAAGTCCTTTAGATTTGTCAGTGTTTGTCCAGTGTGTTCAGGAGGGTGTTCTGACACAATATGTAGATCGGCCAACACGTGGCGAGGCTATATTAGATTTGATACTGGGTCCTGAACCCGGCCAGGTATTTGGTTTGGAAGTAGTTGAGCATTTTGGTGATAGCAACCACAAATCGATTATGTCTATTTTCGTGATGGAAAGGGATGTATGGCAGGGAAAGATGTATGCCTGTTGAAAAAGCACTTATGAAGCGATTCGTCAAGATTTAGAATGAATGGCATGTCGAAGGCAACTGAAGGAGATGGGAACAGTTAGAATGTGTAGCATAGTCAAGGAACGATCCTGCGGAGTGTTGGTCAGTGCTCGCCTGTCAGGCAGGCAGGAAAATGTCGAGTGCAGTTGCCCTTGTTTCCTCAGGACGTCAAATTCTTGTTCAGAGAAAGGAGAAGGCTGATGTTAAAATGAGATGTGACGCCTCAGCTCGGGTGCTTGAGACTTGCATGTTAGAAAGGAAAGACAGAAAGCGGGAGCTATTAATAGCTAGGAGGGGACATGAGAAGACCTTGGCAGATAGCCCTGAGGCCTTCCATATGTATTTCTGGAGTGAACGAAAGACTCGAATAAGATTATGGCCAATCAAGCACAAAATTGGGAAGTTGTGATTGGAGTCAGAGGAATAAGAGAACCTCTAAACGAATTATTTTCGACAGCGTTCAAACTAGAAAAAGACAATGTTGTGGGCGAGAATAATGAGGTACAGGCTACTAGACAAGAACACATTGAGGTTCCCAAGAAGGAGGTGTTAGAAGTTCTGGAAAGTGTAAGAAATAGATAAGTGCCATGGGCTAAACTTGATTTCTTCGAGGATACTCTGGGGAAGACAGGGAGAAGATTGCCGAGCCTTTGGCTTTGATTTTTATGTCCACTTTGTCTACAGGAATCGTGCCAGAAGAGTAGAGAAAAACAAACGTTGAATCGGGATAATCACACAGCTTTGTGAAGCGTAGGTCATGCCTTACAAACCTTGTTGAGTTCTTTGAGAAGGTGAACAAACCGGTAGATGAGGGGAAAGCGGTTGAAATGGTGTATATGGATTTCAGTAAGGTGTTCGTTAAGGTACACTACGTGGCCTATTACACAAAGTACGGAGGCATGGGGTTGAGGGCGATGTGGTGGTTTGGATCAGAAATTTGACGGCTGAAAGAAAGCAGAGGATGGTGTTTGATGAGAAATCTTCATCCTGGAGTTGGGTTTCTAATGGTGTACCACAAGAATCTAATCTGGGTACACTGGTGTTTGACATTTAATACATGACGCAGATGAAGGCCTCGATGAATGGGTTAGTAAATTTGCGGATGACACTAAGTTACAGAGAGATGTGCACAGTGAGGAAGGATGTTGTAGGTAACAGAGGGACATTGATAATCTAACGGATTTGGCTGAGCGGTCGCCAGTGGAGGTGAGAATGTAAAAGTGTGCGGTAATTCCCGTTGGAAGGAGTAATAGAATTCAGAGTGCTGGGTGAACGTAATTTTTTTATAGAGTAGATGAGTTGAAAGATTTCAATGTCTACGTACACAGATCCTTGAAAGTTGCCACCCAGGTGAAATGGGTTGTTAAGAAGGAATACGGTATGTTAGTTTTTATGGTAAGACGGACTCAGTTTTGCAACCATGTGGTCATGCTGCAGCTGCACAGAACTCTGGTGTGGCCACACTTGAAATATTACCTACTACTCTGGTCACCACATGATAGGAAGGGTATTAAAGCTTTGGAAAAAGTTCTGAGGAGATTCACTGGGATGTTGCCTTGTATGGAGTGAAAGAGTTATGAGTAAAGATGGAGGGACTTGAGACTACGTAAGAGAGAAGAAGGTTGAGAGGTGACTTAATTGAGACAGATAAGATAAGCAGAGGATTAGCTAGGCTAGACAGTTACAGCCACTTTTTCCTCAGATAGCACTGGCACACAAGAGTGGACATCCTTTGAATTGAGGGGTGATAACTATAGAATAGATGTCAGAGGTAGTTTAGTTACTCAGAAAATAGTAGAGTTGGAACACACTGCCTGCAACTGTAGTAAACTTGCCAAACTTAAAGGCATGAAATGGTAATTGGATAGGCATATCGACGAGAATGGAATCGTGTACGTTACATGGGCTTCAGATTAGTTTCAATGATCGGCGCAACATCGAGGGCCGAAGGGCCGCTACTGTGCTGTAATGTTCTATGTTCTATATTCTACCATCAAGTGATTTGACGAGATACTTCATATCTATCTGTAAAATAAGAAAGAAAAGGTATGTTCTTGGCTCCATTCTTAAAATATTTTGATGAGATTTGCTATTATCCACAAGACATTGTGGCAACCTCTCGCCAAAATTCTCTAATTTATATTTGGATTGATGGTTATTGGTTTCAAAGTGGTAGGCGTTAGTGTCTTTTGTTTCAGGATCTGAATTTATTTGGTTCGAAAGGTGTGCTTTGTAGTAATGTTTCTGTAAGACACAAAGAGTTTTGTGGGGTTGTAAAAATTAACTTCGGGAGTTATACAAAAAAAGAGCAAGGCAAAGCTGTTGAAATTGGAAGACAAACTGGAGCTGGGATTGACTTTGTTTCCTTCAAGACGGAGGTTAATTACACTTATAGCTCGGCATTTGTATTTGGTGGGAATGCCATCGAAATGTTTCAAAATTGCTAGAATTCAATTGCTGATGAAACATGAAATAGCGCTGGAAAAGCTCTAAATAGGATTATAAACAGATCAACAATAAAAGGAAAGAATAGACCTGGCAGAACAAAAGAAAGACAAAGAAAGAATAACCCTGGTTGAACAAAACGAATAGTGGACGAAGGCCTGAGCAGAAGAAACGACGAGAAAGAGAGAGAGTTTGAACTTCAGAAATTGTGGTTTAGATAGGAAAATCGACTTAAAAGGATAGAGATGAAGGCAGAATGTACGATTAGTGAGGACGATAGTAAAGATGAGTGAACCAATTGTCACCAAAGACATATGTCCAAGCATTTCCTAAATTTGATGAGAAGGATAAGGAGCTTTTTTTATTCATTAATTTCAAGAATTGACCAAACAAGTGACGTGGCTGGTGACTGTGGTTTTTGTTAATCCAAGCAAGAGTGGCCGGTAGAGCTAGTGATGTATTTGCATAACTATCAGAGGAGGTACTTGGGAAGTACGAGGAGATAAAGAAGGCCTTCTAAAGTACATATGGGTTAGTGCCATAAGCCTACACGTAACATTGCAAGAATCGAAGGGGTGAGCCAGTTCAAACGGACATTGAGTTTGAAAGAATCAAACAATGTGGAAGGGTTAGAAATTATGGAAAGAATAAATCCTCAGATGGAAGGTAGAAGTCACTGAAGTCAATGCAGATAGCTTGCCACAGGATGAAAAGAAAACAAAAGAAGCGGGAAGAAAAGTTAAAAAGCTTCAGTGTTTTCACTCCATACAGTAGGCTGCATGAAGTCACAGTGTGAATTGTTTCGAAAAAAGCATTGAGAAAGCGAATGCAATAAAACAGGATCAGTCAGTGGATTTGTTGATGTGGGAGGGGAAAGAACAGTGGAGATTAAAATTCTCTAATAGAAATGACAATTACTTTGGAGATTGTTTGAGAAGAAAGTGCCAGAGCCTTTTTCAAAAAAAAATGTGAGGGAAAGGATTCCTCGCATATCTAAGGAAATGAGAACACATTATAATTTTAAGGATTACAGGAGCATGTCACACTTTGGTGCAGACGGATGAAGAGATATGGCAATCAGAAGGGCTATTGTCGGAAAAGAAAATTGGTAATATGTGGATTTCTTGCTGAAATGCAAAGTGCTGCATTATGTAAATTGAATTTCGAGTGTCCGGTGAAAAGTAGAGACGTGGTAACAGCAGTACAAGAGGAATTCCCGGCTCCAGGAATGATAATGATACATCTAGATCACAGGTAGAAGCATTGCAATTGCGTTTGAAATGCCAGAATAAGATCCGCATCTGATATATTACAAGAAATCTATACTGACATTTTTCTTGAATGTGAGATATTAGCATCTCAAAACCATGGACTGAAGCAGGAGGAGAAATCGAAGAATTAAGATAAGGAAGTTGATGTAAAATTATCAGAGACCATGTTTGATCAAGTAGATGAAACGATACAAGAACAGATGGAGAACAAAGTGGACATCTTTAGATTAAAGAAATTAACTGAATTACAACAAAGTTGAAAAACAGGAACTAGGTGGAAAATCAAACAAAAATCAGGATTTGTTTCATGCAACAATGTATTAATGTTACTTCCAGTGATGTGTGAATCTTTAAAAGCATGCTTTGGTCGTCCTTATCAATGTACAATTGCCGACGAATAAATAAAAAAATGAAACTCGTCAATCTCCTTGTAATATTTTGTGGTGGGTGTGGTTTCTTGTCCATAACTTCTCACTCACATTGTGTGAGTCGATTTCATTTATACACCTTTAACATTTAATTGCATTGGTACTGTTTGCCTTCTGAGTGTTTGTTTTTAGCAATCTCTTATTCACGTCACTTTAAAAAATATTTGTATTCTTTCCTTCTCTCCATAGAGAGAGATGACATAGCATTGCCTGAGCCTAAACATTTTATTATATTGTTAATGACAAAGCTTTCTTTTGGTTTCGTCATTTAGCTTAGTTTTTATATTTTTGTTGTTGTGTTCTTTTTATATATATATATTCCGGGAATTTTGTCCATTATTCTGAATATTGCCTTCTGATAACTTTTCTAATGTACCTTCAGACGCTGAAAATATTGCAACATACTGCATTAATGGACGTTGAGCTCATGTCATCTCCATTGCGAGGTGAAACCGATTATGAACACTTATTTCATATATTCCCAATTTAGTTTAATATATTTGAATTTCATTTATTTCCACTACAATGATCATTAAATGATCTGAATGTTTAGGGGCATCGTTCACACTTGAATATGTATGAGTCTAATGCAGGTCTCTGATATTGGAATCTCAATTTCCCCATCGCTATAAGAATGAGCACTAACTTTGGATACCTCTCCACTGCTTTCACCATTACGTTTATCCTTACTTCCTCACTTTTACTCTGGAGATCATACGACTGCTATAAAGACAGAAATTTTCATCACTTGTTTGCCTCTCCAATTTTTGAAAACGTCTCACAATATGTAATGAGTAATTTCAATGACTTTGCGTTTTCTGCGGACCTTCAGAATCGTTATACACTGTGATCTATGCAAAATATGTCATGCATTTATTTGTTTAAAACTGCATAGGTTTGCTGCTCTGTACCAGCAAAAACCCAATACACCTGTAATCCTTTCAGGTAGACAATATGGAGCACATCTGATATTGTAAAACGAAATGTGTGCATGAAGAACACAGTATACAGTCAAAATTGGGAGTTATTAGATTAAAGGAGACAGCGCCAGTTGCAGCGTTGTGGGAACAGGCCAGAATAGGATCAGAGTACGAGAATGAAGCAATTATTCGTGCAGTTGTTTCAAGATTGGAGACTTGGAAAAAAGCATGATAATGGAAAGGACCATGCTCGCAAGCCGAAAGAGAAAGTCTCTTAAAAATAAAGGGAGGAAGTGGTAAAAATTCAATGTTTGTCTCAGACCCTGAATGCTCTCACGGGAAGATGACGTTTTGTCGATATTTGTGGAAACATACGCAATTTCATCACAAACTGGTTATCAGAACTGTACAGTGGATAACACGAAGAAGTCCTCATTGAATATAATGGTGACTTTGTTCGACCAGAGATTTGGTTGTGTGAATATATTCTTGCACATATTGATGGATTTATTTATGCGAGAATAATGACCTAGATGGTTGATAGATAGAATAAACAAAAGACAGACAAGTTGTCACGATGATCAACGAGATGATAACATGCAAAAATAACATAAATCTGTTATTCAAACAAGCTAAGTGAATTTCTAAACACGAACAGACAAATCTTAAAAATAAAATCAAACAATTTGGATCTTAAGTGTTCAACAAGAGATTGATGGTCTTTCTGTCAGATATAGAGGAGCGGTTGATATTATGATTCATGTTATTTTAACTGTTGGAATGTAACAATAAAGTTTAGGGAGCAAATACCTCAGAGTCATTATCGGGTTCGGTCAAAGCATTTGAAGTCGAGTTTGAAAGTGAACCTACATCTATATTTTGCCTGCTCTATTGAAAAGGTCAGTAAACAAAGAAGAGGAGAGGGTCGAAACAGGGACTGCTTCTGTCAACTCTTTCCGCTGTCTTAAAGTACAAAATATTTCATGAACTAGATAAAATATATGTTAGTGAATCGTTTTCGGAGTCATTTCTCAAAGTTTTAGGAGAACTCCTAAATGGGTGGCATGGTGGCACAGTGGCGAGCACTGCTGCCTCACAGCGTAAAAGACCCATGTTCAATTCCTGCCTCAGGCAACTGCCTCTATGGAGTTTGCACATTCTCCCCGTGTCTGCATGGGTTTCCTCTGCGTTCTCCGGTTTCCTCCCACAGTCCAAAAATGTGCAGGTTAGGTGAGTTGGCCATGCTAAATTATCCGTAGTGTTAAGTGAAGGTGTAATTGTAGGGCAATGGGTCTGGGTGGGTTGCTCTTCGGAGGGTCTGTTTCCACACTGTAAGTAATCTAATCTAATCAAACTCCTGCGGTTGGATTGGTGACAGAACTTCACATGAGGTAAAGCCACAGTTAAAAATCACAGCATTTGGGCTGAACCATTAGCTGAATTTTGAATGTATGAACAGACAATTATTGTGAAACAAATAGCGCTGGTGTGACTGTATAGTCATGTTGGAAGCTATAAAGCGAATTTAATATTATATTTAACAAGGTACATTGAAAAATTCCAAAGATTTTGTGCTGAACCTCTCTTAGACTTTGGTAGATAAAGGATGTTCAATGTTCTGGGCTTCACATTTTATGTAGGATTTGAATGCATTGGACAGAGTGGAGAAGAGACTTTCGACAAGAGTATGAGCAAATTCATGAGGATAGATTGGCGGCTTTTAGGATGTTTTTCTTCTAGTGGAAAAGGCTCAAACGAATGTTGAAGGAAGAATCCAAAATTATGATGTCTTCCGTCAGTGTATATTGGTAATAAATGTTCACATGGAAAAATAAAAAAGTAACAAATGTGCCCATTTTCAAAGCTGTGTCTGTTTTGTTTAGTTTTGTCTGAGAAGAAGGGAATCAGAAACCTTTTGGTGAATGTTTGGAATGCTGCACGGAGTTGCGATGAGGCAGCTTCAATTGAGCCATTCAGTTGCAAGGTAAGTGAAAAAAAAATCATAAATATTCCGAAGTGGAGGAAACGCAACATTCTGGTGCTCAGTCAAAGTTCTCCGAGTGCCATTGCAGAACCGAGGGATTAAATGGCCTTCTGCACAGTAATAATTCCTCATTCAGTATGTTCTCCACGCAAGCGATGTTGTCGACATTGAATTTACAGCTCAAATGCTAGAAAACGTAATCTGAATTTTGTTTTCAAAATTAAGACTGACAGTCTCACTTAGTATATATTGGTATTAAATATGCAAGCAACAGAGTTATGATTCATGTAATTGCCAGTACAAGTCAAAACATGAACACGCTCCATCAATTCAATAATCTCTTTATGCTGCTCTGTTTTTGTGAAAATTTCCATATAGCCTCGAATATGGCTTCCAATGTTCAAAGCATCATGTTTACTTCAAAATGGTCTATCACTATACATGTTTTACAACATTCTTCATTGCAGCAACATCTGATCAATGATTGTAAGTCATAAATTAGTGAGGGAATTGGCCGAAGAAAGCAAATAACACAGATGAGGATAGACTTCCTGCAGTCTGCAATGCCTGGTGAATGTGCAGTTCTTACTGCTAGAACTCCTTTACTTCTATCCTCATTGATTCAATCGTCAGATTTCATGATAAACTAGTTATCACCTTATTGTGAATACGTGCACCACATGGCACAATTACGATGTGTTCATCCCTCCTCTCGATATCATCACAGACAAATGGAGCTGTGGTACGCAACTTATTGATTCGAGAGACAAGTTGTTTTGTTCATATGTGATCCGAAGGACGTTCAGACAGACAGGGATGCCATGCATGACTCCAAATAACGTCCGATTAGACAATGGATTTCCAAATCGTTTTTAATTCTGATCTTATGCTTGGTTAAATCTTTAATAATAAGGAGCTTAAAGGAGAGGGTCGACTTCCTGTGTTTTTTTTTTCTGAAACCATGAGTTTTTTTTAAATGTGGAGTTCAACATCACCAAACCCGCAGTCCATACATGTCGTTGTCTTTACATCTGTCTTCTCGTTGCACTACGATCAAATCTAATATAATGGGATTTTAATGTGTCTGTTACAGCCTTAACTGCAAGTATCATTCTGAAGGAGTGTTAATGAAGTTATTGTAAGAATCTGTAAAATAGACTTCATAACATTAGCACAAATATAAAAGTGTGCATTCTTTTAAACTTCCCAAATCGCAAGGTCCAGAGCACATGCCCAGCATCTGGCTCATTCGCTTGTCAGTTTTAATCTTTGTTTCCTTTCTGACGATAATTTACAAAATTGCTGGGCCGATTCAGAGTGTATATAAATGTAGAATTTTGCTGGGAGTTGGAATAAACTTATTGATTCAAAAACGGGGAGGTCTGAACTTATTTATCTCTTTAGGACAGCAAAGATTTCTTATAACTCATTATAAAATTCCATTTTTTTTCATTATACTTCACGAAAATAAGAGGAAAGGAAAATCTGTAATACTGAAGTTAACCAGCATATTACTTTATATTTGGAGATGTCGGTGTTGGACTGGGGTGTATGTAGTTAAAAATCACACAACAACAGGTTATAGTCCAAGAGGTTCTATTGGAAGCACGAGCTTTCAGAGTGCTGCTCCTTCAGGTGGTTGTGGAATACACAATTGTAAGACAAAGAATTTATAGCAAATGTTTACAGTGTGATGTAACGGAAATCATTCATTGAAAGTATTCTTTTTAAAAAATACCTTGATGGTTTGTTGTGTCTTTCTTCAGTTAGAATGACCTTGTTAGTTTCACTTCTTTCATATGTAATTCACAAATCCTGAAAAGATACATTGTCAGGTTAACTTTAACAATCGGTGTCAGCCCTGATAATGTGCTGAAGGTGTTCGCCCCCGTGTGCTGTTGTCTGTGCCATAACGTTTAAGCTTAAAAAATACTTAACAGCGCCTTACTTGGATTCATGCATTTTTTCAGCAAAGTAAAATGTAACTCTGCAAGCACAAATTCACTCCACATATAGGGTTTTGTGTGTGTGTGTGTGTGTGTGTGTGTGTGTCTGTGTCTGTGTCTGTGTGTGTTTGTATGCGTGTGTGTGTGGGTGAATGAGTTGAGCATCGTATCCCGTTCTTATGTCGGCATACATGAGCACTTCAAGGTGCTCATCATCGATTGCCAGTTCCGATGTGCCACAGCAAGGAACCATAATGACCTCCTCAGGAGACAGGCACATGCTGCAACGAAAACAATGCCAGATTCTTCGCGACATACAACACATTATCAATGTGGATGAGCACTTCACCAAGACTTTCCGCACACCTCCAGTGCTTGCCTTTAAACAACCACCAAACCTCAAACAGAATACGATTCATAGCAAACTGTCCAGCTTTCAGAACGAATCCATCCAACCCTGTCACGGTAGGCGCTGCAAGATGTGTTAAATGTGGGCATGGAGTGTACCATTATACTTGGTGACATCTCCCACCATGTACGTGGCAGGTACTCATGGAACTCAGCCAACATAGTCGATTTCATATGCTGCTCATAATAATGCCGTGAGGCATTGTGCATTGGTGATATCGAACATAGGCTACTACAACGGATGATTGGGCCCCGCACAATAATCAACAGACACGAGTGTTCCCTCCCAGTTGGGGAACATTTCAGTGGTCCAGGACATTCGGCTTCAGACCTTCGGGTGACAGCCCCCAAGGCGGACTTCGGGACAAGCAACAATGAAAAGTGGCCGAGCAGAGGCTGATAGCTGAGTTCGCTACCCATAGGGAGGACCTCAACCAGAAACTTGGTTAAGGTCACACTGCAGCTGATCACCATTGCACTATACACACGCACAGAAAAACCTAAATACATCCTCAAACACCTCCACACACACACAAACATGCACGCACACACTCACACTCAAACATGCACACACACACAGACACTCCAACAAACACACAGTCACTCCAACACAAACACACACACGCACACACAGACACTCCTATACACGGATACGCACACAGACACACACACTCCTACAGACACACATTCCCATACTCACACATGTACTTTGCCACAGACATCAACCGCGTTCACACAAACACACACACACACATATTCTCTCTCTCACAGACACTTACAAACCCCTACACCCCCACAGGGGGCGAACACCTTCAACACATTATGTGGGCTGGCACCAATTGTTAAAGTTAAGCTGAGAATGTAACTTTTAAAAAACGATGGAAGAAGGGAAACTAACAGTGTCATTCCAACAGGTGAGAGATTTAACAAACAAACAAGATACTTTGCAATGTATGATTTCAGTTACATCATACTGTAAACTTTGCTATAAATTGGGTGTCTTGCAATTTTATAATCCAGAAACACGTGATGAATGGGCAGCGCTCCGAAAGCTAGTGCTTCCAACTAAACCTGTTGGACTATGACCTGGCAGTAGTGATTTTTTAACAGCATTACTTCAATGATTACGTTGACATCTCCATTTATAACAATTATAACCAGCATTTGTGTTGACGTAAGTAAATCCAGCTGCTGAATGGCAGTAAGGAAATTGCATAAGAGTCTGAATTTTATCACTTAATGCAAAAAACATCAATAGGACGTCATCTACTTATGTCTCTGGTGACACAGCATCAGGTATAATAGGATCCCTTGGAAATTCAACATGATGCATCAGAAACAACAAGCGGACATTGTTACTTCTCAAAGAAATGCATGCTCCACCAAGAGGTCCTGTATATGCCATTTACTACACTGCACTTGCAATTATTGCTATCCCAGGTAAAGTGGTGGTTATTTAACGAGGTGCTGGAATTTATCCAATACTACAACGTAACACAGGAGTTCTGAGGAAAACCACATTAGACTAAAAACATTAACGCTGTTTCTGTCTCCACAAGTGCTATATCCAGCATTTTGTGTTTATGTTTCTGTGATGCCGAGAGTTGAAAGTTGGTAAAGTTGCAAAAAACGTGATGCCCAGAGCGCATCAAAATGGTGTGAATTTTTCCCATCTGTAAAGGTTAGATGATTTTTTTTTCTTTTTTGGCAACGTTTTCTTCAAGGTCTGATTAATGTATCAGTGTTTCAATGGATACAGTAAGAGATTGTGTTGAATAATGTGAAAAGGATTTTATTGAAAACGTTAGTTAAATCAACAATCTGATTTGGTTACTTCACGTAACATTGCTGCTGTGCATGATAATCTTTGTCCCGACAGTGCCAATCAATGAAGGCAGGAATTTATAAATAGAGCGAATATAATTAGACATAAAGAGAATAAGAATCTTTTCACACAATTTGACATGGTAACATTAAAGTTGTGAAAGTGTCGAACTACAATAATGGTGAACTTTTAACTTAAACGTGTATAATTACGAAATGCCAATATACAATGGATTGGAATTATCTATTTCCTGAACAGAGAGAACAATAATCCGCCCATATTGATAAAGTGTTTGAATGAGTTTTCAGGATGAAATTGAGGCGAAGCAAAATGCCCATCAAGAGAGTGACTGCAATTGAAATATTCTGTCTGCAATAGTGACACACGCAGACATTTTCATCACAGGATACGGGCAAACTTGGACATACAGATTATATGTTCGCAATATAAACGCTCCAAGATAAAAGTCTTTTTGGATTTAAATGCTTCAGTTCCATTAGCCCAAATTTGTTCTACCTTCTGTTGCATAATGTATAAGATTAAATTATTCTCTGAAAAATGTTTTGAGTCGGTCAAAGTTCGTGGACTGATCACTCAGATTTGTGTCGCACAATGAAATCAAAGAACATGGAACTTCAATAACAATATGTAATTCGAAACACCAACAAATCAGTCACCTACTTCTTGGGACACCGAAGGCGCTCCAGTCATCAAATGACTAATGTCTCTTTCTAAATCAAGCTTCCAATTATTTTTTTTTTTGCGAGACAATTCCACCAACTCTCATGAAAGGCGGCATATGGATTAATTAAATGTAGATGTCAGAGGCGATAAACTAAATAACAACGAAATGTTGGCAGAGAAACATAAGTTGGATAAACGTAAACTATTTTTACTCATTGGGAATTTTCGAGATAATGGGCATATCCTAAGGTACAGGAGCGATGCTAGGATGAACCTTGACACTCATGGGATGTTCAAGGTTTGGAACCGGTTCCACAGCCGGCAGGAGATGATGGATCATTTATTACTTGTAAACCAGAGATCAATGTGTTGTTTTTGTTGAGCAAACGTAGAAAAGGCTCTGGGGCCAAGACATCTCTCTACAATAAGGTCAGATATCAGTCATGATCTAACTGAATAGTGGAAAAGACTTGAAGTGCTGAATGGTATATTTCAGTGCATATTTCTTTTTAGCCCACTCCTGATGTTTAGCTCCTATTCACCGTTTGTAATGTATGACTGGTTTGACCTCATAACCTGTCCTACTATGTAAAACGCCAAACATTCAGTAACTCTTCTGAAATTAGTTAAACTAATTCCCAGACGTTTGTTAGCTGCATCACATTAATGAACAATGAACTGGATGCTCACTTATCATTAAGAATTCTTCCAAATTATGGAAGATCATTTATATTCCCAATTAACTTTCTTTACAGAAGATTCGAAAATATATTAACTTCTACCAATTGTTATTAAATAATTTGCAATACACACTCACTGCAATTCTGCAATGCAGTTGACAAAGTGGGAACAACCCGTCTTTCACTTAAAACTGAAAGATCAAAAACTTCTTCTGACTTGCAGTTGAAGCACCCGAACCCTCTAATTCGTGTGCTATTATTGAATTTAAAATCAGCATTCAAATATTAAAGACATATTTTACTGTTACAATTCTAATCTACATTTCTTTTCGTAATATTAAGCATTTGTTCAATTTCCACTAATAAGGGTGTAATTCAATCAGTTTGTAACTTTATCAAGGAAGTTTAACAATATTTGTTTGAATTGCACAATTAACTTGGGTACATATCTAAATCTTCACTATGCATTTTGTAATTTTAATCTGAATCAATCTTCTGCGATTTTTGGATTATCTACCTCTTTATACAAAGTTCGATTGTTGATCTCTCCCCAGGCGTGACCACTCTCTTTACAGCAATCCACTGCCCCTTCATGTCTTTTCGACGTTGTGTTTACGCGGTTTATTCTTTTATCGCCCTAATAACAATAAAACCGCTATTGAGTGTGAACATTCTACATGGCACAACAACCCATACTGAAGCATTATCTTACCATATTGTGTTGCAATTTAACTGAGTAATACATCAATTCAACATATCCTTGAAGACTATTGGCAATTTAACATGGTTAATCCACCTAATCTACACAACTTTGGACTGTGGAACGAAACCTGAACACACAGATGAAACCAAAGAAGACACGGGGCAAATGTGCAAACTGCACACAGACAGTCGCCTGAGGCTGTAGATCGAACGTGGGTCCCTGTGGCTCTGAGGCAGCAGTTTTAACGACTCGGCCAACGTGCTGCTTTATTGCCAACAAACATTTCCTTAAGATACAACCAAACTTTTCAGATTAATTTGTTGATGCCACTTCTATTTTATAAATGCCAAATATTTCGGAATACAATAGAATCAAATTTTCCTTTTGCCTTTTAATAGATAATAAATGTGGGACTGTGGCTCAAATGGACCTTTCAAAAATGCCCTTCCTAAAAACGCTTATATGTTTGGAACTTCCTATTTGCTGCACTCTGTCAAAATTCGCTAATGATCATTCTCACGTGACACCTTTTATGCCCTTTTCTGGATCTTCCTTTTTTTTATACAGCAACTCTGTATGAAGATTGCTCGTATGTTTGTAAATATCTGCTCCATGTCGCTTTCAACCCCTTTCGACCACCGTGTGTCAGTTAAAAACCCTATGTGGAAAGTTTATCAACCTTAGTCATGGGGTGCAATAACAGAGACAATCTTTGTTCAACGATTTACGTCTTTGATTGCTGTCTCTTTCAATACATTGTCGTTAATTTTCATGAAATACATTTCGATATATTTAGTTAACAATTCTAACACTAACTGTTTCAATAATTTATACATTTGAATTCATTTTGTTTGCGTTTCGTTCCCTTTATGTTTGTGCTGTGTTTCATTCTCCTTATGTCTGTAATCGGTTTCAGCTGCATATGGTAGATGCATTTTTTACTGAACTGTCAAATTTTGGACGTTGCGTTTATAAACAGTGAATGTCCTGGAATCTATTTTGGCATTGAATGAAATGTAGAATGATTTTTTAGATACATGGTATTTATGCACTTCGCACAATAAATATGATAAAAATAAATTATATGTAATTCCCTTTCAGTTAATATCATGGCGATCGTGATACTGTCCCGTGGAAGGTGTGGTCTCTCAAGCTGTATCACGAGGTATCTTATCTTCATGGCAGTGACGGATCTCCTGGTCATTATCACTGCAGTGTTATTAAACAGAATTCCAGCTATTTATTTTCCAGGCAGTTTCGTGTTCATTACTCCAGTGTGTAGTTTCAGCATTGCATTAATTTATGCATGTAGAGATAGTTCAATATGGTTAACTGTGACTTTCACATTTGATAGGCTTGTTGCCATTTGTTTCCAGAAACTGAAAACAAAATATTGCACTGAGAAAACAGCAGCTGTGGTAATTGGAACGGTTTGTGCCGTAGCTTTTTCTATTAATATCCCATGGTATTTCATGCATGAGCCAATTTACACCGCTGACAACATACCATGGTATTGTCGAATGAAGAAGATACGTTATACTTCACTTATGTGGACTGTATTTGATTGGTTCGATCGAATTGTAACTCCTTGCCTCCCTTTTTTTCTGATTGTTCTGTTCAATACTGTGACCGTTCGGCACATTCTGGCGGCTAGTAGAGCCCGAAAGAGACTCCATACCCATGGTAATGGCGAACATAAGGAGGATAGAGAGATGGAAAGCCGAAGAAAATCTATCATTTTGCTCTTTTCCATCTCCGGGAACTTCATCCTCTTGTGGATGACCTATGTTGTGGAATTCTTTTGCCACAGGTTTATAAAGGATTATAAAATTACTGGGTTTTATGACCCTAAGTTTATTTTTCAGGAAAGTGGAAACATGCTTCAGCTCTTCAGCTGCTGCACAAACACATTTATTTATGCAGTAACACAACGTAAATTCCGAGAGCAGTTGTATGCTTTGTTGATATATCCATTACGTCTAATTCTTAAATTTTAAAACAAACATGACAATATCAATTCTGGTTTGATTTCTACAACTTGAGCTCAATGCAGGAAAATAATGCGATTTGTTTAATACGTGCAAATTTTATTTATTTTCAAGACTGTTAAAAATCATAAGTTAATTCGCATGTAGCAAAATCAGAATATTGAACGAATGTTAAGCTACGGCACAATGTAGTCGATAATATTCCAACAATTTTCATGAAAAATGGCCTTCCTATAGGAGAAAGACTCATCTTTAAATCTACTGTTGTTTTGCTGTGCAAGTGAGTCTGACAGACACATTTCTGGCAGAGGTCCTTCTTGTCAAACTGAAGCAAACCACTGTGGAAGACAGAAATACAAAATTCAAGCAGAAGTTCTCGTCATTGCTTCAGCTGTATGTTATTCTCCAAACTAGATTGGAAACGTAGTATGTACATTACTTTGTTTCTGAGCAAATAGTAGCTATTCTATGCTTTCACACGACATAAATAAAGTTGATAATTGAATTCTTTCTGCGATTTATTAAAGTGCGTTTTTTCCCCTGGTTTTGCTCAATCAATTTGTCTAGTATTAGTTTGTTTGTGATAGTTTCTTACACTCAGATTTGGATTGATTTGGAACCAAGAAAATGCTTTTTGAAAATATAATGTTGTGGAGATAGAAAGTTTAAATAAATGTCTTAAATATAATAAATATATGTAAGGATGCACTGACTATTAAAACAAGCTGTTAATATAAGAGGGAAGATAAGTTAAGTTCGAAATGAAAATAAACGATGAAAGTGCAAGAAGGCAGAAACAATTAACCTCCATGGAGGGAGCATAACAGTGAATGTTATTTATAATTTTATAGGGCCTTCACTGAACGAATTTTGAGTTTAATTAACTCACAGATAAGTGCACAGGAAACAGGAATGCGATATTTGAGGTTGTCGACACTGACGTATCGAAAGTATACCAATTGATGTATACAGATAAATGAAGAGTGCAGCATGATTTAGACCATTAAGTTATTTAATGAGACAGAGGGGCAACGGCTGTTCAAGTTGATGCTACTACCAACCCAAAGGCAGAAAGGTAGTAGAAGGAAATACAATTTTTCTCTTAACAAATATCAGCATGCCATTTGTTGCCTGCTTCTTTGACACACGCTATTCAGATTTCTGCACTTTGCGTGAAATTACATGCTGAGGAACCACTAATTCCCAATATTCTTCAAACCATCCCCAATCTAAAGTATAACCATCCCTCACATTCTTTCAACATTAGTCCCAAAGAATATATGCAGTGCAGATCAAGGCCGTTGGATGCTGCAGTGACCCTCCAAGGGCATCGCATCCGCACCTCGAAACACTGCATTGACTATGGCTAATGCACTTACCATGCACACTACAGGGCAACTTAGCATAGCCAACGCACCAAACTTAACGCCTTTATATTGTGGGAAAACGTGAAAGCAGAGAGTCGCCGAAAGTTCATATACAACCTGGATCCCTGGCGCGATGAGGCAGCATTACGAAACACTGCCATCGATTACTTTTGCATATCAAATATTTTTGGTCAGTAGTTGAATTGCTCAGTCAGTAGATGTGATTCTGACATATAACATCAAACACTAACTGCGGTGCAGGAGTGAAGATTGGAAGTTCTGCATGCACTTTTATAAAATACATCCATAATTATGTATTATATTCCGAAGTAAATTCATTATTACCTTCATGTCGAGTCCTCCTAAAATTTGTCATAACTCTAGCAATAGCAACACTTGATTTATCAAGAAGTACGCATTTGTTGTTTCAGATTTTGGTTCGCTTAGCTGCAGAATCATTCTTATCACTGCCCTAATAATAAAGGAAAATGATAGATTGACTGGCACCTTCTTCCTCGAGTTGCCTTAACCGCAATGATTGCTCTTCACAAAGTGAGAATTCAACTTGATTTGACCTAGAAAACGAACATATTTTGGAAATTTACAATGCACAAGATGATATTTTTAAAAACTATGAATGATAGAGATAAAGTATTAAATCATTCAGACAAAAACACAGTAAAACAAGCGAATCTCTGTGGGAAAGTTGGTTGCATTCCTTGGAGTAGGGATTTAATGGCTATTTTCTTCTTAAAAATAATTGTGTCAGTCAAAAGAAAAGAAATCAAAAGAAAAACATGGTTTCATCATCTGAATGTAAAGGGAGACTGGGACAAACAAATGCAATGTAATGTCATTCGAATTATAACTGAATATGAAGAGAATGTACAACGTGCCATACTTACCCAATTAAATGGCGGCAACAGTATGACCTCTGAATCGCAAAATTGTGGCTTTCCGGATATTCATTGAAATCCCTTTTGAATAAAATTCAAAATGCAATATTTTTGACACAATATAACTGTTATGTTCAAATTCCTTGAACAATTGCAATATTCCAGTTAAATGCAGATTGAAATGAATGCATCAGAGCACACCTGCTGATCAAATCACTCACTGTTTTGTTATGGCTGGTACTGTCAGTTTTCATCATCCAGAATTGTTCTTTCTTTATTTGTTTTTGAGCCGGTTCCCTGGAACGTGCACAACACTTGGTTTAGGTATAGCCACAAAACATTGGCATAATTTTATCTGGATGCTGTTTTCGACGTATCACAAAATCGCACAACACAATGAGTTATTGAATGCTTAATGTCTGCACGAGCTCTTTTTAACGGCAGTTGCATTAATTCCTTCCCCCGATCTCTCAAGCCATTCTTCCAAATTGCACTCATGTTACGTATTTCTCCAACTGCCGTTCCATAGTCACTGAATTGGCATCTACCATCGGGCTTTATGTATTTGAGGCCCTCGACACTGTTTGCATTATTTATGTTTTGCCCATTGACTGCTCTTCTTTTGAACAAGAGTGTTTCAATAGTGGAAAGTGATCAGTTAATGGTTCCGGTTGGGTGACCCTTCCTCATAATTTTTTCACTTCGGATGAAAGGTTAGCCGACCTGAAACGTTAATTTGGATAACCCTCCATAGTTGCTGCCTGATCTGCTGAACCTTTTTCAAAAAATTCTGTTTTTTTGTTTCTTTCTGATTTACTGCATCTGCAGTTATTTCAGTTTTTCTTTAACGTTCAATTAGTACTGTACAGTGAACGATACTTCAAATAATGCCCAGCCTCTACATTCATTGTCTAAAATCTCATGAAACCGGTTTTGGTCCAACTGGTTTCATTGAAAATACAGATTTCTGGACCCTCATTCCTTCTTTATGTGTTAATGAGAAAGGATATATTTGAATCAGACATAATAGGTCGAAGATTAACAAGTAATACAAAATTGTACGGTGATGTTATTGGTTTATTTTTTCTGAAAGGTGGATTGTTTGCTGCAAACAAATGTCCTTTTAACATTTGGCATTTGGTTGAAGGAAGAAGTGATGGCATAGGAAAGATCTTGGTGACAGGCTCATCATCACCAATAATGTGTTGCAGGCTGTGAAGAACATGGTTTACTTTCTCTGCTCCTGGGAAGTACTGAACGGCGAAGTGTATTCTGTCGGTCGAATCCCGTGTCTGTCTTCTGAGGAGGTTATTACGGTCATCATGCTGCCTCAGGGTGGAACTGGTGATTGATGAATTGAGCTTCGAATCCAGTACTTCAGCATCTTCAACACCTTCACTTGTTTGTCGCATTCCTCCCCTTATGTACAGATTATGTGAATGCATAGGGCTTGAATGAAGGAAATGACTTTTTAAAGTATGTTTAGTATGGAAGCTAAAGAATTGCATCATCATAAGGTGAGTTGATGGCTTGTGATAAAGTGGGTGATTGACGCCCCCGCCCCCCCCCCCAACCCCCCATGATGGAAATGTATGTACCCACTAATGGGACAGATTGTAAATGGTAATGCAGGTTAAGTCCGATCGTGGGATGAAATTTGTTGATATCCGTGTCAAGTTATTTTGGTGAGTACTCACCATGAGCCCAGTGGACAACAATGTCGACTATGTACCTGATGGATTGCGTTGGTCAGAGTTCATGTGAAGCAAAGAAATCTGTCCGAACTTGTGCATGTTACGGTGGAAATATGGACCCGATTTTCCGTGTGTCTGGATGAAGAGCTGGTTGTCAAAGGTGAAGATGTTGCGGACGATCATGAAACAAATGTGTGTTCCGATGGTACCTGGATATTGGCAGTTATTGGTATTGAGTACGAAGGCTGTTGCAGCGATGCCACCATGGCATGGAAATGATGTAGCAGAGTTCAAAACGTCCATCTTTACGATGAGCGTTCCTGTTTCCACTGGTTCCTGGGTGCCGAGTTTCTGTAAGAAATCTGACGTTTTGCGATACTTATGTCAGATATGTGATGTCTCACTAGCACCTGAAGAAGGTGAGAAGCTACGATGCTTGTGTTTTCAAATAAACCTGTTGGAATATGTGACGGTTCCGTGCGACTTTTGACTTTGGGTCCACCCTAGCCAACACTGGCAATTCCACATTATTTGTATTCATCTCTGCTCGAAATACAAAAGGTTAAGAGTTTGCAAGTGTGTAAGTAACCCTGATATTATATGCATAAAATCATTCTTAAATTCCTTCCTTTACAGCAACAAAAAAAGAATAACGGGGGTTCTTCTTAAAGCTTCTGGTGAAAGTACACCAAAACTTCGATTGGTATCAACGTTTCCTATTCTCACTATACTTGTTTTATCTTATTGCACGTCGTCTTTGTACCTAATTTGGGCTGAAATCACTCTTCTTTTTCATAATCGTCATATCAATGACATTTTGTTTGCACATAAAATGCTGGTTGCATATTCTTTAATAGAGGTTGAATATTGTGCCATTTAAAATGCACTTTTTCTCTGCATGCTACTTTCAAGATGGATCAATTCAGAATGCTTTGTCTCTGAGGTTTTCTCGTGTGTACCATAATAATGCCATTTTATCATCTTGTCATGGAATACAATGCTTATCACTGTTTAATCTATCGGGAACATTTTTTTTTCAAAAATGTGATTGCTGCTCGCATGCCGAAATCATCAACAATATTTATGTAAGTTATGTTTCAAAATGTAGTAATTACAGGGATGAAGTGAGATCCGTTTATGCAGCTTGCTTGAATTTACAGAGGATATTGAACCATGTATCATTCAACAGATTGTTTAAGAAACAGAATCCAGGAAGTTATGACTTTATATCCTGGGAAAACTTGAATTAATGTGAATCACTTTGACAGCCCCCCCGTATTTGGTGCTCCAGAACTAAAAAGAATATTATTATGATTCTTGCATAATAGCATTGTCAGCTCTGTTACAAGAACATGGCTTCTCAGGGAATTGTTCTCGTCCCAGACATCTTCATTCCATTCATAAATCAACTTCCTTCAATCGTATGTCCATACAATGCATTATGTATTGCTGAGTGCCTGGCTGACCTCGTTACAATCATTACACATCTCTCCTCTGAGTCCAAGGACATTGGCCTTTTAAGCAGGTTGTCCTGAGGCTTTTAAGCTGTTGGTCACGTTCCTCCAACTCTGCCTCTGGTATGGATGGTGTCTAATGAACAGTCGCTCACCTTTTACACATCGAGCATCTCAGAAGAAAGAAAGCAGCAAAGACCAGAAGTAGAGACATCCGCCATGTCCATCTCAGGGTACAAGGTATCTTCAAAGCTTTATGGCGAAAGGGAACCCGTGCGTTCCAGAACAATCAGCAAGTCGTTCGATGTTCCTGCGTGTTTTGCTGTCACTTCTTTTGCGAGTTGGAGCTTTCTTCTGGTCCACGTGATATTTCAGGGCCGACGATCCTACCCAAAATTTGTGCATCACTCGACCTGATGTCTGGTCTACAATGCTTCTTAACCATGCAGCGCCATTCCCTTGTTTGCTTCACGACACTTCATCCCCGATGTAAACTTTTACCCTCACTTAGTGAAGGCTTGTGTTCAACGTTAGTGTTCCTGAGGCCATTGCAACCTTCACCACATGTGCGGGAAATATAGTTTTAATCTGTTGTAGAGTTTTCTCCCTGCTGAATTTCTGTGATAGCTTTTCCTGTGGTTGCATGTGTTTTTGTACAGTCATCGAATAGTAAACAGTGCAGTTCGATGTCTTGTGAAGCCATAGACTGATTTTTTAAAACTCTGCCTTCAAAGTTGGGACTGCACTTTATACCAGGTGAATTGATGTTCTACGGTATGGGATTGTCCTTGTATGAAGAATACCATTCTATTACAGGAAATACTCAATCTCCTTGCTTTTAAAGAGCGTCCGTTATCTATGACCAAAACACCCGGGAATCCATGCAATTCAAAATGTGCCGGCAGTTTTTGGACAGCGTCCCCATATGCCATACAAACTCTATTATTATTCAGTCATTTTGAATGGGCGTTCGCAAAGACTCAGAACATTGAGCGCATTCAACAACATCTATAATGGACATTAACCAACGTCAACGTTTGCGTGGCAATTCATGAAAGACATGAAGCAGATAGTTGTAATCTGTATCCTTGTTGACATTCGCCGCACTACTTCCCCATGGCAGCTACGTCTGCAATCTATTTTGTCCAAAACACATAACTCCTTGACAACAGTTTCAGTTTGTAAAGCCGTGGATAACCCTGCAAGAGTTCAAGTGGTTTATGGAGGCGGCCTTTTCTTGGGGCAATCAATCCGACTCCTCATAACACTGTGGTATGCTCGATTGTAATCGTATCTCTGCAGGTCCTAAAATGTTTCAGTTTTTGTTGTTAGAGCCTTTGGGGTTTCCCCATCAGCAGCAGTTGCTACCGTCTTTCCAGGACCGGATCTTTCTGCGTCACAATTTTGATATTGTCAGCTGTGACTCGAACTGTGCCCAGAAAATTTAAAACTATTATGGACTATTCCAGTGGCGGTACTTCCAGTGGGGCATGTGCCAGCAGGAGGTTGCTAATTGGATCTGCATTTCATATTTGTTTTTTCAGTCATTGTTCGAAATTTTAATATACGCACTTAGACTCAGAAACCACTATTGCATTCAGCCTGAAGCTTTAGGTGGAACTGTCTTGTCCTTTGTACGTAGGCCTCGTAGGGATTTCTATTTACATTTCTGAGTGGTGCTGTACAATTGCCCTCACTCCAGTGGTATTGCCCATGCAGAGTCAGACTGGTGGGTGTGTCCACATCCATCCGCATACCCTACAACCCATGTGCTCCACTTGCCACATTTTGCAATGGTAATGACAGTTGTATTGCCTGTTTGAAATCCAGACGGGATTCAGCTTTTAAGCACATTTGTCTGGGTACACCCTAAATCTCGCTTTTGTTTGCACAGAACAAAGTCCTCAGAGGCCAGTATTCATCACCAGATCACCTTTTACTCATACGAGGAGAGTTGTTGACACTAATTTAGCTTCGTCAGGGCCAGCTTACACGGTGAGCAGAATCTCTGACACCCCTGTTTGTATCTTCCAGCTACAGTCTACTGATTAGATCAGGTTAATAGACCTAATCAGGAACTTCATATTTTGTGATGGCCGACCACATTACAATCACGACACTTTTGAGACAACTCGAGGAGTTAGAACGTCGAACGACTCACACAACTGTAGCGGGCTAAAATTTAACTCTGCCTGAAAAAAAGAGTGGAGCCTTATTCCTTGTAAGTATTCAAATAAAGAACAGAACAAAAAAAAAGCTAAAGTTATGTTTGACCATCATAGACTCCATCTGATTAGGTTTCCCTTGAAAACTGAAATGTGGTTGTGTCAGAAGCACGATGATTGCCACTGATCAGGAGGCAACTGATCAGTCCCTTCTGTCATGGACAAAAACGAAAGTCGAAGATTGCCATTGTTTGGAAAACAAAATATAGCTTGGACTTGAATATGAAACTGCATCCGGCTCAATTTAACCTACGAATACACTATAAATGCTGAACAGATTAAGCAAGGTAATCCTATGTTCTGGTGACTCCTTATTTGCTATAAATTTTGCTCTTTCATTGATGCAATTGCAACGAAGCTGGTTATGAACAAACGAAGGGGAGAGAAACCCGTGTCCTTTTTCATGAATGGAACGGAATCTACTTTCTGATAAATTTTAATGATGTATTCTAGTTCATTGTCCAGATATTACTGAAGAACAGAACTTTCCAGGCAAGAATAACAAAAAAGAATAGGCTCATACCGGACACGCAAAAATGTACAGTCAGAGCACTAAGGTTAGCAGTCAGAGGGGGGCTGTGGCTTTGCGGCACTTCGTTGTGGTTCTGTTCGTCGAGCTGGGAATTTGTCTTGCAAACGTTTCGTCCCATGTCTAGGTGACATCCTCAGTGCTTGGGAGCCTCCTGTGAAGCGCTTCTGTGCTGTTTCCTCCTGCATTTATAGTGACCTGTCTCTGCCGCTTCCGGTTGTCAGTTCCAGCTGTCTGCTGTAGTGGCCGGAAAATTGGGCCCAGGTCGATGTGTTTGTTGATAGAGTCTGTGGATGAGTGCCATGACTCTAGGAATTCCCTGGCTGTTCTATGTTTGGCTTGCCCTATAATGAAAGCGTTGTCCCAGTCGAATTCATGTTGCTTGTCATCTGTGTGTGTGGCTAATAAGGATAGCTGGTCGTGTCGTTTCGTGGCAAGTTGGTGTTCATGGATACGGATCGTTAGCTGCCTTCCTGTTTGTCCTATGTAGTGTTTTGTGCAATCCTTGCATGGGAATTTGTACACGACATTGGTTTTGCTCATGTTGGTATCGGGTCCTTCGCTCTGGTGAGTTGTTGTCTGAGAGTGGCTGTTGGTTTGTGTGCTGTTATGAGCCCCAGTGGTCGCAGTAGTCTGGCTGTCAGTTCGGAAATGTTCCTGATGTATGTTAGTTCCTGATCAGCTGTTTAAGAAATCATGAATAGATTAGGCCTCCAACACTTTAAATCAATTGTGTTCCGTCCTGAATCCCAGGGAGCTTTAGAAAGGAGGCATCACACCCTGAAAACCAGGTTAAGAGCGTACTGAGAGATAACACGAATGATTAGGTAAATTGCGTCCAATTCATATTGTTTACCATTAGAGATGCCCCAAACGAATCTATTCAGTTAAACCATTTGATTTAATATTCGGACATGAAGTGAGATGACCTTCGGAATTAATTCAAGAGGTATTGACATAACTAAAGTCAGAGATCTCACACTTGGGTCATGTATCGGAGACGAGGGAGAGATGAGATCGGATAGGGATTTAACTAAACAGCATCTAAAAAGGACACAGTGTAGAATGAACGAAGTGGTAGATAAAAACTGTGAAATTTGAACATCTTCCCGAAGCAATGACATATTTGTACAGTTGGCAGGGATAGAAAATCCCTTCAAAGCCAGGTGTAATCATCCCCATAACATTGAGAAAAGCTGAGTCAGGTGAACTATCCAGTAAAGATGCCAGTTGGAAAAAAAAGCTTCAGGTATGTCATGTGAACATATTGAAATTTTTTTATACTGCAGAGGCAGAACTGGAGAAAAAAGTGTTAGCTACTGCCCTGCAGAGTGAGGAATCAAATTCAGATGATGTGGATTTTGCTGTGCCTCAAATTACATTAAAAATGACGAAGTCGTTCAGGAGTGGTGTAGGTTAGTAAGCTATCTGTCTCAGGAGCACAGAATGCAGTTGAAATAATTGATACTTTATAAGTGATGGGAAAAGAAATTTCTGTGTTTGCGAAACCCAGATAGGACAGTCGTGCCCTTTGGAATGACGACAGTCCCCGCCACGTTCCAAAGACACATGAATAGAGTTGTGGCTTGCTTAACAATCTTTGCAGTCTATGCAGAAAACGTTGTGATGTTTTGGTAAGTCCCAGAAACATCACATGGTGCATAGGCAGAGTTCTTTGCATGACGACGAGATGCAAAACTGATACTCACACAAAATTGAATTGGCAAAAGCAGAGTTGATGCTCATTGGTCATAATACCAGTTTTGAAGGTTGATACCACGGAAAACAAAGAGGAAGGCCATCCAGGAACATCCATGACCAACCTGGAAGAAATAGTGTTTTGATACTTAGGACTGAGATGATGATATCCGAACTATGTTCCAAACGTCAACTGGAAAGTGGAAAATATTAACAAATTAGGTGAAAAAGATCACAAAGTTTCGGTGGACAGAACAATGTCAAGAGGCATTTGACCATTTGAAAACAATATCAACCAGCAAACCAGTTTTAGCTACACCAAACGTATCTATGCGCTCCATAGTTACCATCGATGTTGGTGACATACAAAGTAGAGTTATACTGCGGCAGGTAGATGACGATGTGAATGAACTGCCAGTTGATTGCTTTTCAAAGAAACTAAACATCCACTAGTGGAAATATTCCACCACCGAAAAAGAACTGTTGATTTTGATACTTGCAACATTTTCATGCGTGTCACTAACGTTGAGTCAGAGATGGTTGTCCGCACAGATTACAATCCTCTTACGTTCTACTTTGTTGGAGTCTAATGTAACGTTCTTTCTATTTACATGTCAGTCATGGCGTGGATCGTAAGCATGCAAGTGTACATTTAACTAATGGAGTATAACGAAGATTGGCATATGCTCACTGTTACATTAAGGTGGGAGGAAGTTAATATGAACTTAGATGAAAGTTACCTGTATATATTGGTAATTTATTTAAAGAATAAGAATAAAAGGACACCGCATTTTCATTATGATTGATAATTTTTTCTTAAGGGGTGTGTTATGATGATGTAGAGGTGTACGTTACCGTTAAGAGATTTGAAAAACTAGCAGAGCTACCCGACAAAGCACAAGGTGTTCTGAACAAGGTAACAATGTAATATTTCATCGAACAGTTAGGTTAGCTGGGTTGCTATGAGACAAAACCAACTTTTAATTTCGGCAAATCAGTTTAAATTATGCCCCAAGACACCAAACACCAATCAAGTTTGAATTCAGTATTTTGATAATATTAAAACAAATAAACAATCCAATGCTTTGGGGTATGAATGTCAGATGTTGCTTGCGCGTAAGAGCTCTCTAAAAGGTACCTGTCTGGTGAAGGGGTTTGCACAGAATGAAAAAAAAGAGACTAAGCTGGAGAGAGAATCTGCAGAGGAAAATCTACAAAGGACACTCGGCAAAGCTGACTGGTTTCGAGACTGATTTTTTTGCAGCTCGTAATCGGGATTTTTATCGGACCAGTGTTGTCGAGGGTGAGGTAAAAGTTAGGGTCAAGGGAAAGGAGTTGTAAATAGTTGTTAGTTAATTATTTTCTGTTAGGCGTTTTAAAATGTTGTTAATTTTTTTATTTAAATGATGACTTTGGGATTGTTTGTTGCCTCTCAAATTTTAGCAGATCACAGCGAGCGGTGGGGTGGGGAGAGTGGCGAAACGTTTTCTGTGTTGCTGGTTTAAGTTAGCAGAGGGGTTTACCTTGTGTCAAAACAGCGCACAGGATATTTTATTGGAATAACACGCAGAGGTATACAATAGAACTGATAGGCCGGAAAGTACATACGCATCTAAGTTTTGGAATACTAAAGCCTGTTGAGATCACCCCATCAGTTTCATGGCATTCCCTTTCCACTCTGTTGCCCTTATAATCTGAAAACAGCCACACACGATGATGCGGGTGCATCTGTTAAAAGTGGCACGAATTGCCAATTTCTAATTGCTGAGACGGCAGTTGAGAGTCAACCATATTGTTGATGGTCTATATTCATACAGAGGCCAGACCAGGTAATGATGTCTGATTTTCTTCCCTCAAGGACATTAGGGAGTGAAATGGTTTTATCTTTGTCGTTAGACAATTGTTTCATGGTTACCATTATACCCAAAATTCCAGATTATTTTTATTGTAATAAAATTCTAACATTTACCATGGTGGGATTTGAAACCTCGTTAAATCCAGAACATGAACTAAGTTTCTGGTTATATGTACAACCTCTCCTGCACTTTCTTCAAATTATTCTGAAGCATAAAAAAGTACTGTCAAATAAGCGCTCTGAACCTGCCCCAGTCATAATCCTCAAAATACTCTGCACAATGTTGTCCTCATTATATGCATATTCTAATATTGAGCAACATGTGAAAACGGGAACTGCTGTCATTCTGAGAAGATAAATTAAGAGGGAATTTTTAAAAAATACATATTTTGGGCAGTTCTGCAACTCGACATCACGACATATTTTCACAAATTCTCTCATGTTTTCTTAGGGTCACGGAATAAATTTGATGGTATTATTGATGGATGTCTGCATGCATCAACCTCCAAAAATAAGAAACCTCAGGGATCTCCGCACACTTCAGTGCAGAGCAGCCGGTCAGTGTAACAGTGCATCTATTAGGTTATGTTTTTAAACTTTCCAGCACTGCAATGATTACACTCTCTTTCTCCTAGTTGATCTTATCCTACTGCGAATCCTCTTGCAAGGATGCCTACCTTGAAGAAGCTCTCCTCCTCCCTCTACAAGGATCTCAGTGAGTCCCTCTCTCACTGAAACCCCCAGGTCATCCACCTATCGTATTCCCAGCGCCCCTCCCCCAAATTCCCTCCCCCCTACCTTTTATCTCAGCCCGCTTTCCACACCAGCCTCATTCCTGAAGAAGGGCTTATGCTCGAAACGTCGATTCTCCTGCTCCTCGGATGATGCCTGGCCTGCTGTGTTTTTCCAGCACCACATTTTTCAAATCTGGTACTCCTGCATCTGCAGTCCTCACTTTCTGTATAGCGTCAGTAAAATTCACCGAGACAGCCATCAACCCACCTCTTACCATCCCTTTCAAACCTACTTCATTTAACAGTTGAACAAACAAGGACAGAACATCCATGGGAAAATCACGACCTGCATGTTTCTCATTAAGTCAGAACACTTGCCTTAACACTTATACAACAGTTCTTGACTGTCAATCGGTCACATTTATTTCACACCTTTTTTGTATTCTGTATGTTTCTGAATCTCGCAGTCGCTTAAGGCCGTGGAATCAGGTATCCTCCAACTTACAAATGGTACCATGGCATTAACACATATTTACATTCTCTCTGATGGGTCTCTGAAGAGCTTTCGAAGAAAGCTATGTATAGATATAGAATCCAATGCACATTTGATACCTTGGAACAAGTCGAGGGCTTCATTGCAGTGGGCAATCTAAGTCTTAAATTATAACAGAAATATCGAAGAGTATGTACTTGGTCACAAAATAGAAGTGGATAATGTTATTCTTATTTTGATATTCACTCATTTCACGAGACTGCTGCTGTCTCTGTCAGCATTCATTACTCCGCGTGAGCTGTCGTCCAGAAGATTATGACGTTTGTGTGATGATCATTCATCGTATTGTTCTCTGGAAATAAAGGATTGATCGAATCAAATGCAAACCATCGAATTTTAAATCAGATTCAGAATGGACGACATACAACTAAAGCGGAAGTAAATGCCCACATGATTAAACGCTCATGGTTGGTCTTGCAAGTTTAAAAGAGGGAACACAGTGAGTAAATAGGTCATGCCATTTCTTGACAAGAAATGTGAATGAGGCAGGTTCAATGGCGAGCATTCAAGATTGGAATTGGGTGCTTATGTTAAATATTGTGCAGCAACATATGGAGTACATTACCATAAGGTTTAGGATCGTTACTCGCTTGATTAGCTGAAAAGACTGCATTGGTTCCATGAAACGTCTATTATACTGTGATCAGTGAAATGAAATTATCATAAAGACAATGGGCTGAACTGTTTATAACCGTGCTGCAGAAGCTTTGAAACTGCTTTCTTTGGATACCAGATTCAATCGGATACTGGTCTCGTTCCAACCTTGCTGCAAACAAGCACAAAAAAGCTGAATTCCAAACGTTAGTTCAATGTGACTGCCCTTGATATCAAGACCATGTTTGATTGAGTGTGATATTGTGGAGTCTGAGAAAGACGCAAGACACTGCAAATCAGGCGGAAGATCCTCCACGAGCTGGTGGCCTATCTTACACAAAGGATATTGTTTGAGGTGAGTGTGGTCATTCATTTAATCTAATTTCAGTCATTTCTGTGCAGTTGTTAATCAGGTTAGTGTCCTGAATTGTCAATATCCGCTGATGATTGCACAATAATCGTTATTTTGGCCACTCATCTGATCTGAAAATGTGTTGATGGAAGAGCGCAGCAGGTCAGGCAGCATCCAAGGAACAGGAGAATCGACGTTTCGGGCATCAGCCCTTCTTCCTGAAGAAGGGCTGATGCCCGAAACGTCGATTCTCCTATTCCTTGGATGCTGCCTGACCTGCTGCTCTCTTCCTGCAGCACATTTTCAGCTCTGATCGCCAGCATCTGCAGTCCTCACTTTCTCCACTCATCTGATCGCAAATCAGTCTCTCTCCAGACCAGACCTGGACAAATTCCAACACGGTTCTGACAAGATGCAAATAGCATTCACGCCACACAAATGCCAGGAAATGATCATATCCAATGAAGTATATACCCATTGTCTGTTGACATTCAATATTGTTACCATCACTGAATGCCCTTACTGTCACCATTCTTGGGTTTATCATCTGGAACAAGAAAGAATTTAACCATTGCCCTTTGACACTGAACTGAGCTACCATCACTGAGTTTCCTCCATTATCAAAATCATAACATGATCAGATGCTGAAATGGAAACGCCATATCGATAGTATGGCTGCAAGAACAGGCAACAGGCTGGAAATCCTGCATAGAGGTACATACATCTGTGTGGTAAGTTGATTTTATTTTTCGTGAGGACAGATAGACTCCTTTTATCACACTATTTTCCAGTCTTATTCAGTTAATGCCTATGCTGATTTTCTATGTTCTACACGAATTTGAAAATATATTACTTTATATTCCATTAATTTCAGCATTTTAGCTCACCTAACTTGGCTTTTCTCTCGTTTTTTTGAGAATGTGTTGCTGGGAAAGCACAGCAGGTTAGGCAGCATTCGAGGAGCAGGAGAATCGACGTTTCAAGCATAAGCCCTTCATCAGGAATGAGGTTTGTGGGCTGAGGCTGAGAGATAAATACGGGGTTTAGCTGAAAAAAGCGATAGGTGGATGAACTTGAGAGAGATGGTGATATATCAGAGGGGAGGAGTGATAGACAGATCCAGTGGGCGGTGCCGAATTGGAGGCTTGGGACTTGGACAATCTGGAAATTACTCGTTTTTACTGAATGACTGTTTCTCATCATGAGCCAACTCTCTATCTGGTTTACAAAATTATGAGGGGCATGGATAGGATAAATAGACAGAGTCTTTTCCCTGGGATTGGGGAGTCCAGAACTAGACGACATAGGTTTAGGGTGAGAATGGAAAGATATAAAAGAGACCTAAGGGGCACCTTTTACACACAAAGGGTGGTACGTGTATGAAATGAGCTGCCAGAGGAAGTGGTGGAGGCTGGTACAATTGCAACATTTAAAGGCATTTGAATGGGAATGTGAATAGGAAGGGTTTGTAGGGATATGGGCCGGGTGCTAGAAGGTGGGCCAAGATTGGGTTGGGATATCTGGTCGGCATGGATGGGTTGGACCGAAGAATCTGTTTCCATGCTGTACATCGCTATGACTCTCTGACTCTATATCTTCAGAAAATACCTCTCGTGACAGTAGTAAAGCTTTGTTTTGAATTCACTCAAGCCTGAGTAGGACTGATCTTTGTTATTCATGCATTCAGGAGATTTGCATACGAGTGGCAGGACAATTAAGTTAAGTCTCAATCAGATCGGACATAACCGCATTCAAAGAACGAGCAGAAGTTCGATACCAAATCACAGCTAAGTGCCTTCATATTAGTTATAACGTCATGGTCTGAGTTGTTTCATTTGACCCACGGCTTTTTTTTTTGGAGTCGTTATTTATAACTCCAACCAAAACCTTCAGCAAACGCTTTCAGTGAGTCACAATCTCACGTTTATATATTCCTGCTGACATATCGCCATGCCGTGCCCTAGGCGAATAAATAGTATTCCAAACAAAAATGATGTTATCTCAGGAGATACTTCTGGATATATCAAAACACTTAAGTTGGAGTGATATTATTATTCAGTGTTATGCTTTGTTCCTTTGACAATCTTTAAACTGCATTTATCATTGCTGAACACTTACATATCTGTCTGGAGCCCAAACTTATAAATGTTTGAATGTCCAGGGACAGTGCCTCAGCATTTTCCACCGCTCTTTCCTGCAGAACCTTCTCAGGTGATATCTAAACCTCTTCTGTCACTTCAAGACTTTACAGCGTCATCGTAGCACAATGGGCAATGGAGTACAAGTAGTTAACTGAAAATGTTTATTCAAAGACTAATCCTGTTAGCCTCCAGGATGCTAATTGTCTCCATTTAGGCTTTCCCGTCTGCCTCCAAGAATGTTAATTGACACACTGGAGGCTTTGCAAATTACATAAATAAGAGATTCCTCTCAATGTATCATCTCTTCGAGCAAGCAGCACACTGTAAATCTATGGAGAGGGCAAAGAGAGGTCAGGATGTGAGAGCAAAAAGTTGGAATTTTTACGTCAATGGAATAAATCTTCATGCAACAGAATTGAAGCTTGCCGGAACTGATCAGAATCTACATTATTGAAACAAACACATCATATTCTAAGAGCAGTGACTAGGAGTATATCCACAATGGATTTGAATCTGACAACCACACATTGGAGAGTTACAGCTATCAACAGAAGCGTGTACCAGGCGTTTCATGTTCTTTCTACACGCTATGACCAAATTCCAATCCATTGGCGAATCTATCAAATACTTCGGATTATCCAAGCAGTATATTATCCAATACTGGCGTTTGTTGGTGTCCCTGGTAAGTCACTTTAATCAATTTTGATTTTGGTTTAAGACTGTAGACTTGTATTTCTGACCAATCCATTGCTTTCGATATTGATTTTTTTCAAAGAAAAAAGCTTTTCGCTGCTCACAGACTGACATTTTCTCATGAATCAATACCCAACCGTGAACCGTCAATCCATGACTTTAATTAATTCAGATATTTCTTGCCAAGTAGTTCAGATATGTAATTCTCTTCCTCTGGGGACGTTGAGATTTGAATGCGGGGGCCCTGGCAGCAAGGCTGGGACCATACCACTCCATCACAGCAAACCTGAGACAATATCAATTCAATTACTAACTCCAATTAATTTGACCATAATTTTACTCATGTTCAGAGCTCATTCATTCCATGTCTTTCAGAGGAAAATTTCTGCAAAACAGTATAACACAACCGTTAGCTTTTCATGTTGGAGATCTCAGTGTAAACTTTTACACGTTAGTGTATGTTGTGTATCTTCAGTGTAACAATCAATAAAACATCTCTTCACATCTCACAGTATTTCAGGTATTCTATCATATCTTTGTTCATTTTACCAAACTGTCAATCGCCTCCTAAATTCTGCTGCTTTTCCTTTTTTTCTTAATGACATTGCTATATTTTTTTCTGATCATTTTTATTTTTACAAGAGAATTCCCTTAATGTATTGGCAACAATGTAGGAAACGAAACTTATACACATTGGCTTAATTGCTGCAGATTTGAAATCCAATCCTCACACTGTCCTGATCATTGCGCACTGGACATTGGGTTAACAAGGTTGTGTAAATATTCAGCAACCTATTCCGTACTTGGACTTAAGAAAACGCAGTGGAAAGGTTATGAATATATCCCATACAATCCAGTATATACAAGAACGTACACACACGGATACATACATGCATGCATGTGCTCATGTGGGTGCACACCAACACACACATGCACCCATACACACACTCTTGCGATATTTTTGTTCATCTGATAATTTTGATCATAGCCTGGTATATGAAAAATCCATCATACTAATACTCATTGCGCTCAATTACTTATATGGGTTTCAGTCAGGCAACAAGTCAAATTCTATACTTTCAGTTCAAGATTTCGCTCTCTCAATAATATTTGTTCTGCTTAAACTATTTTAGTCACCTTCTGTATTTAATGTAGACAATGACTTACGCCGTTGTCACGACTATTGAATGCACTGCTATTAAGTTCAGGACCTATGAGACGATCCAGCTTGTTCTGAAAGCCATTGATACAGATGTTGTTGCATGTTGAAAATCGTATATCAATCATGTCAACTTTGTTTTCGATACTTTTTCTATGAAATTATGGTAATTGCCCACACAGCTTATTCTCAGCTGTGCATCCACTTCCGTGTGTGGGGAAATGGTCCAATTTAAGATGAAACCGTCTTGCCAAGATTCATTGAATTTTAGTTCAGTCATAGGGTTTCGGTATTATTGTTGGGGGCAAAATCTATTATCCATCTCCCGGTGTCCCTGAAATGTTGACGATGAAATAGCTTCTGGAACTGTGCAATCCATGTACCACCAACACATCCAGTGTACAATTACGAAGGGAACTACGGGTCATTAACCTAAATACACAGCAAGAATCCTGAACAGATGGAAATCAGGGTTATACCGAGCATGGTGAGGATTAAGAAGGTGGTGCGTTTCTTATTTACGTCAGCCCTCGCCCTTCTAAATGGTTATGTTCATGCAAATAGAAGGCATTGAGAAATGTGACTTCTGAGTATATCCAAATTATCGTGTAGACCAAACACACTGCTGCTATTAGATATCTGCATTCGAGACAGTATATGTTCTGTGGATTTGCTGTTAATCCAGCTGACTTCTTTGGCCTGGACAGTGTCAAGCTTCTTTTAGTAACGTTATTGGAGCTGCAAACATCCAGACAGGTTGGGGGCTATTCAAATATATAATGAAACAAAGAACTACGAATGCAGGTAATCTGAAATAAAAACAGATTATTTTGGAGAAATTCATCACATTTGACAGTAGCTACGGAAAAAAAATACACATCATATTTAGATTTCAGAGACCTTTCGTCAGAATGAATCACACTATCGGCTTGTGCCTTGTTGATGATTGACGAATTTTGGGGGGAAGCCAAGACATATGTTACTTGCTGTTGGATTCTTGGCTTCTGGTCAGTTCCTGCAGTCATTGCACGCAAAGGATACATCAGTTCAGTTTCTGTTCAATGGTAGCTTCCCGTTGCGTTACTAAAGGGGAAACCAGACATGCTAACATAAGTGAATATTAAGGGGTGTTTATTCTTCTCTCGTTGGAGATTATCACAGTCTGAAATTTTAGGAGCAGGTATGTTATTTGCAACGTTTTAGACCAAGCATTGGATATTTAATCAGTCGTGCTGTATTTCGATTTATATTAGCGATTGCCCTCTGACTTAATGTGGCTTCAGCAGTGTTAGTGGAAACGATGTGCATTTCTTTCGAGCTGCTGCCTTTCGACCTATCCTCGGAGGTCACATGACGAGGTCAGACATTTCAGTGCGCACAACAAGCGTTTCAACTGCACTGCAGCTTTTTCTGAAGCAAAATAAAGAAATAGAACTGTAGCTCCTGAAATGAGCATAACGCATAACTCAAAAGCTGAATAATAAGGAGAGATTATTCTCACCATATGTTTTCTGGTATCATTTTCACAACTCCACAGGAATTGGCTGAAGAAATCATCTTACCTTAGTTTGTTCTTTAAAATTGTGCATCCGCTTTGACCATCAGCTGCTGCCTACCATCTGGGCAATGTTACTGTTATATTCGTGCCTGAAACTCACAATTTAATTCCAGGACTGATCAAGTAATACAATCGCCTTGTCTTGCATCAATTGATGTATCTGGTTGTTATCCTTCCCAGTCTTACCATTTAACGCCCAAACATTTTCTTTCAGCTAGAAATAAAATAAAAATAAAGTGTGACGCCCAAATCATTTTACCACATTCCACACTGAGGGCAGCAGCGTTTATGAACTTCTCCCCGAAAGAGTATCATGAAGTTGAGGGAGTCAAGACATTGAAATGGATTGTTCATGCTCAGTGCAGACGCAATTGACCAAAGGGATTTTTTTATTGTTGTGATTATTGTTGACTCTTTGACTCTACGCTGTCACCAAATTATTCTGCGCACTCATTTTGAATGGGCCGACACTCTATGTTGTATGTCTTACATTTTTCACCTGCCATAAAGTAATGTCATGTATTTATTTTAATCTTCCGTGTACTATCTTCCAGAAAAGGTACCATCCCCTGATAACGAAGTGAGTGCCGATGTACTTTGGCTCATAATAATGCAACGTATTTTTCTTAAAATACATATCCTAGCTTCTAGTGCCCTGCATGCTTCCCCAATTTTAGTACATCGTCTCCTCAAGGGAACCTGGGAAGCTGTCTGCCAACCACTGTTTCCGGCTCATGGGTACCCCCAACTGTAATCTGTTCATCATTGAAGATGATGCATTCAGTTTGGAATGCTAAGAGACGGACTGTGTCTGAACCATGCTCTGGAGAATAGACATTCGTTGCGTGAAACAATGACACACTTATTTTTTTTTGAAAAAAGTCTAAGTTCAATCATTTCAATGCATTAGAATAAACAGTAACACGTTTATAGATCCAAAGACTGCGATTTAACGTTGACATCAATCTAATGTACAATTTCTCTGTTTATTTCCACGTCACAGTTAACATAATGACAATCATGATACTGAGTCGTCAAGACTGTCGTCTCTCCAAATGTGTCACGCGATACATGGTGGCCATGGCAGTGGCGGACATACTTGTTATTATCTTCGATCTAATCTTAAGACACATTGTTCTGGTCTATAAACATCACTTTCTTTTCATACGGACCATTCGCATGTGTAATGTACATGCTGCACTTATAAATGTTGTCACAGATTCATCTGTCTGGTTCACTGTTGCTTTTACTTTTGATCGATTTGTGACCATCTGTTGCAAGAAGTGGAGAAGTAAATATTGCACCATAAAAACCGCAGATGTGGTTCTTGGAACACTTGGAGTACTATGCTGTTTAAAAAACATCAGCTGGTATTTTATGTTAACTGGTTTCTACGGAATGTGGAACACCCCGTGGTTTTGTATCATGGCTGAGGAAGTTCGCTTGTCTCTGGTCTGGACAGCAATCGAGTTCTTGCATCACGTCTTATCATTGGCCGTTCCATTTGTGCTAATTGTGCTGTTCAATGTTTTCACCATCAGACAAGTTTTACTGAGCAGTCGAGCTCGCAAGAGGCTTGAGTCTCAGAGAATGTGGGAGTGTCATGGTGATTCAGAGGGAGAGAGCCGGAGGAAATCTATTGTTTTCCTATTTGTTATCTCAGGAAATTTCATCGTGCTACGTGTTTTGATGACGCTCTTTTATTTGTGGAAACGGATAACAAACTTGGGCTATAAGACGATACATATACATTACTTTGTACTTGAACTGAGTTTCATTCTGCAAACCTCGGGCTGCTGCACAAACAGTTGTTTTTATGCCATTATCCAGTCGAAGTTCAGAAGACATTTAAAGGTTATGATTAAATATCCCTTTTCATGCTTTTTCCAATTAGTTAGACGATGTAAATAACTGAAGCACTGGGAGCTTAGAATTGATGTTCATTTCATTTCACATTGTGTGACATTGAGTGGGAGGTTGCTGTGGTATTCTCTAATGGTGAAGAAAACGTACTCCTGAGGCCTTTTTTCTTCAGCAAATGGGGATTATGTTTGGATCTCATTGCCACAGTGATCAGGTTGTGTTCTGCAGACTGCTCATTTGATGACGGATATGTTACATGGCGTTCGTTTAGGAATGCAATTACAATGTTTAAAATATACTTGGATAAATATATGAATAGGGAAGATTAGAAGGAATTGTGGCCGGAGCAAGCAGATGGGAACAATTCCATTTGAAATTTTGTTCGCAATAGACTGGTTGGACTGAAGCGTTTTTTTCCCTGCTGTATGACACTGTGAATCTGTGATGATTTTCAGTGACAGCAGAGTGAGAGGTGAGTGGGACTGATTTTCTTGTCTGAGAACTTAACCAAAACACGCACATCCAATGTAGGTAACGCACAGAATTATTATGAGCTACGGCCCGCCCTCACTACTGGCAACGTCCTGTTGAAAGGACAACAAAAACGTTAATGGAGGACTTAAATATGAATATGGAATCCGACAGTAATCAGACCAAAGGCTTTTATTCCGTCTGTTGGACCGATGCTGATGTAGGATGGAGACGTTCATCTGAAAGGATTCTGCAGGGTTTATTTTTTATTCTTTATATTTCAATCCGTAATTCTGCACATTTAATATAAGAATTACATTTGCTTTCCATTGCCTTTATCCAGCTGCAATGGCTACACTCCCTGAAAAGCCATTTAGGATCATCTTCTGTCCTACCATGTGCAATGATTTTGACATCATTTCTACATGTTTTCTCTTTTGAATTGATTTGAATTCGCGCCTTCGACTTCTGTCAAGGGAGGCATTTTCACCATCCAGAATTTACGTTTCCCTCCATTGGAACTACCACAATGAAGTTCTTTTAACGCTTACTGATTTTGCTATCTTCCAACAACACTGGAACAGAACTGCATATTAATGTCCTATTTGGTCAAAATAATCATTATTGAAATGTAATGTAGCTTCATTAACTTAGCATTCTACATTCATTTTGTTAAAGGCTGATGCACTCTATATTTCATGAGCTATGATCTAAATCTGTCATATCAAATTAAACAAATGCCATACATATATAAACCCTCGTGTGTCGTTACCGTCTTCGTTTTCCAAATAATACTTTGGATTTAATACTTCATGAATTTGTTCAGCAAAAATGACTAAGATCACATCACTCTAAATTAATCTGCATCAGCTCCGTCATCCATTTGGTACTCTTATCTGCTCTCCAGGTAATTCACGCAACTGTAGGTTTTCCCCTCAGGTCAAGATTTGAGGTCGTGCTCTGCATAGCAATATTTAAACGTCAATACATCTTAGCAAGGACAGGAATCAGAACACTGATTTTGGCAAGATCAACTCGAACAAATTTTCATATCGAAAACAACATAATCGCTCATCTCATCTCTCAACATCCTGAACATCCACTAAAGTGGATTCCTGAAGAAGGGCTTATGCCCGAAAAGTCGATTCTCCTGTTCCTTGGATGCTGCCTGACCTGCTGCACTTTTCCAGCAACACATTTTCAGCTCATCTCTCAACGTCCCTGACACTCTGCGAACTTCCTATTGACATTGATTCTGTTCCTTTAAACCTGGTACCCCAATTGAAAACACGCATTTTTTCAAGCTTTTTTTCAATAGACAATAGACAATAGGTGCAGGAGTAGGCCATTCAGCACTTCTAGCCTGCACCGCCATTCAATATGATCATGGCTAATCATTCATAATCAGTATCCTCTTCCTGCCTTATCTCCATCCCCTTGATTCCACTATCTTTGAGAGCTCTATCCAACTCTTTCTTAAATGAATCCAGAGACTGAGCCTCCACTGCCCTCTGGGGCAGAGCATTCAACACATCCACAACTCTCTGGGAGAAGATCTTTCTCCTCATCTCTGTCCTAAATGGTCTACCCCGTATTTTTAAGCTGTGTCCTCTGGTTCAGCACTCACCCATCAGAGGAAACATGTTTCCTGCTGCCAGAGCGTCCAATCCTTTCATAGTCTTCCATGTCTCAATCAGATCCCCTCTCAGTCTTCTAAACTCAAGGATATACAAGCCCAGTCGCATCGGTCTTTCAGTGTAAGATAATCCCGCCATTCCAGGAATTGACCTCGTGAACGTACGCTGCACTCCCTCAACAGCCAGCATGTCTTTCCACACATTTGGAGACCACAACTGCACACAGTACTCCAGGTATGGTCTCACCAGGGCCCTGTACAGCTGAAAAAGCACCTCTTTGCTTCTATTCTCAATTCCTCTTGTTATGAAGGCCACCATGCTATTCGCCTTCTTCACTACCCACTGTACCTGCATGCTTGCCTTCATTGACTGGTGATCAAGAACACCCAGATCTCTCTGTACTGCGCCTTTACCTAATTTGATACCATTGAGGTAGTAATCTGCCTTCCTGTTCTTGCCACCAGAGTGGATAACCATACATGTATCCACATTAAACTGTATCTGCCATGCATCTGCCCACTCACCTAACTTGTCCAGGTCACCCTGTAATCTCCTAATATTCTCATCACATTTCACCCTGCTACCCAGCTTTGTATCATCAGCAAATTTGCTAATGTTATTGCTGATACCATCTTCTATATCATTAACATATATTGTAAAAGGCTGTGGTCCCAGCATGGATCGCTGCGGTACCCCACTGGTCACGGCCTGCCATTCCGAAATGGAGCCCTATGTTTCCTATCAGCCAACCAATTTTCAATCCAATCTAGTACTTTGCCCCCACTACCATGCGCCCTAATTTTACTCACTATCCTCCAGTGTGGGACTTTATCAAAAGCTTTCTGAAAGTCCAGATACACGACATCTACTGGATCTCCCTCGTCCATCTTCAGAGTTACATCCTCAAAAAATTCAAGAAGATTAGTAAAGCATGATTTCCCCTTCATAAATCCATGCTGACTCTGTCCTATCCTGTTACTGCTATCCAGGCGCGCCATAATTTCATCCTTTATAATAGACTCCAGCATCTTTCCCACCAATGAGGTCAGACTAACTGGTCTATAATTTCCTGCTTTCTCTCTCCCACCTTTCTTAAAAAGTGGTACAACATTCGCCACCCTCCAATCCTCAGGAACCGACCCTGAATCTATCGAACTCTGAAAAATAATCACCAAGGCATCCAGATTTCCCGAGCCACCTCCTTCAGGACCCTGGAATGTAGACCATCAGGCCCCACAGACTTATCAACCTTGAGACCTCACAGTTTCTCCAACACCAAATCCTAGCAAATGTAAATTCACTTAAGTTCAGGTCCTTCAGTCCCTGTTACCACAGGGAGATTGCTTATGTCTTCCCCAGTGAACACAGATCTGAAGTACTCATTTATTTCTTCTGCCATTTCTTTGTTCCCAGTAATACATTCCCTTGTTTCTGTCTTCAAGGACCCAATTTTAGTCCTAACCATTTTTGGCCTTGCACATACCTCAAAAAGCTATTACTATCCTCCTTTATATTATTGGTCAGTTTACCTTCGTACCTCATTTTCCCTCTGCATATTTCCTTCTTAGTAATCCTCTGTTCCTCTTTAAAAGCTTCCCAGTCCTCAGTTTTCCCACTTATCTTTGCTATGTTATACTTTTTCTCTTTTAACTTCATATGTTTCTTAACTTCCCTCGTCAGCCACGGCCGACCATGCCTCCTCCTGGGATCTTTCTTTCTTTTAAGAATTAACTGATCCTGCAACTTCTGCATTATACTCAGAAATATCCGCCGTTGTTCATCCACGGTCCTCCCTGCTAAGGTATTGCACCATTGAACTTTGACCAGCTCCTCCCTCATAGCTCCATCGTTCGCTTTATTCAACAGAAGTAATGTCACTTCCGACTGTACCCTCTCCCTCTCAAATTGCAGATTGAAGCTTAATGTATTATGGTCACTACTTCCCAATGGCTCCTTCACTTCGAGGTCTAAGACCAATTCTGGTTCGTTACACAATACCAGATCCAGAATTGCGTTCTCCCTGGTCGACTCCAGCACCAGCTGCTCTAAGAATCCATCTCTGAGGCACTCCACAAATTCTCTTTCTTGAGGTCCAATACCATCCTGATTCTCCCAGTCTACCAGCATGTTAAAATCCCCCATAACAACTGTAGTAACATCTTTGCGACAGGCCAATTTCAGCTCCTGATTCAACTTACATCCGACATCCAGACTACTGTTTGGGGGCATGTAGATGCCTCCCAAGATGGTCTTTTTACGCTTAGCATTTCGCAGCTCTATCCACACTGACTCTACATCCCCTGACTCTAGCTACCCCCGCGCAAGGGACTGAATATCCTCCATTACCAACAAGGCGACCAACCCCCTCTGCCCGTCAGTCTGTTCTTACGATAGCACGTAAAGCCTTGAATATTCATTTCCCAGGCCCTGTCCACGTGAAACCACGTCTCAGTTATCCCCACAATATCGTATCTGCCAATTTCCAAAAGAGCATCAAGCTCATCCATCTTATGTGTTATGCTTTGTGCATTCATGTATAGTATTTTTAATTTGTTACTGCTCTCACCCTTCCCATCAACCCCTTATTTCACTCAACCTTACAGCATGATCCCTTTCCGAGTTTTCTGCCTCATTGATACAGTTGTCTTTCTTGACTTCTCTTGTTCTAAATTTCCCTTCAATTTCCTTTTTAAACATCCAGTTTGACCTCTCCCCCCGCAATTTAGTTTAAATGTAGCGGTGTTGCAGTGAAAAACATGCCTGCTAGAATGCTGGTACCGACCCTATTAAGGTGCAAACCGTCTCGCTTGTAGAATTTACCTTACCACAAAATCTACCCCAGTGATCCAAGAACTTAAATCCTTGCTTCCTACACCAGTTCCCCAACCACACGTTCAAGTCCAGTATCTCCCTGGTTCTGGCCACACCCACTATCAGTTTCCATTTAGACATGTTTTAAATAGTATTATTGTCATGAATCATCAGTCATTCCCCCCTCGTTTGCAAGTCATCTTTTTAATCGTCTCCCTAGTCCTGTGATTGAGCTCACTGGGCCAGCGGTTGTCTGATCAACATATTATCACTTTTGAACCACGTGTTGCAGTGGCAGAATCACGTCGTTCAAGCATTATCTGAATTGTCTGAATTGTATTCATCAAATAACGTGATCTACAATGGAGAAGTTTGATGGAAATTATTTGAAATAGAAATACTGTGTAGAATCCATGTTCAAACTTCCTTATCTGTTCTCACTGTGTTTGAGGACATTTATTTGGAACTGGCATATAATTATGTCACACCATTTTATGTCGGGAATATCTGCAAAGTTTGGTTCCCATTCCTTTTATTCTCTCAGTCACTTTGGAGTTCAATCTCTCAATCGAACTGGTTCAACCTCTTTATTCCTAACCATACGGGAAATCCACTTCAATATTTTCACTCTGTCTCCTTTTCCTGTCAGAATGTTCATATTCCGAAATACGTCGGTACTAATTTGCCTTCCATTCTGCAGCACGGTTGCTCTGTATTTACCCTGCTGTTTTACGGACCTGGTGACCGTGGCATGATACCAGCCTCGGGCGACTGTATGTGTAGAGTTTGTACCTGCACCTTGTGTCTGCATTAGTTTTCTCCCAAAGAACAAAGATGTCAAGTTACAGTGGATTGGCAGTAGAAATACAGGATGACAAGAACAGGGGAGGGAGTATGTCTGGATGGGTTACTCTTCAGTTCTATGGTGTAGAATTGATTGGCCGAATCGCTTCCATCTACATATGTATTCTATTATGAGCGTCTCATCTCTATGTCCCTTCAATTGACTCAGTTCTTGCTGATTTTAACACACATAGATGTACACGCGGTTCAGTTATTAGCAGAAATAATACAAATTAAACTCAGTGTCCCTCGAAGTTTGAATGTTAAGGGATGATGCATGCAAAGTCTTCAAGGTATGAACGGAAGAACAAGAACAGATGAATAGAAACAATTTCCACTTGTTGGAGATTCCATAAAAGTGGTAGATTACCTGACGAAAATAGGGCCAGATTGTTCAGGAGAAATAACATAATGCACTTGTGAGCAGAAATCGTGGGAGATGTTTAATTGTGTTTTCCTTAAACATCTGTTGACGCTAGATCGTTTGATAATGTATATCTAAGATTGCCTTTTATTGTGATTATTTGATTAACGAGATTGTGAGAATAGGACAAAGGCAGATATAAGGAGTTTGGCAACAGATCAGCAAATATCACGTGGTATGGCAGAACTGGCTCGATATGATAACTCGTCGATGCTCTTTTATTATTCTCAGATCCTTTTATCATTACCTGTGGTACACGGTGAGACTGGACTTTCTGGTCAACGTAGTGTTATCCGTTGCTGTAGTGAAATTTGTAAATAATGCTGCAGTTCACACTATGCACGGTTTACAAAGAAATTGAATATTGTCGCTGCCAGATTGAATGATCATCACATGGGCGGTTTTGACATGGATTAGATTAGAGCTTCTTCAGTCGTGTTAAAGCTGCATTCCTCTGAGCAATGGAGAGTATTGTGGGGCATTTTTGGCCTGTGCCTTGTAGGCAGTGCACAAACACTGGAACAGTAATACGGAGAGTTACGCACGGCAACAATGCATACTTTTGGGGATCAGAATGAAAATATTCAATCTAAGAATTCTAGTATCTATCTAAATTAAGGAAAATGTCTCAGGCCACACTCAGGCAAAGAGCTCACTATCAAGTGCGAGGTCAGCCACACCACTGAGTCTTGGACCGTGCCAGCAGGCACTAATGTGACAAAATAGCTGCTTGCATACTAACCAATCTCCCAGACTTCCTTCCATTTCTGTTTTCTCCATATTAGAGGGGCAGTTCTGTAGAATTAACAAAAGGAAGAAAAAAAAACAGACCCAGAGGTTTGTCAGGCAGTGGGCATTCGTGGTCATTCTGGTAACTATTAGATTAAGGAATATCAGAACTAATACAATCAGAGATTTCATAAAACGTTGGTGGAACATTAGATACAGAAAGATCTTTAATCTGGGAAGAAACAGGTGAACCCGTCACCAGTAGTGACCCAAACCGTGCACAACATCGTTTAAATAAAACAATGACAAGGGAAACCGAACAAAAATAGTAACTCCACTCCCATCTCATGGTGCAAGCATTTAAAAAAGAAACTTCAAAGCTCGTTCAAGTAGAAATTTACGGACATATTGGAACCTCTGCCTTTACGAACCATCTCGAAAACTGTCAATGGTAAAATAAATTTGTTAAAGTAGAAGCATCGTCAGATAACTGACAAACAGACTTCTCTGACAAATAGAAATCCTGACAGCATAGAAACCCACAGACACACTCAGGTAGCAGCTCACCCGAATAAAGGACCCAATACACAACATGTGCAGGACGAATGTAATTTACAAAATCCCATGCAGCGACTGCACTGAACAATAAAAATGTAGGACACACAGGCAAACACCTAGCAACCAACATCCATGAACACCAAATGCCAACTAAGCCATACGCCCAAATCTCTCTGTTTTCCATACGTGCAGACAACAAGAACAATTAGGTAGTTTATAAAAGATCAACAGGAGATGATCTGTTACATGTATGTTTTTGTTAAGACAGATTAAAACAAATTAGTTTAATCAAATTCGTTATACAGTTCAATTTAACTGTTCGTGAGTTCCAGTCGATATTAATTCTTCGAATTTCCAGAAGACATCGTGGGACGTTTCCTGATTGTCGAAAAAACTTAAAAGATGCATCATTATTGTTGTTCACCGTTCTATTCCCTTTACAGATTCGGCCGACGACAAGTGAAGCAGCGTCCACAGCTGTGGTCACCACAGCACTTTGTCAGAAAATAATACAAAGTGAAGCACAACTCTGACCTCAAAAATTACTGTACTCGACAATAATTGCGGCTCTATGCTTTTTTATTCACTCCACCTTTGTGATATAGATGACAAAGCGAGTTCTATGCCCAGATCTGGCCTCTTTAAATCGGAAACACTCGGAAAGCTATGTACAGCCCTGTGCTGAAAATCTCTTTTTGAACAACAAGCAAACCTCAGAGCACAGTTCAGACTTCTCGCGATGATAGTAGGACTACACTAGTCGCCACTCAACATTTGGAGCACCAAATACCTTAGATAGAAGAGTGCTGATAACTCTGGTCTGTATAGACCTTGGTTAGATTAAATTAGATTCCCTACAGTGTGGAAACAGGCCGTTCTGCCCAATAAGTCCACACCGACCTTCAGAAGAAAAACTCACCAAGCCCCATTTCTCTCTGACTAATTCACCAACACTATGGGCAATTTGGCGTGGCCAATTCACCTGACCTGTGCATCTTTGGCTTGTAGGAACAAACCGGAGCACCTGGCGGAAACCCACTCAGACAAGTCGAAAATGTGCAAAATCTACACCGACACGCGAATCTGGATTCAAACCTTGATCCCTCGTGCTGTGAGGCAGTAGTACAAGCCACTGAGCCACCGTGCCAGCCAGACTTGAAAATCTTTGGAGAGATTGCTTATAGAGTCATATAGAAGTTCAGAACAGAAAATACACAACAAAAAGTACTTTTGAGCAAATTATCTGCATGCCAAACAAAAACAACTGTGTAGCATTTCTAATTATGTTGTCGAGGCCTTGGGCCATAGCCTCGAATTTCAACCTGAGATCTGTATGTTTCTTAAATGTTAACGGATTTTGGCACTTATACACTGTGAGTTTGAGATTGGCACCAATCTCTGTAAAAAATATTTTTCCTTTGAAATCAGCTGAACATTCCACCCCTTACTGTAAATCATTGCCCACGGTCTTTCATCCTCCCAACAAAATGAATCGTTTCTTCCTACCCAAGCCATCTTTTCCCAAGTTAATTTGATGCAGAACAATCACTCGCCCTTTCAATCACCTCTGTCTAAGCATAGCAAACATGTCTGCCTTTTTTTTTGTGATGTGGACTGATCGCAATGTGCACAGTGTATAGTCCTACTCTCAATCTGATTGGTTAGCTGTTATATAGAGTCATATGTGTTTTTTTTTTGTTTTTTCAAATAAGGTCATCACAATGTTTACTGGAATTGAGCAGTGTATGGTGCTCTCAGATGATCTATGTTAGATATATGGAAAACAAAAATTTCACATATTGTTCCATGTAACAGCTGACCAAACATATTGAGAACGAAAGACACCATACGCATAATATGCAGAACCAACATGATATGCAATTTTGTATGTAACGACGATCACAATCATTACATCAGTCAGACTGGGGGGAAAGAAAACGTTGAATCCGGATACACAAACTACAAAGAGCATCAAAACACCACGACCAGTTCTCCCTCATCTCAATATGCACAGACAAAGCAGACAGTCAATTTAGCTGGGGTAACATCAATATCTTAGGTCAAACTAAACACACACCTGCACTGGAATACTTACAGACCGAGTTTTCTACCAGCAATGTCATCAACAAACATGTTGACATATTTCCCACGTGCAAAATATTACAAATGAATGTCGGAAGTGGTAAAATGTAAATTAACATTCGGCATAAAATATCAAGCGGAGTAGAACAGCAGCACTTCAAGGAAGTCACACGAATGATGTTACCTCAAATGGTGATGAAACGTTTGCAAGACAACTCACCATATCGGCGAGCGAACTCGCAACCACGTTAACACATTCCTTTCAATGCTTTGGAACGTCTTGAATGGACACTGCTGCCAGTGTATTTACACGACAAAGGCTACACTTCTAAAACTTGACAAATGCAGAAGATCGGCAATTTTCCATCATCATAAGTCATGGTAGAAGTTGTAAGGAGACAACACAATAATAACAGATGTCAATGAAATTGCACATACTTGGAAGGAGAAGAACATAAATGAAACTATGGGAACAGAGCGAGACAGATCATGGTGATACAGTGTTAAAGTAAGGATACAAAGAGAGTGTAAGAGAAGAGAAGAAAGAAAAGGAAATGGAGAAATATTCACAGCAGTAGTAATCTCAGTATGATGATGCGACATAGATTTCAACTAAAAGTGTTCGATACCGATTGAAATTTCACGTGACAGAGAAAGCGAGATAAGAAGAAAGATAAAGAAAACGGGTCACATTTTGTCTCAAGTTTTTCAAAACCACGTGACATTCCAGAGGTCTGCCCAGATAATGAACTATAGTTGAAGAATCATCATAGATAAATCCTAGATAACTGGTCTACCAAGATGGCGCAGAGAAACTCCAAATCTGCAGTCAAATCCTGTTGGGGCAGATCTTTGTAATGATGTGGCGGCATTATCCGAAATAAATTGCTAGATCCAGAATTAAGGTCAGGCCATTAGTTAGCACAATGGTTGCTTTGGGGTCGGAGGTATCTCTACGTAACAGGCTCGATTTTGAACAAAGAACCTTACAAATTAATTTTCAGAATATGTGTAATGTCTTGAGCTGCAGATGACTGCAGGACGCTGTTCGACCAGAGATCTGTGAGAACAGACAGCTTTAGAAAACACAGTCGGGTCGCACAATAGCAGACACAAACGACAAGGTTGGGGTAATGTCATGCAAAAATGTAGTGGATTACAAAAGTGCATTGAGCTGTGAAAGTGATTACGTTTTACTCTTAACAGTGATAAAAGGAATATAGTCCTCTGAGGCAGAAGAGTTACTGAGAATAAGTGCTGTCACTTTCATCCCCAAAACACTATGTCATTGGAATATGTTGCAATGCATCTGAATGATAGAGGGACAGTGACGAACTGACCCTGAACATCAGGTGGGAAAGAAACTGCACACAACTCATGAGATAAAGAATGCTAGCAGGAGCAACACGCATAAAACCTATAACAATGAATAACAGAATTTGAGCAATCCTTACAGAAAAGGAATTGTGCAAAATACGTGTAAAAGATTATAATAGTTAACATATGAGTGTGAATATTGGGATAAATTGAAAGAACGCAATACCTGATGATTACCTTTTTTGATAAACATAATTGAATCATGGTAAGTCGGGGTGTCGATAGGGATGTCCATCATTGGACAGGTCTGTCACAGGATTGGATGTATAGTTTATGAGGTAGGAACAAAGGCATTGTTGCATGCAATCATTTAGATGTGAAGTAAATAAAACTGTTGTGCCCCACTAGGGAAATGATATGGTCATTGATCTCTCTTCCGATTTGAGCTGGATTTTAAGAGGGTTCCAAGTAAAAGCAAGATTCGGAGTGCTCTATCGCTTCGCAAGCACCTGTGGAAAACATCCCGATTGAAGATCGATTGACAAGGTAAAAATGCTTGAAAATCTATATCAACACATTCAGGAACAGCTTCGATTTTACTGTTATCCAAATTATGAATGCACCACACAGAGCACCAGAGATGATTTTTATCTGCAGCTTTTTTTCTGACGACATAATAATATATTGTGCGTTTTGTTCTATTATTCTGGTTTACTTAGATCAGGTAGATTTCCCTGGACAGCAGGTAAAACGATATTTTTCAGTGCATCCAAGTAACATGAACATAATAAATCAATAAATCAAATTAAATGTAAAGTATCGATGTCAGTCTACAGAACCTGCTGTAACACCAGCAGTCACAGATTTGCATACTGGAGACCACTCTCCACAGTTACCGTCTCTCTCCAGGAACAAAGCCAATTTTGTATCTAACACACCGACTCACTTTGTATTCCATCTGACATACACTCCGAAACACATCCACCAGGAGGGAGCTTGCAAAATGCTTCAAGAAAGTCGATGCCGACACATTCCACTGCCATACCCCATTGATCAAATTAACCCAATCAAATTTGTGACACATGACGTCTCTCGCATAAATCTCGCTGAACCTCCTTCATACGAACATACTTTTCCAAATTCAAGTCAGTCCGGTCTATAAGTATATTCTGCAACAAAATCCCCACCATGACGTAAACACAGCAACCCATAATTTCCCGAAGTATCAATCTTGCCCTTCTTCCACCATACGAACGACACTGCCTATCTTCCAGACTTCTGAGGCCTCGTAAAATACGATGCAATCATCTCTACAAAGGGCCCTGTAATTAACTCATTTGTCTCCCTTACATTCATGGAAGAGTTTCCATAAGATCCGGGGTGCGGTGGGGTGGGGGGGGGTGGGGCTTATATATTTAATATGTTTTCAAGATACCCAATGCCTTCTCCTTAATATCGACATGCCAAAAATATTTACACTCCAATCCTAAATCTTAAAATCGTCCATTTAGTTCTCATTAGAAAATGCTGATGCAAATTATTTACTGAAGGCTGCATCCACTTTTTCTGGCTGAAACCATAACTTTACTAATTTGTCCTTGAAAGGACATACTAGTTCCCTAGTTACCATTGGCTCCTAATTTACGTGTAAAATGTGTTGTGATTCTCCTTATACCTAATTTTCAAAGGCGTTTCCGATACTATTTCGCCCTCTTCGTTCCTCTTATAAGTTTTTGTCCTGCTCTCTTCATATTACTCAGGGGTCGAGTAATATTTCAGTTTTCTAACGCTTGAGTATGTCATCTTTTTATGCGGACTGATCTTTCAATATCCTTGTTACCCAAATTCCCCAAATCCTGCATTCCATACCTTTCATGTCCACATGAATGTCCTTCGTCATGAACTCTGACGAACTGGATTTACAATGTTTGCATCTGTCAGTTGTGGACAGATGGATTCACTTTACATTTGATCCATTCTGATGAATCTAGTTCGTGCCTATTATTGTTGTAAATAGCCTTCCCGTGATTTACCTTTTCAATTCGCGACTAGTTTTATCCTAATCCATAACTGTCCCACATTTCACAGTACTACGATCATTATTCCCAACATGCTTCCCCACTGTAACTTAAAATTCGTGGTTCGGCTCATTCCCCAAACAGAAGCTCTGATGCTACCCCTTTCCTCATTGAAATATGCACATATTGCTTCCAAAAATCCTCCCGCATTCAGATTCTGCCCGATCTAAGCTACAGACTCTCTGGAAGTCCCAGTGAACGTAATGAAAAGTAAGGGGTGATGGTAGTAAAACGAGACTAAAAAATATAGATACATAAAGTGAACAGGTAAAATTTATCAAATTAAGTTTCATGTGTCAAAATATACAATTGTACAAATTGACGAAATAAAGTATGACATTGAAATAATCTGAACATTCAAAGCTCTAAGATGTTGTGTGATCTAGGCATCACCTCGAGGTGCAGCAAATAGATATGAGCGAAAATACAACTTTTTGGGTTATTACAATGAGAATATAACTAAATGTTTGGGTCGTAACCTTCCAGCTATGCAAGGCACCAAGGGGATCAAATCTGGAATTATTGGACTAAGTATTGGACGCCTTTTTGAACAAATATTATCAATACACTGGAAAGACTTCTGAGAATACGAGAATAGAATGCAATCACTATAGCTATTTGGCCCAGCAAGTCCGCGTTCATCCTTCGAAGACCATCTCATTCAGACCCACACGCTACAAACATACTGCATCTCCCATGGCCAACCCACCTCACCTGCATATCTTCAGATTGTGGTAGAAAACTGGAGTACCAGGAGGAAACCCACGCTGACACGGGAAAATATGCAAACTCCAGACAGAAGTCTCCTGAATTTGAAATCGAGCCGGGTCCCTGGTGCTGTGAAACATTAACGCGAACCACTGAGCCACCATGCTACCCCAATTAATCACAATTATGATTCAGTGATTGGTTTGCCTAATTGTGAAAGATGCTGAGGTCTGGCTTGTATTGGCTGGAGTACAGTAGGGTTTTTACAAAATTGCTTTTGTTTTCTAAACTTTTGAGTGGAACTAACATGTTTGATCTTAGTGTGGTTCAAATTCATATCATATACTTCCTATTGTCGTAGATGCTCCAACCAGAGTTCTCCGTTTAGAAATCGGGCTTATCAGTTTAAAACATCGATTAAAGCATTTTATCCCCTCACAGGTGATCAGAGTGTTTGGAAGTCTTACTTTGAAAATGTGGCAGAAGCCAAGTTCTTGATTTCTTTCACTTCAGAGGCATGCGGATTATTGAGAAGCAACGTTTTGAAAAATTATCGGGAAGGCAGGTTTGAGCTTAACATTATTTCAGTCATCGTTGAATTAAATTCTGCTGGACAGTGTATTGTCTGAATGACCTGCATCGGCCCCAATTCCGAGGGTCAAGTACCCCGTGAATGAAATTGTACCCATTTTATCTGGTGTTCAAAAGACCATGATACTCAGATCGTAGTTTAGAAGCTGTTGCTGTCGAACTGGAATGTTGGATGAAATGTTGATTGCCTATGGTGCAAGGTTCGATGTCATGTATCTGAAGATATTGCTGAGTGCACCAAATTTCTGCATTGAGTCGATGAGTCGAAAATTAACTTGGAGGAGGCAGAAATGATAATACTATTTCAGATGGAGACAAAATGATTTTAGTTTTGATGAATAAACAACAAATTTAAAACAGATATTGATTCAAATATGTCAAGCAAAATAAATAAATGTCCTCCGTTTTTTTTAAATAAAGAACAATAAAGCAAAGTAAAGAGGAAGCATAATTTAATAGTCTCTGATAAAGTTGACATCCTGTTTAGGTCAAGTTGGCACTTGATTTTATTATCTGAATATCTGTTGCTTGTTTGAACAATGTGTAGAACATTTAAAGTATTCTTCTCCATACAATTAAAGGATAAATTAAAATAGCTAATTTAAATTAATTTGATCAGAAATAATGCATTTCAATCGTGTGTAACCAACCTTTCAAAATGCAAATTGCACAGGTTTATGCACTGGTCAGAGTGACTACAAGTGAGTTATAAATCAACAAGCCTATATCAGTGAAAAATCGCTGCCTAATCTGTTTTATGTCTTTGCAGGAGAAATAATTGAAACAGCTAATACCAAAGATCAAAATAAGAACATCTGCTCATTAGTTTGGATGATGTTACTGCAAATTAAATATGGGCTGCAACTTCAAAGTTTCTGGATTGCACTAAACCGGATGAAATTATAAGCACAAAAAAGGAACAGAGTTCAGGAGGACGTGATTGACTGGGGGAATATGCAGAAACATGTCCAAATAAACATAGTAGTACTCATATGTAAAGATAAGTTAGAATGGTTTTGCAGCATTTACGCTGTCAATGGCACAATCCAAGACAAATAAGGCGTCAGAGTTGTGTATGTTCATGATTCGGCCGCCTGCATCTATCAGGGAAATGGTGTGTGCAGAAGAAGAACGGTATTCCTCGTGAAAGAAACAAATTAAATGCTCTTGGTGCTCACATCATGTAGATTTGTCAGATATTATTGAATTATTGAATTTCTACAGTGGGGATGCAGTCCCATTGGGTACAGAACAACCTTCTGAATAGCATCCTATCCTTGTTAGTCTGCATTTCCCATGATTAAACCACCTCGCCTGGACATCTTTGGACTGTTGGAGAATACAATTCTGTATGCAGTGGATAATGCTCCATCGATGGATCTGATAATCTTTTAGCCGAAATTTGGTACTTAACACCAAACTGCAACTTGAACTGTTCCCATACAGCTACAAAACTAGCATCAGTCTGGCAATCTGAAAACTGTGCTTAAATATTCTTCGCATAAAATGAAGGAAACAACTCATCTGTCCCTTGGCTCAAACATAGCTCCCAACTGATGCTCATTGTTAATAGTTAAGTATGTCGCTATCTCTAAACTCGCCTTGGTCCGTGCCTCTTGATCACCAGTTAAGTGAGGGAAAAACATATTAACAGCTGGATGTCGAGTTTTCCTTCATAATCACCTTTTCACATCGGCTCAGTTTGGTTGACAATGTGGCCACTCAGTTCGCCACCACAAACCTGATTCAAACATGGAGGAAACCTGAACTCTGCAGGGGAGATTGATTGGCTTTGGAATCCAAGCCATTCTTGACTGATGTGGCATATATGGATCTTTGTAATATTAAAAACCATTCTCACTGAATCTTACATTGGCAGGTGCGGTTGTGGCAGATAGTTTTTTGAGTCAGCATATAAATCTGCATGGTTCGCTCTCATACTTGTCCGAGCAATCATCTGGAAGAGTTGTGTTTCAGATCGCAATCATTGCATTCACTCGTGACGCTGAACAATACTTGGAATGTCTTTCACAGTGGCAGTTAACAATCACACCACAGACGTATAAGATAATAACCATTTGTAGAAGAGACTTTCTAGTCAACACTGCCTGACCTTCAGTAGCAGTTCCTGCATTGAAGCCCACGCTGTCAATATCCGATAACTTCCAGTTACCAAAAACTGCGGCCTCAAGAATTCCAAAATGTTTTCAACATTGGAACTGATGACACGCCCAATTTTGTGAACAATTTCATGGCACAAGTCAACAGAATGATGAAATTCATTCACGTAGTAAATCTACATTGATCAACATTCAATAAGCTTTATAACATTGTAGTCAACGACATAATTTTTTGAATCTGGATCCTTGTATAAGATGACACTACCGACACATGGTAGCACAGGTTTTACAAAAAAACATTTCATAAACTCGAAAAACTTGTCAGACAACATCTTGCAAACTTATGTCTCGCACCATCTGGTAAACAAAACAGCAGGTACTTAGGTGATTCATCATTCACAAGTTTCCCCTCCAAGACTCATTTCATATTCTGTCTTGGAAATACAACTCAAATCATTCAATCTCACTGGATGATAAATCTGGATTTTTGCTCCCTAACAACATTGTATTTTTCCGGATAACACATGATGAGTCAAGAAGGTAATTCAAGACCACTATCATCGAGGTATTTAGCAACACGATCATGAATATACAGCCAGTGAATTCTGTGTACCCTGAATGAATTTAAAGTATTTTTTGTAAAGATGAATGTCAAAGGCCCAAAACCACATATTGAAGCTCTCTTACTAGATTAATCGAAGAAAATGTTTTTATCGTTGGTTGGTTTTTTTGCAGGGGGAAGAAAATGGTCTCAGGGAAAGAAAGGGGAGAAAGATACAGATAATCTTTTCTATTTTTGCAAGATGAAAGTGTTGTTTTTCATTATTTCGGTTCGCGAAATGTCTGCTAATCGTGTTCTGTAAACCATGCTGTTAATTCAATACACTGTCAGGAATTAATGTCTATTTCACATGAAAATTGAGATCCAGAGTACATAACAGAAAATGTACGCGTCTAAATAGCTGCAACAGTACGGTCAGTCACAGTGGTGTTAACAGAGACATCTTTCATACAAAATCCACTGACATGGGTTTATTTCAATTTGGTGATTACTACCATTGAAGGAGCGAGAAAATAATATGAGACTTAATTTAAACGCCGTCCAATTGTGACTAGTGTAATCAAATGAATAAAATTATACCACATTCCTCATATTGAATGGTCATATTAAATGCACGCTAAAAAATGTAAAAAGTATTAAAATCTTTAAAAATGCAGTGAATAGTAAAAGCCGAAGTATACCACCATATCAGTTTTTGGAGAGTATGAATCACTTATTTCCAGGAATTGACGAAATTAATTATCTGCATTTCACTGTTGCAGCCAGCTGTAGTATTTCAACCAGTGTGTCTCACAGTAACAAACTGGAGTGGCAAAGCAATTAGGATCAATACAAAAACCCGTCTCGTCCCCATTACTTTAAAGTACTGAAAGTTTACTTATACAGACTATCAAACTTCCATTACAGTATTGGTTCTGTGGGGTATGATGTAATTTTCAACGTTTAAATTGTAAATTTAATTTGTAAAGGTGGTGAAAATTATTATTGTAGCGGTTAGTGATTTTGAGAATCAGCTAATGTGTTACTCTGTGAAGTATAAAACAATATAATACTTTAATAAGAATGATCAATATCCAATTGTAAATTTTAACGTGATGAAGATGTATCGTGACGTCATTTTGACAGTGGTTATGAATATTTATAATAATGCAGGCTTTTCTTTATTTTCGTGCAGAATAAGTGATTGTGTGACCCAGTCCAGAGAATGTAATGCTGCAATTATCTTGGTTACTGGGGCCAAGGGGCCATGGTGACGGTGACTTCAGGTAAGAACCTTGAACTTTCTGAGTGACTTTTTTTGGTATATTATCCTTCTATTTATGTGAATAATTCCTGAATTAAATTAAAATTAGATCCTGAGCTGAACTTGGTTTGATTACGATTGATTTTTGTGAAACTGATTATAGACTTAAATTAAGTCTCAGAAAATAACAAAAGTAGTGGAGAAGGATTAAGATACTCAGTTTATTTTTATTACTGTGTTGCTGGAAAAGCGCAGCAGGTTAGTCAGAATCCAAGGAGCAGGAGAATCGACGTTTAGGACATGAGTCCTTCAGGAATGAGGGAAATTCTGTCCAGCAGAGTAAGATTTAAGGTAGGGAGGAGGGACTTGGGGTAGGGGCGTTGGAAATGCGATCGGTAGAAGGAGGTCAAGGTGAGGGTGATAGGCCGGAGTGGGGGTGGGGGAGGAGACGTCAGGAAGAAGATTGCAGGTTAGGAAGGAGGTGCTGAGTTCGAGGGAATTGACTGAGGCAAGGTGGGGGAGGGTAAATGAGGAAACTGGAGAAATCAGAGTTCATCCCTTGTGGTTGGAGGGTTCTGAGGCGGAAGAAGAGGCGCTCTTCCTCCAACAGTTGTGTTGTTATGGTCTGGGATGGAGGACAAGGACCTGCACGTCCTTTGTAGAGTGGGAGGGGGAGTTGAAGTGTTGAGCCACCGGGTGGTTAGGTTGGTTGGTCCAGATGTCCCAGAAGTGTTCTCTGAAATGTTTCGCAAGTTGGCGACCTGTCTCCCCAATATAGAGGAGACCACATCGGGTGCAGCGGATGCAAAAACTGATATGTATGGAGGTGCAGGTGAATTTGTGGCGGATATGCATGTGTCCCTTGGGGCCTTGGAGAGAAGGTACGTTTTATCAAGATGATATTTGTCAACATGACAAGCTGCAGCTGAGCTGATGGCATTGCGATTGAAATTGCATGCGTCCAGAGATTGTGCTTAATTTTGGATATCAGAGCAAATGTTTAACTCGAATATGTGCGTTCTGAAAAGTTAATGATTTTTTTGTTGTAATGCTTTGCAATGAAATGAAATACTTCAGATAATCATGCGATCGATCGGAAGCAGAAACTGAACAGTCGATGTGGTTGTGAGCAATATATGCATTTGCTTTCAGATCGCCGATGGCATTGGTTGCTTTGCTCAGCTGGTTCGTGTGTGGTGCTAATAGTGCCAAGGTCGTGGGTTCAATCCCCACACTGGCCATGCGAAGCGATGGCGTGGTTAGCGATGCAGTGTCAGGGATCATCGTGGCATTTTACTTTCACTGTCTGCAAGAACTTGTCACATGATCGCTTGAGATGTGTCTTCGTTCAAAAGCCGACCATCGCTGTCATGAACATCAACTCGCTGGTCCATGCCGGATCTCAGCTGCGTTGCTGTATTTCCAAAGAACGTGCTCCACGAATCCACGATGAAGGAAGCCTCACCTGCGCAATAAAACAATTGACAGGGATAGACGCACGACTTAATCGCCGTCCCCGTGATGACTGGTGGATGTTGTCTGCAGCAAATCAATCAGTCTCAATTGTTTTCACAATCAAATGCAAAACATGAAATATATGCAGTTTAAGCAGACCAGGCACAGTCTCGGAGGAGAACCAGAGTTCAGGCTTCAATTCAAATCAAAGCTTCATTCATGTTATTTTCCTGGATCTCTGTCAATACTTGTCACACGACTTCCAGAGGGAATTCATTTGCTTGCTCACCTCTTCCTTCGGAACCTCTATTCCATCCAGTCTAGTAGCCTGTATCTCAATATTCTCCTCGACAAAATTACATTTTTCAGTGTGAATACTGGTGTATTTAGCACTTCTCCTATCTCCAATCATTCCCTGCAGTCCTATAATTTCCTCCCTCTACCACCCTCCTTTCTTCAAAATAGATGTTGCATTAGTCACTGTTCAGTCCTCTGAGACCCTTACTGATTTCAACGATTTTTGGATAATTACAGCTAATGCCCTGTCAAAGTCCTCAGCTGTGTCCTTAAACAATCTGGGCTGCAGTCCATCGAATCCGAGTGGTTTATTTCTTTCAGACATTTCAGCTTCACTAGCACCTTCTCCTGATTGACAGCCAGCGATTTCACTATTGTCTATGTCTCTCTCTAAAATTCTGCTATGTTATCGTTGTCTTCCACTGTGAAAACTGGTGCAAATTACCTATTCAGTTCCTTTGCAGTTTCTTCCTTCCCCATTACCACTGCTCCAACCTTCCGTTTTTTAGCGTTTCTATGTCTACTCTTGTCTGGATACAGGTTTGCTCGCTAAGCTGGATGGTTCATTTTCACACGTTTCATCATCATACTAGGCAACATCGTCATTAAGTCTCCGGACGAAGTACTGCTGATGATTCCTGCTTTCAAGTTGTATGTTTCGGTTTCTTTGGGCTGGTGATGTCAAGTCCTGTGGTGACGTCATTTCATATGGCGATGTCATTTCCTATTCTTTTTCTCAGGGGTCGTAAATGGGTTTCAACTCAATGTGTTTGTTGTTAGTATTATGGGTGAAATGCAATGCTTCTAGGAATTCTCGTGCTTGTCTACGTTTGGCTTGTCCTTCGATGGATGCATTATCCCAGTCGATGTGGTGTCGTTCCTTATCTGCTGAGGAGAAAATATAGGGAACCGCCAGGAGACACAGAGAGTTCTTCAAGAAGTCGGTCTTTTATTTGCAAACAAATAACCGCAACACTGAGAAAGCAGATTCTCGAAAGCCCACGAACCTCAGGGTCCGTGGATTTTTAGATTTTTAAAATCATGTTTCTGTTAGCTTATCAGCATGTCCAACTGTATTAATCAAAGTACCTCACTCTAGCTACACAATAAATCAGTAATGTTAGTTCCCACTATCTCTTTAGTTGTACATTCTACTTAATGTTATTCTAATGTCACGGTTAGATATTTATTGCTAACTCTGCTACAATAGTCTTTTATTCCAGACCCTAATTAATATTTTCCTAATATCATGATTAGATATTTCTTATCACTTCTGCTACAGTGATCTTCCATTGAACACTAACCTATCATGATAGATATTGAGCTATTTCATATATTACAACAGTCTCCTGTCTCAAGATGACTCTACTAACTATTAATTAGACGTTTAAATGTCATATCCCAATTATTTATGGTCCTAATTGTGTCATAACAACACTTATCAGAGAAACTTGCTTTATGACTTGTGTTATCTCATTACACCATAGTGACCTTTCAGCCTTAACCTTACTCTGCTAATTGGTGTAAGAATGTTCCACTATGGTTATCTCATCCTGCCTTCCACAGAACACAGATTGCCAGTGGTCTTCATGCTTTAACCCTTGCCATGCTTTCATGCTCTTTATTTTCCACATTTGTTAGGATACTGGAGAGAGGGCGTCATGTCTTTTCTTTGCCTAGTTGGTGTTCATGTCTCCTAGTGGCTAGTGTTCCGCCTGTTTGTCCAATGGAGTTTTTGTTACAGTTCCTGCACGCTATTGTGTCAATGACATTAGTTTTGCTTAGTTTCTGTATAGGGTCTTTCAAGATCATTAGCTGCTGTTTTAATGTGTTGATGGGTTTGTGGGCTACCATGATGCCAAGGGGTCTGAGTAGCCTGACAGTCATTTTCGAGATGTTTTTGATATATGGGAGGGTGGCTAAGATTTCTGGACACGTTTTGTCTGCTTGTGTCGGTTTGTTGCCTTTGTCCGAAGGCTCACTGTGTGGCGAGTTCCCTAATATGGTGACAAAACGTCTGAAAATGAACCTTGCAGCTCGGCGATAAAACCTACATACAGAGCCTCAACTTGAGATACAAATCCTCTCAAAGCTCGCTACTCCTGTCTCTCTGTAACATTTTAGATATCTAAAATCTCCCTTGCAGCCTCATTATCCTAATAGCTGTCTAGCTCTCATATTTCATCTTATCTCCTCGTATCGCTTTTTGTTTTCAGGTTATCTCCTTCTATTTGTTTTTAAAAAGGCCTGCCATTCCTCTGCCTTCCACAAAACTTCACTGCATTGTATGCTTCTTCTTTGCTTTTATGCTGTTTCTGACTTCCCTTGTCAGCTATAGTTGCCTCGTCTTTACCTTCATCTGCTTCAGCTTCTTTAGCATTAATTTTTGCAATGTCTCCTGAATTACCCCAGAAATGTTTGCCATTGCTGCTGCACTATCTTCTCTGTTTGGCTCGACCTTCCAATCATCTCTAGCCAACTCCTCGCTCATGTATTTCTTCAAGTGCCTAGGATGATTATGTCAGCTTGTACGAGAGGGCATAACTACAAATTGAGTGGTGAGAGATATAAGATAGATGTCAGAGGCTGGTTGTTTACTCAGAGAGTGGTAAGGGCGTGGAATGCCCTACCTGCCTATGTAGTCAACTCAGCCACGTTGGGGAGATTTAAACAATCCTTGGATAAGCACATGAATGATGATGGGTTAATGTAGGGGGAGGAGCTGCGAATAGTTCACAGGTCAGCTCAACATCGAGGGCCGAAGGGCCTGTTCTGCGCTGTATTGTTCTATGTTCAATCCGGTTACAGCTGACTCAATCATTTCTCTTTTGAACTGCCGGGTGAACTCTATTCTTTTAAAGTCTTTGCCTCATATGGGTTCCTTCACCGTGAGATCCCTAACCAAATCTGCCACATTACACCTTATTAAATACAGAATTGGCTGTTCCTATAGAGCTTTCTGACAAGCTGTTTCAAAAAATATAGACATTCTGCAAATTCCTTTCTACCCCTCTGCTTCTCTTCATGGCAAGCCCTGATCTCATTGCAGTCACATCTCTCTAGCCACCAGGATACATGAACACCAACTAAGCAAAGAAACGGCATGACCGCCTCTCTCAAGTATCCTCACATATATGGAAAATAAAGAGCATGAAAGCATGGGAAGGGTTAAAGCATAAAGACCACTGTCAATCTGTGTTCTGTGGAAGGCAGAATGGATAATCATAGTAGAACATTGTTACACCATTTGCACATTCCAATTCAATCTGCGCGAGAAACTCACCAACATTGTTTCAGATACTGTATGTGCTTTAACCAGCGCTGAACCCTCCCTCCACGGATAATTTGCCATGCAACTGAAACCAACTCCTACAATTTAATTTGAAGTCCTATCCACAAACTCGAGTTATGAGATTTGCAAGAACTCTGATCCGAGCATCATTCAGGTAGAGCACGTCCCAGTGGAACAGTTCCATCCTTGGAGCAACCGAGTACTGAAACCATTGTCCAATGAATTCAAACCTGATCTGCCCAACGTTGATTTTTCAGCCATTCCTGTATATCTAATCTTGCTGACTTTGTGCTAATTTGCTAATGGATCACGTCGTAATCTGGAGTTTATTACATTTTTTGTTCTGCTTTTCTTTTCACTCTGAGCTGTATATATTCCATCATCAGAACCTTTCCCCTTTCTCCCACGAAGTACAACTGGCACATTCTACCCTCACTTCAATGTTGCTCTGCCGTTCAGATGAACGATCCAGAACCCGGGCACTCGGCAGGAAAATGGACCTTCCAGACTCTCAATTCTGGCAGCAGAGAACAGTGTCTATTTCCTTTACTAGTCTATCCCTAATCATGACTACACCTTCTTTATCTTCCCCAAATTGAATGGCTCCTTCTACCACAGTGCTGTGGTCAGGTTGCTCATCCTCTCTACAGCGGCAACTCTCTCCAGACAGGTAACCAGAATCTCAAAACTGTTAACGAGTGGAAGGGCGGAGCTCCTTTAGCAGTACCTTCTGGTTTCCTCGACCTGCCTCACTTGTACTGATGCCCTCTCTATCCCTGACCACTGACCGAATTTAAGGCAGTTAATCAAAGCAATGAGACTACCTCCTGAAACAGAGTTTCCAAGTAAATCATTCCCTGATCCCTTATGTGTAGCAGTGTTTGGATCTCAAGCTCCAGGTTACCAATCGGAGCCGGAGTTCCTCAAGCAACCAAGACTTGCTGTGGACCTGGTTACGATGCACCACAGTGGGGTCCACCTGCTGTCATGTCATGAAATAATCACCCGACTCCAAGAGTGGCATTTCTATTTTGATTACTTAATACTTAATTTGATATATAAAAGATTCGTACTGAAAGAGCATCCACCATTGCTGGGAGAGTGAGCATATTCAACAAACTGGAATTCGTGAGTGCAGATATCTTGAATTATCGTGCGACTGGCAGAGATTGGAATGATCACTATCATACAGGGAGCTGAAAGTAAGTGCAAGAAATTCTTCAAATGTCGCTCTTTCTCAACTGACGAAGTCACTGAGCTCAGGGATGGGTGAAAAGACTCAGTGTGAGTGAGCACATGAGCAGCAGAGTTTTGGATGTTCTGAAGGTTACAGAGAGAAAGAAATTGGGAGGTGGATCAGGAGAGTGTTAGGTTCATTCAGTCTCGAAGTTACAAAGGACTGAATGACGTTTTCAGCATAAGGAGCTGCATCATACAATGAAGCAGAGTCAGTTAGGAGAAAGTGAAGATTGCAAATGCTGGAGATCAGAGTCGATAGTGTAATGCTGATGAAAGGCCTATGCCTAAAACGTTGATTTTCCTGGTCCTTGGATGCTGCCTGACCGGCTGTTCTGTTCCAGCACTACACTCTAGAATCAAGCAGAGTCAGCATGTCTTGTGAAAGGGAAGTCATGCGTGACAAGTTTATAAAATGCTTAGGGAAGATAAGAATAATATCGATAACAGGGAACACATGAGTGATATTGATTTAGATTTTGTAAATTCATTCAGTGAAGTATTGTATGTGAGATTAATTCATGTGAGATTAATTCATAACTTCACTTTCTTTTGAAATACTTTCTATTTCTATTTCCTCCATCTTGTGAAACGCTCACGGAGCTTCTTTGTCATTCAGTTTGAGATAATGTGAGCAGCTGCCTTTTCCATGTCCCTCCTTTTCCTGGCACTGTCTCTAAGGTTCCATCTTGTCTGAGCTCTGAACTCTCAACTTTCGCCAGCTCCTATCCTACCTCCAGAGCTCCTTACACCCTTAATACCTGCCTCCAATCCTTGACCTTTTGCCACTCAATCGCTGAGGATCGACTGATTCACTGATATTTTTCACAGTTTTTGCTCTCGTCTGGTGTGGTTCATCTAAGGAAATATCAACCATTAGCATCTATTCAGTGAAAACCTTCTCTAAATATCTGGAAAACGGTGACCCCAAAAATCCCTGTTCCTGTTATTCACACCTACATACCATTAGGAAGTGATCTCAGCCAAAAGCCCTTCATTAGCTTTCACACATCTACTGGCATGCCCCAATTCTATCTTGTAACATAACCCAATGTCTCCATTACTCCACTGTTGCTAAGTTGTCAGACTGTACATCCAACACCCCTGGATATTTTATTTATTCACTGTGAGTGGGCGTCACAGGCTCATACAGCGTTTCTTGTCCATCAAGAGCTGTTAACAGCCAACCACATTGCTTAGGATTTAGAGTCACCTATGAACCAGATTGGTCTTATCTCAATGACTTTAGTGTTCATGTTGGGCTTTTCCAACAATCAACTTGGGTTCCATCTGTCATAGTTGAATTCAAAAACGTGCCGCCAAAACATTGTCTGGGTCTTTGGATTCATAGTCTGGCGATAATACTATTATGCTGTTGCCTCCATCAACAGATATTTGCTCCAGTTAAAGAATTGCGAAAATAACCACTTAATTCTGCTCTCTAACTATCGATTCCATCCATCTACGGGGCACAGCCGAGGTCGAATCAGTCTTAAACCGTGCACAATCGGTGTCTCTGGTTTAACCACACAATGGGATCCTCAGCGTATTTCAACACTATTCTGAAATCTGGCTGCAGTGCTCCCGAACATCGCCTGCTTCCATACCATCACAGGTAGAATGCATTTGACAGCACAGTCCACGTCACTATTCACTTTGATTTGACTGTTCCACTGTATTCCTTTCCAGCCTCTAATACTAACCCTACACCCCATTCCACACACAGAAATGTGAGATCACCAAACATTCTGCCGGGTGTATACTTGTTCACACCAAGTTCTATCTGTGCATTAATTCCACGTCATTGAGCAAATTTTCCCGTGGTCAAGCAAAGAACAAAAGGTTAAAATGTGCATTTGGTTTATATCTCCTCCACTCCTGATCACTGTAATCGCCATTCACTTACTCTCTGTGACATCTTCACGTTTAACCTATTGCACTCTCAGCTACCTTCTCTCCAGCGTCACCCCCCTCCCATTCATCTCTCCACTCCCGAGGCTCCCAGACTCATTCCTAAGATAGGGCTCCTGCCTGAAATGTCGATTCTCCTGCTCGTCGGACGCTACCTGACCTGCAGTGCTTTTGCAGCACCACACTCCCGATGCTGTCATAATGTCAAGCTCAGACTGTCTCACCTTGCCACTGTAGTTTAGTGTTCAATGCATGTTGGATTCATTCCGTAATGAGGAGAAAAGCAGTGTGGCCCTGATGTAATGCACAGCATCAGTGAGCTGCATACTGCTAATGGAGTTCAGCCTGGTAGCAGTACTGTTACCTCCTTCTATCACTCAGTTGATTGACTAGTGTTGAGCAATACGTGGGGTTCGATTTGTTCTACTTTTGTGGACAAGACATAACTGGCATATTTTAAAACGTCTGTGTCAATAATAATGTTGTGGTCACACTGAACCAGCTTCACTGAGTCCGATGACCATTCATCATTAAATTTAACAGAGGGGCAGGCTGGACGGGCCAAATAGCCGTCTCCGGTTCCCATGTTTCCTTGCTGGGGATATTAGATTACTCTGCAGACGAGAAAAAAATTGATTAATGTATCAAAGGCCTTATCATCCTTTCGCACTCCTGGCTGAAGACTGCTGGCAGTGCTTCCACCTTAATTTCTGGATGGATTTTGCTGGATTCCAGCATCTCCCACATGACAGAGACAATCATTCAGATGTTTAGCTCCTTTCCAGTCTGTTCTGTTCTGAATGAGGACAGAGTGAGCCTTTTCCCAAACTAGGAAGCACCATGAGCAGGCTCAACACAACCCCTCATTTACTCTTATTGATTGGAGCAATACCCTCCTCTCCTCTATTCCCATTTGCAGGGGCTGCTGTCAATCCCCAGCCCAGCGTGAATGCGCTGTGCAGTGTGAAGCAGCAGGAGGGATATTTTCTTGGAGGATCAGAAATGAGCTCAACAGGATAAAACGATTCTTTCAAACAGCCAATCAGAATTTGATGTGGCTATTTTCCTTATTCGCTGTGTCAAACAACCCTGTGTAGTCAGAGTTGATACAGCGAATTTCAAAGGTAATTAACTCAGATGATGTAACGTTTGACATGGTGATGAAAGGATATTACACTGTGCTTGCTGCAATCGGTGTTTCAGGGAATTTATGACAGTAAGCTTAACTTTTTTAATTCTGTGTCTTATGTTGCTTCTTGGTTTGATTCGGTATTATGCACTTAGTATCTTGTTGCTATTCTGAGCAACTGTTGTCCTCTTATGTGCAGCTTTAACTTGAAACACCATTACATTTAATACCTCATCCTTCAGCATCCCCACCAAACACAAGCAACTGAAACAGTGAAGACGCATTCTTCAGCCATTTCTATCCTCGTCTTTATTCACGGCATCCCCTGCTCCATTTCATGGTTGTACCTTATGATTGCTAAATAGAAGTATATCTTGCTGCACACTAAGCTGCTTTGAAAGGATATTGTCCTTTTAAAGAGCAAGAGCTTCATCCACTGAAAGTTATATCCATCTCTTCTTCACTATCTGTCCGTGAATGAAAACAGGTTACTGATCTCAAAACATGAAAGCAATCATCTCTCTACATATGCACCTATACCCGGTGACTTTATCCAACAATTTCGATTTTAATTTTAGTTTGCCCTACACCTTTCTCCTGAAGATGCCTGAAACAATGATTTTCTTGTGCATCAAACAATTAAGATTCTGCAATCGGTGACTGTAGCGTTAACATTGTACGCTGGAGATTTTTGCAGAAGGACTTAGTCATGACATTCCTTGTGTGTCGTCCATCTGGAATGGCAACCATGAACAGCTGATAATGTCAACATTTAGGTCTAATCATGTTTTGCAATTTCTGTTCTCAAACTGTAAAAATATTAACATTGTAATATCAAAACCAGACTATAAATATTTTATTGATACAGTCATTTATTTTCTCGTAGACCTAACAATGCAATTAAAAGTCATCACTCTGACGTCATCACCTTCTCAAGGTCAAACACTGAAAATTAATGCTGACTAATCCCTCAATATTCACACCCGATGAGTGAATCATAATGAAATAGCCTTCACATTACCAGTATTGCTGCCTGACCGATAGAATGTTATTGGAATTTTCTGTTGTCCATTCAGATTAGGACCATCCAGATCTTTCAGCTTCATGCAGAATTCAAACGCTTCAGGTTGTAGTCAGTGACTGTTACCACGGATATCGTTGTCAGAAAGTGCATCAAAATGGCAACGTTGAGTTGGAATGTGTAGCCAATGCTGATGTGAAACTGACTATGATCGATGCCTTCTTAAACCAGAGGAGCCTTACTCACGCAGCTACAGAAAGAGTGCTGTTAGGAGGGATGTTTCAGAAAGTTGTTCGCTTGACCGGTCAAAGATGTTTTAAGTGGGAACTGCTTATATCTTGTTTGGAAACGTGGTTTTCCCACGCTTCCGGTATCCTTCCTCATCCAGGTGTTCTAGGAAGCAGGTTCAAGAGTCATGCTCAACAGGTTTTAACTGGTTACTTCAGTGCATTGCATTGATGTTAATCAATGCTGTCATTACACCAGTGGCAGAGTAAGAGAATGCATAGCCTGGTCGATGTACTGTCTCTCTGATGGCCTGTCGAATCCTATCCTGTGTAATGTTTCATGACATTGATTGGTGCTTCACTCATCCAAAGAAGTAGGCAGTATGCTATCACAGACCTGAGTTGTGGTAATGAAACTATGGACGTCATTTTGGGGTTACAGGACTTGCATTCCACTCACAGATCTGCGTGTATATGCATCGAATCTGTTTTTCTGAACTTACTTTTTTTCTCATGAAAAGTACAACAATTCCAGTTTCAATTTCTAGACAATAATTAAACCTAGATATGAGGACAGAATTTCCTGCCGTGCACATACGTGGCGCTTCGAGGGTTATTTAAAAATTACAAGTTTTACTTTATGGCACATGGGTTTTGCTGCACTGTGTTTCCCTTTTTTGTTCGTGGCATGTTCCTCCTCACAATGATAGGTGGACTTCAAATTAATGCCACAATGCAGTTTAAGGAGGGTGATAAACCACTATTGTCGCAAATTCTTCAGACTGAATAGCACGCTGTTGTTCTGACATTTTTCCAGGTTTAGCAAATCAAGTTGAACATTTCTGGTAGCAGGATCTTCCTATTAAGATAACTCTGTCCCGAATCTGGATTTTGAAGCATTGACTCAGGTCTCTGACGGTTTTCGGTATCGGGTCTATTGATGTACTCTTTCTCTGACTGGCCAATGCTGACTGGAGATGTCAGTTTTGCATTGTGGTGGACGAAGTTAAAAATCACGCAACATCAGATTATAGTCCAACGGGCTAATGTCGTAGCTCTAGCTTTTGGAGAGCCGTTCCTTCATCAGGTAGCTTTTGGAGAGGATCGTAAGACACTGAATTTACAACAATACACGACAGTGTCATGTAACTGAAATGATATACTGAACCAACTTTGATTTCTGTTCAGTCTTCCATCTTTTAGAATGGCTTGCAGGTGTCAGTTCAGTAATATGGAAATCCCAGAACTTCTATTCAGTCACGTTCCCGAGATAACTTAAGATTTTATATTTTAAAAAGCTGAAATCTCAGCTCAGACAATGCATTAAAGCTACAAGGTTAGAATCTGTCTTTATCCCAAACTTGAGTTGGACTGGTTGTATTACCACAGTAGGAGTTTATAGAATATCACATGAATTGACTGTCTGCATTTACTGCCCACAGAATGTGTGCGTTTTGAGCAAAATAGAATAATATCTCCATGTATAATTCTGAAAATGCAAATTCACCCCATCTACTTAAACGTGTGTGCCTGTACATGAGAGGTGGAGACTGTGAGTGTGTGCATGTAAGTGTGTGTGCTTGTGAGTGACTTGAGAGAGTTTGTCTTTGTGTGCGTGTATGCCGGGTAAATATTGTGTGTGTGTGTGTGTTTGTATGTGTGAGATGGAGTACAAACCTGTAAGAGGGTGTGCACGTGGGTTAAAGTGTGATGTGTATATGTGTGTGTGTGTATGAGAGAGCGTGTGTCTGACAGCTGGTCTGCGTGAGTGTGTGAGTATGTCGGAGTTTGTGTGTATGTGTACTTCTTTGTGTGAGAGAGAGAGAGAGAGAGAGTGCAGGGTGTAGTGTGACATGAACCCAAGTTCACCTTTGAAGCTGTCTTCATAGGTATCAAAATTTGCTGTCAGCCTCTGCTCTGCCACTCTGCATTGGTGCATATCCCAAAGTCCACCTTGGAAGATGGTCACCCAAATATCCGAAACTGAATGTCCCTGTCTGCTGAAGCATTCCCTGACTGGGAGGGAACACCCCTGTATGGCGGTTGCTGCGCAGCGCCTCTTCTGCAGTGGTCACACATCTGTTTGGTGTCGCCAATGTACCATGCTTTGGGCCATCCATGCTAGTAGCGTACGAAATAATCAATATTGGCCGAGTCACGTGAGTGCATACCTCGTTCACGGGGGGGTGGTTTCCTCACGTGTGATGCTGGTATTCATGGAGATATTCTGACACGTCTTGCGGTGCTTGCCATGACAGAGTTGTACGGTGTTGTGGTCGATGTTGTTTTGAAGGCTGGGCAATTTGCTGCAAACAATGGTTTTGGTGCAGCAGGTACTAAAGGCGAGAAGTGGAGGCGTAGGGAAGGTGTTGACGAGGTGCTGATCCTCATCGATAATGTGTTCCAGGCTGCGAAGAATATAGCATAATTTCTCTGCTCCTGGGAAGTACTGGACAATCCTATCCGTTGCATCCCATGTCTATCTCCTAATGAGGTCATTACAATATCTCGTTGTGGCATGTTAGAACTGACTTTCATTGAGTGCACATTGTATCCTGTTCTTATGAGGGCTTCCTTGAGCATCTTGAGAGGTCCGTCGCAATCTTCCTCAACTGAACAGATCCTGCCTGACCTGAGATGTCACCTTTCTTAAAACAAAACCTCAAGCTATCTCGAGAATGCGACTTCAAAGTAGGTCTGGGGTTTGCAAATTAATGAACAAACCTGCAAACCTTTATAACAGATGAAATACTGAGCAGCAATCTAGGTTTGTTCAATGTATCATTTCCGTTGCATGACACTGTAATCTTTTGCTATAAATTCTGGGTCTTATGATCCTATTCCAAAGCTACCTGATGAAGTAGCAGCAGTCCAGTAAAGGCATCTCTTATGCAGTGCTGATCATTGCTCAGCAGCGGAATCTCGTGAGATTGGAAAATTCCAGCCAAGAGGTTGAACGAGAAATTCAAATTTTAGATGTCGGTTTGCTGAGCTGGGAGGTTCATTTCCAGTCGTTTTGTCACACTACTAGGTAACATCTTCAGTGGGCCTCAAGCAAAGCATTTTACATGATTCCTTCTTTCTATTTATATGTTTGGGTTTCTTTGGGTTGGTGATGTCATTTCCTGTTCTTTTTCTCAGGGGGTGTTAGATAGGGTCTAATTCGATGCGTCACCCCCTGAGAAAAAGAACAGAAACTGAGACCACCACAGGAAATGGCATCACCACAGGAAATAACACATCGCCAACCGAAAGATATAAATAGAAAGCAGGACTCATGTACACTGCTTCGACTGAGGCCCACTGAAGATGTTACCTAGTAGGGTGATGAAACGTCGAGATATGAACCTCCCAGCTCTGCGAGCAAACCTACATCCAGAACCTCAACTTGAGCTACGAATATTCTCAAAACTTGCAAAGTCTAATTTTGTCACCCTCATTAGAACAGTTCACACTCTGACGCAGTTGGGAGCTTTCTGTTGCTTTCTCTTCATAACTCCGGATTAGTATGGAAGAAGGTATTAATCATGGATGTGGATATGTCGTGAACTTGATGAGATTTTGACGGACTTGATCGCGAATTGTTTTCGCTCTTGAATTTGAATTTCAACCCTGCCGTTCTTACTCACTCGAAAATTATTCTGACCAACAATTTTCTTACTCATTTCTCATTAATCTTTTGCAGTTAATCTGTTAGCCATTGCGATGCTGTCCCGAGGGAAAGTGTGACCCTTCCACTTAGACAACATATTACCTGGTGGCCATGGCCACAGCGGATCGAATGGTCATCATCACTGAGGTCATATTGAAACAGTTCAAAAATGATATTTTAATTATTTTTTTCTGGACATCACTCCGTGTGCAGCATTATACATTTTCTAGCTCGTGAAGCAACAGACTGTTCCGTCTGGTTGGCCGTTACTTTTAACATTGATCGATTTATGGCCATTTGTTGACAGAAGCTGAGAATTCTGGCAACTGTAGTTCTGCTTTTCTCCCAAACGCGTTTTTGTTTAAACAAATATTCGCTTCTACTTTGTGTAAGAAACTGGAAGGAATATTGATAAAGTATCATTGTTCTGTTAGAGAAATGCACGTTTTTGTATTAATCCTGGAATTTTGATTTTTGACTGGCAAGATAAAATTTTAACACCAATTCTCCCATTTGCTCCAATTATATTCCTGAATGCTCTTACTATAATGTGCATTTTATTGACTAGTCAGGTTCACATGGAACTGAAGGGGTAGAGCAAGAGCCAGTGTCACAGAGACCCAGAGTTGGAGAGCAGAAGGAAATCAGTAGTTTTCCTCTTCACCATGTGTGACAGTTTCATACCCTGTGGCTGACCGATATTATAGAACATTACAGCACAGTAGAGGCTCTGTGTACCGACCTGTGGAAGCAATCTGAAGTCTATCTGTATTACACAATTTCATTTTCATCCATATATTTGTCCAATGACCATTTAAAAGCCCTTAAAGGTTGCGAGTCTCCTGTTGCAGCAGGCAGTGTGTTCCACGCCCTGACTACATTCTGAGTAAAGAAACTATCTGCGACATCGCTCCTATACCCATCACCTCTCAATTTGCAGCTATGTACCCTGGTGCTAGCCATCACTATTCGAGGAAAACTGCTATCACTGTCCACCCTAGCTCACCTTCTGATTATCCTATAGGTCTCAATTAATTCACTTCTTAACCTTCTTCTCTCTAACTAAAGTAGCCTCAAGGCCCTCCGCCTTTCCTCATAAGACCTTCATTCCGTACCAGGCAACATCCGAGTAAATCTCCTCTGAGCCCTTTCCAGAGCTTCCACATCCATTCCGCTAATGCATTGATCAGAACTGCATGCAATACTCCAAGTGCGGTCACATCAGATTTTTGAACAGATGTAGCATGACAATGTGGCTCTGAAACCCAATCCCTCTACCAATGAAAGCTAACAGATCGTATGCCTTCTTCGCAACCCTATCAACCTCGGTGGCAACTTTCAGGGATCTCTGCACATGGACACTGGACTCTCTCTGCTGTTTTACACTACCAATAAACTTACCATTAGCCCAGTGTTCTTTATTTCAGTTACTCCTTCCAAACATATATTACACATTTTACAGATTCACAAGCGGTAATCTCAGTGAGTATGTTGTGTCTTTGTGTATACTTGGAGAAGTTGGGTGGAAGCGGTGCAACTTAAATTGCTGCAGATACATTTATTTATCGGGTGACTCAGTCCAAGCCCAGAAAACAGGTCAAAAGTGCGGAGAACCATCCACTGACAGCAATTATTCGATGAATTAATAAAGACATTATACGAGAAAAAGCCCATTGTTTCCACTCCATCAATCAACTGAAGTGTGGACTGTCTTTAGGTCTATTCATGCATCCAGAATGAAGATGGAGAACGCGATTGTGCGAGTGAGGAATTGAGTGCTGAGAGAGACACAAAGCTGGTGAGAAGCGGCAACAGCAGCTGCACACACTTCCCGTCAATCAGTTTAATACTCGGAACCTTACCGCTGCCCAAAAGACCGAGTTGATACATTTTGTTTACTGGCTTTGCAGACCCGTCATTTATGACCATTACCAACTGTGAAGGAAAGAGATACTGCATTGGGGGGAGGGTAGTGGTGAATTGGTGTTTAACTTCTGGTAATGTGAGGTACAAGCGCTTGCACGGTGATACAGAAATCTGGGCAACGCGATTGTGCGCAAGGGACAACCTGGCTGCTGTTTCACATCAACCTGGGTGAACAGGGATAAATGGTTTCTTGTCCTCCCATGATGTGGAGGTAATCCCAAAGCGAGGCAATTCTGCACTTATTGGCCAACCTGATTTGCTCACAACTCGACAATTCAGTGTCCCTATTCAAATGAAACGTGTTAGGTCATTTAAAAATCCAAATGTGTGACTGTTCACTGTTATATAGATAGAGGAGGCTTGAGATTATTATTTACATGTTAAGCAGATTCGTTTCCTTAAGGTGGAAGGAAAACTCGTCTTCACCACAAACGACACAGTTTGAGAAATCTTAAAATGTTCTGAAATTTACAAATATGTCATTCATTTACTGACAATATTATTTTGTCGATTTCAAATCAGGAGAAGAGACCGATTTGTTTTTTTTTTCCAGATGCTTACTTTTGATTCAACGGACTCTTACCAATCATTTGCAGGGAAAGTGTGAAGATTTCTCACAGAGAATGAAATACCATCACAAAACCGAGAAATCAGCTTCCAATAATTCAAAAAGTGCTGACCAAGCACCCCAGATCTGGAATTTGAACAAAGTAATCTTCTAATAAAATAGACGAAAAAGAAAATCCGAATTACGGAAATCTGTGGTTACAAAAAAAATCCTGCTTGACAAATTTCAGCAAGACTGGTGACTTCTCTGAAGACTCCTCAGATTTATGAGACAGAAAATATGAACTCTGTTTATCAACAGGTGCCGCCAGACTGCCTTAGGTTCTTCAGATATACCTGCTTGCATTTGAAAAATAAAATTAAGGGAACGGATTCTCTGAAATACTCTACACTCAGTTCGAAGAGAATAACCATATTGCTTGTCTGGAATTATTGTGATCAATTGGAAATTGCTTTTCTTCAAAGAATATCCAAACTAATCATCGTTCTTTTTTTGGTCCGAACCGAAAGCAAGCCTCAGTGATTACAATGACTGTCATACATCAGCACCGGACTAAACATCTTCCTCCAGACAACGTTAACATAAACTGGATTGGTTCAACGTTCCAGTAGTTTTGAAACCCGTTGTAAATTTGAAAAAGCTCAAGTGTCACTGAAGAAATACCAAACTCAACTGATCTTATAGGAGAGAAAGTAAAGGAGAGGGAGATCCTTTCAAAGCAATGCCCGTGTCGAAACTTTCTGCACATTTAACTAGTGAGCAAGAATGGCACAAATGATGGAATTAATAGCAAATGCCTAGCCTCATCCAATTCTTATCAATTCCGACATTTTACAATATCATCTGAAAATGCATACACGAATCCAATAATTCAGGACGATGCCACTGTTTCAGATTAGCTGTCTGACATGTTGCATTGCATGAGAAGAATTGCCTTCCACTGCAACACTAGGAGGACTGACACACTATGAATCTATTACCCCCAGTAATGATTAAGATTGCTTTCACTACGCTGACAGGATTGAGGTTGTCCTCTTACCACCTAACATAAGAAAAGTTGCAACGTCCAAAGCCATCTCCAAACCAGAGGAACGAAGGAACAGAGACGTGTGGCATAATTTCCAGTGGAATGACAGTGAAGTCAATCCTTTTAATTGTCCTGCTAAGCATTTGCTGGAAATAAACGTGTCTCTGCGATCTCAGGCATGCAAAAGTCCTCTGAACAACTCGTCCAACAACTCCATCAAAAATTGTCCATCACCATTCAAGACAGGTTGTGTTATCACTTCAGACTTTAGACCTTATACATTGATTTGTTTAATTCAAATCTCGAGAAAAGACAGATTTTTCTTTTTTTAGATGCTTATTCTTGATTCAATGGAATCTGGCAAATTATTTGCAGGGAAATTTGAGGGCGGCTCTGTCGAACACCTCCTGCCTATACTGCACAACATGCAAGTAATCATGCTCAGTACGTTCCCCAGTTTGATACCACATTGACAACTATGTTTGCTGCTGCTTCTAGCATGTGTCATAAAACTCTCCATTGAACCAGGATTGATACCCTGGCTTCATTGGAGATATGCTGAGGCAAGATTTTGAGACTGGAGATTATACAAGAGTACAATTCTGCTGGTTTTGATGATCAATAGCACTTTTGCGGATTTTCAGTCTTGAGTTGCTAATTCTGTTCAAAGTGTCTTCCATTAAGCACAGTGAACATGCCATGCAATACATTATATTGACACAAGATAAAGCGAATGATTAAACACCACACACCAATCTGTCGCATTCAGGTCTGTCACACTATATCTGTACCTGAAAATGTGATGCTGGAAAAGCGCATTAGGTCAGGCAGCATCCAAGGAGCAGGGGGATCGACTTTTCCGGCATGATCCCTTCTTCAGGAATGAGGAAAGTGAGCCAAGCAGGCTAAGATAAAAGGTAGGAAGGAGGGTCTGGGGGGAGGAGCGTTGGAAATACGATAGGTGGAAGGAGGTTAAGGTGAGGGTGATAGGCCGGAGTGGGGGTGGGTGCAGAGAGGTCAGGAAGAAGATTGCAGGTTAGGAAGGCGGTGCTGAGTTCGAGGGTTGGGACTGAGGCAAGGTGGGGGGAGGGGAAATGAGGAAACTGGAGTAATCTGAGTTCACACGTTGTGGTTGCAGGTTTTCTAGGTGGAAGATGAGGCGTTCTTCCTCCAGCCATCGTGTTGCTATGGTCTGGCGATAGAGGAGTCCAAGGTCCTGCATGTCCTTGGTGGAGTGCGAGGGGGAGTTGAAGTGTTGAGCCACGGGGTAGCTGGGTTGGTGATACACCAAATCTGTTACCCTACCATAAATCTCCTGGATATTTGCATCATTTTATGTATCTTTCCACTCATGTGCATTGTTTCTGTGTATTTTGAAATTCCTCATAGGTGGTAAGAGTCACTGCTTCGGCCAGCAATTTTCTCACGCTCTTTGTACTGCTCAGAAGTGGAGACAAGCTGATTGTCTGGGATTCTCTGCTGTTCATGCGATTTCGATAAGCCAACCATATAATTCGAGAGCAAATTACAGTTTTCCGGTGCAGGTATTACCCAATTCTGCCATGACGTGCTGAAGTCATGGAATTACATTTTAGCAATTGCCTGTCTCCGATGGATGCAAGATTTTAAAAATTAAGCGCGTGCTGGCAGGAATAGTCTTTCATTTTCAACTATGTTGCATCCATTCGAAATATTTCATGATTCTGCTTTGAAAGTTCTGATAACCATAATTGTAAAGAAGATTTGTGCAGAAATATCGTGCTAAAAAACTTTACTACTCCTATCTATCTATCTATCTATCTATCTATCTATCTATCTATCTATCTATCTATCTATCTATCTATCTATCTATCTATCTATCTATCTATCTATCTATCTATCTATCTATCTATCTATCGATCTATCGATCTATCGATCTATCGATCTATCGATCTATCGATCTATCTATTGATCTACCTATCTATCTATCTACATATATATCATTCATAAGTCCAAAGAGACGAAGTACTTGAGACGGGCTGTCAAAAATAGATACTTTGAACAATTGGCTGCTAAATGAACTCCTGAACGTTGGTTGCTGTTTTGGTGACACTTCAAACTCAACCAATCAATTTAAATTATTCCCACAATACTTAAATCCAATTGAATTTGAATTTATTATATGGATGAGATCCAACCAATGAGAGGGAACCGTGTTGGAAGTATAAAAACACAGGTATTTTGAAAACCTGTCACACAAACTGCTATACACCGAGAGAGCTCACTGTCCATCTGATATGAAAAGTTCTAAAAGTAACCAGATGGCACTATCTATCAAAGGGTACATTTACCAGTTTTTAAAAAATCTCAAAGCAAAAAGGACGAAGACAGCAAAGTTGGGAAGACAAGGAAGGAAGATTGAAGAGAGATGAGAAGACCATCTGCATGAACTCTGAGAAATTAAGTTAATGTTACCTTTAATATTTGTGTTATTAGAACAGCATTTTTATCGAACTGTGGTCAGAAAGTGTTGAGTTAAGAAAAGTCAGTTTGGAATTGATTATACTTGTTGGTTCACGTTCACTATCAGAGTTAGGAAAATAAATTATTATTTCTCTTTAAATAGTGGAAATTATGTGTTCTCTTTCACTCATGCACGCATTTTAACATTTAACGAGGCGAGGTAATCTTCTCTGGTTGCTTGGTTTAAATTAATAGAGGGGTTCATCCTCTGTGTGGGGACAGTTTGAGCTCATCATCCAGAATTTGGGCAGGTTTGGAGCGATCCATTTTGGGATTTGACAGGGTTAGTTATATTTAGGCGGATGTGGGCCGATTTCGATAGATTAATGAACAGCTTTGAGATGTGAAAGCTCCCAGAAAATTTAATCACACTGTTCGATTACTGTGCTGAAATGTAAAATACAATTTAGGCGAGAAAAATTTGTTTAATTTCAGATGCTTCCCTTTGGTAAGCTTATAAGTGAGAGAAATGACACTTTCAGTTACTAAGTATATTGTGGGGTTTGAAGAAGTGACTTAGGGAGTTTTATAAGCCGTGAGCAAGGAAAAGCTGCTACAGTTAGCAGACAGATAGAGCTGGACTCGCCTGTGTCTCGGGAAAAAAAAGCGATGTGGGCATTACCGGAATAGTTCAACATTTACATCTGCTGGAAAGGCCATTTACAACTTTGGAAATGGCTAAAATTCAATGGCAGATGAAACAGCTTGAGATAGAGGAGAAAGATAGTGAGAAAAGATTCTTAGGCAATCGTGAGGAACGCAGATCCTGGAGATTACAGACGAGAATGTGGTGCTGGAAAAGCACAGTCAGGGAACTTCGAAGGAGCCAGAGAATCGACGTTCCAGGAAATGAAGGGCTTATGACGAAAATGTCAATTCTCCTACTCGTCGGATGCTACCTGACGTGCTGTGCGTTTCTAGCACCACCCTCTCCACAGAAAAAATCTCAGCAAAGCAAAGACCCAGAGAGAGAAAGAGAGAAGAAATTTTCAAAATGAAAGAACAGCCATGTTAGAAGATCAATGAAAAGAGAGAAGTTTCCCAGCTTGGCAAAAAGTGAAAGTGATGGAGAAAAAAGAATTTGAACTCCGGAAATAGCAAAGTGAACACGAAAGTCAGTTTAGAACGATGAAACTATTCGGCAAACTTAGGGCAGTGGAGAGTGACGATGAACAAACCCATCTTAGACAAAAACATGGTAGGGATATCATATTTATAAAATTGGCTAGGCAGATGTGGTGCCCAGAGAACGCATGTGTAATGCTGATTTACAGGAAAATCGGCATTTCAGACGAAATCCCTTCATCAGAATTCTTGATGAAGGGATTTTGCCCGAAAAATCGATTTTCCTGCTCCTTTGATGCTGCCTGACCTGCTGTGCTTTTCCAGCACTACTTGAATGTTGACTCTAATCTCCAGCATGTACATTACTCACTTTCACTTCATACTGAATAATGCTGTAGGCAGGGCTGGTGAGATATGCGCAAGTCTGTCATGGGGGTCCAGAGAGTATGCATTTGCCAAACATGTTATTTTGAGTGTTTATGAATTGGTACCAGAACCATATCGACAACAGTGTACAAATATAAAGAAGGAACCAGGTCAGACTTACCTTGAGATCTCAAGAGTTAAACATGGAATTACGATAGATATGCAACTGAAAAATAGACAAGACACATAAGGCTGTAAGAGAGATTGTTCGGTGGGAGGAGTTTAAGAGCTCACTTCCAGAGGTGATAAGAACTTATGTGGATGAAGAGATGGTTCAAAAAGTGAGAAGAGTGTCTCGGATGGCAGACAAACATTCATTTTTGCAGACGGTAAAATTTAATTTCCAACTGGAATTTCATCCCGGGAGGGATATTAATCAGAAGAAGGGGAGATCATTTACTACAAAACAAAGAGCGAATTACCATGGAAATACTTATCACACGAGAAGAAGAATCCCAAGGAATTGAAAAGGAGGTGAAAGTCACCAGGTGTTTCCACTGTGGTAAAGTGGAAAATGTTAAGTACTCGTGCTGGTCGTTAAAGAAAGCCACGAGAGAAACAGATGGTGTAAAATAGGCTAAACCAGTGGGCTTAGTGGAAGTCGTCAAGGAAACCCGAAGTAATGTCGAGGAGCTACAAGAGAGTGCAGAGCCGAGGCAGGGGCTGGGTATTGAGGTAACGCCTGGTCTCTATAAAGACTTCAACTCCGTTGGGTAAAGTTTACTCAGGAAGAACGGACGGTTGGCGGGGGGTCGGGTGCGGTGTAGTGGGGAAAGGAAAGAAGTGACAATGTTGAGAGATACGGAATCTGGTCAGTCTCCAATAGTAAACTGAATGTATCAGCACTCTTTCTGACTTGTTACGCAATTGGATTGGATTCCATTCCCTATAGAGCGGAAACAGGCCCTTTGGTTCAACAAGTCCACACCGACCCTACAAAGAGTAATCCACCCAGAACCATTCACCTACTCCCCACTAATGCACCGAACACTATGGGCAGTTTAGCATGGCCAATTCACCTGACCCGCGCATCTTTGGACTGAGGGAGGAAACTGTAGCACCCGGAGGAAATCCACGTCGACACAGGGAGAATGTGCAAACTCTACACAGACAGTCACCCGAGGCTGGTGCTGCGAGGCAGCAGTACTAACCACTCAGCCACTGTAGAATACAGGGATAGAAATGTAACATGTCCCTCTAACAGATCATATTGGAGTGCCAAATCAAGACTTGGTAAGTAACGTTTTGGGAGTGATTGGCAGACTGTTAGTTCCAGAAATACGGCTTATTTTGGGAACGACCCGACAGGATTCAAGGTGGGGGTAATGTTCCTTGTCATGCAGAAAATCGAAGGAACACCAGGGAACTGAGTAGTTCAAAGCAAAATTATTGGAATTATTCCAGGCCGTGTAGTAAATAGATCCCAATATGTTAAGTTACAGCAAGAACGAAAAGCTAAAGAAACAGATTAAGAAGTTGATCTTCAGTTAGGTGACACCCTGCTTGATGTCATGGTACAGCAAAAACCAGAATAGGTAGAGGATCAGGCAGAGTTGCTTTGTCCTGAAAAGCAAATGGACTTACAACCGAAAAATGAGACGGTAACAGATCTATATCATGGTGCATACTCAGAAAAGGAATCAGAATGTATTCCCCAGTTTTATTATCTTAAGGGCAGAATTCGAGGGGTAAAATGTACATAACAGCAGGTTCATGCAGAGAAGAAATGGGCGGAGTGCACCAGATTGTGTTGCAATTATCATATGTTCAGGAAACATTGCGAGTAATGTCCGAATCACCTGTCGGAGTTAATCTCAGTCTGAGGACGATGCAGGCTACGTCCGTTGTCCTGCACTGAACAAGAAGGTTGGTAAAATATGCCATAAGTTCATCCGTGCCAAATGGTGGGGAAGCCACAGGCAATTACAAAACCAGCACCTTTGTTGCTAATTGCCACTTTTTCAGAACATTTCACACGGCTTATACGCTTAATTGCGTATGTACCCTCTCTAAAACTAAAAATGGGACCCAGTACTTACCAACCGTAATGGCTGTGTCTCCCCGTTTTCCGTAGGCAATTCCATTACCTACTGTTACGTCAAAGGCCATTTTGTTTAGATGGTATGGGCTACACAGGGAGATTCAGTTACTCCAATGGTCGAAATTTACTGCTAAACTATGTATGAAAATCATGGATAGATTAGACATGCAGCATGTGCAACCAAGCATGTACCATCATGGAGACTTGGGAACGTGGCTTCAGAACCTGAGGATAATGTTAAAAGTGTACTGTCATTCTTTCCCGAATGATGGGGATAAATGCATCCCCTTCATCTCGATTACCATTAGAGATGCTCCAAACGAATCTACTTAGTTTACTCCCTTTGAGTCAATATTTGTGTATGAAGTGAGAAGGCATTTCAAACTAATAAAGAAAACAATTGACAGGACCGATGTCAGAGATTACACATTTGGATTGTATATCTAAAGTGAAGGAAGAAATTAAATCGAATAAGTGAATTACCTGAAGAGGTAAAAGCACAGATGGAAGTACGAGGCAGACAAAAGAAGCTCGAAGCTGAGTACGTTTTCCCATGGGTATTGTTACAAGTGAAAGGAGAGCCTCTCAAAGCCAGATTGAGTGGTCCCTAACAAATTGAGAAGAAGTTGAATCAGACAAACACTCTGGTAAAGAGGTCAGACAAAAAGAAACTCTATCGGATGTAATGTGAGTATGTTGAAACCTTGCAACAAAAGTGACAGCGAACTGAAGAAACAGGTCTTTGTTGCTGCCCTGTACAGAGAAGCATTCCAGTTGGCTTTGATTTTGATATGCATCAAAATATGTACAATAACGAGGAATTCCTTGAAGAATGAGACAGGATAGCGAGATATCTGTCCCAGGAGGAAAAAACCTAATGAAAGTTTAGTTGCAAGACTCTGAGGACATCCGCAGGAACAAAATGTGGAGGACTAATTCTATTGTCCAATATGAGCTGGAAGTAGGGGATGTTATTATTCCAAATAAGACAACACCCTTCCAGATTAATCTTCTCAATGCCCGGGTTAAACAATGGGACCTGTATATGGCGCAAAGTCTATCCCTATTGCTCAGAATGGAAGGGGGAAGAGGAGCAGAGCACAAGTAATTGGGAACTGTATAATCCGGGGGACAGATAGGAGGATTTGTGGTGTGTTGCCTCCCAGGTGTCTGGGTTCGTGATGTCTCTGCTCATGTTTTCGGAATCCTTGAGGGGGAGGGGGAGCAGCACCAAGTCGCATTCCACATAGGCACCAACGACATAGGTATGACGAGAGATGGGGATTTAAGGCAGAAATTCAGGGAGCTAGGATGGAATCTTAGAGCTAGGGCAGGCGGAGTTGTTATTTCTGGTTTGTTTCCCATGTCTGTGGTAGTGAGGTGAGGAATAGGGAGAGAGAGGAGGTAAGCCTCACTACTGATGAAGAGTTTTTGCCTTAAACGTCGATTTTTCTTGCTACCTGCTCTGCTGTGCTTTTCTAGGACAACTCTAATCTTGACTCCAATCTCCAGTATCTTCAGTACCCACTTTGGCCTCGAGGGTGGAGTTGGAGAAATGGCTAATGGATAGTGTAGGAGGGAGGGTTTTGGATTCCTGAATACTTGGGGCTCGTTTCAGGGTAGGTGGGCCTTCGAAAACTGAGCCAGAGGGGGCACAAATATTCTACAGGGTGCTTGGCGAAATTTGCTAACACTCTTCAGGTGGTTTTGAAATAATTTATCAGATGGATGGAAACCTAAACTGCCGTTCGAGGATACAGAAGGTTGAGAGAAGACAGGTCTGAAACAAGGTTTCAAGGTCGCAAGAGGGTACTGGCAAGCAAAAAGTCGGTTTGAAGTTTGTCTACTTCAACGCAGACAGCATCTGAAAAAAGGTGGGTGAACGTGCAGCATGGGATCGAACCTGGGATTTCGATGTTGTGGTTATTTCGGAGACATGGGTAGAGCAGGGACAGAAATGGTTGTTGCACGTTCCAGGAATTATATGGTCCAGTAAGAACAGAGAAGATGGTAAAGTGGGGTGGGGCGATGTGTGGCATTATCAGTCAAGGAAAGTATTATGGTTGCAAAAAAGGACGTTGGAGGAATTGTCTACTGAGTTAGTATGGGATGAGGTCAGAAACAGGAAAGGAGAGGTCACTCTGTTGGAAGTTTTCCATCGGCCTCCGAATAGTTCCAGGGATGAAGAGGAAAGAACAGCAAAGATGATTATCGATAGGAGGGAGAGAGATCGGTTAGTTGTTATGGGGGACTTTAACTTTCGAAATACTGACTGGAAATAGTGTAGTTCAAGAACGTTGGATGGGTCAGTTTTGGTCCAATGTGTGCAGGAGAGTTTCCTGACTCAGTACGTGGACAGGTTAACAAGGGCTAAGGCCACATTGGATTTCGTACTGTTTTATCAACCAGACCAGTTGTTAAATTAGGAGGTGAGTGAGTAATTCGGTGATAGTGACCACAATCAGTTGTGTTTGCTTTCGCGATGAAAAGGGATAGGTATACACCACAGGGCAAGAGTTATGGATGTTGGCAATGCAATTACGATGAGATTAGGCACGATTTAGGATCGATAGTATAGGGAAGGAAACTGCAGAGAATGGGCACAAAATGCAATATCACATTGAGTGTTCGAAAAGCGATGTTTGTTGTTGATAGAATTACTGCAAAGTCTGACACATACATATATATCTCTGTGTTACAAACACCAAAGAAAGGGAAGTTAAATCGATGATGATTAACATAAGAAATTAACGATTGCATTAAGTCAAAGGAAGCAGCTTCAGCAGAGTTCCAGATATTGTGGGGACCTGAGAATTTGGAAAAATTTATGTTATAGAAATTGAGTGCCAAGAAACTCACGAGGAAATTAAAATGAACTTGATTACAAGCAAACAGGAAACACGAAGACTTCCTAAATCTATGATCTGTATATCAAAGAAAACAAAAGCAAAATCAAATGTGAAAATTTGTAAGTGATAGGAAAATTTATCGTGGAGAACAAGGAAATGACAGAGAAACGAACCAGTTACTTTGCACGAATCTTCATGGAGGAAGATCCAGGAAATCTCAGAGAAATGCCAGGTGATCAAATAGGATTTGTGGAACTGAAGACATAAAGTCGATTCATATCAGTAAGAGTGTTCTAATTGAAACTGTGGCGAGTTGATCATTGCTATGTCTAATGTACCACATTATATAAAATTTGCAGGTGACATCAAGACTGGTGGTGCACTTAACTCAGAACATAATGAGATTTTGACGACATGGGCAAATGGGCCAAGTAATTGCAGATGGAATTTAATTTAGATACTTATGGGGTGCTGCATGTTGGACAAACAAATGGGGAGGGCCTGGGGAGTGTTGCTGAACAAAGAGACCTTGGAGTGCAGCTTCATAGCTCCTTGAAAATAGAGTCACAGGTAGAGAGGATTGTGAAGAAGGTGCTTGGTATGCTTTCCTTTATTGGTCACAGCAATGAGTATAGGAGATTGGAGATCATGTTGTTACTGTACAATACATGGTTTAGGCCACTTTTGGAATATTGCATGCAATTCTTGTCTCCGTTCTATCGGAAGGATGTTGTGAAACTTGAAAGATTTCAGAAAATCTTGACAAGGATGTTGCCAGGGTTGGAGGATTTGAGCTACAGGGAGAGGCTGAATAGACTGAGGCTCTTTTCACTGGAGCGACAGAGGCTGAGGGGTGACTTTATCGAGTTTTACTTTAACGAGGGGCCGACATATGATAAATAGACAAGGTATTTGCCCTTGGGTGGGGTTGTCCAGAACAAGAGGACATAGGGTTAGGGTAAGAGGGGAAAAATATAAAAGGGAACTAATTACAAAATTTTCATGCAAAGGTTGGGGCATGTATGGCAGATGAACTGGTGGTGGCAATCACAACATGTAAAAGGGATCTGGATGGGTGTGCGAATAGGAAAAGTTCAAAGGGCGAGCGGCCAATTGCTCGCATTTGAGATGAGATTAGTTTAAGATATCTGGTCGGCGTGGATAAGTTGGAGGTACTGTAGGGGTGTTGTCTCGTGGAGTAGTAAACTCAAATGTAGGTACTGAAGAGATGTAGGATCATGGCAAAGGATGGGAAAATAGGGGGCAACCAATTTTTTTATTGGCCTGTGAGCAGATACAGTAGCAAATCCTATGGTATCGAGGGCATCCTGACAGTCCATCAAGCGCATACTAACAAAAATAAAGTAATGCATAACACTATCCGACTTTCTGCACTATTCCCATAATCTTAAATGCCACAATTCAACTGCTACTCTAAATGCTTGGCTTAAAGTCATGAAGTTTACTGCCTCAATTTACTTTCTTTTTCAAAAATTAGTAGAGCAGGACGGAGGTAGGGTTCTCTCTCCTGTGTGCACATTAAGTAAAACATGAAGACATTTTGGGAATAACCCTGAGTGAGAGAGGTTCAGCTAAACTGTTAACCGTGCACTGGCGAGGGAGCAAGATCGCGCACAACTACTGGAGGATGCAATCCTTATTTATCAAAGTATATCCCCCACGTAAAACGTCTCTCCAATAATCTGGAGAGTTCAATTTTTCAAACTTAAATGTGTTTCATTCCCTGGAAAATTCGACGGAGAGAGGAGGACTCAACTGCTGACTTCCTTATCAGGTATTTCGGCCATACTCCATTGCAATATATTTATTTTAGTACGGCAGCAAATTCTCAAACCGCACTGCCAATTAAAACATTATGGCAATTGATGTCACTGTCATGACTGGGTCACAAAGCTACAAGCCTTTTGTGACAGGTTTCATGCAATGTGAGTGCGAAAATCTGAAACAAACAAATTGGAATGGCAGGCCTGTGACAAATGAACTTTCATGTTCGCTTCAATTGCTCGCTAATTGAATTTGGACCAGAAATAGTTTTGAACAGGATCTTTTATAACAGGTTGGCAAGCTTGTATCAGTGGAGTGAAAAGGGTCCAATGTTTCCAAGGACAGTTTCCAGAGAATTAGTTTGGCAACAGCAGGAAGGAAGGCCATTTGATCGTCTATGCTGATTATAAAAAAGGAACCGTTCTCTAAATTAGACGTTTGTCAACTTTCAACATTATTTCTGTAATCGATGAGCTGAAACCGTATGATTGTTCCTCATTGCATCCATGTAGACAGCTTTTCCCTGTCTGCAAGTTAATCCACCACATGATTTCGAACTCATCTGTTTAATGTCCTCTCACCTCTGCCCACCAGGAAAACAAAATAATCAGACCACTCCAGTCTCTCAAAGAATTTACAAAAATTGGTAGGTCATGCAACCCGTCAATCCTATTTCACCATTCAGTGAGATAATTTCGGATCTGTCACCACAGAAGCCAAGATTAGAAACTGCTTCAGTTTATCTGTGCATCAGGTGAAGAGTGTTCCCCTCCTTAACGGTGACTATTTTACAAATATAGAAATTGTGTTCGAAAGCGTCTACAATGGAGTTCTCTCAGTCATCCATTACCAACAGCGTTTCGAGAGTTGATCACATCCTTATCCTCATAAGTAAAGAATGCTCGTCAGAATGTATGTTGACGGAGAGACAGCTAAGGTAACCCTTATATCAACGTGAAGGAACTGAATGGCCACGTTATGTTCTGAGTGTCGCTTATTCTGTGTATCTGACAGATGTTCCCCATTCAAGGAAGTCCCAAATGTGAGAATGGGTAGAGTATTTGGAACATCAAAGCGGAAAAGGCGGGGGGGATGTAATGGGAGGAAGGTTAGTGAGAGATAAATGATGTACTATAAATAAATTTGAATTGGATGTAGTGAATGAGGCGAGTGCATTCTTGTGACTGCCCAGAATGGGATAGATTGACTGAGGAGAATGGGTTATATTGGCTAAGAGCAGTTCGGATGCAGTGACTGAGTGGCAAGGATAAAAGGAATGACCGTAGTGAGATGTGGCACATGTGTGGAGTGGCACATGGTGAGTGAGGCGATTGTGATGTATTGACTAAGGGGGTGGGACACAGACATTGAAGTGGTGGAGACATGGTGACTGAGTGGATTGTGATGTATTGACTAAGGGGGTGGGACACAGACACTGAAGTGAAGAGGAAAAACAATTTTTCACGTTGATGGAGGCATCAAAGTCATGGATGGGAACATAGATTTGAGGTAATGGGCAGAAGGTGTGAAGGATGTGTGAGGCAAAATTTCTTAAAGAATTGAGGTGGGATTCTGAATCCCTCATATAATTGGAAACAAATATTTAGATATGCCTTTGCATTACGAATGTAAACAAGGTTTTGGGTTAAAGATTGTAAAATGGGTTTCGAATTATTCGGCTTTTGTTTTTGTCTGGCCGTAAGTTTATCAGTTAAAGGTCCTTTTTTGTGCGGCAGGTTATCTCTGACTCAGTAAGTGCATGGTTTCTCTGTTACCTGTGTATTAAACATTGTGGTTGGTCGTTCACTTGGTATGATTGTCGATTTGCAGTGGGGTCCCAACCGAGTGGCTTCTCTTCCCACAACGGCATTGATCTCCATGATGGCACTGTCTTCTCAACCTTTACCTCCAGCTAAGATGTGTTGACCACCCAGTCAAACTGCCAATAATTGCCTCTTTCATCGCCTCCTGCAGTTGCAAGTGAACCTTCAAACTGTGGATTCTCTCCTGTCAGCAATACATGATGTGCAAAACACCTAGTCTCCCGGAAGAGACGCATAACATTGGATACTATGTTACTTCAACTGGTTTTCCAAATGTTATCTAAAGATTGCGACATTTCCCGTGTCAACATCCCTCCAAGACTGTGTATTTCCAGACTGGTACTATTCATTTCTCTCAAATCTTTTCCAAATGTCCTGTCTCTCACTTTATAACGATGCTGCACTGTTTTCGACCCTTGTTGACTAACAGCCTTCTTTCTGTAGTGCAAGAACATGCCTGTGGTCCCGCCTGACTTTGGCGACTTGACCTATCTCAATCCAACAAAGCTGGGCATTTCCATTGTATCACAATCTTTAGACTGTCATACAAAAGAAAAAGAAGCGAAGGACACAAAGGATTGTGGACTTTCAGAACCTGAAACAAAAACTGAAATGTCTGGATAAATTGTAATAGGACTGACAGCATCCATGGAGATTTAACGTTTCAGGTTTTAAATTGTGAAGAAGACTCTCTGGACCCGAAATGCTAGCTCTGTTTCTCTTTCCACAGATGATGCAAGATCTGCTGAATGTGTATTTTGCTTTATAATAACATTGTTTTCATTTCCATATTCCCATTCTGTCCAATTTGCATTTAAATTGAGATAATATCAAATTTGTCACATTATATTCTATGTTACAAATTTCTATCCTGCAAATCAAACCCGCCCATATCTCTTCTCAGGCTATTTCTGTCGCTTACTCTGCAGCTAATCTCAGTTACCATACATCCTTCATTATGGAAGACTGTTACGAGACTAAAAAAAACAAACGAATGAGATGCTTCTTTGTTTCGGGTATGTAAATTCTTCCAGTGCAAACACAGGAACGTACATTAATGTAAATCTTTGGCGTATATAAATAGCATAAATAACCATTGTCATTGCATGTGTAACACAGCGGGTAGTGCTGAATGTGCCATTCGTAATATCAAGACATTCTGCCTGCCTGAAGGTGAATAACGTGAACATATAACCCGCTGTAACTCAACAGCAGCATCATCTTTGGAGACTCTGGTAAGCAGCCCAGTGTGAACTAATGATCGAAGCAAGCCCATCAATGATTGACTTGGTGATTATTCTACCGATGCAATGCTCCTTTCATGGCCATTTTGTTTCGAATGTTGACAGCGTTTCAAAACATCAGGACTGGAAGTGGAGCTGAAGAAGAGAATGCCTGTACCAGGAATGCATATGTTTTAATGGTCGGGTGTTTGGGGATTGTTCATGTGGAAAAATAATTGTTGGACTCAAAGGCTTACCCGTCGAAAATGGCGTTTGTAATTAATGCATAGTATTTGGTTTGGGTCTCTGTCAAAGAAAGAGCCGAATATGAGTCTATCTGGTTCACAGTGAACGAGAAACATAGACCTAAAGTCAATTGAGTTGTCATTGACAGAAAGAGTTGAATTGCCCTCTGCCTCTCAACGGACCATTTGAAGTTGGGAGGTCGATGTCCATCTTGTGGGGACGGAAAGAGATAAATTGTTTGATCCCATGCTGCATTTTGTGGCCACAGTGATGACGAATTGTAAAGATCATGCTGGCAATTTAGTTTGGAATGAGTGAGTGAGGGAAATCTCAAACTGTGTCTGTGGAGAGGAAGTCTGTATGGGGAAAGAATGGCCGATTATTTGTGCTCTACAAATTCTAGAACAATAAGTAGCATGCGTTACTTTAAATACCAAATGAAATGTTGGATGTTTGTGACAATACAAATGCAACGATCATGAATATCCTCAATCTACAAATTATTTCGAGAAAAGAAATCTGATCCTTTTCAGAAACATATGTTTTAAAGTCCTGAGATTTTTCTCAGACTCGTTTGTCCAGCAAACCTGACATTTTTGTTTTTAATTCATTTTTGTTTGCTTTCTGGAGCTACCGAGTAATGCATTTTTCTCCATTGGAGGAGTTGTCTGGAATGTAGACACAGAGAAGGTGATAGACGTTGAAAAAAGAAGAGCAAATATATCTTAACGATGTCTGATTTAATCCTGCATAGTTATAACACAACCAAACACACAGTAATCTCAACACTCGTCCCAACTTCCTGCACAGGGCCTATAGACTTGAAGATTTCAATCCTTGAAATGCCCACGCAATTGACGTGTTTTAAACGTTTGTCTTGAGTCCCGACATAAGACTTTTTTTAATGGTCGCAGTGCAGGAGAGAGATAATGTTCCCACTATGAACGTGCATGTACGTTACATTTTCAGGGAATGTTTTTGAATGTAAGGATGGAAGTAAATCTCTCCGTTGTGTTTCCAGTGAGTGAGAGAGACAGAGCATTACCAGTGTAAGTTGAAATCCTCTTTAATCAAGTGCCCTCTCTGCGCATTACATTTCACTTGTATTACCGCTAGAATTTGTTTTCTCGAAACTAAATTCTGTTTTTCACTTTCTCCAATATTGTGCACGAGGTCGGTCCTCTGTTGCGGTTTCTCAGTTTCCTATGAAGTCATTTTCATAACATTCAAAATTTATGAGACTTTTCAAAATCACTAGGTACCAAAATAAAACTCGCTGGTGACTGTCATTTGAGACCATATTGGGGTTGACTACACTGGTATGACCTGTCCAGAAGGATTAACTCCAATTTAAATAATACATAAAATGAAACGTTACTAAGCCAGATTGTGTTTTAAAAAAGTGAATGACAGATATGTGAGAGACAGGTCTCCTTTTCCCAAATGATAAACTAATTGTCTTTGGACTGGACAAAGGACTGAAACAGGCTACTTTTTTTTTATTCTGGAAGCTGAAACTGTTGGAATCAGTGGAGGCAGGTCAAAGTGAGGGATGCTCCCATCTGACAAATTACAGTAATTTACAGAGTGACGACAGCAGTGAGGAAGGTCATTCCACCCTGCATGTTCATGATGATTATCAAAAGGTGCAACTCGCCTAATTCACCAAATTGCCCTCGTTTCACTGTCGTTTCTGTTCAACTTCAGTTGAAAATGTACCTACGTGCACAGTGTTAATTGTTTCAATGGAAACACTTTCTGACTGTCCTCTCAGGAAAGTCACTAGATGATTCTGAACTGGTCTGCAGATTTTCCTCTGAATGCTGCTTACCACACTGATAAACGTAAAAAATTCTCCAGTCTTTATAAATGTTCTATCAAAAGAGTTAGGACACTCAGCCCATCATGCCTGATCAGACCTTCAGTGAGATGATCATAGAAACCAAGATTGAAAGCTTCCCTCATTCACTTGTGTTTATGCTGAAGCTGGCTCCCTTCTGTCACATTGAATATCCTGGTCAATGTCCTGGACACACTCTGCAGGACAGTTATATTCCTCCTGTAATATACGGTTTCCAGAACAACACATGGTAGTCTGGGTGTGGCACAAAATATGCAACAGAAGGGACAATTATTCATAAATCACCCACAGTTTGATTAACAGGTTTTGCATGAACAACAGAATTTAGTGTTTCACAAACCATTAATGAATAAAGTACTAAATGTAAGAAACACATTGTGACCTTTTCACGACAATGAAATCGGTACCAGTCGTGTTCTGTTTTCGCTGTTATTCACACTCTGCCTGCGAGAGTGGTTACAGTAGTGTGGCAGCCCGAATGTGTTCAGAGGAAGAGTAGATACCACAACAAGGTGGAGAAGGACATGGGCGGGACATGTGGGATTAAGAAATCACTGACTTGTGTGTGATACAGTAACTGAGTGGAAGGGGCTCTATTGACTGAGTGGAATGAGAAGTAGTGACTGAGGTGAATGGGATAGTCTGACTTTAGGGAATCGGATGCAGTTACTGAGGTGAATGGGTTGAACTGAATGAGGATAGTGGGGTACACTGACTGAATGGAGTGGCATGTGGTGACTGAGGCAAATAAGGCATAGTGACTAAAAGTAGTGGGATGGAATTACTGAGGTGGGGTTGGATTTATGAGTGAGGGGAATGGAACATAGTGAGTGGGATGCAGTCACTGAGGACAATGGTAATCATTGACTGAGGGGATGGAATTTAGCTTCTGATGGGAAAAGGATATTGTGACTGACGCGAGTGGGATGTAGTGATTGATAGAAATCGAAATTAGAGACTGAGGGCAGAAGGGTTACAAGACTGCTGGTAGTGGAATGTAGTGGCTGGCAGTTGTAGGATGCAGCGACTGAGGAAGGGTTGAATGTTGGAGCAACATTCGTAAAACTAATAGGGATCACAAATGAATACAGGCAGAGTCATATAGCATTTGATGTGAACAACAGAGAAAATTAAAATACTTTGGCTGACTGTACCATGCCATGCAACTTACTATTATAACCGATTTCGATGACTTGTGTGCCCTTTAGTCTGAAGTCGACACCTGACTATTTCTTCAAAGTTATGAGGATTTCTGCTTCTCCCAGCCTTTGAGACAGTGAGTTCCAGGATCCCACCACCCTCCCGATGAAAAGAGATCCCAATAGTCCAGTCAGCATAGACGAATGCAGGCCTTAACATTAAGAAATAACCTGCAAGCAATGCAGGTACTGAAATTAATGAAGAGACTGAAAGTAGGAAAATCTCTGACTCCAAGACAGACCCTGAAGACAGTACAATTCTCCAAGTTAAACAGCTATTGTCACATTGTTTGTGCTGCACCAAGACACTTGCATGTAGTTAAGGAAGCCGCACATTCTAGGATGAACATAATTGTCCAGCAATGGGTGCAGAGGAGATTGACCAGAATAATATTTGACTGCAAATTTTCAGTGATGAAGAAAGCTTGAACAGACTGTGCTTTTAATCCTAGGAGCATAGAATGTGACACGGGTGGCTGCCGGCATTGGGTAAAGTTGGGGAAAGTCAGGAGAGTGGAACAGATGCAATTCAACAAAACTAGGAGAGGTATGGACATAGTAGACAGCAAAGAACGTTTCCAGATTAAAGTTTGATGGCTGAACTGGAATGTTCATTTTCGGATGTTTCGTCACCTAACGAGGTAACATTGCCAGCGACACATCTGGAAAGCAGAAACAAGATAGGTCAGAGTCAGCATGGATTAATGAAGGGGAAATCATGCTTGACTAATCTTCTGGAATTCTTTGAGGATGTAACTCTGAAGATGGATAAGGGAGATCCATTGGATGTAGTGTACCTGGACTTTCAGAAAGACTTTGATAAAGTCCCACATAGGAGGTTAGTGAGCATAATAAGGGCGCATGGTATTGGGGGCAAAGTACCGACTTGGATTGAAAGTTGGTTAGCTGATAGGAAACAACGAGTCGTGAAAAACGGCTCGATTTTAGAATGGCAGGCAGTTACCAGTGGGGTACCGCAAGGATCAGTGCTGGGACCACAGCTTTTTACAATATATATTAATGATATAGAAGATGGTATTAATAGTAACATTAGCAAATTTGCTCATGATAAAAAGCTGGGTGGCAAGATGAAATGTAAGGAAGATGTTAGGAGATTACACAGTGACCTGGACAGGCTCGGTGAGTGGACGGATGCATGGCAGGTGCAGTTAAATGTGGATAAATGTATGGTTATCCACTTTGGTGGCAAGAACAGGAAGGCAGATTACGACCTAAATGGAGCCAAGTTAGGTAAAGGGGCAGTCAAAGAGATCTGGGTGTTTTTGTACATCAGTCAATGAAGGTAAGCATGCAGGTACAGCAGGTAGTGACGTAATCTAATAGCATGCCAGTCTTCATAACAAGAGGGATTGATCATAGAAGCAAGGAGGTTGTTCTGCAGCTGTACAGGGCCCTGGTGAGACCACACCTGGAATATTGTGTGCAGTTCTGTTCTCTAAATTTGAGAAAAGACTTTCTAGCTATTGAGGGAATGCAGCGTAGATTCATGAGGTCAATTCCTGGAATGGGGGAACGATCTTATCTTGAAAGATTGGAGCGACTGGGCTTGTATACCCTTGAGTTTAGAAGACTGAGAGGGGTTTCTGATTGAGACATATAAGATTGTTAAAGGATTGGACACTCTCGAGGCAGGAAACATGTTTCCACTGATGGGTGAGTCCCGAACCAGAGGACACAGCTTAAAAATAAGGGGTAGGCCATTTAGGACAGAGATGAGGAGGAACCTCTTCACCCAGAGTGTGGTGGGTGCATGGAATGCTCTACCTCAGAAGGCAGTGGAGTCCCAGTCTCTGGATTCGTTTAAGAAAGAGTTGGATAGAGCTCCCAAGGATAGTGGAATCAAGGGTTATGGAGATAAGGCAGGAACAGGATACTGATTGAGGATGATCAGCCATGAACATAATGAATGGTGGTGCAGTCTCGAGGGGCAGAATGGCCTACTCCTACACCAGTTCTCTATTGTCTATTGAGCCTCCGAACGTTTCACTGGTGGGTTAAGGACCTGCCTCGGACATCTGTCTTAAATCTATCACCCCTCATATTGTAGTTATGCCACATCGTACAAGCTGACATCATTATCATAGAAGAAAGACTTTCATGGTCTGCCCTATCTGATCCTCAGATCAGCTTGGATGTCTCTATCAAATGCCCTCTTAGCCTTCTTCTTTCCAATGAGAACAGACTCAAGTCTTTCTGCCTTTCCTCAAAAGACCTTCACTCCAGTACAGGCAACAACATGATAAACCTCCTCTGCACCTATTTCACTGTTTCCACATCCTTCCCAAAATTTTCAGGGGACCTGACCTGTACACAATATTCCAAGTGTGGCCACACCAGCGTTTTGTATAGTTGCAACATGATATTGCAGCTCCGGAACTCAATCCCTCTTCCAATGAAATCTAACACCACCTTATGCCTTCTTCATGACACTATCCTCCTGGGTGGCAACTTTCAGGGATCTACGTAGATGGACTCCAAGATCCCTCTGCACATCCACGGTACCAAGAATCTTTCCATTGACCCAGTACGCTGCCATCCTTTAATTCTTCCCAAAGTGCATCACCTCACATTTAGCTGCATTGAAGTCCGTTTTCCACTTCTCAGCCCAATTCTGCAGTTTATCCAGAGTCCCCCTGCAACCTGTAACATACGACAAAACTGTCCACTACTCCACCGACTTTACAGTCGTCTGCAAACTTACTAATCCATCCGTCTATGCCTGAGTCTAAGTCATTTCTAAAAATGACAAACAGCACTGGTCCCAAAACAGATCCTTGCGGCACACCGCTTATAATTGGACACTAAGCTGAATATTTTTCATCAACCACCACTCGCTGTCTTCTTTCAGAAAGCTAATTTCTAATCCAAACTGCTAAATCACCCTCAATTCCATGCTTCTGTAAGGATACTAGTGAAAGGGTACATAATTTTGTGGCGAGATGATGTTCATGTATCCAGGTGACGAGTGTTCTGCCTGTTGTCCAGTGCAGTGTTTGTTGCAGTTCTTAGAGGGTATATTGTAAATAATATTAGTTTTGCTTATTGGTCAGAGAGGATCTTTCAATTTCACGAGAAACTGTTTGAGTGTGTTGGTGGGTTTGTGGACTATCATGATGCCAAGAGGTTTAAGTCGTCTGTCAGTCATTTCTGAGGTGTCTTTGATGTAGGAGAGAGTGGCTAGGGTTTCTGGACATGTTTTGTCTGCTTGTTCTGGGTTTGTTGCTCAGTAATTGGCGGACAGTGTTCATTGGGTACGTATTGTTTTTAAATACACTGTTTCAGTGATCTTCCTCTATTCTGTGTATATCTTCTGTGCTGCAGTGTGTGACGGATTATTGAAATAGTGTTCTAATGCAGCTTCATTTGTGGATGTTGGGATGATTCCTTCTGCAGTTTTCCTGTTAATGCCAATCTGAATTTCCCCAAGGACAAGCCACCAGAGACATGCACGAGAATACCTCGAAGCATTCGACAGAACTCTATCAACACACACATTGACTTGGACCCCATCTAACATTCGCCTGAGAAAGAAAACAGGATATGACATCACCATAGGAAATGATGTCACCATAGGAAAAGACATCACCGATCCGAGGAAACTGAAACACATAAATAGAAGGCTACACAACCAGTGCTTCATTCTGTGTTTCACTGCAGATGTTACCTCGAACAGAGATGAAACATCTGAAAATGCATGTTCCAGCTCAGCGAGCAAACCGATATCCAGAACCTAATCCTGAACTACAAATCTTCTCAAAACTCCACAAAGAACTTTTCAGGTTGATGGAGGGGTCGCTGAAATGGCTCGAACATAGATGTAAGATCGGGGCAGGAGATCTCAAGAATGTGTGAGGATATAGCTTGCCACAGAATTTGCAGTGGGAAGCCAAAACTCTCATTACTTTGGAAACATATTGCGAAGAAGTATTTAGATGCACCATAGCGATGTCAAGTGATGTCAGTATACGTGTCACATTCTGTGGAAGTATTGTAATTGTTCGTGTTGGATTCTGTGTGGCGGAGGGCTTTGTGATGTTGATATTACATCTCAATGTCTGTGGTGTACCATTGACTTCCATGTGATATTCAAACCAAATGGCCTTTTGTAGCTCAACTGGTAGATCGGCTGATTTGTGATGCAGAATGATCCAAGCAGAGGAGCTTCCTTTCCCACAATGGCTGGCCTCGCCATGAAGGATTCTTCTTTTCAATCCTTCAATCCACCCGTGGTTTGCTGACTCTAATGGTAATGCACCAATTGTCTACATCACAGAATCTTCTAACATATAAGAGACACTTTCAACCTATTGACTCTGAACCATTAAAATACTCTGGTCATGTCAAATTCACGTCCTCATCCCATAACCTTGAATATGAAGGCACAGCTGTTCATCCAAGTATTCTGAAAACGATTCGTCGTTTGCTACCTCCAACGTTCTTGTTGACAGTGCAATCCCGACCACTGACTACAATTTGCATGGATTTTCTTTTTTCTTCGCCACCACCGCCGCCGAAATGCCCATCGTAAAATGCTGTCATCTTGTTATTCCTCCTGATGAACTAAAACGAACAGATGCTTCCTTTCTGGAAAGTGAGACCTGCCCAACTGCCAGTGTTGGCAATCTGAAATAGAAACAAGATGTTGTTACGAACTCAGCAGGTCTGGCGTGATCTGAGGAAAGAGAAACAGATTTAAAATTTCTGGTTTCATGAGGAAGGGTTTCGAGAGCTCAAACAGAAACTGACTATTCCTCCACTGATGCTTACATGACCTGTAGAGCTACAGGAATCTCTGGTTTTACTTTAAACTGTCATCACAGTCCATTTCATAAAGTATTTTCTTCCACTTCCCTTCCAAAAGTCGATAATGTCGCATGTTGCCTCGCTATACCGCATCTTTAACCTCATAGCGTTCACATAAAACCTGCCAAGATCAATGCTCAACTTCATGTCATCCCAGATGTTTACAGGGGCATGGATAAAAGGTCAGTATGTCAGCCAAGGTTAATTACACAGCACTCTTCATGACAGAATAATCATTCTAGGATATGTTAAACAATGCCATCAAAACAATGCAGTTTGCAACAAAAACATGAAAAAATGCAGACGTAAATATTTCTAAATTTGGTTCTGTGGACTATTCAAATAAAATGGCAGTTTACCATTATCAATACATGTGTCATATCGTAGGCAGTCCTACATACGTCACTGTAGACATTTCAAGTTTAAAACAAGTGTAAACAATTCAATTGTAGTCCATTCGCTTGGGCCCATTTGAAGAATGAAATACAGAGTTGATGTTAATCCGTCTGGATCCCAAATTGAGAGATGAACATGAACGTTAAATATCCATTGGGTTATCCGTGAGAAAAGCAGAGGTAGCTCCTTCTGTCTTTCGATGTCTTATTGAAAGTGAATAATAAATTTCAAGTCAAACGAGAGATAGTGGGATACAGCAATCAATATTTCACAGCTACAATAATGGAGAGAGATTGCTTCGGGTCTGGGTGAGTGAGTGAGCCAGGTAGATTTTTGATCTGTCCCTCTGAAGAGATAAAATTGTAGTCAAAGTAATGGAGTATTAGCTGCGGCTGGCATCTTCTTGAACAATAAGCTCATTGTGGCTGGTAACATATGAAGCAAATTTGCGTATGCTTGGGATAATACAAAAGAAGTGGTCATGGAGATCTTTATACTACACATGACTTCGAAAACAAAAATAGAGAATGGTTTTAATAGCCAGCATGAAGAGTTCATGGGAAAATCTTGCGATATTTTCATAGACCAATCTGTCATGAATACATGACATCTTCATTGTATAATATCCTTTTTGCCTTATGGAACCACCAAGGTAAATGTCATTCCCTCCAGAGCAGTGGAGGTCATGAGTGATGAAAAAGATGAGCAAATGTCTGACATCATTTTGATTGACTCCTGAACAGAAGCAATCATACAGAACAGAAAAAGAAGCTAATGGCTACACTCAACCGAGTTTCTCATTTGATGCTCATAGCCTTCAATGTTATGAAACGTGTGTTTCCAGCGTCAACAATTACAAATATTGCAGTGCAGGAGACAGATTAACTTCCGTCCTCTCGGTTCCCAAAGAGGAAATTGTGCAGATTACACTCCATAGGTGAATTCTTGAATGAAAGGGGCAAAGTTAAATTTGTCTGTGAGGGTCCAAGTGATGGGGCGAGATCATAGAAATTGAGAACCCCAACAGTGTAAAAGAAGTCCATTAGGCCCATTGAGTCCGTAGGGACCGTCCAAAGAGCATCTCACCAACACCCTCGCCCCGACCATATTCCTCTAAGCCCACATTACCCATAACTAACCCAGCTAACCTGCTTATCCATATATAGTATGTGCAATTTCGCATAAGTAATTCACCTACTTTGCACATCTTTGAACTGTAGGAGAAAACCAGAGCACTCAGAGTAAACCACGCAGACAAGGGGAAAATGTATAAACTCCACACAGGAATTTGTCCAACAGTGGAATCGATCCGAGCACTGTGAGGCAGCAGTGCTAACTATTGTGTCTCTGTGTCACACTGACAGACGTCAACATCTGTAAAATTAAATTCTCGGCAGTTAATTCCCCGCCTTCCCCCCGCCCCCACCAAAATATTTTTTCTCCTATTCTCGTTTGAACTCCCCTTCTCTAACATAATTTTTTTGTTTCACTTTCTAGAATATCACATATTGAGATGAGGACACTGCTGCTGATTCTCGGGTTGCTGAGTAAGTCATTTGCATAATAGTCAAACTTCAATGTGATTGATTTAAATATAAATTAAATGGGAGCAACAGCTCACCTGGTACCATTCATCCGTGACTTGATGGATATTCCTGCGATTTGCGTGTTGCAAAGAATGATGCCATTTTTGCAGTATACACAGAACATAAATGCAAATTTTAAAACTAAGTTCAATGGTAGGTCTCTGTTAAATCGACTTCCTCGTTCCCAATGGTGAGTTCATTCCTATTGGAAATATAAATGATTAACCAGCCTTTTTTAAAAAAATGGGGAATATCTGGATTCAGTAGAAGCTGAACTGACTGATTTTCTACCCACAGTTCTTACCAAATTAGAGTGACAACAACAGTTAGATTATGCCACTAAAGCCATCTGCTGATTAGTGAATGGAGCAAGTCCCCAAATTCAGTTTGGAACCTTTTCATCAGTATATTAATTGATACTGTACCGAATCGGATTCATGTTGCTCTAGTGTACACACAATGCAGCATTCATATGATTCATAATTCGTCTGTGAAATCTGCTATTAACCCTGCCTATAGCATGGGGGAGAAATGAACCAGACTCTCCAGTCTTTCATTGCAACATTCAGGCCCTCAAGCCCGTTTGAGCATTCAATGACATGGTGGCTGAACTGTGATCAGAGAAATCAGGATTTCTTTCCTTTTAATTATTTGTTTCATTTCTACATAAGGCAAGGTTGGCTGCCCTCACAGCATTGCTTATTATACAGGCATAGAGCTGTTTACTAATCACATACAGTGTGATTCTCTGCATCATACATTCTGAACAGATTTGCGATTGTGAGATGTAACCCTCAAATTTGAAAGTGAAGAAGGCGATAAAAGCAGATGTATAATATTAACCATTCAGTAAAATAAGTGAACGGCGCTTTCAGCTCTTCCTCTCACTCACACGTTCTGTGAAAGAGATTGCAGTAGTGGGAGAGCTCAACAACGAGACTGATAAGAGTACAGACCATGGCAAAGGGGTGGAGCACTTGTCCAGGGTGTGTGGAGTGAGGCTTGTGGGAAGTAATCACTGAGGTGAGTGTGATACTGTAACTGAGGGGATTAGAACATGGTAACAGGGTTGTCAGAGTTAGCGACTATGTGGAATGCATTGAAGTGAATGACCAGAGTGGGAATGTAATAACTGAGTGCAGTGTGATATGAAGCCTGAGGCGAGTGGGATGTGTTGACTGAGGTTAGTTGGTTCGAATGAGTGAGATGGCATGGGATTTAGCCATTGTGCAGTTTGGGCTACAGTGACTCAGGTAAATGGGAAGCAATGAATGAGAACCGTGGGTATCAGTAACTCAGAGTGGTGAGATTTCGTGACTGAGGGAAATGGGATGCAGAAACTGAGGGACGTGGAATATGGAGACTGTTGTGAGCATGGTATGGTGACTGAGGGGAGTTGAGGGGAATGACCGAGTGACTGAGCGGAACATGATGGAGTGACTTATTGGAGTGAGATGCAGACACAGAGGGAAGTAAGAAGTGGTGACGGAGGGAAGTGAAATATAGTCACTGAGGGGAGTGGGTTGCAGTGATTCCGAAGAGTGGAATCCAATTCCTGAGGATAGTGTCATGCTGTCACTGAGGGGAGTGGAATGCAGTCAATAACTGAAGTTGGATGTAGTAATTGAGGCGTGAGAAATTCAGAGATTGTGATGAGTTGTGTTCTGTCAAAAATGGGAAAATGATGTTGTGACTTTTCTGAGTGGAGTTTCGTGAACCGGCAAACAGGACACAAAGAGTGAGAATGTGACATAGTGACTGAGGGGAATATATTGAAGTAATGAAATAATTGAGATGTAGTGACTTTGGGAAGTGGGATGTGTTGAATGAAGGTAACAACTGGGAGAAATGCGATACAGTGACTGAAGATAATTCCATGTTGAAACACAGAATAATATCACTCAGTGAGCAAAAGTTGTGGAATGAAGTGTCTGATGGGAATGGATTGTACTAAATCAGAGGGTCGGTGTGGTCTTGTTGTGCTGAAGGTCCTGGTTCTGTACTGTAGGGAATCTAATCTAATCTAAGAAATGGAGAAATAAAAATGTCAGTTTTGGAGAATTTCAGTTTCTGAACAACAGAATTCCAACCGAGAATACAGCACTCTGCACTTTCTGCACGTACTGGGCGCTCATTACAGATCACACTGGGCTGTCTCTCGAGTTTCAGGCGGCTGGGAGATCGCTCTGGAATTACCTCGAGTGCAAGAAACCACGCTGAAAACTTTTCAGGCCGAGGGACCACCTCGTACCACAAGATGACCACCACTCTGATGCAGAAATTGAGGGGTTTGGAGTGTACTGAGTTAGAGCATGGAGGATGCAGTGATTGAGGGGAGTGGAATGATGTGTCTGAGGTATGCTCTCTTCCCTGAACAAGGAGAGGGAGATGGTGTGAATAAGCCGGGTTGGGTGCTCTGTCGGAGTGGATTTTGAATGCATTGACTGAGGAAAGTGCCTTAAGCTACGAATGGGAATATGATGCGGCTTGGTATTTGGGTGTAATGACAGAGGTGACTGAGATTCCATAACTGAGGGGAAGGGATATGGTTATTGAGATGTGTGTGATGCAATGAATGGGGACGCGGTCCCGAATGCAGTGACTGAGGTGAGTGTGATACAGTGACTGAGGGGAGTGAGATGGGGTGTGTGAGGACGTGACGTGTGACTGATGGCAGTGTCTTCCAATTACACATCAAAGTGAGAGAAGGTGAGTACCAGAGGTCAGGTAAGTTAACTGAATGGTGTGGCACATCGTGACAGTTATATATTATTGGGCTTTTCTCCTTTCGAAATGTCTATCACATCATATCCTAACCAACTTAATCATAGAGTTGGACAGCATCGAAACAGACTTTTTGATCCAATTCGTCCATGCTGACTAGATATCCTAATCGAATCTAATTTGCCATCACTAGTCCAATATTCCTCTAAAAATTTCCTAATAATATTCCCATCCAGTTACCTGTTAAAAGTTACAATTATATTAGCCTCCACCACTGCCCCTGGCAGATGAATATATGCACCCACCATTCTCTGCATTAAAACGTTACCCTTTAAATCTCTTGTAGTTTTTTTCGCCTCTCACTCCAAAACTATCCCCTCCAGACTCCGCCATCCCAAGGAAAATATCTTGTCTATTTACTCTAACCATGAATCACATCAATTTTTAATCTCTACACAGTCACCCCCTCTACCGCCGATGCACCAGGGAGAACAGCATCAGCTTATTCAGCCTTTCCTTTTAGCTCAAATCCTCCAACCCTGGCAACACGCTTGCAAATCTTTTCTGAATCGTTTAAAGTTTCCAAATATCCTTCCGCTAGGACGAAGGCAAGAATTGCATAAAATATTCCAAAAGTGGCATAACTAACGTACTGTGCAGCCACATCATGACCTCCCAACTGCAGTACTCAATGCTCTGACCAATAAAGGAAAGCATATGCCGTGTTCACTATCCTATCTAACTGTGACTCCACTTTCAATGAACTATGAACTGCACTCCACGGTCTCTGCGGTCAGCAACACTCCCTGGAACGTGACCATTAAGTGTTTAGGTCCTGCTCTGATTCGCCTTTCCGAAATACAGCACCTCACATTTATCTAAATTCAACTCTATCTGACACTCCTCCACCCATTGGCCCATCTGACTCAGATCCATTTGTGCTCTGAGGTAACCTCCTTCGTGCACCACGACAGCTCCAGTTTTGGTGTCATCTGCAAATGTATTCAGCATACCTCCTATGCTCACATCCAAATCATTTATATCGGTGACCAAAAGCAGTGGAAAGATCACCCCTCCTTGTGGCACACCACTGTTCGCAGGCCTCCAGTTTGAAAAGTAACCTTCCACTAACACCCTCCATCTTCTATCTTCAGCCTAGTTCCGTATCCAAGTGGCTAGTTCTCCCTGCATTCCATGAGATTTATCCTTGCTAAGCAGTCGACCATGAGGATACATTTCAAATGCCTTACTTCAGTGCATGTAAAGAATATCCACTGCTGGGCCTTCATCAATGCTCTTTGTTACTTCTGTAAAATTAAACTGCATATATTTCAATGCAAGAGGCCCAACATTGAAGGTAGATGTAGTCAGAACATGTTTGGGGACACGGGACTGGGATAATATAGCAATTACAGAGACATGGCTGGGAGATGGATAGGACTGGCACCTTAATTTTCCAGGATGCAAATGCTACAGGAAGCATAAAAAGGGGGGAAGAGATGAGGAGGAGCAGTGTTTTTGATAAGGGATAGCGTAATGGCTGAAATTTAAAAGGAAATTCCTATGAATGCATCCAGGGAAATTATTTTGTTGGAACTGCGAAATACAACAAGGATGAACACCTTACTGAGATTGTATTCTAGATCCCACCTTCTCGTCAACGTGAAATTGCGACGCAAATTTGTAAGGAGATCTCAGTTATCTATGAGAATAATAGGGTGGCATTGGTAGCGGGCTTTAATTTGACTGGGATTACAATAGTGTTAAAGTTTTAGATGGAGTCGAACAGTGTGGTGCTGGAAAAACACAGCCAGTCAGGCAGCATTGGAGGAGCAGGAGAATCGACGTTTCAGGCATACGTCCTTCATCAGGGCTTATGCCTGAAATGTCGATTCTACTGCTCTTCAGTTGCTGCCTGACTGACTGTGCTTTTCCAGCGCCACATTTTCGACTCTAATCTCCAACATCTGCGGTCCTCAATTTCTCAAGGATTTCGATGGAGACTAATTTGTTAAGTGTGAATAAGAACATTTTCTGATTCAGTATGTCGATGTACCTATTAGATAAGCAGCAAAACGTGACCTACTCTGAGGAAATAAGGCAGGGCAGGTGACAGAGATGTCATTGGGGCAGCACTTTGGGGCCAGCGACCATAATTGTTTTAGTTTTGAAATAGTCGTGGAAAATGATAGATTTAAAAGTTGGAGGTCTAAAATGGAGGAAGGCCATTTTTAATGCTATCGGCAAGAGCTTCTAAAATTTGATTGGACCAGATGTTCGCAGGTAAAGGTACAGCTGGAAAATGGCAAGCCTTCAGAAATGTGAGAATGACAGTCCAGAGACAGTATATTACACTTAGAGTGAAAAGCCGGTAGCTGTAGGGAATGCTGGGTGACCAGAGAAATTAAGGTTTTGGATGTGAAAAGAAAGAAAGCAAATGTAAGGTAGAGACAGCAGAGATCGAGTGAATCCTTAGGGTATAAAGGCAGGAGGAGTATACTTAAGATGGAAATCAAGAGGATAAGAAGGAGACATTAGATAGCTTTGGAAAACGGGTTGAATGAGAATCCAGAGGGGTTTTATAAGTATACTGAGGACAAAATTGTAGGAGAAAGTGAGGACTGCAGATGCTGGGGTACCAGAGTTGAAAAATGTGGTGCTGGAAAAACTCAGCAGGCCAGGCAGCATCCCAGGAGCAGGAGAATCGAAGTTTCAGGCATAATCCCTTCTTCAGGTATGAGGCTGGTGTGCCAAGCGGGCTGTGATAACAGGTAGGGAGGAGGGAATTTGGGGGAGGGGTGCTGGGAATACGATAGGTGGAAGGAGGTGAGGGTGAGGGTGTTCAGCCGGAGAGGGGGTGGGGGGCGGAGAGGTCTGGAAGAAGATTGCAGGTGAAGAGGGCGGTACTGAATCCGAGGGTTGGGACTGAGATAAAGTGGGGAGAGGGGAAATGAGGAAGCTGGAGAAATCTACATTCATCCCGTGTGGTTGGAGGGTTCCTAGGTGGACGATGAGGCTCTCTTCCTCCAGGCGTCGTGTGGCCAGGGTCTGGCGAATGAGGAGGCCAAGGACCTTCATGTAATTGGCGGAGTTGGAGGGGGAGTTAAAGTGTTGAGCCACCTACTTGCGGAATGTTTCAGGGAATACCTCTGGGACACATGCACCAACAACCCCACCACGCCGCGGCTCAACACCCTAACTCCCCCTCCCACTCCGCCAAGTACATGCAGGTCCTTGACCTCCTCCATCGTCAGACCCTGGCCACACGACGCCTGGACGAAGAGCGATTCATTTTCCGCCGAGGAACCCTCCAACCATACGGGATGAATGTAGATTTCTCCAGCTTCCTCATTCCCCCCCCCCCACCTTATGTCAGTCCCAAACCCCGGATTCAGCACCGTCCTCCTGACCTGCAATCTTCTTCCCGACCAGTGTGCCTCCACCCCTCTCCGGCCTATCACCCTTACCCTCACTTCCTTCCACCTATCGTACTGTCAGCCTCCCTCCCCCAAATTCCCTCCGCCACCTTTTATCTCAGCCCGCTTGGCACACCAGCCTTTTTTCTGAAGAAGGGCTTATGCCCGAAACGTCGATTCTCCTGCTCCTCGGATGCTGCCTGGCCTGCTGTGTTTTTCCAGCACCACATTTTTCAACTCTGAGGACAAAAAGGTAACCAGGGAGACAATACGGCCCCTCAAAGATCAGCAAGGCAACCTATGTGTGAAGCCACATGAGATGGGGATATAAGAAACGAATGTTTTGCATCAGTGTTTTCTGTGCAGAAGGACATGTAAGATACAGAATGTGTCGAAAACTTGGTGATATTTGGAAAAATTTCCATATTACAGAAGAGGAGATGCTGGATCTCTTAAACTTGGATGAATCTGTTTCAGTACTTTCTGGCAGTGCTGTTTTGAATTCAAACAACTATTGCGTCCAATTAAATTTGTTCTTGTTTCATATTTTTTCTTTCACCATCCATCTTTCCACCTTGACCTCTCGTTCTTTGTTCTCTCTTCTCTGAGAACAGTTCATTCAGTCCTAGACTTTCCAGATGCATTGGAATATCGCTTTCTATGATCAAATATCCATACCTTAATTTTTTTCCTTTACTCGGAAACTGATTTTCCAGAGGACACAGTGATGTTTCTTCTTTCCAGGTCGCTATGGTAACTTGAGATTGAAGTTGTGGCTGTGTGAATGTCTGTGCGGCTCGCTTTGTGATATTGGTGATAATTTTCACAATCGCGTTAAAACATCTTTCCATCATATAGGACTCTCGACAGCAGAGAATGACCCGTGTGTAAATCACAAAGTCCTAAATGATGCTTGGAGGAGCATTGACTGCACTCAGACTCAATATTCCAATGAGACAAAGAGCGATGATAAACTGGAGAATGGATGGTACAGGTTTAACAGGTAACAGGGAAAGCCGAATGTACATTCCATAATCTATCAATACAATATGAGGAGTGTGTTACAGCAAAGTAAAAAAAATAATATCATGTGCTTTAGATTTGGGCAAGGATGTGGAACCACATGGGAGAGTAAACTAGAGCAGCCAGAGGAAACCAATGCCAATACGGGAAGGAGAAGCAAATTTCATACAGATGCTCCTCTGAGACTGAAACTGAACGTGGAACGCTGGTGATTTGAAGCAGCAGTGCTAACCACTGAGCTAAAGTGTCACTAACGCTGTCGATTCGATTATGGTGGTCGTGCTGGGGGGGGGGGGGGGGGGGGGAGGGGGGAGGATTTTGTCACTTAGACAAATCAGTGCCAGATGGGATATAATTCTAGTAAGTTCAAGGTGATTCAAAATGGAAAAAGGACCATGTCAAACGAGTGCTCAATGCCAAGAAAATAGGCAGCTTGGAGGAAAAAAAGGGACTTGTGATGATCCTGTGCATATCGCTGACAGTGGGAAGAGAGCGCAATGGGATAGTAAATGAGGTATGCATAATTCTTGCCTTTTTCAGTCAAGACATAAATTATAAGGGCAAGGAGAACAAGTTGGAGGAGTGCAGAACTTTGTTTATTCTCAGCGTCGGTATTGTGTGATGCTCTGGTTGCATTGCATTGGAATAGGGTGCAAACGAGGTTCACCAGGTTGCTGCCGATGATGCAGCATTTCAGCAATGAAAAAAAAGCTGCATATATGTGGCTATTTGTTTGAAGCAGAGCACTTTGAAAGAAGACTTGATGGAAGTGTACAATAGTATGAGGAAAATTGTCAAGAGTTTCTGGAAGGATTTTGCACTGATAATCATGGGGAACGTTCCCCCTCCAACCGCCGTCCCCACCAGTCGAAATAAGAACAAGGTGGCATAATTTTTAAGTGGTTTTGTTTGAAATCGAGAAAGAACCATTTCACCAAACGGGTGAATGGTGGCACAGTGGTTACCACTGCTGCCTCACAGCGCCAGAGACCCGGGTTCAATTCCCGCCTCAGGCGACTGACTGTGTGGAGTTTGAACGTTCTCCCCGTGTCTGCGTGAGTTTCCTCCGGGTGCTCTGGTTTCCTCCCACAGTCCAAAGATGTGCAGGTCAGGTGAATTGGCCATGCTAAATTGCCCGTAGTGTTAGGTAAGGGGTAGATGTAGGGGTATGGGTGGGTTATGCTTCAGCCGGGCGGTGTGGACTTGTTGGGCCGAAGGGCCTGTTTCCACACTGTAAGTAATTTAATCTAATACTTAAAATGTCATAACATACAAGGCACTGGGCCGAGTGTGGGATTGAATGAGTCGAGTCATTCGTGTTTTCTAGCAGTAAAGACTCAATCGCCCGAATGACACTTCTGGCCTGTTTTATTCCCTAAACAGTTCTATGAGCTGGAGAAGTAATCATCATAAGACTGGCAAGAACACATCCAGTCTGGAATTTAGCAGAAGCATGTTTGCTCAGACAATGGAAGCAAATAAGGTGCAAAAGTTTAAAGCTGGTCATTATAGAAGGAAGGACATCAGTACAGAGTACGAGAATGTTGTAAATCTTGGAAAATGTTTGCCCAAAGAATAGTAGGGTGCTGGTATTTATTTAAACTGAGATGACAGATTTCTAATCATGACGGAATTCAAAGATCATGGAAAAAGGCAAGTAAGTGCAATTAGCCAGGATTGTCGTGAGTGGCCGAGCTCGCAAAGGGTCCAAATGGGCTGATTGTTGTTCTTCATGTTTTTTATAGTCCTGTCACTTTAATAACTCACTATATAAAATATGGGTCAGGAAAATCACACCTGATTTCCCAATAAAGGAGGAAAGTTGGATTTAAGCATGAGGTAGAAATAAAGAGGAGGTGTGGACTGGTCGGAGAGATAGAATATAGAACATAGAACATTACAGCGCAGCACAGACCCTTCGGCACGCGATGTAGCACCGCCCTTTGAAAACAATCTGAATCTCATCTAACCTATGCTATTCCGTTCTTGTCTGTACGCCTATCTAAAGACAATTTACTCTTGCAGCCAGTGCGTTCCACCTCTGCCTATTCTCTGAGTAAAGAAACTAGCTCTGATATATGTCCTACATCTGTCACACCTGAGTGTATAACCATGTCCCCTCATGCTAGTCATCGCCATGAATGGCAATATGTGGAGGCTTACGTAGAATGCAACTGTCAGCTTATTATTGCTGCATGAATATCATGCAACATTAGAAGCATTAGAAATATATGTCATGAGAGGGAATGGAAACAGAAGATAAGGTGTCAACTCTTAAGAGAAAAGAGCAAGTTGAAGGTGGCCATTGTGAGAAACCGTTGGAACACAGTGTGAATTCCTCTCGAATGGGACAGTCAATTAACAATTGTGATGAGTTCGCTCTTTCTCCTTTGTTCAGTTCCGGTGGATGGAAAATGCCAGAGACTGCTGTTCCAGCACATCATTGCTCCACAGAAGCTTCAGGATGGTTAAATGGTACGTTCACTCTTTCCACAGAACATGTATTTTGCATTTGTTGCCCCTAAAAACAAGATAATCAAATTGTGAACTCGTTATTGCAGCTACTCATCCCACCGAGTCCCAGGGAAAAATAAATGGCACAGTATGTTTCAACTGGAATGGCAACCTCTGCCATTGGACCACACAGATAACGATTCAAAACTGTTCCAGTTACTTTGTGTATTTTTTGATGAAAACAAAGGAAAAACACGCTTACTGCACAGGTACAATTTTGTTATGTTATAGATTGATTGAAAACGATGTGTCCCTTTAACATCAAAGTCACACCAAAGAATTTACACACATTCTGCTTCGTAAATAAACAATGCAAAGAGTTCCAGCAAAGCAAACTGAGCCTTCTTTTTACAGTTCTTCTTCAGTTTGCTGTCTGAAGGCACACCTTATCTCCAGTTGCTCGATAGGTAGGTGCAGGAATGAACCACAGAACGACGGCAGTTGAAGCAGGGATCGCACTTATGTTGCTCATCCCTAACCTATAAGCTTTTGGACTTCAAACATGCTGCAAGAATCTGAACACATATTAACAGCCGTAGGGGTAGATGGGAGGGAGATGATGGAATGCACTGAATTGGATGGGGGGGCTTGGACCCAAGTGGAAAATAGCTGCAGAATGTTGATGCACGTTACTCTTAGGTGCTTCCAGAAGAGATTGAATAAAGCCCCATTTTTAGATTTTTAACTAAATTATAATCCCACAGAATTGAGAGCAAGTTGCTCACATAGCTGGAAAATTTGAGTCCAAAGCGACAAAATATGGGGACAATTCACAGTGCTCCCATTGGCAGCATGTGACTAGTGGTGTCCCACAAACACCTGCAATAGCTCTTGATTATTCACATCATTTCTAAACAACTTGGATGTTGCATCGACAGGATCACATCCGACATAAAGTTACACAGAATAATATACAGTTTGGAAGATTGCATAGTTACAAAGGATTTTAAAAGACTAAATAAATGGGAGTAACTGTGGCAGATTGACTTCAATACAAGAGAGTGTGTGTTTATCTATTTTGGAACGGAAATAATCAATCAGGGTACTTTCTGACCAATATAAATATAAAGACTGACTGAAGGGATCAGTTACTTGGTCCTTTAAAATATCATAAATGAGTTCAGAAAATAACTAAGAAAGATAATGCAATACGACCTTTGTATCTATAGGACTAGAGTATATGTGAGCCAATGTATTCTTGCAGCTATACAAAACCCTAGTTAGACCACTCTGACAGTAATGTGAGTAGATCTGGGATTCACGTCATTGAAAAGGTATATGGTCCTTGGAGGGATAATGATGTTGGGTTAATGAAATGACACATAGACTTCAGTGATTACATTTCCAGACTTATTCGATAAATTAGGTCTATTTCTCTGGTCGGAGTCTTCAAGATACGAACAGAAGGAAAAAAATTCCCATAGGAAATTCTAGAAATAAGGAGAGCATTCTGAGAATTTGGATTGACGGTTCTGGAGAAAAGTTAGGAAGCACTTCCAGTTACAAACCAGGTGGTAGATGCTTTGAAATATTTTCAGTAGATGGCAGTTTATGATGGATCAGTGTTTCTTATTAAATTTGAGACAATGTTTCTTCCATGCATGCATGAAGTAAAGGATGAAGGAATTTGGGCTAATGGCTGGTCGATGAGTTTCATGAGGCTGGGAGATCGCTCAGGAATTGCCTCGAGGCCAGGGAAGCCTGAGGTCTTTTCAGGCCGAGGTACTGTCACGTACCATAAGAAGACCAGCACGCTGATGCAGAAATTGAGGAATGTAGAGTGCACTGAGTTAGGGCAGTGAGGTTGCAGTGACTGAGGAGAATGGAATGACATACCTGAGGAATGCCGTCTTTATTGAATAAGGAAAGGGAGATGCTGTGTCTGAGCCGAACGGATGCTGTGTCAGAGTGGATTACGGATACACTGACTGGCAAGAGTCCCCTGAGGTGATGAAGGGAATGGGATGCGGCATGGCATTTAGGTGTAGTGACTGAGGTGACTGCGATTCTGTCACTGAAGAGAGGGGTATGTAGCTATTAAGATGTGTGTAATACAATGACTGATGACACGGTCACTAATGCAGTAACTGAAGTGAGTAGAATGCAGTGACTTAGGTGAGTGTGATATATCAACTGAAGTGAGTGAGATGCGATGATTGAGGGATTTGAGATATAATGATTTAGGTGAGTGTGACATAGTGACTGAGGGGAGGGTGATGTGGTGTGTGATGCCATGAGGTATTGTGACTATTGGTAATGTCTTCCGAAAACAAAGTAAAGCGAGAGAAGGTGAGTAACAGAGGTGAGATGAAGTAACTGAATGGTGGGACTCACAGCGACTTATTGATTGAGCTTTTCTCCTTTTCAAATGTCTATCACATCATATCCGAAATAATGTAGTCAGAAAGTCATAGAGTTCTACAGCATAGAAACAGACTCTTTGGTCCAAATCATCCATGTGGACCAGATAGGCTAACCTAATCTAATCTCATATGCCAGCACTTGATCCATTTCCCACTTAACATTTCCTATTCATTTTTCCATCCAGATATCTTTTAAAAGTTGGAATTGTGTCAGTCTCCACCACTTCCCCGGCAACTCTTTGCATACACCCACTACCCTCTGCCTGAAAAACTTATCCTCGAGATGCCTTGAAAATGTTTTTCCCTCTCACTCTAAACGTATGTCCTCAAGTTCCAGACTCCACCATCCCAGGAAAGTATCTTATTTATTTACCCGAACCATACATCTCATCAATTTTAAACCTCTACATAGTCACTCCTCAGCGTCGGATGCAGCAGGAAAAACAGCCTCAGCTGATTCAGCCTTTCACTGGAGCTCAAATCCTCCAACCCTGGCAACATCCTTGCAAATCTTGTCTCAATCATTTAAAGTTTCCCAATATCCTTCCGCTAGGAGGTAGATCAGAGTTGAATAAATTTTCCAAAAGTGCCCGAACTACTGTGCTGTGTAGCTGCATCATGACCTCCCCACTCCTTTACGGACAGGTCTGTCCAAAAAAGGACAGAATACCAAATGTTTTCTGTCTCCCTGAAACTCCACTTTCAAAGAACTATGAACCTGCACTCCAACGTCTCATTGTTCATCAACACGCTCCAGGACCTTCCCAATAGATGAATACATCCTGCTCTGATTTGCCTTTCTGAAATGCAGCACCTCACATTTATCTAAATTAAACTCCATCTGCCACGCCTCATTTGTACTCTCAGGTAGCCATCTTCACTGTGCACATCAGCTCCAGTTTTGGTGTCATCTGCAAACTGAGTAACTATACCTCCAATGTTCACATCGAAATCATTTATACAAGTAACCAAAAGCAATGGATCCATCACCCCTCCTTGTAGCATACCACTGGTCACAGGCCTCCAGTTTGAAAAGCAACCCTCCACCAACTACTTCCGTGTTCTACTATCAAGCCAATTCCATATCCAAATGGCCAGTTCTCCCTGCATTCCATGAGATCTAACCTCGCTAACCTGTTGATGATGAAGATAATTCTCAACCGCCGTAATGCAGTCCATATAGTTCACATGGACCACTCTGCCTTCATCAATCTCTTTGTTCCCTCTGATAAATTAACCTGCATTTATTTCAATGCAGGATGCTCAACATTAAAGTGTAGTTATTGAAAGCTGTTGCTTGACAGGATCCTGTTGTGCGATGACATTCGGCATGGATCAGGACTGACTCCTTGATTGTCAATGATTTTTTGTAAAAAAATAATCGAATCCCTTCAGTTTGGAAGCATGCCATTCGAGTCCATTTTGACACTCCGAAGAGTCCCACACCCAGACCCTATCCCTGTAAACTGGCATTTCCCATTGCTTACCCAACACTTCTGAATACTCTGGAGCAATTTAACAAGGCCAATCCACCTAAAAGGCACACAATTAGACCATGGGAGTAAACCAGAGCTCCCAAAGGAAACCCACGCAGTTGTGGGAAGAATGAGCAGACTTCACCAGACAGGCCTCCCAGGCTGAAACTGAACACAACTCCCTGGTGCTTTGAGGCAGCAGTGCTAGCCACTGAGCTACCGTGCCACTGATGTTGTTGTGGTAGTTGGGGTGGGGGGGGGGGGTGGTGGTGGGGGTAATGATTGGATTTGGTCACGTAAACACGTCAGTGGCATATTGGAGATAACTCTGAGAAGCGCAAGGACATTCGAATTGGAAAAAAAAAGGACAATGTCAAACGAATACTCAATGTCAATGTCAAGAAAAGAGATAACTCGGAGAAATAAGTGATTTGTGGTGCTCCTAGGCAGGTCGCTAAAAGTGGAAAGAGAACACATTGGGGTAGTTGAGGAGGTATGCCTAATTCGTGCCTTTTTAAATCCTGGCAAAGATGATAAGAGCAAGGGTTGCACATTGGAGAAGTGCAGGACTTTGGTCAGTCACAGCTGGAATATTGCATGACGTTCTGGTTACCACACTTAAAATGCGATGTGATTGTGTTGGATAGGGTGCAAAGGAGATTCACCTGCTTGTTGCTGATGGTGCAGCATCTTAGCAATGAATAAAAGCTGCATGCGTTTGGCTGTTTCTTTGAAGCAGAAAAATTTGAAAAAAAAAGACCTGATAGAGGTTCAAAAGATTATGAGGAAAATTGTCAAGAGTTTCGAGTAAGTATTTGCGCTGACATACATGGGAAACATTCCCCCTCCTACCTCCGTCTTCAAAAGTCGAAATAACAATGAGATGTAATAGTTTTAAAGTGGCTTTGATTGGATTCGAGGAAGAACCATTTCACCAAGATGGTGGATGGTGGTGATTGCATGAGCACTTAAAATGTCATAACATTCACGGCTATGAGTCGAGTGTGGGATAGGACAAGTGTAGTCATTGGTGTATTGTGGCAAGACACACTCAATGGCCCGAAGGACTCTTCTGGGCTGCTTTGTTCCCTGATTATATGGTTCTATCTTATAATCATAAGATTAGCAAGAACAAATGCAGCATGGAATTTTGCAGAAAGATCTTTGCCCTGACAGTGGACCACTGTTTGCAAATGGATTCCAAGGTGTGAAAATGTGTAGTTGCTCATTTTAGAAGGAAGGACAACAGAACAGAGTACGCGAATCTTGTGCAACTTTGAAAATGTTTGCCCAAAGAAGCATAGGATGCTTGTGTTTAGTTAAAGCTGAGATGACAGATTCCTAATCATGAGAGAATACAAGGATCATGGGAAAAAGCACGTAAGTGGAAATATCTGATCAGCCAAGTCAGGAGAAAAACCCATTCCAAAAAAAAGAGGGAAGCTGGATTTAAGCATGTAGTAGAAATAAAGAGGAGGTGTGGACTGTTCGGAGAGATAGAATATAGAACTTAGACCATCGAAGATTACAATGCACTGCATTCAGTTCTTGATGTGGCGCGGACCACATGTGAAACCACATGTGAAACCAGTCTGAAGCCCAGATAATCTACACTCGGTTATCTCTTGAGCATGCCTATCCAACAATCATTTAAGTTCCCTGAAAGTTGGCGAATCTGCTCCTTTTGCATGCAGTACGTTCCACGCTCCAACTCCTTTCTGAGTAAAGAATCACACACTGACAGTAATGTGAATCGATCTGGGATTCACGTCTTTGTAAAGGTATACTGTCCTTGGAGGGATAATGATGTAGGTTATAGGTTATAGGAATGACGCATAGACTCGGGAATGAATGGACAAAGTAGGCCTGTTTCTCTGATCAGAGTGTTCAAATATGAACAGAAGAAAGATAATAAAGAAATATCATTTACTTCCACTGGAGATTCTAGAAATAGGGAGCATTGTCTCAGAATTGGGACTAAACAGTTCTGGCGAAAATTTAGGAAGCACTTCCAGGCAGAAAGGCTGGTAGATTTTTTGAATTCTTTTCCATAAACAGCAGTATATGCTGGATCAAATTTTTTTTATTCAGAGACAGCTTTTTTCCCGTGTCTGAATGATTTAAAGCATGAAGGAATTTGAGTAAATGGCTGGTCGATGAATTTATTCCACAGATCAGCTATAAGTTCATTGAGGGCAATTCACAAGAGAACACCTTTAATTCGGCTACTTATTCCGAAATCTAGCAGGCAATCAAACACTGAAACAACAGTTCAGAAGTTGTTCCAAGTTGTACCAAATATTAGACCATTCAAGTAAGTGAGCACAAGCCTGAGATCCAACTTCGCTATTAACTGATTAATGTTAGGACAGGTCCTCAACCAGCTGACATTTCCAGGATTCGCTGCTTCTTCGGAGCTGTTCTGTTGTTTGATCTTTTTCAGATTTTCAAATTTTGGTCTCAGAAGTGACAAACTGATGACTTTTTATTTTAAAGTCCTTTCATCGAAATTACTGCAAATCTGCAAAGTGCCTTTGTATAAAAAGTATTTTCGTTGTTTCTTGTCACACTTGGCCTTGACTACCTGTTAGCAGGCACGGTTCTCCTGTACTTAACTCCTTTAAGTAGGATTTATGAAATGTTATACGGATTCACTGTCTGCATTGACTGCCTGCAGGTCGTGTGCTTTTTGAGCAAAAACACAATGTATTTGCAGACACATTGCATTTTTCCTGAAAAATTACATGACCTGCAGTCAAGAGAAAGTGGGCACTGCAGATGCTGGAGATCAGAGTCGAGAGTGTGGTTTCTGGAAATGCACAGCAGGTCAGGCAGCATCTGAGGATCAGGAGAATCGATGTTTCGGGCATAAGGCTTCACCAGGAGTGCAGTTCGCGGTGGGAGTCTGAGAGATAAACAGAGGGGGAGGGTCGGCCTGGGGAGAGGAAGCTGGGATTGTGACAGGTGGGTGAACGTGGGAGTGTGAGTGAGAGGTCGGGGAGGAAGCGGGGGCAGATAGGTAGGAAGGAAGATGGACAGATCAAGAGGGCAGTGCTGAGTTGGAGGTTTGGGACTTGCTCAAGGTGAGGAGAGGGGAAATGAGGAAAATAGATAAATCTACATTGATCCCGTGCAGCTGCAGTGTCACAAAGTGGAAGAAGAGACGTTCTTCATTCAGGTGTCGGAAGATGAGGGTTTGGTGATGGAGAAGTCCGAGGACCTGCAGTCCTTGGCGGAGTGGGAGGGGAAGGTAAAGTATTCGGACACGTGGCAGTGGGGTTGCTTAGTGTGGGTGTCACAGCGATGTTCTCTGAAACATTCTGCAAGTCGGTGCAGGGTTTGCACTTCGCAAGGTCACCCCGTCCGCCCCCGGCACTTCCATCCAAAGCCTTAAAGGATCCTTACACATCTGTCAGAAATTTCGGTGTACTTCCACACACATCATCTCCTGTATCTGTTACAGACAATGTTGTTGACATTCAACTGAGGACACAGGAGGGTAATTTGTGGATCATTTCAGGGAACATATCTCGGTCACCCGCACCAACCAACCTCACCAACCCGTCGGTGAACACTTTAACTCCCCCTCCCACTCCACCATAAACACGTAAATGCTGGGCCTCCTCAATCACCAAACACTCACCACTCTACGTCTCATCTTCCACCTTGAGACACAGCAACCACACTGGATCATCAGTTTCTTCGTTTCCCCTCCCCCACCTTATCCCAGTCCCAAGCTTCCAACACAGCACCGCCATCTTGACCTGTCCATCTTCCTTCCCACCTGCGTGCTTTACCCTCCTCTCCGAGTATCACTTTCACTCAGAGCTTCATCTACCTGACACTTTCTCATCTACCTTCCACACAGCCCCACTTCCCTGCTATTTACCTCTTAGCACTTCCAGCCCACAAGTCTCATTCATGATGACGGGCATTTGCGAGAAAGGGCGATTATCCTGCTCATTCGATGCTGCCTGACTTGCTGTACTTTTGCAGCACCACATTCACAGCTTGCAGCCAGTGGAACAATTTAGAAATTCCTACTTTGGAAATAGAACATTTGACTCAAGATGGTGACAGAGACATACTCTATTCTCAGACCTTTAATATATTCTCTGAGCTGATATGTCACATTTTCGTTCGATAAAACATTAGATTATCTTTTGCTCTCGAGAATATGGCTTAATAGAAGTTCTGGGACTTACATTTTAACGAACAGAGCCAATCAAAGATGAAGATTTTAACAGCAATCTAGGTTTGCTCAATATATCGTTTTAATTGCATGACACTGCGAGCTTTTGCTGTAATGTCTGTGTCTTATGCTCCTGCCCCTCTAGTTTCCTGACAAAGAAGCAGCGCTTTGAGTGCTGGTGCTTTGAAGTAAACCTTTTGCACTGTGATTCTGGTACTGCGTGATTTTTTACTTTGTCCACCCCTGTCCTACAGTAGCACCTCCACATCATCTGATGCAACTGTACACAATTATGAGGGGTAATTCCAGTGTTGAATGAAAATCAGCTGTACACTTGTTTTGACGGCTCAAAAGCAAAGGGGCACACTTTTTACTGCTGAAGTGCAGGCGGTTTCAAGGGAACTTCACCCATCGTCTCGTGTAGATGGTGTCTGAAATGGACTGTCTGGGAAAGTATTGCAAATGGGTAACCTCACGACTTTCATAAGTTCCTACGATGTGCATTTGTGGCGTCAGTTTACTCAATGCTTTGGCCTATTCATGGGACATGGGATCAGTGTTTTTTTCTTTGCCATGCAATTTCACAGACTGAGGGGCCTCTTTGATGCTGAACTATTTTATGATTCTGTAATTCAGAGAATAATACGTCTCTCTTGTTTTGTAACAGTGCTGAATATCACTACTAAAATTTTTTTTCACACAGTTGCAGAATCTGGAGACACTGACCCGTGTTTGTTTCACAACGTGTTAGTACAGCCCTGGAGAAGTTTGAATTGCCATGAGACTGAATGTACTGGTAAAGCAGAATGTGATGTGCACCTGAAACACGGATGGTATCGATTCAAAAGGTAATACAAATTTCTACCTGGCAATAATCCATTAAAGATGGATAATGTTCTTTTCATCATGAGACTAACTTTGTTTGACTGCATGGATGGGAACTGGGTGAAGTCGGAACCATCAGGTTGAAAAATAACCGATTAAACATTGTGACAGGATGGCCTCTAAGAAGGATATGTTCCATCTTGTTTCTCGAGGAAACAAGTGTTGTTAACGTTACCACGATAATCTACTCCATGTAACGATGACTCAATAGTTTTGGTTCTTTCATAAAAGTGGACAAAAGAAGCATGAGCGTGAGAGTCTGGCTCGCACAGTAATAGTGTTTTAGTTTTTGCTGTCAGTTGTTGGAGTTGGACTTTTCGGAATTGGAACTGAAGACACAACCCTCCCTCTGCTGCAGAAAAAAAGAATGAGGTCTCATTCTGCTGCTATATTTGTGCTTTGTCCTGCACTGGAGAAAATCACATATACTGGAAGTCCGCTTCCTGATTTTGTTTTTTTGTCAAGAATGTATTTATGAAATGGTACTACGTTGGAACAGTTGATGAGTCATCATTAATATATGACTATTTTCTCAAGTATTTAGATAGATTTAAAGTCATGCCAATTTTTTGTATTTTAACGCTGGTGTGGGGAAACAATATATTTTGCTCAAACCAACACAGTTTGAACAATATCGTCACATCTGGAATGCCACACTTCACACTTACCTTTAAGTAAGATAAAGGATATGTAAAGACTATCTCATGACAGGTCATGATGGATTTGGTCGGATGTGTAACAATGCAAATAGGCACCGATGAAGACGGTTCAGAGAGACACAGGATAAACGATAGCTGTTTATAGATGAGGAACAAAATGGCGACATTATAAGGCCAGGGGAGACAAATCTAGACAGATTGAGGCATTTTAAACAGGAGGAGAATAAAATATAGAGCCTCACAGGTTGTGAAGGGGATGCAACGAGTTTACAGAATGATATGGATAGGTCAATGGGTGGCACGGTGGTAGAGTGGTTAGTACTGCTGCCTCGCAGCGCCAGAGATCTGGGTTCAATTCCCGCCTTCAGGCGACTGTCTGTGTGGAGTTTGCACATTCTCTCCATATCTGCGTGGGTTTCCTCCGGGTGCTCCTGTTTCCTCCCACTGTCCAAATATGTGCAGGGTAGGTGAATTGTCGGTGCTAAATTGTCCATAGTGTTAGGTACAAGGGTAAGTGTAGGGGAATGGGTCGAGATGCGTTGCTCTTCAGAGGGTCGTGTGGACTCGTTGGGCCGAAGGGCCTGTTTCCACACTGCAAGTAATCTATCTCATCTGTCATGTTAAAGAAGTGATCAATAATGCATAAATTGTTTGTAATGAGAAGTTGAGCACTTTGGACGTTAGACCATCTAATAATGTAAATGGGGGAGGGATAGGTGCAGTAAGCCGCAACACAAACGGCCTTGTGTGTTCTAATGAACGAGACAAAGAAAGCAAGCAAACAGATACAGCAGGTAATCAGAAAGTCTGTAAATTTTCTCAAGGGCTTGCAGTACAAATGAAGGAAAGACTTACTGCAATTGTACAAGTTGCTGGTCAGAGAACATTATTAGTTCTGTGAGCAGTTTTGATTCCATTTGTTCTGGAGATGTAGCCTTTCATTCGAGGCAGTGTAGAGTCGATTAACAAGATTATCTGAGATGAGGAGGGATTTTCTAATGAGCAAATGTTAAACGAATTGGGACAGGACTCGCCATAGTTTCGAAGATTAAGAGGTAATCTCATTGAAATGCATGTAGCTCTTATTCAGCTTGACAGGGTAAATGCTTTGAGGATATTGCCCATCATGGGCGAATCTCATATCACAACAAATAAAAAAAGATTAAAGGGGCACCAATTGAGACTTAAAACAGGACAGAATTATTTTCTCAGATGTGTTGAATAGCTTGTTAAAGAGATCTTTTGGGGAAGAGTCCTGGATCTTTTTAACGTTGAGATGGATAGATGTTTAATGAGTATGAGAACCTTGAGTTTCAAGCAAAGGCTTGAAAAGTGGACACAACGAATGTCAAACAAATCATGATCATATTGAATGACGAGGACCGATCCTTGGAAGTGATTACATCTTATCATCCCTTATGGGTCGCATGCCCTATTTCCTGCACTACTTTTTTTCAGACTTTCCATTGATCAGCGAGAAACTGCAGTTCAGAAATTGTTTACAAGAATGTTAGAGGATGACGGACATCTAATAGCATCCGTGTCAAAAGACATGCAGCGTACAAAAATTCAGACTTACAGTTGAATTTGGAAATATGGCAGATTAGCAGACAAATGAAATTTGAAGTCGAGATAGATCGACTGAGGTCTTGATGCTCCTCCCGATGTTGGTTGCCGTAAGCATCAGTGGCTGAGGGGTGAACTGATAGAATTTATAACGTCACGAGGGGCATTCAGTGCTTCAATTGTCAAGGTCTTTTTTTATTTCTGGGGCGAGGAGACCAAACCTAGAGGGCATAGCTTTAAGGTGAAGGGTGAAGAGATTTAAAACTGACCCAATGGGCAACTTGTTCACACAGAAGGCGGTATGTGTTTGTAATGAACTGCCAGAGGAAGTTTGGTACAATTACAACATTTCAAAACCATCAGGACGGTTATACAAATGGAAAGGATTTGGTGGAATATGGGCCAAATGTTGGATAATGGGATTAGATTATTTTAGTATATCTGGTCGGCATGGATGAGTTGTAGCAAAGTATCTGTTTCTGTCTTGTACATCTCTATGTCACTCCAACTCTATGTCTGATTGGCATCTTTCCCATCCAGACTCTGCATCTTTTGAACCTGTTGTCAGTCACGAGTATATTAAATGCAAACTTAAATACATTCAAAATGCTTTTCACCACTACTTCCTGGAATGGACATTTCAAAGGCTAATACAAGCGGGGCAATAGTTGGGCGACACGTTTTACACGCCTCACCCCGAGAATTGTGCGGAATTCTGGAATATGCAGAATCGAAAGATTGTGATAGTACCGGAGATGGTTTGGAAGAAATTTCCATGAAATGTAGCTTGAGTTGGAACGATCTAAAGCGCCGTTGACAGGGCTATAGATTTTAATTTCGGAAAACTGACGTAAACAACTGTTTCTGTTTTCCTTGTAGCAGAGGTGATTGAAAGGCAACATGATTAAAATGCATAAAGAAGTTACGATTTTCAGAGATAGGTTCAAAGAGAATATCCTTTCTTCGTCCCCCTTGATGGAGACATGAATGGCCAGGAGGCATAAAATTAGGGTAATGGGTCGAGACAGCATATGAGGATAAATGATTTTGCCCAGAGGTAATGGTAATCTGAGGCTTACTGTTCATGAGGAAGACTAAGTGAAAACCTCTCACATTATAAAAAAAGATATTTCGATGGGTACTTATAATGCTAAAGCAAAGAAGGTTGATGGACAAGCCGTTGAAAATTTGGTTTTCGAACTGTTTTTGACTGGTGCAACACAATGAGATAAAGGCCTTTTTCTGGCATATGCTCTGAACCTCTATGCGTCCATGACTATGATGAGCCTCTGAGGAATATTAACCAGCTTTGGGATGGGTAGTATGGTGACATCAAGGAACTTTAATTGGGTATGCTCTTATGGAAGATTGCCATTCATTAGCTTTCTCGGTGATTGCCGTTTCAGCTCCGGTGGATGGAAGATGCCAGAGGTGCTTGTCCCACCACATCACTGCTCGACACGTGGGACAGCGTGGTTACAGGGTAATTTCATAATTTATTAGACAGATGTTCACTGTCCAGCACTGTTCACATTGATTACATTCTTCAATACTGATAAACCTTATTACAGGTTCTCATCCCACCATGGCCGATGGGGAAGTGACCAGGAGAGTTTGTATAAACTGGGAAAGAAATCAATGTCACTGGGTCCATGAGATAAAGATCAAAAACTGCAGCAGTTACTTTGTTTATGAACTGAAGGCGTTGCATCAGTGTGCGGTCTACTGCACAGGTAGTGTTCTCTTTTTACATTACCCACAAGGGCAACTTTGGGGTGTCTGACTCCACCAAGAAAATATCATTCCAATGACTTTGGAAATAGTTTGAACTTTCAATTACTGAAAACTTTTGAAACACAATATACGAAAGTGATCCGAGTTAACATAATGTAGTTGGGAAGTCACTGCTCTCAGACAGGACGTAAATAAAATGTAACAATCAGTCACTGCAGCACAGAATGATTGGCAACGTGACTGTTCCTCCCTGTCTTAATTATGAAAGGAAACAATCCAAAGAAACTGGATGCTGATTTCCAAGGCATTACATCCAACTTCTTTCAGTCGAAGCACTCCTCTTCCTTCAGCCATGAAATTCAATTTGCTTTAGTTCCTAAATTCTACCACATCTTAATCACTTCTCCGGTGAACATTTCTAACTTCCCTCAACAAGAGCATCATACTCACTACCCTAACTACATCACTCTGCAATCTGTTCTGATGTCCCTCTCATGTCAGAAAACAAACCCCAGTCCCTCAATCACTGCATCCCACTGTCCCAAGATATTGTATGACATTTTTCACTGTCACGGCATTGAACTCACTTGAGTCACCATGTTCTACTCCCATCCTCACTGCATCCACTTCATAAATGCATTTTGGACCTGTTGGGCTGAGCTGTTTGCTTAGGCGTTGTAAAATTCACTTTCCCCGTAACCGTACACTGTCAAAGTTTCAGTCTCTCATTTCTTGGTCTTAACACAGTACTGCCCTCTCCTCAAAGGACACATCGAAACCTAGTCTCATTCCCACATTCATTTGAGAACATTTCACAAATGCGACAGAGAATGTAGGATCTGAAAATAAAGTGAACCCCTCGCCAGCAGGGATTTAAATGAAGTTGTCCCCACTCGTTCAGTACAATTACTACAGAGGCAAAAAATCTGATGGTGAAGTGTTTTTCTTTCAGCTATCGGGAGCAGCAGCAATCACTTCTGTCAATGTTTCTTCAGGAAAACCATAAAGGGCATAGATTCGTAATTGGTATTAATTCTGGGGAAGGCACTGTGCCTCGGCATTATATTTGTATCAGATATTCGTGGGAAACTTGTTGTCTGACTGAGCCAGCATTTACTGGCCGTGCTTAATTGCCCTTGAGAAAGTGGGGATGCAATAGCTTCTTGATTAGTTCCAGTGTGTGTGTTGGTGGGTGACCCACCGTGTCCAAAGCGATGGGGAGCTCCAGCATTTTGACAGTAAAGGTGCAGCGATGCATTTCGAAGTGATGATGGTGATTGTCTGGGACATATTCTTGCAAGTTGTCTTGTCCCCCATGTGTTTGCTGTCCATGGTCGTGTAGGTGGAAGCAGCCGTGAGTTTGAAAGGTGCTGTCTGAAGATCTTTAGTGAATTCTGTAGTGCATTTTGTAAGTAGTACAAACCGTGCTCCTGAATGTTGCTGGTGGAGAGACAGATGTTTGTGGATGTAATGCAAATCAAGAGGAATACTTGAGTGTTTTTGATCCTGCTTGCATCCTGAGAACTGCCGTGGAGGTGTTAAGCAGTCTTCTGGGAGTCAGAACGTGAGTTCCTGCCGCAGAATTCCTCGCCTGGAATTATTGTTGCCATCTTTTTGTGACAAATCTATTTGAGTCACCCCAAGGATGCTAGTAATAGTATATTCAGTTGTGGTAATGGAATTGATTCACAAGGAAAATGATTACGGTGTGACTTTTTGAAGATTATCATTGAATCCACACCGCCTCTCCGAAGGTCTCCCAAACAACCCACAACCCAATGCCTCTAATCCTAAATTTACCATGGCTACTCTATCTAACATTCACATTTTTGGACTGTGGAAGGAAACGACGCGGGCAGGGGACAATGCGCAATCACCACGTAAACAATTTCATGAGACTGCAATTGAATCGAGGTCCCAGGCACTGTGAGGCAGAAGTGCGAAACATGGAACCACCATTTCACCCTGATTCCTTGGTCATCTCTTGTCATTTGTGTGGGTGTTATTTACCACATGTCAGTCAAAACAGGGATATAATTTAGATCTTCTTGCATTTGAATATGGACTGTTTCAATGTCTGAGGGGGCGCAAACACAGCTGACCATTATGCAATCAACTGTGAACATCCCAGTTTCTGACCTTAAAATGGTGGGAACGTAATTTATGAACATGTTGAGGATGGTTTGACCGAAGATTCTAACGCCAGGAAGACCTGAAGTGACGCCAAGAAGCTAAGATGTTTGACCCAAACCACAGAATCAAATTCTACATGCCAGGTTTGATTCGAAGCAGTAGAATATTTGACCTTGATACCCATAAATCCCATTTTTGTTCATGCTTTCGATGCCTCACTCATTCGAATGCAGCTTCAGTGTCAGGGTTTGACACTTGCGCCTCATCCCTGGAATTTTCCTCTTGTCCATTCTTGAACTGAGGCAGTAATGAGTGCAGGAGCTGAGTCTTTGCTGTGGAACTTCACTGGGCGTCTCTGAGTGGGTTATTGCTGACCAGATGCTGCTTTATCTCACTTGTTGATGACACCTTCTATCACTTCCCTGATGATCAGGAGTTGACTGGTGCAATAGAAAATAAATATTTTGGATTTGTCCTGCGTGTAGTGGATGAGACATAACTAGGAAATTTTGGACACTGCAGTGTTCATGCCAGGTTTGGAATTGTTTTGAAAGAGCATGGCGAGAGCATGGCAAGTTTTGCAGTATACTTCTTCTGTACTATTGCCGGAATAGTCTCAGAGCTCTGTAGCTTTGCAATATCCAATGTCTTCAACAGTATCTTTTCACTGCGCTGAGTAAATGCGAAGGCTGAAAACTTCTGTCTGTGATGCAGGGAATAATTGGAGGAGGCCATGATGGCTGATTCACTTGGGAATGCTGATATGAGATTCCCTACAGTATGGAAACAGGCTCTTCTGCCCAACAAATCCACACCAACTCTCCGAAGAGTATCCCACCACACCCCTACATTTACCCCTGATTAATACACCTTCCACTACGGACAGTCCAACATGGCCAATTCACATGACCTGCACATGTTTGGATTGTGGGAGGCAACTCACACATTTTCCTGAGAGAATGTGCAATCTCGACAAAGACAGTTGTCTGAGGCAGGGATTGAAGCCAGGTTCGCTGACGCTGTGAAGCAGCAGTGCTAACGACAGAGCCATCGCGCCTCAAACGTTTCATACTAGCGTTTTCAACTGTGTTGTGCTTTTCCATCATTGATGATGAGGGTATTTGTGGCTCCTCCTGCAATGAGTTGTTCCGTAAAAACACCATTCGCTGCATGTGGCACTTCTGATCCATTGTTTATGGGATCGCTTATATCGGTCTATCATTTGCAGATTATGTTGTTTGACATAAGACCATAAAACCAAATGACATGCGAGCAGAAATTAGGCCATTCAGCCCATCGAGTCTGCTCCACTATTCAATCATGCCTGATAATTTTCTCAAGCCGTAAACCATGACCCACCTGAAGAACCCATCTATCTCAGTCCGAAATACACTCAATGTTCTCGCCTCCACAACCTTCTGTGGCAATCAATTCCAAAGACTCAACACACTCTAGTTCATCTCTGTTCCAAAAGGTGTCCCTTTACTATAAGGCTGTGGTGTCGTGTCCTAGTCTCTCCTGCCCATGTAAACATCTTTCCAATATCTACTCTGGCTAATCTCTATATGTTTCAAATATGTCCCTTCTCCTTCTAAACTCCATCGACTATAGATCCAGAGTCCGCAAAAGTTTTTCATTTCTGGGATCATTCTCATGAATGTTTTCTGTGCATTATCCAGGGCCAATATATCCTTTCTGAGATATGGGGGCTCAAAACTGTGCACAATACAAATGTGGCCTGACTAGAGTTTTATAGAGCCGCAGAGTTAAACCCCCGCTTTAATATTCCGGTCCATTCAAAACAATTGTCTTCATTACGTTTGCCTGCCTAACTAATGACTCAACCTGCAAGTTTACCTTGATGGACTCATGAGCTAGAAGTCCCTTTGCACTTCAGAATTCTACATTTTTCCCCCATTTAGGAAGTACTCCATGCCTCTACTCTTCCGACCAAAGTGCATAATCTCACATTTTTCCACGTTTTACTCTATATGTTACTTCTTTGCCCACTCTCCTAAGCTGTCCAAATCCTTCTGCAGCCTCCCCTACAATGCAAGCTGTGCATCTACCTATCTTTGTTTTGTTTGTAGCCTTACCCAGAATACCGTCAGTTCATTCATCTAGATCATTAATGTATGAAATGAAAAGTTGTAGCACCAAAACTGAGCTTTGCAGAACACCACTTGTTACCTGCTGCCATCCTGAGAAGTATCTGTTAATCTCCACTCTCAGATTTCTTCCGGATAGCTGTAACGACATTGTGGTGAACCCCTCAGTTAATTAAACCAAACACCCAAAAAGAAAACTCACCATCACTCGTAACTTATTAACATATGAGTAAAACAGAACTCCTAAATCCAATCTGTTAAAAATGGCATCTAGTTATTTTTTAACTCTATGAGTGCACATTGAACAACAGCTAACCACACCTCTAATACCCCCCACATCTCTTAACTGCTTATTATCAGCCTCAAACTGTATAACAATATACTGTTCCAATAAAACACTAATTAAAATTATATTAAAGTCCTCCCTAAGTCGTCTTCCTTCTTCTATCGCGAATATGTTTCAGGCGAGAAGGTACCTTTCACAGAGACTTGTTTAAATGGCAGTTGCCATGTCAATACTTTGCCTAATTTTTGAACTGCCTTCTTTTTAATATCCAAACATCAGATCGTCTCATTGGTTCGAGGTTAACAAAGCAATAAATTCAAACACGATTGTTTTTACCATCCTGGTGCATAATTTAAGCTGATTGGTTACATTCGGATTGTTGTCAAAACAGCAATGAACTCAGGTATCTATTTCACAGCCAAATGTAACATATTTTCAGTGTTCCACTCCACTCAGCCAATTCGTTATACGACAGATGCTTGTCAGCTCTCAGTGCAAGACAGCATTTACTCTCTCTTAGAGATAACGGACACACCTTCAACTTCATAACACATCTAAGCTGCTATCTATCCTGGCACCTTACATCTGATACCATGGACCCTCATCTTAGTCAGTAGTCTCCTGTGAGGCATTTTGACAAAGACTTTCTTGAACTCCAGTTAGATAGCAGCCTCTCCTCGGTCTAACCTGATCATTACTTCCCCTCGATGAAACCATATTGTCTTTCTGTTATTTTCCCATGTGCTTCCAAATACTCAGAAATCTCATCCTTAACAATGGATTCCAGTAGCTTATTCAGGCCCAAAGATGGGCTAATTGGTCAGCAAGTGTTCCTCTTTTGAGTTACTCCCTTTTTAAACAGGGATGTCACGTTAGTGATTTTCCAGTCTTCTAGGAATATTCCTGTTTAGAGCGATTCCTGAATTGTCACGACTGACACCCCCACCATCTCTGCAGATATCTCCCTTTGAACTATTGGATGTAATACATCTGGTTCAGGTGTTTGTTTTCACCTTCAGGACACTCTGTTTTTCTCGCACCTTCTCGTTGGTGGTGGTCACCACGCGAAGCTCTGCTCCCTCACTCTCTGTAAATTTTGGGATATTTGCCTGTCTTCCACTGTGAAGCATGACGCGAAATAAGTATTTCCATTCTCATCGATTTCCTCGTTCTCCAATGCTATCTCTCCAGCACCCGTCCCCAGCCGCCCAGCCTCCACGTTGCCCTCTCTTTTGCCCCTTGATTTATCTAAAGAAACTCTTGCAGTCTCCCTTTATATTACCGGAGAGCTGAACTTCATATTAAAGCTTTGCATTCCTTATTTCTTTTCTGTTGCCCTCTGTTCATCTTTGTGAGCTTCCCAGTCTTTCGGTATCCCATGGCCATGTGCCACATATTATACGTTCTCTGTTTTGCTTTGACGCTATCCCTGACTTATCTGTGGTTGCCTGAACCTACGAATATCATTGTTTGTTTTCCTCAGTTTGAATCACTGGTGTGTCTCCTGAATTACTCCCAGAAGCTCCCGCCATTGCTGTTTCACTGCCTTTCATGCGAGGCTCATCTCCCAGTCAATTCTACCTCACCCATCCCTCCCTCGAAGTAGCCGTGTTTTGTAGCTTCATTTTGTTGATGCGGCATTTTTGTGCACGCTCGGTGCTACTCCTGCTGTACCCTCCTGCACATTCCACTGAGCAAGTTCGATTCCATCATTTTATTTTAAGGTTTGAGTGGGGAGTATGCTCAACAACATGTTGCCGATTTGGATGGAAGACAGTTTTGTCGCTGTTGATGTCCAGCCGAGCTTAATCGAACCTGAAATTGCTAGATCTGCTTGAAGTCTGTCCCATTTAGCTTGGTGAGAGTGCCACATAACAATTTGGATGGTTTTCAAGTTCGTCTCGACAAGAACTATGCGGTAGTCACTCTTGACAGTATTTTCTTGTGCAGATGCATCGGCAAGGAGAAAGTGAGGGCTGCAGATGCTGGAGATCAGAGCTGAAAAATGTGTTGCTGGAAAGGGGCAGCAGCTCAGGCAGCATCCAAGGAGCAGGAGAATCGACGTTTCGGGCATCTGCCCTTCTTCAGGAATCTTTTCCTGATTCCTGAAGAAGGGCTGATGCCCGAAACATCGACTCTCCTGCTCCTTGGATGCTGCCTGACCTGCTGCGTTTTTCCAGCAACACATTTTCAGCTCGGAAGCATCTGCAGTCGGCATAGTGATAACAATGAAAGCAAGTGTATTTTACCCCCTCACCACCTGTCATGGCCCCATTCTAGAAGCTTTATCTTTAGGAACCGAACAGGTTGATCAACACTGTTATGCTAATACACTATCGGTGTTGAATATTGCAATTCCCCACACATTCATTGTACATCTTATGTACTTGCCAGACTCTATGATTATCTCATACATCGTGCAGTATGTAGCAGTACTGATTCCTCAGATGTGGTAATCAGCATAAGTTTTCTTAACCATGTTTAATCTGACGTCACAAGATGGCGAGGGACTAGTTTCCATGCGGAAGACTTCGAGCTGAACTTCATTCTGATTTTAGGTCACTGTGCCGCCACCTCTGCCAGGACTGTCCTGCAAGTGGGACAGGACATATCTATGATGGCGATGGTGACATCTGGTTAATTGTCTCCACGGTTGAAGATGTAAGCAAAATTAGGCTAATGACTGACTAATCTGTGAAATAACATTGGCGAAGTTATCACTATAGTCAGATGATAGTAAGGAGGACTTTGGAGGGTGACAGGGCTTATTGGACCATCATCTTTTCCAGTGCTTCGTGCGAGGCCAGGTGATCTATCTGGATTTGTTTCTTTGTTGAAACATCGAAGCGATTGATGGTCGATTGGTGGTCGAAGGATAGTGTGCTCGGCCATTTCAGAGGGTATGCAAGTAAAGAACGTTGCTGTAGATCTGTACTCACTTGCAGTTCAGAGCAGATGAGGTTTCCTTCCCTAACAGAGATTAATTAGCCAGCAAATGCACATGGATTCATGGCCATCAGTAAATCCTTCAGGCCAGATATGTTACTTTGCATCGAATTAAAATTTCACCATTTGCAGTTTGAAGATTTGAAAACAGGTCCCCATAGCGTTCGCTAAGTCTCTGGATTACTAACTCAGTGAAAGTACTACTGGGCTCTTGCCTCCATGAAATACGTGGCACGCTGTGAATTATTGAGAAATACCGGAATTAAAGAGTTCCATCTTTGATTCATTCTTATACTGTATCTCCATTCATTCAGATCCAAACACTGCTGAACATGAGAACAACGTGACATATTCAACTCAGAAGCCGACGGAAAGTTCATCATCAAACAAAGCAGTGACGGCAGAAACAGGTAACAGCCAGAGCTGAATCGCTGAAAAGTATTCTTTACACAATAGCAATGAATAAAAGCAGCGTATTGGGCTAGAGCGCAGGTGGTTTAGGCGGGACAGAAGTGGTGGATAAAATGGAGTGGGATTTGCATTTTTGTACAAGGCGAGTATCATAGCAGTGATCACAGATGTAATAACTGAGGGATCACACAGTGAGGCTTTGTGGGTGGAGTAGAGAAATAAGAAGGGGACGGTGACATTACTGGGTTGTATTTTAGTCCCCCAAATAGTCAATGGGAATTAGAGGAACAAATATGCCGGGATATTGGGGAGACATGCAGGAGCAATTGCATTGTTGGAGAAGGATGTTTTGATTTTTCTGACATAGACTGGGACTCCCATAGTGTTTAGTGTTAGATGGGGTGGAATTTGTTCATTGAGTTCAGAAAAACTATTTTAAAATCTGGACATACAGTTCCGACTCGGGAAGGGACAAATCTTGACCGACTTTTGGGAAATAAGGCAGGACGGCGTAACTAAAGTGATAGAGGTGGAACCCTTTGGGTTCAGTAACCATCGTTCTATTGCCTTCAAACATGTTGATTAAGAAGGACGAAACTGGCCCCCAGAATCAAGCTCTAAATTTGGGCAAGGTGAATTTTGATGGAATTACACAGGATTTTCAGGAGTTTATTTGCAGGCAAAGGCAAGTGGAAGTCCTTTAAAATCGAGCTAGTTAGAGTCTATATGTTTCTTTGAAGGTGAAGGGCAAGATTGGCAGGAATAGGCAACCCTGGAATCCGAGATATATTGTGGCTATGACCAGAAAAAAGGAGACATGGCTCAGTTGCAGGCAGCTGGAATCAAGGGAATTCCTAGAAGGATACAGGGAAAACAGGAGTTTACTGAGGGAGGCAATCATGAGGGCGAAAGTGGGCACGAAATAGCCGTGAGGATTATGGAGAATCCAACGAGGCTCCTTCAGTGTATTAAAAGAAAAAGAATAACTAGAGAAAGAATATGACTCCTCAAGGCGTGGACATGTATGTTTGGAAATGCCAGAGACAGGCAAGGTCCTCAATGAATACTTCTCTATTTTTACTGTGGAGAAAGAGTGTGGAACTGGACGAAATTTGTAGTCATATCTTTGGGACATTCCTTCTCAGCGTAGCGGTGATATTTTATGCACTATAATGTGTGAAGGTGGATAAGTCTTCTGGTCCTGACAAAATATATGCAAGAAGACTTCAAGAGAGCTGAGAAGAAATTGCGAAGGACCCAGATGATACCTTTTGCATCATCATTAGTTACGGGTAGGTCCCGGAAGACTCGAAGGTAAAGGATGTAGTACTCTGTTTACATAAGAACGGCAAAGAAAAATCTGGGAACTATAGACCAATAATGCTAACATCTGGAGTCGATACGTTCCTTCAGAAAATTCTGGGAGATAATGTACACGTGAATTTGGAAAGGCAGGGCTTGATTAGGAGTAGTCAGTATTGCTTTGTGTGTGGGTGATCATGCCTCACAAATTTGTTAGAGTTCTTTGATAAATTAACCAGGAAGGTTGACGATGACAAGGCATATAACCTTGTCTATATTACTTTCATTCAGATCTTTCATAATGTCCCAAGTGGTAGACTGCTCTGGGAAGTTAGATTGCATGGAATCCAGAGGAAAATGACAATTTGATGCACAATTGTCTTGATGATAGGAAGCAGACCGTAATAGTGGAAGGATGCTGTTCCGACTGGAGGCTTGTGAATCGTGGAAGGGCTCAGGGGTTGGTGCTGGGCCCATTCCTGACTTTTATCTATATTCATGATTTGGATGAGAATGTACAAATCATGATTAGTAAGTTTCCAGATGACACTAAAAGAGTCAGTGAAGATGTTTGGCAGTAGAACTTTCAACATCTGCAGAAGTGGGCTCAGAAATGGAAAATGGAGTTAAATATAGAGAAGTGTGTGGTGTTGCATTTTGGATAATCAAATCAATGTTGGATTTTCGTGGTGAATGGTAGGGCCTTAAGGAGTGCAGTGAAACAGAGGGACTTTGGGGTTCAAGTGCACGATTCTCTGAAAGTGTAGTTACAGGTAGACAGGGCGTTGAGCCATGTTTTGGGCACATTGGTGTTCATCAGTCAGGGTATTGAGTATAGACGTTGAAAGCTATGTTGCAGTTGCCCGGGACGTTTTTGAGGCTGCACTTTTGGGAGGGTGTTCAGTATTGAGCCAAAGTCCACTGTGAGATTCTATTCCAAATCCGCTGCATCTTATGCACCAGGTTGGGGCATCTCTATAATTTATATCTCTCTGATAATGCCTCAAAGTTCCTTGATACATTCCCTCTCAGTCGAAGTACACTTTAACTCTCAGACTGACACGGTCATGAAGGTCAAAGCAATCACACTTTCAGTTAGATCCACAAGTAGCTGCAGGATTGAATTCAGGGCACTGAGTGTAAGATGCTTGTCCGATAAGGAGTGCGATTTTTTGGAATGAAAGTTTGAGGCAAAGTTACTTTGAAAGGTACAGTGAAATCACTGAAATGAATATATTGCACCAACTGCTGAGAATATGTTTTAATGATTATTGGGAATAGAATTCCTTTTTGGTTTGACTTGTGCAGTTTGACTGTTTGATGTGGAATGCAATTGCAGAAGTCGCTAATGAGAGTGACTTGAACAGAATCCTATCCCTTTGATGTTCTTATCATACAATATGAATAGGTGATGCTTGCATTTTGTTAGCCCATGATATATTGACAGGGAAAAGAGCAATTGTTCAGGATTGGTCTTTTCATTGGGTCAGACAGCTGTGATGTCTTGACCGCTAATTTGTTGTGTTCCTCGCTCATGTGACTCCGAGATGTATCAGCATTTTTTTTTCTTGCAGTGACAAGACTTTCATCTGCTCTGCAACCTGTAGGTATTAAAAACTCCAAAATCCACTGAGAAATCGTCTTCCTTATCCATTCCATGTTTGTAACATATAGTCCACCATTCTGATCATATGTCTCCAGTTACACAGCATGCAGTGACCCAGTTAGTGGTGTTCAGTAGTCGAAAACAATGAAAGCAGGGAGGGTGATTGAGTGACTGACGAGAGAGAGGTGGTTTAACTGATCCTGTTGAAATATAGTGACGGAGAGCAGTGGAATATTGTGACAGTGGAAGTTGTCATGTCCTTTGAGAAGGAGAGTGGGAGCCGTGACTCAGGTATTTTAGATAATTTGTTCCTGTGTCTGGAATGTCATGTCTGAAATTAGTTTTCCGATGTGACTGAGGGTAGTGCCACTTAGACATTGCGGGAAGGGTTATGCAGTGACTGAGGGATGGAAAATGCTGTGACTGAGGGAATTGCGTGTTTGTGAGTAATGGTAGTGCGATTGAATAACTGAGGCGAGTGGAAGGTGGCGTGTCAATAGAGTGGATCAAATGATTGCAGTGAATCTGTCGGTTCAGAGGGGGAATAGAATTTCGTGAGCTAATGCAGTGGGATGTAATGACTAAGCAGACTGCGATTCAGTGACTGTCACGTGTGGGACGCTGTGATTGAGGTGAGTGTGATAGAGTGACTGAGCGAAGTGGGATGTCAGTAATGTTCCTGTAGGTCTGATCTCACTTATAGGCGAGAGCAGATGAGGGTTTCTTCCCAGGAAGTGATTAATTAGCCAGTAGTGTCATCCTTTTTCCAGCAAATGGACATGGTTTCATGGCCATCAGTTGATTCTTCATTACAGATATATTATTTTTCATCGATTTAAATCTCCACCATCTGCAGTGTGAAGATTGAAAACAGATCTCCAAAGCATTCGCCGATTCTCTGGATTAATATCTCAGTGAATATACTATTGCATTCTAGCCTCAATGAAATGCATGGCATGCTGGGAATTATTGAGAAATATCTGAATTAAAGAGTTCCATCTTTGAATCATTCTTATACTGTATCTCCATTGATTCAGATCCAAACACCACTGAACATGGGGACGACGCGACTTATTCAACTCAGAAACAGACGGAAAGGTCATCATCAAACAGAGGAGTGACGGCAGAAACAGGTAACAGCCAGAGCTGAATCGCTCAAATGTATTCTTTTCACAACAGTAATTAATACAAGCAGCGTACGTGACAGGGTACAGGTGCTTTAGCCGGGACGGAAAAGGTGGATAAAATGGAGTGGGATTTGCATTTTTGTGAAGTCAACTATCACAGCAGTAATCAGAGATGAAATAACTGAGGGATCACCCAGTGAGGCTTTGTGGGTGAAGCTAAGAAGTAAGAAGGAGATAGTGACATTACTGGAGTTGAAATGTGGGCCCCCGAATAGCCAACGGGCCACAGAGGAACAAGTATGTATGGACACTGGGGAGACTTGCAGGAGCAATTGGATTGCTATAGTAGGAGATTTTAAGTCTTACGACATAGACTGGGACTGCCATAGCGTTTAGTGCTTAGATGAGGCGGAATATGTTAAGTGCTGCATCAGGTGGAGAAACTGTATGATTTATATATTTCTGATAACGCCTCAAATTTCCCTGATATGTTCCCTCTCAGTGGAAAGTACACATTAAATCTCCAACTCACACTCTCATGAAGTTAAAAGCAATCTCACTTTCAATTCGATCCACAAATAGCTGCAGGATTGAATTCAGGGAACTGACTGTAGGATGCACGCCCGAAAGGGAGCGTGATTTTTTTTGAATGAATGTGCGAGGTAAAGTTACTAGGAAGGGTGCAATGAAGTCACCGAAATGAATATGTTGCCCAACTGCCAGAAGTATGATCCAATGACTATTGCAAGAAGGATTTCATTTTGGTGTGACTTGTGAAATTTGACTCTTTGAAGTGGGATGCAATTGCAGATGTCGTGAATTAGAGTGCCTTAAAACACAATCCTATTCCTTTTGATGTTCTTATTATGCAGCAATGACTGGGTGATGCTGGGTGATGTTAGCCTATCTGTGATATATTGTCAGGGAAAAGACCATTTTTTCAGGATTGAGATGGACAGCTGTAACGTTTTGAGCAATAAATTATTATGCTCTTTTTCATGTGCCTCCTAGATATATTTGCATTTCTTTCTTGCAGTGAAGAGACTTCCAACAACTCTGGGACCTGAAGGTATAACATCCCCAAAGTTCACTGAGAAATCGTCTTCCAAATTCATTCCATCTTTTGTAACACATAATCCACCACTCTGATCACATCTCCCCGATTACACTTCAAAATTAATAGCTAAATTGCCTCTTAGTCGGAATTACACTTTCTATCTCCGATTGATACATTCATGATGTTAAAAATGCAAACACTACTTCGGATACATCCCACAAATATCTGTAACATTACGTCAAACACTGTCTCTTTTCCTCACGAACATTTCAGTACAGAGTAAGTGCAGGGTATTGTGACTTTTTTCAATGACTTCTGTGGATTGAGGTTTCTGGGATATGCGTAATTAAGACTTCACAGGGAACAGAATGAAAGGATTCACTGGAATCATCGGCTATGAATATTGCATGTTCAATACTGTAACTTGTCCACGTTGACTGTTTGAAATAGAAGTTAATGGGACACGTCTAACGTTATGAGCCTTGGAATTTGAACGTATTGTTTAAATATTGTCATCATGCAGATAGGACTGGGTGATGCTTGCATTTTTTTGTTCTAATTTTGATGAAGTGCCTGGAATTAGGCCAGGTATCCAGGACATTTCTCTATATTCAGACTGTTGTTGCCAGGGTTGGAGGAGTTGATCTACAGGGAGAGGCTGAGCAGGGTGGAGCTGTTTTCCCCGGAGCGTCGGAGGCTGAGGGGTGTCCTTGATAGAGGTTTACCAAATTATGAGGGACATGGATAGGATAAATAGACAAAGTCTTTTCCCTGCGGTCGGGGAGTCCAGAACTAGAGGGCAGAGGTTTAGGGTGAAAGGGGAAAAGATATAAGACCTACGGGGTAATTTCTTCATGCAGAGGGTGGTACGTGTATTTAATTAGCTGCCAGAGGATGTGGTGGAGGCTGGTGCAGTTGTAACATTTAAGAGTCATTTGGTTGGGTATATGAATAGGAATGGTTTGGAGGGATATGGGCCGGGGGCTGGCAGGTGGGACTAGATTGGGTTGGGATATCTGGTCGGCATGGACGGGTGGACCAAAGGGTGTGTTTCCATGCTGTACATCTCTATGACTCTATGGTAGATATGATATCGTGCCCGCCATTATGTGGTGCTCCTCTTTTCTGTAACTCCCAGAGATTCTTGCATTCTTTTATTGTAGTTCCAAATTTCCAACAAGTTATGGAACTGCAGGTAAAATAATTCCATCATCCTCTGAATGATTGTCATCCAAACCGTTGCATCTTCTGCACCAGGGAGTACTCATATTCGGATTATACCCCAAATATAATTTTTAAATCCTCTCTTAGTCGGACCGGATGTTTTCCAATGGGTATTTTTGAGACATTGAAAGCAATATCACCAATAGGTCTGACAGTTGGCTGTAATGTTGTGCCAAGGACTTTGCCTGCCCTTCGGTAAGTTGGTATGCAGTGTGGAAAAGGTGTGATGTACTCTGATACAATTTATTAGAACAAGAGCTCTGAATTGTAAACCACGGCACATATCACTCAGAAGAACAGGTCAGACTGAGAGTTCACGAACTACAAACATGTGACTTTTGTGATGGAAATGAAATTTATTGTTCTGAGGGGAGAGTGACATATTAACTAAGAAGAGAGGTATGCAGTGACTAAGGGAATGATGTTCAGTAGTGTGAATGAGCGTAGTTGGAAACAATGAATGAAGGGAGGGTGATTGAATGACTGAGGAGAGAGAGAGAAGGATTAACTGATGGTGGTGAAATGTAGTGACTGAGATCACTGGAATATTGTGACAGAGGAAGCTGTCATGTTATTCGAGGTGGAGATTGGGATGTACTGACTGAGGTGTGTAGAATTAGTGGCTCCTGTGTGTAAGATGTCATGTCTGAAATTAGTTTTGTTGCGTGATTGAGGGTAGTGCCATTTAGATTTTGAAGGAAGTGATTGCAGTGGCTGAGGGATGAAGGAAGCAGTCACAGAGGGAATTGGTTGTTCATGAATGATGGTAGTGCGATTGAATAACTGAGATGACCGGAAGATGTGTCAAGCAAATTGATTAAATGACTGTGGTGAATCGATAGGTACTGAGGGGAATACAACTCGTGAGTTATGGCAGTGGGCTGTACTAACTGAGCAGAGTGCGCTACAGTGTCTGAGACGTGTGGGGACATTTTGACTGAGATGTGTAATAGAGTGACTGAGCAAAGTGAGAGGTAGTGACAGACGTGAATGGGATTTGGCAGCTGGGGACAATGTGATTTAGTGACTGATGTGATATGGATGTAGAGGTTGAGATGTGTAAAACGTAGGGCTGAGGTACGGTGGATCGGAGTGACTCAGTGTGAATTGGGACATTGTGACTGAAGCATGTAGTGGCTGCAGACAGTGGGAACATATTAAATGAGATCCCCACTATGTCTTAACTGAGTGAAGGTAATGGCTATGGTGAGCCTTGTAGTTTCTTCGGAATCTGTGATCCTGTTCTTTCGGAAGGCCATATTTTTAATTAAGGCAGCGTGAATTTTTCACTTTATCAATCTTGTCTGTGACGTTGTGACTGCGATCAGGCTGATGATTAACAATTGTTCATGTTGAGAACGACCTTCGTGATTTCCCACACTCCTTGCCATTGCTTCTCGCCATGTGTTTTCATTCTTTCATTGCACTTTCAAATGTTTCAACAACTCGGAGATCTAAAGGTCTAAAAATTCCAAAGACCACTCAGAAATTTTCGTTCAAATCTCTTTCTACAACCAACATTACGACTCTATTGTTGTCTCTCAGATTGTTCCCCAACATTGATTCTTAAGGAAGGAAAGAGAGGTACAGCACAGGAACAGCCCTTCAGCCTTCCAATCCTTTGCCAATTATCAATCCCTCTCTGAATAAAAAAAAACAAACCGTCATCCCTTATTTCGTCCGTATTTCTCTATTTCCATCCAGTTGTTATAACCATCCAAATGCCTCTGAAATGTCGCCCATGTGACTGCTTCCATAACCTTTTCTGGCTCATCCCCTACTCCTCTCTGCATCGAAATCTCCTTCGTACATCTCACCATCTCACATTGAGCCTGTGCCCCACCCAGCCTCCCCCCCCGCCCTTGTAATTGAAACAAAGAACAAAGATAATTTACAGCCGCGGAACAGGCCCTTCGGCCCTCCAAGCCTGAGCCAATCCAAATGTACTCTCTAAACCTGTCGGTCAATTCCTAAGCATCTGTCTCCCTCTGATCCCTACCTACTCATGCATCTGTCCAGACACATCTTGAATGAATCTACTGTACCTGCCTCTACCACCCTCTGTGTGAAGTACTTGCCGCGTGTATTCCCCCTTAAACGTTCCACCTCTCACATTGGAAGCGTGACCTCTCGTTCACCCTGGGAAACAGCTTGTCTCTATCAACCTTGTCGATACCGTTCATGATTTTGCAAACCTCAATCAGGTCCCCACTCAATCTCCTTTTTTCTCATGAAAATAAACCTAACCTACTCAACCTCTCTTCATAGCTAGCACCTTCCATACCAGGGAACATCCTCGTAAACCTTCTCTGCACCCTCTCCAAAGCGTCCAAGTCCTTTTGGTACTGTGGCGACCAGAACGGTACTCAGTATTCCAAATGCAGCTGAACTAACGTGCTGTACAATTTTAACATGACTTGACAGCTCTTATACTCAATACCCGCCCAATGAAGGAAAGAATACTATATACCTTCTTGACCACTCTGTCCACCTGTGCAGCAACATTCAGGGTACAATGGACCTGCACTCCCAGATCTCTCTGCCCATCAACTTTTCCCAAGGCTCTTCTATTCATCATATTATTCGCTCTAGAATTAGTCTTGCCTAAATGCATCACCTCACATTTGTCTGGACTGAAATTCATCTGCCATTTTTCGGCCCAACTCTCCAGTCTATCTATATCCTCCTGTATTGTTTCCCAGTCCCTTATGCTTCCTGCGAATCCACCAATCTTCGTGTCATCTGCAAACTTGCTGATAATACCAACAGTGCCCTCTTCCGGATCATCTGTGTATATTACAAAAAACAGTGGCTCCAACACTGACCCTGCAGAACACCACTGGTCATCTTCCTCCATTTCGAGAAACTCCCTCTAGCTACGACACTCTATGCCCTGTTGCTCAACCAGTTCTTTATCCTCCTAGCTGGAAAACCCTGCACACCACGTGACTTAACTTTCTCCATTAATCTACCATGGGGAACCTTATCAAACGCCATATTAAAATCCATGTATATGACATCAACAGCCCTTCCTTCATTTATCAATTTGGTCACTTTCTCAAAGAACTCTAATACGTTGGTAAGGCACGACCTCCCCCGCACAAAACCATGTTGCCTATCACTGATAAGCCCGTTCTTTTGTAAATATAAACAGATCCAATCCCTCAGTACCCTCTCCAGCAACTTTCCCACAACCTGGGAAAGAGCCCATCTGGTCCTGCAGATTTGTCAACATTAATAACCTCTAGCCTACCCAACATCTCTTTCCTACTCATGTCAACGTGATCCAGACTAATCAAACTTCTATCTCTAATCTCAAGATTCATGTTCCTCTCCTCAGTTAATACTGATGCAAAGTAATCATTCAGAATCTCACCCATTCTCTCAGGTTCGACACACAACCTTCCTTCATTATTCTTTAGTGGACCAATCCTTTCTCCCATTGCTTCTGATATAAGAATAAAATGCTTGGGATTCGTCATAAATTTGTATTTCATGACCGTTTTTAGAGCGCCTGATTCATGGTTTACGACCAGTCTTACTCTTCCTATATTCCTCCAGCGCCTGTTCTGGTCTTAGCTGCCCAGATCTTATGGACGCTTCCCTTTTCCTTTTGGCTAGTCATACAATTTTTCCTGTCATCTATGGTTCATGAAACTTGCCCTTCCTATCCTTCAACGGGATATGCCTATCTGACACGATCTTTAACCTATCTTTGAAAGCCTCCCGCATATCAAATGTGGACTTCCCTGCAAATAGCTGTGTTCAAACCACGTTTCAGAGCTCCGGCCTAATTTTGATATAACTGGTCTTGGCCCAGTTTAGTACTCTTCCCTTATGACCACTCTCATCTTTATCTACGAGTATTCTAAAACTTACAGAATTATGGCCACTGTTCCCAAAGTAATCCCCCACTGAAACTTCTACCATCTGTCCTGGCTCATTCCCCAGTACCAGGTCCAATATGGCCCCTTTCCTCGTCGGACTACTCTAGAAAACTCGCTTATACCCTTCTTACAAATTCTATCCCACCCAGACCTCAGACGCTAAGTGTATCCCAGTCAATGTTCAGAAAATTAAAATCTCCCATCACCACTAAATTCATGCCTCTACATCTTTCCATAATCTGGTTACTATTTGTTCTTCTATCTCACACTCACTGTTTGGAGGGCTGTAATACAGGCCCAACAATGTAATTGCACCCTTCTTATTTTTCATGATGCCAAGCTACCCACTATCTCCATAGTGTCCTCCTTTAGCACAGCCGTGATATCACCCCTGACCAGCAATGCAACTCCACCATGCCTCCTTTTATTTCCCTCCCTGTCCTGTATGAAGTGTCTATAACCTGGAACATTTAGTTGCCAATCATCATGCCCTTCCTTCAACCAAGTCTCTGTGATTGCAATGACGTCATACTCCAAGGCCTCAATCCAAGCCCTAAGTTCATCTGCCTTATACACTATACTGCTTGCATGGAAGTAGATGCATTTCAGACCACCAGTTCTTTTGAGCTTATACATTCCCTGGCAACTCTTCCCTTTATTAATGCTGTCTTCATGATTCTTACAGTCTCGAGTTGCCACCTCGCTGCCTAACTTGTTTTCTCTTCTGGTTCCCAGGCCGCTGCCACATTTGTTTAAAACCTCCCCAGCAGCAGGAGCAAAAACTCCCCCAAGACATTGGTTCCGGCCTGGTTCAGATGTCCGCCCATTTTATAAGAGTCCCACCTTCCCCAGAACCGTTCCCAATGTCCAACAAATATGAAGCCCTTCAAAGTGGTGGAAAAAAACCCCTGACTAATAAATACTCTTTGAATCGAAATTACCTGTTCTTAGTACTGTATAGCAGTCTATCTCGGATAATCACCAGAATTCCATTTAAACGTTTCCTCTGATTTAAGTTTTCATGTGATTAAGAGATGAGAAGTGTCGCGATAAATCCTCAAAAAACTTGTGTGATTGAGACTATGACTCAGTGCAGATTTCACTAAGAGTTCAAAGAGGGTTAGACGCTGACAACATTCATTTGACCTGGTTTTGTGATTCGTATATCATAGGAACAGACCAGTCAGTTGAAATTTAAAACCTGCATGGGCTTCCTGTTATTCTCCTTCTTCTAGCCCTGATCTTCTGTTCTTTCCCACTCAGGTCCTTAACCAGGTTATGCATTGTACTAATTATTTCAGATAATTCATAGCTTTAATGTTTTTATTTTATATTTGTTGTCAAAATTAAATTGATAACGTCAATCTACGTTCTCTCCTCTCTCTCGCCTCTTCTTCAACCACTCCATACTGTTAATGTCCTACCTTTTCTCCATTACACTGACACTTGTTCCTGATTACATGATTGTCTAACGACCTGTTGAATGCTTCAACTGAGCTGCAAGTCTTCACTCTTCTCGACGGTTCATCCCAAGTTCTAACTCCTCCTTTTGTACTTTCTTTGAACTTTTGGAACCATGTTTAAAACAGTGTCCGCTGGATTAACAGCCAGTTATCAGGAGTAAGAGGTGCACTCCATCTACTTCAACCAAACCCTTTGTAGTTGCAAAAATCTTTACTCATCCTCTTTTGCAGCTTGTCCTGTTCAATGAAGTATATGGAAGGCTCCAGTTTTACAGTCGTTGCCAGGTGTTGGATTCGAAGTCACATCCACAAGTGATTTACTCGGATCATTTGATCTTGTTGTCTCGTGTCATAACCATCTCGTTTTGTATGGTGTAGATCTCGTTCCTGTATGCATTTTGGAAACATGATGAACATAACTTTACATTGCTCTGTTCGAAGCTCGGACCCTCTGATCGATCACATCTAATTCTCCAACACCCTGTTCCAACATGTCATATCCCTACTCTGTCGGTATTTCTATTCTGCGTCCATATTCAAATCTTTTACACGCATCATAATCTCAACAGCTCTCCTTACATTAGTTATTTCCTAAATCCACATTTCACGTGTTTGTCTTTCCTTCCAGAATCAACAAGCCCTGCAACAGAACCAACTACTGAGTGCAAACAAGCAGACACACCAGGTATCCAAAAGCTTCTGAGAGGAGAAATTCAACTTAATTGTTACAGGCATTAACTCTCTCACATAATCATTGGTGCTTCGTAATTGAAAGTCTCCATGAGCCTGCTATACACATGCCCACTCCAAGGAGGTACACTTAAGTCTCCTATAAGACATAGTTGAAGAATTTCTGCAGCACAGCCTTTTACCCTGTATTGTCTGCACAATTTCTTTGAGAAAAAAAAACAAATCAATCAAGATTCCTCGTAAGTGTTCTACCTGCTACACTGAATTTTTTAAATTGATCCCTAACAGTTCCCCAGCAATGCAAGAAAGTTGCTCTTGAATCGCTTTATTATCCAAAGCCATCGCTCCCCAACCTCCCCTCTTGATTTGCTTCTCGTTCGTTTTCAGTAATTACACGTTTTCAGTTTGAGACTGTTGTTGCATGAGAAGGAAAAGTGCTCCTGTCCATTTCCCCCGGATCAATACTGTCGACATCCATAATGAATTTGAAAGTGTCTTGATCTTCACCTCTCCAAAAAGAACAGTCCTAAATTAACAAAGTTATCTATGTTATTGAAGTCCAATTGCAGCAGATCCATTCTTGCGAATCTTTCCCTGTTCCTATCTAATGTCACGGTCTCACTCTGGATGTCCATCGCCCACAATTGGATGCAATCATCCACTGAAGGATGCCTTACACAGTTTCATCACAACTTCTTTGACCTTCCGCTCTATGCAACCATAAATCAAGTCAAGATAGAATCATAGGACCCCTACAGTGCAGAAACAGGCCAGTTGGAACAACAATTCCACACCAACCCTCTGATGAGTATCACACCCATAATCTATTATTCACATTTCCCCTGAATAATGCAGCTAACCTACACATTCTTGAACAAAATGGGTAATTACCAAGGCCAGTTCACTTAAATCGGCACATCTTTGGACTGGGGGAGGAAAAGTGACATGTACAGAGGAAACCCACACAGACAGGGGATGATTCTGCAAATCGCAGACAGACAGCCGCCTGAAGCTGGAATTGAACCTGGCACTCTAGCGTTATACAGTAGTAGTGCTAACCACTGAACCATTGTGCCATGCAACTAACCACCTGTGCCAACCAAAGTATGCGAATCGCTCCTAGCATACTTTAGATTTGTGAGCTTGCACACATCATTCTCTGTAATTCTGATACTTTTTAAAATGTTTGTGGAGCCTTACGTTCAGAATATTTCTTAGCTATTAATCATATTCGGGGCTTTTACGTGTTGAAGCTGAGTCCATATCCTCTCAACATTTTAGTAATGCTGGATTTGTCAGAGGAAGAATGCGAACATATCAATGCCCATGTTCAAGTGATGTACGTTGGCAGGAACAAGCTGGACACTCCTGAGAAGCAAAGCGACTATCTTGAAAAGGTAAGGGGTTTGTTCTGCTGTTATACCCAGTTACTTCAACCCCTGATTAAATTATCATAGTCAGCATTAACTGATCATCCGCAGTTGCAAATTTTAGCACATCCTGAGCTGCATCGTCAACATATCCCGTGATGGTTTTGATAAAATGGCACTGATGAGCCTTCACTTTCTGATTCAGTGATGGAACTGTCATTGATGGATTGGGAGACAGTTCCTCATACCGTAACATCTATATGAAGGGATTCCTCAGTCATTCATGGGACAGGAGTTCTCCTTCTTTTAGACAAAATGGATATCAATGGTGAAAGGGGTTTGGTGATGTCTCCTGAGTTCATTCTGTCAGTTGCAGTATAACTGCAATTCCTAATTTTCATACCCGACTCCTCACCGAAAAATTGCATCTCTCCCCAGGTACAGATGATGCTGAAAGATCATCTCCCATGCAAGACTCTGCTGCCAAAACTCGAAAAACTAAAGTGAAAAAACCCAAGTGACCACGAAAATGAGAATATTCGGTGGTCGCCTAGAAACTGAAAACTGGATCAATGAATAGGATGTTGTCGGGGTAGGGCATTGGTGGATGGAAATTTTTTGGTGAAGGTGTTTGTGATACTGTGTGGCGTGTGTGTGATTGTGTTGGTGAGGGTTTTTTTCTGTAACGTGAAACGTGCATTATTATGTCCGTCAAGACAATTTTCATATACCGTGGAGGGTGGATTATTGTGTTTGTAAACTGACTTTTAATATTGTGTGAGATATGGCTTATTGTATTGGTGAAGGGATATGTGATACGGTGTTGGGTGTGCATCTGTCGTGTTTGTTGGAGTATTTCGCATATTAGACTTTTCCAGGGGAAGAAGGAAGATGTGAAAAATGTGAAAACTCGGGAGCTGCAGAGAAAAACAAAGTCAATCTCGATTCTTCTCTTTTACTTTACAGGCAACAGGGCAATCACAAGGGGCTCCCCTTCTTAATTCATGCTGCCTTTGGATAATACACAGGAAAAGACAGATGTCATTCCAGTCAAAGGACTGTAGAAACAGATTGAAAAGTGGGGTTAATGGTAGATTATTTTAAAAAGAAACAGTTGTGATTGCACTTAATGCCGTTCTCCAGAGAAAGATTTTTTTGTCCCTTCTTCCAACTCAAACAGGAAGAAACTTTATTCTATTAACAGATTCGAAGGCGTGAATTTAATTCAAGCATTCCGAGAGATTTTGTTCTGTATGGGCTTACTGAGACTATTAGTATGGGAGACTGCAAAGGAGCAAAATTGACATGTCTGCATTTGCACATTGCCAGTATATTGGAGGAAGTTCAGTCGGGACTAGGGCTTGCCTCATGAAGAATGCAGGATGGCAGTACACAGCTGGAAGGAATACCTCTGAATGGAGGCTGCGTAAGCCCTTGTTGCTTACTGTGAGCAACCAGGTCGAGCAATACATATGATTGAAAGAGGCATGGTCGTGGGGGTGATGAGGAAACAGGTGTCTCCCTTCGACTAAGGGATAGCAAAAAAATGGGCACATTGTTTTACAGTGAAATACAGGACAGTCACAGGGGAATTCCTGACAAAAATGAAAACCCGGAAGTGGTGGTATTCTGAAACGCTTTGCCTTGGAGAGTAGTCGACTTTTAGTCAATACTTACATGAATACTAGTGTCATAATTTTCAAAGTTATTGGCCGAGTGCGCAAGTGGGACTCCTTTTAATATGGTATAGCTAAGTTAGCAGAGATTCGATGGATCAAAGTGCCTCTTCTGCATTGTGTTATTCTAAGATTCTATGAAAGAGGTTTGGAGACATGTGACTTTGCACGAGTAAGGACTCATACAAGATCACCAGAGATTGCAACTTATTTGAAGAATGTCTGGTCGCAGCCGTAACGTAAATGATATTTGAATGGAAAATAAAAGAGATTTGAGAGTGAATTAAAAAAAAAACAATATGTTTGTAACAGAGGAACGAACATCAACGCTTGGGCTCATAGGCATTTAAATGTTATCACAAAAATGTTGCACACAACAGTCACTTGCGAATTTCTCTTCCATTCAGTTCAATGTTTCATTTGTTAAAAGCTGGTCTCTGGAAATGCAAGTAACCTTATCAAAATAAAAACCTGTTGTTTTCAAAGTTGCTGAGACAAGACACGGCAAAAAAGTCTGACAAGTCATTCAGAGGAGCAAGCATAATTAATCAGATATTGTATCGATTTTTAAAATTCTTTCCTCAGCATTATCCTAATCAAAACTGTTCATCAATTTGACAACTTCCTGCTGTACGTTTGAAGATGTCACCTGGATTTGATAAATTAGCTAAATATGTGTAACATTACTCTGCAAATTAAATGAACATTCATCAAGCCATATTGAAGTATCAATTCAAATTTCATTGTTTTAAGAATTTTGGTTTGTTTGTGTATTTCGTTAAGTTTGCTTTAATAAATGAGTAAAGTCTCATCTTCACTTCAGCAACTCACTGTGTTTTGGAACTGCATTATTTGGATCTCGTGTATCTTGATTTTGCTAAAGCATTTCATAAGTTTTGCCATGGCAGGCTCATTCAGGAAGTAAGAAGAAGGAATGCAAGGAAGCCTGTCCGTGTGGATGGTGAATTCACTGCCCCACAGAACACAAATAGTGGTGGTAGATAGATAATATTCAGGCTGGAACTCAGTAATCGGTGGTGTTACACAGGGATCGATTCTGGGACCTCTGCCTTCGATGATGTTTTAGAAATGACTTGGACGAGAAGTGGAAGGGTGGGTGAGTAAGTTTGCCCATGACACGAATGTTGGTGAATTTGTGACCAGTGTGGAGGGCCTGTTGTAGGTTGCAATGGGACATTGACATGATGAAGAAATGGGCTGATAAGTGGCAGATAGAGTTTGAACTAGAAAAGTGCGAAGTCCTTCACTTTGGAAGTTTGAATGCGAATGCAGAATGCAGGATCAAAGGCAGGATGCATTGCAGTGTGGAGGAACACAGGGATCTGGGGATCCATGAGCATAGGTCCTCAAAGTTGCCACCCAAGATGATAAAGTTCGTAAGAAGGCATATGGTGTGCTGGCTTTCGTTCGCAGGGAGATTGTCTTTAAGAGCTGCGAAGCTATGCTGCAGCTCGAAAGATTTCTGGTTAGACTGCATTTGTAATATTGCGTTCAGTTCTGGTTGCCTCATTATAGGAACGATGTGGAAGTTTTCGTGATGGTCCTGGTTGAGATTTACCAAGATGCTGCCTGTCTGGAGCGCTTGTCTTATGGAGGAAAGTTGATTACTTTTCTCACTGGAGTGAAGACGGATGAGAGATGACTTGATCGAGTTGGACAAGATGTCGGCGAGGCTTGGATACAGTGGATGGACAGAGAGTTCTTCCAAGGCCAGAAGATTCTACCATGATAGGGGATTATTTCAGGGTTATTGGGAGGAGGTTTACGGAGATGTCAGAGGTAGGTTGTTTACTCGAAGAGTGGTGGGTGTGTTGGATGCACACCAGCAGTTGTATAAATAAAGACTTTCATTCTCCTGAAATATTTTATGACTCGTGACCCCAACCCCTCACTGTTTGGTGTTGGGCTACACATGAGCAAACCTGCCTTAGAAAGACACCAGCTGATGTATTTTGCTGCTGGATCAAAATTCTCTCCTTCTTCTCTATCCAAGAGACGCATCCCACACTGAGAGTCTTGCTTTTTCCAATCGTGTAGTTTACAAATTCAATGACACCCATGTGTCAAACAGACACAGCAGTTAACATGGATGTTACAACCGTGTGTAGGAGTACAATAGTGGCTATCAAGGGATGGGACATGGAAATGGAAGTTATCTTTCGATGGCACTCCATTCCACAACTAAGGCAGAGCAAACCATACATTTATGCAATACAGAGGAGGACCGTTGCCCCAGAATGCCTGCACTGGCAAAGATAAACAAAATGTAAACGTGGCCCACTTTCCAGAAATGGGCCTCAGCCTTGAATGTTCCGAAAATGCAAATGCACATTTGTAAGGCTTGTGAGGGTGCTGGTCTCAACATCCCTCTCAGGCAGGGCAAGTCAGACGCTCAGGACCTCATGTCAAAAGTTTTGTTTTCTTCGAATCTTCTCTGAAGCTGCTAACTTTCTTTTTAACATTAAACCTCTCATGAGTTAACCTTTCCCTTTAGAGGAATCACATCATTCTGTTCACCCTTTCCATTTTCCGCCAAACCTCATCAGTTTGAGATGAAATTACAGGGGGCTATGTTCCAACACATCTAATGCTCTGTCCTTGCAGATAATGGTGGTACTGGCTTTGGATGGAGCTAAGATTTTCTTCATTGCACCTGCTGCAGGTTGTGCATTGCTGCAACTGATGTTTAGTGGTGGAGCAAATGGCTGATTATAGATACAGTGCCATTCAGGCAGGATGCTTTGCCTTGAATTGTCTTCGAGTTTTCCGATCATTGCTGAAGTTTCTTCCGTTTAGACAAATGAGGATTATGTCATCACCATGCTGATTTGTGCCTTGTCGATGATGGCGATGATTGGGAATCAGGAGGTCAGTTAATAAATATAATATCCCTAGACTCACAAACCATCTTGGACGACATGCCAGGAACGTAGTTAATGGGTAACCCTTGGTCGCAAAACGTCTGGTCTTCCAAAAGATTGTTGAAGAAGTGCTGCAAAAAATGATAACATGCGATGTCAAGTTACTTGGAGTTTTGACTAATTTATAAGCTTGGGTAGAGGATTGATTAACCATTTAAAAACAGAAAATAGAAAATCACGATAAATCATTCACTATTCCTCGTTGGCAAGATACAGCTATTAGCGTACCACAGGTTCAGGTCGCAGGGGCCAACTATTCGCAATCAATATTGCTGAATTGGATGAGGCGATAGAAAAACAAACAGATAAAAAAAGAACATGCCAATGACGCAAAAACAGTGGGGAATTGAGCCGCAATAAATAAACAAGACATTTATAGATGAGTTTGGATTGCTGTAGTGATTATCCTAAAAACTGGCTGATGGATTATCCCGCCGATAAATGTGAAGTTATGTCTTTGAGAAGGTAACGTACTATTTAAATCTGGAAATAAACAAATTTAAGATTCCTTTCATGCAGAAAAATGAGAGGAATGCCAGCCCTTTCTGACTTGAGACTTGTGGATTCTGGAAAGCCTTTGAGAATCCGGCGCCGATCTGTGTATCCTCGTGCACATGTATGCATGTACAGCAGTACATATGTAAGCTAAATATAATTCTGGCATTTGATGCTAACTTACTTAACCTGGGCAATGCTTTAGTACGACTGAATCTGAAGTATTAAGTGCAGTCGTGGGAACTGAGGAGCTGTGCAGGTTTATTGGAGGCAAATCAGGGAATGTTCAAGAAATTGGTTCCAGAGATGAGTGGGTTTGTCTTATGAAAAGAGAGTTAACAGTTTAGCCATCTACTCTCTGGATGAACAAGGTATGCGTCGAGATGATAGTACTTCATGTACAAAGAGAGGCCATAGATTTTTGATGGGAGCGGTGAAGTTAAAGTAAAACCACGAGCAGAAGTGACTTCTCTCAAAGCAACATGAACATGTGGAATTATGCACAATATTGATACCTGTGCAAATGAGAATTGTAAGCCGCTGAAATGCAAACTTCCGATAATTATGTTCAATCGTGATTGCTGTGATCAATTTGGAGGCTGGTCCAAGTCTTTTCATTTTCGGTTTTATTTTTCGATTTTGAAATATCTTACAAGTGCTTCAAAAGGATATTTCAGGGCGCTTTTCAATTGGTCTCTGAATGTTGACTGTGTTACAGCTTAACGAGCTAGGTTTGTGCAGCAACCCATGATTGATAACATCAAGCCCATTTCTAGCACAAAGGAAGGCAACTTTATCGAAGAATATTGCTTTCATTTCCTGATATTATAAAATAAAATCTCTGACCATACCAGAATGAAATTTCGCTAATAACAAATAGCAAAATGATCAATTCGTTAGGTTCTTGATTTCTGAGTCACTTTTATTCTCACCACTGTAATTTCTTGCAGGATCTACTGCTCACCAAGGTGTGTCTGACAGTGAAGATATTTTCCAACAGAATCAGGATAACTGGAGAACAGTGTGTTAGAATATGACGTATGAATTCAATTGTTCTTCAGATCAGAGATACTTAAATAAGAAATTACATTTTATAAAACAATGGGTTGTTCGTCAAATAATATATATCTGGTGACAAGAAATACCAGAAATTATTCTTCAAAAGACTCAGAACAGTTACTGCCCCCAGAATCAAAATCATCAACAGGGAACTTTGAGCAAGTAAAACAAAGAGAAAAGTTATGTATGAATGATTGTGGCATTTTCTGTTTAATTCCGATCATCAACTCTCACAGTTCTTTACTAACAATATCAAAATTCTTGAGTACTTGTGAGACTTGAAACATTTATTAATATTTTATTACAGTAAGGTACAGATGGATTGTTTTTTTTTTGGTCATGCAATGTAAACTCAGGAATACATATTAGAAATTGCAAATGTGTTTCAAGTGGAATAACCTGAGATTAAAATCGTTTTAATGGATCAGAAAACAAAATACTTTTAAGATATCACTGTCGAACACGACTAAGAAAATGACATTAATTCAGTTGGACAACTCACAATAAGGAGCAGAATTAAGACAGACCTGCTGATTGTGGAAGTGTGAAAGACAAACAGAAGTGGCTGCAGAAACTCAGCAGGTCCGAGCAGTATCTGTTGAGAACAAAACCGCTGTTAAGTTTCGAGTATAGTGTCATGTTTTCAAATCAAAGTTGAATAATTAAACTTCAGTTAAAACGGTTTGGATGATGAAGAGTAGTGCGCTATTTGATTCCATCAGCTTCAACTGTTAATCATGAAGGTCGTGACTGGTCAGACAATCCGCATGTCCACATTACAGTCACTTTATCAACAGTGTTTATTCCCCTACTGATTACGAATCTATCAATCTCAGCCAGAGATATACAAATTAACCTTCTGGACAATGCGTTGTCACAGAAAGGAGCTCCAAATAGACAGGAACTACGAGAGAAGAATTTAATCCTCATTCCAGCATTAAGTTGGTTGAGTGAAGACCAAAGTCTGGACGCCCATATCAAAATTGACCCTTCACACTCTTTCAGCAATATTAGAGTCATAGAGTCATAGAAACGTACAGCATGGAAACAGACCCTTCCATGCCGACAAGATATCCCAACCCAATCTCGTCCCACTTGCCAGCACCTGGCACATATCCCTTCAAACCCTTCTTATTCATTTACCCATCCAAATGTCTCTTAAATGTTGCAATTGTACCAGCCTCCACCACTACTGCTGGCAGGTCATTCCATACACGCACCACCCTCTGCATGAAAAAGTTGCCCCTTCGGTCTCTTTTAAATCTTTCTCCTCTCACCATAAACCTATGCCCTCTAGTTCTGGACTCCCCGACCCCAGGGAAAAGAATTTACCCATTTATCCTATCCATGTCCCTCATAATTTCGTAAACCTCTATAAGGTCACCCCTCAGCCTCCAATGCTCCATGGAAAATAGCCCCAGCCTGTTCAGCACCTCCCTGTAGCTCAAATCCTCAAAAGCTGACAACTTCTTTTCTGAACCCTTTCAGGTTTCAGGACGTATTTCCGATAGGAAGGAGACCAGAATTGCACACAATATTCCAACAATGGCCTAACCAATGTCCTGTACAGCTGCAACATGACCTCCCAACTCTCTGTACTCAGTACTCTGACCACGGTGGCACTGTGGTTAGCACTGCTGCCTCACACTGCTAGAGACCTGGGTTCAATTCCCGCCTCAGGCAACTGACTGTGTGGGGTTTGCACATTCTCCCCGTGTCTGCGTGGGTTTGATCTGGCTTCCTCCCACAATCCAAAAATGTGCAGGTTAGGTGAATTGGCCATGCTAAACTGTCCGTAGTATTAGATGAATGGGGTAAATGTAAGGGAATGGGTCTGGTTAGATTGCGCTTTGGCGGGTCGGTGTGGACTTGATGGGCTGAAGGGCCTATTTCCACACTGTAAGCAATCTAATCTAATCATGAAGGAAAGCATACCAAATGCCTTCTTCCCTATCCTATCTACCTGCGACTCCACTTTCAAGGAGCTATGAACCTGTACTCCAAGGTCTCTTTGTTCAGCAACACTCCCTCGGACCTTACCATTAAGTGGAGAAGTCCGACTAAGATTTGCTTTCCCAAAATGCAGCACCTCGCATTTATCTGAATTAAACTCCATCTGGCACTTCTCAGCCCATCTGGCCCAGATCCTGTTGTAATCTAACGTAACCCTCTTTGTTGTCCACTACACCTCCAATTTTGGTGTCTTCTGCAAACGTACTAATTGTACCTCTTATGCTTGCATCCAAATCACTTATGTAAATGACAAAATGCAGAGGACCCAGCACCAATCCTTGTGATACTCCACTGGTCACAGGCTTCCAGTCGGAAAAATAACACTCCACCACCACCCTCTGTCTATTACCTTTGAGCCAGTTCTGTATCCAAATGGCTAGATCTCCCTGTATTCCATGAGATCTAACCTTGCTTACAGTCTCCCATGGGGAACCTTGTCGAACACCTTGCTGAAGTCCATATGGATCACATCTACTGCTCTGCCCTCATCAATTTTCTTTGTTGGTCTCTTCTATAAACTCAATCAAGTTTGTGAGACATGATTTCCCACGAACAAAGCCATATTGACTATCCCTAATCAGTCCTAGCCTTTCCAAATACATGTACATCCTGTCCCTCAGGATTCCCTCCAACAACTTGCCCACCACCGAGGTCAGGCTCACTGGCCTATAGTTCCCTGGCTTGTCTTTACCACTCTTCTTAAACAGTGGCACCACGTTTGCTAACCTCCAGTCTTCCGACACCTCAACTGTGACTATTGATGATACAAATATCTCAGCAAGAGGCCCAGCAATCACTTCTCTGGCTTCCCACAGAGTTCTCGGGTACACCTGATCAGATCCTGGGGATTGATCAACCTTTACCCGTTTCAGCACTTCCTCCTTTGTAATCTGGGCATTTTTCAAGATGTTAGCATCTATTTCCCTTCAGTCTATATCTTCCATATCCTTTTCCACAGAAAGTACTGATGCAAAATACTCATTTAGTATCTCCCCCATTTTCTGTGGCTCCACACAAAGGCCGCCTTACTGATCTTTGAAGGGGCCTATTCTCTCCCTCGTTACCCTTTTGTTCTTAATGTATTTGTAAAAACCCCTTCGATTCTCTTTAATTCTATTTGACAAAGCTATCTCATGTTCCCTTTTTGCCCTCCCGATTTCCCTCTTAAGTATACTCTGACTTCCTTTATACTCTTCTAAGGATTCACTCGATCTGTCCTGTTTATATCTGACATATGCTTTCTTCTATTTCTTCACCAAACCCTCAATTTCTTTAGTCATCCAGCATGCCCTATACCTACCAGCCTTCCCTTTCACCTTGATAGGAATATACTTCTTGGATTCTTGTTATCTCATTTCTGAAGGCTTCCCATTTTCCAGACGTCCCTTTACCTGCGAATATCTGCCTCCAATCAGCTTTCCAAAGTTCTTGCCTAATGCCATCAAAATTGACCTTTCTCCAATTTTGAATTTGAACTTTTAGATCTGGTCTATCCTTGTCCATCACTATTTCAAAACGAATAGAATGATGGTCGCTGGCCCCAAAGTGCTCCCCCACTGACACCTCAGTCACCTGCCCTGCCTTATTTCCCAAGAGTAGGTCTTGTTTTGCACCTTCTCTAGTGGGTAATCACATACTGAATCAGAAGACTGTCTTGTACACACTCAAGAAATTCCTCTCCATCTAAACCTGTAGCACTGTGGCAGTCCCAGTCTATGTTTGGAAAGTATTATTCTTACAGATAGCTGAGATCTCCTTACAAGTTTGTTTCTCAATTTCCCTCTGACTATTAGGGGGTCTATAATACAATCCCAATAAGGTGATCATCCCTTTCTTATTTCTCAGTTCCATCCAAATAACTTCCCTGGATGTATTTCCGGGAATATCCTCCCTCAGCACAGCTGTAATGCGATCCCTTATCAAAAGTGCCACTTCCCCTCTTCTCTTGATTTCCTTTATATCCTTCCTGTAACATTTGTATCCTGGAAAATTAAGCTGGCAGTGTTGTTCGATTTTTTTAAAAAAAGCCATAGTTGTGTTTCTCAACACTACTTATGGTAATATTTACCCCAACGTCCGAGAAACCACCAGAATTAGGCATAAACTGCAATTTTGTGCTTGTTTTGGAAAGCGGCATGAAAACCAAAACATGCAATATAATTTACAACAGACTAAAGGCACAACTTTCTCATTTCGAAGAAGGCGAACTGTTACGTTGGCTCTGTCTCTTTGCCCAAAACAGACGTCACCTTCTTTTTTTGTGTGTGTGTTTTCAGCAGAGGAGATATGTTTGTGGATCCGATTAACTGATCATGTTAACGCTGGAGTATTAATCCAAGAGCAAATTAACACTCTGCGCAGCTGGCTTCGAATACCACAGATTGTGGAATTTGGATGCAATGGAATATTTGAAACTTCGAGCCTAAGGATGACCATTGTTGATTTTCAGAGAAAAAAGGGAAAACAAACAAATCTGGCTCAAATCCAAAAGAATAGAACCAGACGGGACCAAGACGGCACGATTCTACGGACTACCAAAAATCCATAAACCAGGAGCCCCCCCTCAGACCCATATTCTGACGACCCGGGACACCAACTTACAGACGGGCCAAAGAACTACACGTAAGACTGAAATACCTAGTAGAAGAGTCACAGCACTCCATCCAATCCACACAGGAATTCCTAAAAAACATCAAAAACAATAAAATAGAGGAAGTAGAAGCAATGATCTCATTCGACGTAAGATCACTGTTCACCTCCATCAACATCGACCTGGGAAAGGAAACACTTACCACACTTTTAGAAGAGACCATCACACAAACCCCAACCACCATCAATCACATTACCAACTATAACATCATGAAGCTAGTGGACCTGTGCCTCACCACCCACGTCACCTTCAACAACATAGTCTACAAACAGACCAACAGCACACCCATGGGATCTCCGCTATCAGGATTCATAGCAGAAGCGGTAATGCAAAGACTAATACAAACAGCCATCAAACCAAAAATCTGGGTCCACTACGTAGATGACACCTTTGTCATCACAAAACGAAACAAGAGAGAAGAGACATTTATCATCCTCAACAACACCCTCACAGGCATAAAGTTCACCAAGGAGGAAGAAACCGACAACAAACTCACATTCCTGGAAGCCACAGTCGAAAGAAAGGACAACGGAGAACTACAAACCTGCGTATACAGAAAACCAACAAACACTGACCAAATACTTAACTACAGCAGCAACCATCCCAACACACACAAACGAAGCGGTATCAGAACACTATTCAAACGAGCCACCACACACTGCAGCACAGACGAACTTCGGAAAACAGAGGAGAACCACCTATACAACGTGTTCAAGAAGAACGGATACTCAAAAAAAAACAGTCCGCAGCTTCCTCAAGAACAACCCAAGACAAGCAGACCCAACACAGCCAGAAACCCTAACCACCTTACCATACATCACAGAAGTTTCAGAAATGACAGCCAGACTACTAAGACCCCTCGGAATCCTAGTAGCACACAAACCCACCAACACTCTTAAACAAAAACTAACAAACTTAAAAGACCCAGTGCAACCCGTGGGCAAAACAAACGTCATCTACAAAATTCCACGCAAGGACTGCCACAAAAACAAACATTGGGGAGACTGGCCGCCTACTTGAGGAACGTTTCAGGGAACACCTCTGGGATACCCGCACCAACAAACCCAACCGCCCCGTGGCTGAACACTTTCACTCCCCCTCCGACTCCGCCAATGTCATGCAGGTCCCTTGGCTTCCTCCATTGCCAGACCCTGACCAAATGACACCTGGATGAAGAGCGCCTCATCCTCCGCCTAGGAATCCTCCAACCACAAGGGATGAATGTAGATTTCTCCAGCTTCCTCATTTCCCCTCCCCCCACCTTATCTCAGTCCCAACCCCCGTATTCAGCACCGCCCTCTTGACCTCCTTCTTCTTCCCGACTTCTCCGCCCCCACCCATCTCCGGCCTAACACCCTCACCCTCACCTCCTTCCACCTATTGTATTCCCAGCACCCATCCCCCCCATAATTCCCTCCCTCCTACCTTTTATGTCAGCCCACTTGGCACAACAGTCTCATTCCTGAAGAAGGGCTTATGCCCGAAACGTCGATTTTCCTGCTCGTCGGATGCTGCCTGGCCTGATGTGTTTTTCCAGCACCACATTTTTCAACCCTGATCTCCAGCAGCTGCATTCCTCACTTTCCCCTACATTTTTTGTCCTCAGTATAGTTATAAAACACCTTTGGTTTCTCATTTACGCCGTTTTCTAAAGCTATCTAATGTCTCCTTCTTATCCTCTTGATTTCCATCTTAAGTATACTCCTCCTGCCTTCGTACCCTAAGGATTCACTCGATCTCTCGATCTCTGCTGTCTATGCCTTACATTTCCTTTCTTCCTTTTCATATCCAAAACCTTAATTTCTCTGGTCACCCAGCATTCCCTACAGCTACCGACCTTTCACCCAAGTGTAATATACTGTCTCTGGACTGTCGTTTCCTCATCTCTGAAGGCTTGCCATTTTCCAGCTATACCTTTACCTGCGAACATCTGGTCCAATCAAGTTTTAGATCTGGTCTCTCATTTTCCCTCACTATTTTAAAACTAAAACAATTAAGGTCACTGGCGCCAAAGTGCTGCCCCAATGACATCTCAGTCACCTGCCCTGACTTAATTCCTAAGAGTAGGTCACGTTTTGCTGCTTATCTAATAGGTACATGGACATACTGAATCAGAAAATGTTCTTATTCACACTTAACAAATTCATCTCCATATAACCTCTAGTGAAATTGACGACCGCAGATGTTGGAGATTAGTGTCGAAAATGTTGCGCTGGAAAAGCACAGCCAGTCAGGCAGCAACTGGAGAGCAGGAGAATCGACTTTTCCGGCATAAGCCCTGATGAAGGACATATGACTGAAACGTCTCTTCTCCAGCTCCTCCAATGCTGCCTGACTGGCTGTGTTTTTCCAGCACCACACTCTTCGACTCCATCTAAAACTCTAACACTATGGCTTACCCAGTCAAATTAAAGGCCTCTACCAATGCCACCCTATTATTCTCACAGATGACTGAGATCTCCTTCCGAATTTGCATCGCAATTTCACGTTGACTATAAAGTGGGATCTAGAACACAAATCTCAGTAAGGTGTTCATCCTTGTTCTATTTCGCAGTACCAACAAAATAATTTCCCTGGATGCATTCATAGGAATTTCCTTCTAAAGTTCAACCATTACGCTATCCCTTATCAAAAACGCTGCTCCTCCTCATCTCTTCCCCCCTTTTTATGCTTCCTATAGCATTTGCATCCTGGAAAATTAAGGTACCAGTCCTATCCGTCTCCCAGCCATGTCTCTGTAATTGCTATCATATACCAGTCCCGTGTCCCTAACCATGTTCTGACTCCATCTACCTTCAATATTGGGCGTCATGCATTGAAATATATGCAGTTTCATTTAGCAGACATAACAAACAGCATTGATGAAGGCCCAGCAGTGGATATGCTTTACATGGACTGCAGTAAGGCATTTGAAATATATCCTCATGGTCGACTGGTTAGCAAGGATAAATGTCGTGGAATGCAGGGAGAACTAGCCATTTGGATACGGAACTGGCTTGAAGATAGAAGATGGAGGGTGTTAGTGGAAGGTTGCTTTTCAAACTGGAGGCCTGTGAACAGTGGTGTGCCACAAGGAGGGGTGACCTTTCCACTGCTTTTAGTCACCGGTGTAAACTATGTGGATGTGAGCATAGGAAATATGCCGAATACATTTGCTGATAACACCAAAATTGGAGCTCTCGTGGTACACGAAGGAGGTTACCTCAGAGCACAACTGGATCTTAGTCAGATGGGCCAATGGGCTGAGGAGTGTCAGACGGAGTTTAATTTAGAGAAAGGTGAGGCGCTGTATTTCGGAAGGGCGAATCAGAGCAGGACTTATACATGGAATGGTTACGTTCTAGGGAGTGTTGCTGACTAAAGAGACCGTGGAGTGCAGTTCATAGCTCCTTGAAAGTGGAGTCACAGATAAATAGGATGTTGAACAAGGCATTTGGTTTGCTTTCCTTTATTGGTCAGAGCATTGAGTACTGCATTTGGGATGTCATGATTTGGCTGCACAGGACGTTAGTTATGCCACTTCTGGAATATTTTATGCAATTCTGGCCTGCGTCCTAGTGGAAGGATATTTGGAAACTTTAAACGATTCAGAAAAGGTTTGCAAGCGTGTTGCCAGGGTTGGAGGATTTGAGCTATAGGGAAAGGCTGAATAAGCCGTTTCTGTTCTCCCTGGTGCATCCGCAGCTGAGGGGGTGACTGTGTAGAGGTTAAACATTGATGTGATTCATGGTTAGAGTAGATAGACAAGATGTTTTCCCTGGGATGGCAGAGTCTGGAGAGTATAGTTTGAGGGTGTAGAGGCGAAAAAATCTACAAGGGATCTAAAGGGTAACGTTTTCATGCAGAGAATGGTGGGTGCAAGGATTCATTTGCCAAGGGAAATGGTGGAGGCTAAGACAATTGTAACTTTTAAAAGGTATCTGGTTTGGAATATTATTAGGAAACGTTAAGAGGGATATTGGACTCGTGATGGCAAATTAGACTCGATTAGGTTATCTGGTCAGCATGGAAGAATGGGATCAAAGAGTCTGTTTTTATGATGTCCAACTCTATGATTAAGTTAATTTGGAAATGATGTGATAGATATTTCAAACGGAGAGAAGTCCAATAATATATAACTGCCACGATGAACCACACCATTCAGTTAACTTACCTGACCTCTGGGACTCACCTTCTCTCACTTTGATGTGTAATTGGAAGACACTGCCATCAGTCACACGTCACGTCCTCACACAACCCATCTCACTCCCCTCAGTCACTGCATTCGGGACCGCGTCCTCATTCATTGCATCACACACATCTCAATAACCACATCCCCTCCCCTCAGTTATGGAATCTCAGTCACCTCTGTCATTACACCCAAATGCCAATCCGCATCATATTCCCCTTCGTCACTTAAGGCACTTTCCTCAGTCAATGCATTCATAATCCACTCCGACAGAGCACCCAACCCGGCTTATTCACACCATCTCCCTCTCCTTATTCAGGGAAGGCAGCATACCTCAGGCACATCATTCCAGTCCCCTCAGTAAATGCACCCTCCATGCTCTAACTTAGTACACTTCAAACCCCTCAATTTCTGCATCGGCGTGGTGGTCTTCTTGTGGTACGTGTTAGTCCCTCGGCCCTGGAAAGGTCTCCGCGTGGTTTATTGATCTCGAGGCAATCCCAGAGCGATCTCCCAGCCGCCTGAAACTCGAGATGAAGCCCAGTGTGGTCTGTAATCAGCGTCCAGTGGGTGCAGAAAGCGCAGTGTGCTGCATTCTGGGTTGGAATACTGTTGTTCAGAAAGGTTAATTCTCCAAAACTGACATTTTTATTTCTCAATGTCTTAGATTAGATTAGATTCCCTACAGTACAGTACCAGGGCCTTCGGCCCAACAAGTCCACACCGACCCTCTGACTTAATACAATCCATTACCATCAGACACTTCATTCAACACCTTTTGCTCACTGAGTGATATTATTCTGTGTTGCAACATGAAATTATCCTCAGTCACTGTGTCGCATTTCTCCCAGTTGTTGCCTTCAGTCAACACATCCCACTCCCCAAAGTCACTACATCTCAATTACTTCATTCCTTCAATAGATTCCCCTCAGTCACTATGTCACATTCTCACTCTTTGTGTCCTGTTTCCCCATTCACGAAACTCCACTCAGAAAAGGCACAACCTCATTTTCCCATTTTTGACCGAACGCAACTCATTGCAATCTCTGCATTTCTCACGCCTCAATTACTATATCCAACTTCAGTTATTGACTGCATTCCACTCCCCTCAGTGACAGCATGACACTATCCTCAGGAACTGCATTCCACTCTTCGGAATCACTGCAACCCACACCCCTCAGTGACTATATTTCACTTCCCTCCGTCACCACTTCTTACTTCCCTCTGTGTCTGCATCTCACTCGAATAAGTCACTCCATCGTGTTCCGCTCGGTCACCCGGTCACTCCCCTCAACTCCCCTCAGTCACCAAACCATGCTTACAACTGTCTCCATATTGCACGTCCCTCAGTTTCTGTATCCCATTTCCCTCAGTCACTAAATATCATCACTCTGAGTTACTGATACCCAATGTTCTCATTTATCGCTTCCCATTTAACTGAGTCACTGTATCCCAAACCGCACAATGTCTAAATCCCATGCCATCTCACTCATTCGAACCGACTAACCTCAGTCAACACATCCCACTCGCCTCACACTCCACTCAGTTATTACATCCCCACTCTGGTCATTCACTTCAATGCATTCCACATAGTCGCTAAATCTGACAACCCTGTTACCATGTTCTAATCCCCTCAGTTACAATATCACACTCACCTCAGTGATTACTTCCCTCAAGTCTCACTCCACACACCCTGCTCAAGTCCTCCACCCCTTTGGCATGGTCTGTACTCTTATCAGTCTCATTGTTGAGGTTTCCCACTACTGCAATCTCTTTCACAAAACGTGTGAGTGAGAGGAAGAGCTGAAAGCACCGTTCACTTATTTCACTGAACAGCTAATATTATACATCTTTTTTATCGCCTTCTTCACTTACAAATTTGAGGGTTACGTCTCACAATCGCAAGTCTGTTCAGAATGTATGATGCAGAGGATCACTCTGTATGTGATTAGTAAACAGCTCTGTGCCTCTATAATAAGTAATGCTATGGGGACAGCCAGCCTTGCCTTCTGTGGAAATGAAACAAATTATTAACAGGAAAGAAATCTTGATTTCTAAGATCACAGATCAGCCACGATCTCATTGAATGCTCAAACGGGCTTGAGGGCTTGAATGTTGCAATGAAAGACCGGAGAGGTCTGGTTCATTTCTCCCACATGCTCTAGGCACGGTTAAGAGCAGATTTCACTGACGAATTAAGGATCATATAAATGCTGCATCGTGTGTACACTGGAGCAACATGAATCGGACTCGATACAGTATCAATTAAAATAGTGATAAAAAGTTTCCAAACTGAATTTGATGACTTGCTCCATTCACTAATCAGCAGATGGCTTTACTGGCATTTCTAACTGTTGTTGCCACTCTAATTTGGTAAGAACTGTGGGTAGAAAATCAGACACTTCAGCTTGTACTGATTCCAGAGATTCCCCATTTGAAAAAAAAAGGCCGGTTAATCAGTCCAATAGGAATGAACTCACCATTGGGAACGAGGAAGTCGATTTAACAAAGACCTACCATTCAACTTAGTTTTAAAATTTCCATTTATGTTCTGTGGTTACTCAAAAAATGGCATTATTCTTTGCAACACGCAAATCGCAGGAATATCCATAAGGTCACGGATGAATGTTACCAGGTGAGCTGTTGCTCCCAGTTAATTTAAATTTAACTAAACCACATTGAACTTTGACTATTATGCAAATGACTTACTCAGCAAACCGAGGATCAGCAGCAGTGTCCTCATCTCAATCTGTGATATTCTAGAAAGTGAAACAGAAAATTTATGTTAGAGAAGGGGAGTTCAAGCGAGAATAGGAGGAAATGTATCTTGGTGGGGGCGGCGGGAGGGGGAGGTGGATTTAACAGCCGAAAATTTAATTTTACAACTGTTGACGTCTGTCAGTGTGACACAGAGACACAATAGTTAGCACTGCTGCCTCACAGTGCTCGGGTCGATTCCACTGTTGGACTAATTCCTGTGTGGAGTTTGTACATTTTCCCCTTGTCTGCGTTGTTTACTCTGGGTGCTCTGGTTTTCTCCTACAGTTCCAAGATGTGCAAAGTAGGGGAACTCCTTATGCGAAATTGCACATACTATATATGGATATGCAGATTAGGTGGGTTGGTTATGGGTAATGCGGGTTTAGAGGAATATGGCCGGGGTGAGGGTGTGGGTGAGATGCTCTTTGGATGTTCTCTGTGGACTCAATGGGCCGAATGGACTTCTTTTACACTGTTGGGATTCTGTATTTCTATGATCTCGCCCCATCACTTGGACCCTTACAGACAAATTTAAAATTGCCCCTTTCATTCAATAATTCACCCATGGAGTGTAATCTACACAATTCCTCATTAGGAACCCAGCAGACGGAGGGTTATATGTCTCCTGCACTGCAATATTTGTCAATGTTGACGCTGGAAACACTGAAAAGTGTTTGGATCGCCTTTCATAACACTGAAGGCTATGAGCATCAATTGAGAAACTGGGCTGAGTGTAGCCATTAGCTTCTTTTTTCTGTTTTGTAGGATTGCTTCTGTTCAGGAGTCAATCAAAATGATGTCAGACATTTGCTCATCTTTTTTCATCACTCGTGACCTCCACTGCTCTGGAGAGAACGACATTTTCCTTGGTGGTTCCATCAGGCAAAAAGGAATTTATACAATGAAGATGTCATGTTTTCATAACAGATTGGTCTAAGAAAATATCGCAAGATTTTCCCATGAACTCTTCATGCTGGCTATTAATACCTTTCTCTATTTTTATTTTCGAAATTATGTGTAGATTGAAGATCTCCATGACCACTCCTTTTGTATTATCCCAAGCATCCACAAATTTGCTTCAGATGTCACCAGCCACAATGAGCTTATTGTTCAAGAAGCTGCCAGCCGCAGCTAATACTCCATTACTTTGCCTAAAATTTTACCTCTTCAGAGGGACAGATCAAACTCTCCCATGCTCACTCACTCACCCATACCCGAAGCAATCTCTCTCCATTATTGAAGCTGTGAAACATTGATTGCTGGATCCCACTATCTCTCGTTTGACTTGAAATTTAGTATCCACTTTCAATAAGGCATCGAAAGACAGAAGGAGCTACGTCTGTTTTTCTCACTGATAACCCAATGGATATTTAACTTTCATGTTCATCCCTCAATTTGGGATCCAGACGGATTAACATCAACTCTGTGATTCATTCTTCAAATGGGCCCAAGCGAATGGACTACAATTGAATTGTTTACACTGGTTTTAAACTTGAAATGTCGACAGTGACGCATGTAGGACTGCCTACGATATGACACATGTAATAATTATGGTAAAATGTGCCATTTTAATTGAATAATCCACAGAAACAAATTAAGAAATATTTAATTCTGCATTTTTTCATATTTTTTGTTGCAAACTGCATTGTTTTTATGGCATTGTTTAACATATCCTAGAATGATTAGTCTGTCATGAAGGGTGCTGTGTAATTAACCTTGGCCGACATACTGACCTTTTAACCATGCCCCTGAAAACATCTGGGATGACATGAAGTTGAGCATAGATCTTGGCAGGTTTTATGTGAATGCTATAAGGTTAATGATGCGGTAAAGTGAGGCAATTTGCGACATCATCGACTTTTGGAGGGGAAGTGGAAGAAAATACTTGATGAAATGAACTGTGATGACACTTTAAAACAAAATCAGAGATTGCTGTAGCTCTGCAGGTCATGTAAGCATCTGTGGAGGAATAATAAGTTTCTTTTTGAGCTCTCGAAACCCTTCATCATGAAACCAGAAATGTTCAATCTGTTTCTCTTTCCTCACGGCGGCACGGTGGCACAGTGGTTAGCACTGCTGTCTCACAGCGCCAGCGTCCCGGGTTCAATTTCCGCCACAAGCGCCTGACTGTGTGGAGTTTGCACGTTCTCCCCGTGTCTGTGTGGGTTTCCTCCGGCTGCTCCGGTTTCCTCCCACAGTCCAAATATGTGCAGGCCATGCTAAATTGCCTGTAGTATTAGGTAAGGGGTAAATGTCGGGGTATGGGTGGTTTGCGCTTCGGCGGGGCGGTGTGGACTTGTTGGGCCGAAATGCCAGTTTCCACACTGTAAGTAATCTCATCTAAAAGATCACGCCAGACCTGCTGAGTTCGTAACAACGTTTTGTTTCTTTTTCAGATTGCCAACATTGGCAGTTGGGCAGGTCTCACTTTCCAGAAAGGAAGCATCTGTTCGTTTTCTTTCATCAAAAGGAATAACAAGATGACAGCATTTTACGATGAGAGGTAGACATTTATGGGCATTTGGGGGGCGGGAGGGGTGGGGTTTGGCGAAGTAAAAAGAAACTCCATGCAAACTGTAGTGGTGGTCGGAATTGTACTGTCAACAAGAAAGTTGGAGGTGGCGAACGTCGAATCGTTTACAGAATACTTGGATGAGCAGTTGTGCCTTACCATTCAAGGTTATGGGCCGAGGACGTGAATTTGACATGACCAGAGCATTTTAATTGTTCAGACTCAATAGGTTGAAAGTGTCTCTTATATATTAGATAATTCTGTGAAGTAGACAATTGGTGGATTACCCTGAGAGTCAACAAATCAGGAGTGGATTGAAGGATTGAAAAGAAGAGTCCTTCATGGCGAGGCCAGCCATTGTGGGAAAGGAAGCTCCTCTGCTTGGATCATTCTGCATCACAAATCAGCCGATCTACCAGTTGAACTACAAAAGCCCATTTGGTTTGAATATGACATGGAAGTCAACGGTACACCACAGACATTGAGATGTAACTGTCAACATCACAAAGCCCTCCGCCACACAGAATCCAACACGAACAAATCCAATACTTCCACAGAATGTCACAGGTGTACTGACATCACTTGGCATCGCTAAGGTGCATCTAAATACTTCTTCGCAATATGTTTTCAAAGTAATGAGAGTTTTGGCTTCCCACTGCAAATTCTTTGGGAAGCTCTGTCCTCACACATTCTTGAGATCTCCTTCCCCGATCTTACATCTATATTCTAGCCATTTCAGCGACCCCTCCAACAAGCTGAATTGTTCTTTGGTGAGTTTTGAGAAGATTGGTAGCTCAGGTTGGTTTAGGTTCTGAATATAGGTTTGCTCGCTGAGCTGGAACATTCATTTTCAGACGTTTCATCACTGTACGAGGTAACACCTGCAATGAAGCCCAGAATGAAGCACTGGTTGTGTAGCCTTCTATTGATATGTTTAAGTTTACTCGGGTCGGTGATGTCTTTTCCTGTGGTGACATCATTTCCTATGGTGATGTCATATCCTGTTTTCTTTCTCAGGCGAGTGTAAGCTGGGGTCCAAGTCAATGTGTGTGTTGATAGCGTTCCGGTCGAGTGCTTCGAGGTATTCTCGTGCATGTCTCTGTTTGGCTTGTCCTTGGGGAAATTCATACTGGCATTGACAAGAAAACTACAGAAGAAATATCCCAACATCCACAAATGAAGCTGCATTAGAACACTCTTTCAATGATCCGTCACAAACTACAGCAAAGAGGATATAGGCAGAATAGAGGAAGATCACTGAAACAGTGAATTTAAAAAGAACAGGTACCCAATGAACACTGTCCGCCAATTACTGAGCAACAAACCCAATACAAGCAGACAAAACACGTCCAGAAACCCTAGCCACTCTCTCCTACATCAAAGACACCTCAGAAATGACTGACAGACGACTTAAACCTCTTGGCATCATGATAGTCCACAAACCCATCAACACACTAAAACAGTTTCCAGTGAACTTGAAAGACCCTCTCCGAACATAAAGCTAAACTCATGTTATTTACAATATACCTTGCAAGAACTGCAACAAACGCTGCATTGGACAACAGGCAGAACACTCGTCACCTGGATACATGAACATCATCTCATCACAAAATTATGTTACCCTCTCACTAGTATCCTTACAGAGGCATGGAATTGAGGATGATTTAGCAGTTTTGATTAGAAATTAGCTTTCTGAAAGAAGACAACGAGTGGTGGTTGATGAAAAATATTCAGCCCAGTGTCCAGTTTTCAGCGGTGTGCCACAAGGATCTGTCCTGGGACCACTGCTGTTTGTCATTTTTAGAAATGACTTAGACTCAGGCATAGGTGGCTGGATGACGAAGTTTGCAGATGACACTCGGTGGAGTAGTGGACAGTTTTGGAGAATGTTACAGGTTGCAGTGGGAATTGGAAAAACTGCAGAATTGGGCTGAGAGGTGGGAGATGGAGGTCAATGCAGCTAAATGTGAGGTGATGCACTTTGGGAAAAATAACAGGATGGCAGATTACTGGGTCAATGGAAAGATTCTCGGTAGTGTGAATGTGCAGAGGGATCTTGGAGTTCATCTACATAGATCCCTGAAAGTTGCCACACAGGAGGATAGTGCCGTGAAGAAGGCATAAGGTGTGTCAGATTTCATTGGTAGAGGGATTGAGTTCTGGAGCTGCAATATTATGCTGCAACTATACAAAACGCTGGTGTGGACACACTTGGAATGTTGTGTACAGGTCTGGTCCCCTGAAAATTTTGGGAAGGACGTGGAAAGAGTGAAATCGGTGCAGAGGAGATTTAGCAGGGTGTTGCCTGGTCTGGAGGGAGGGTCTTCTGAGGAAAGGCTGAAAGACTTGAGTCTGTTCTCATTGGAAAGAAGAAGGCTAAGAGGGGATCTGATAGAGACATCCAAGCTGATCAGAGGATCAGATAGGGCAGACAGTGAAAGTCTTTCTTCTATGATAATGATGTCAGCTTGTACGAGGTGGCATAACTACAATATGAGGGGTGATAGATTTAAGAAAAAATGTCAGAGGCAGGTCCTTTACGCAGAGAGTGAGAAGGGCATGGAATGCACTCCCTCCGAATTCAGTCAGCTCAGCCACTCTAATGATTTTCCCCACCTTTACCCAATGCCCGCAGCCACTCCTGTCACATGCTATGCTCCTCGGATAAAAAGCTCACTGTGTTCAAACTTTCTTCATCACTGAAAATTTGCAGTCAAATAATATCCTCGTCAATCTCCTCTGCACCCACTGCTGGGCAATTATGTCCATCCTATAATGTGCCGCTTCCTTAACTACATGCAACTGTCTGGGTGCAGCACAAACAATGTGACAGCAGCTGTTTAACTTGGAGAATTGTACTGTCTTCAGGGTCTGTCTTGGAGTCAGAGATTTTCCTACTTTCAGTCTCTTCATTAATTTCAGTACCTGCATTGCTTGCAGGTTATCTCTCAATCTTAGGGCCTGTATTCGTCTATGGTGACTGTACTGTTGGGATCTATTTTCATCGAGAGGGTGGTGGGAACCTGGAACTCACTGTCTCAAAGGCTGGGAGAAGCAGAAATCCTCATAACTTTGAAGAAGTAGTCAGGTGTCGACTTCAGACTACAGGGCACACAAGACGTCGAAATCGGTTCGAATAGTAAGTTGCATGGAATGGTGCAGTAAGCCAAAGCATTTTAATTTTCTCTGTTATTAACATCAAATGCTGTATAACTCTGCCCGTATTAATTTGTGATCCCTATTAGTTTTATGAAAGTTGCTCCAACATTCAACCCTCCCTCTGTCACTGCATTCAACACCTGCCAGCCACCACATTCCACTACCATCATTCTTGTAACGCTTCTGCCCTCAGTCTATAATTTCGATTTCCATCAATCACTACATCCCACTCCCGTCAGTCACAATATCTAATTCCCATCAGAAGCTAAATTCCATCCCCTCAGTCATTGATTACCATTGTCCTCAGTGACTGCATCCCACTCACTATGTTCCATTCCCCTCACTCATAAATCCAACCCTATCTCAGTAAGTCCCTCCCACTACTTTCAACCACCATGCCTTATTTGCCTCAGTCCCCACATGCCACTCCATTTAGTCAGTGCACCGCACTATCCTCATTCAGTTAGACCCATTCAGCTCAGTAACTGCATCCGATTCCCTAAAGTCAGACTATCCCATTCACCTCAGTCACTGCTTCTCATTCCGCTCAGTCAATAGAGCCCCTTCAACTCAGTTATTGTATCACACACAAGTCAGTGATTTCTTAATCCCACATGTCCCGCCCATGTCCTTCTCCACCTTGCTGTGGTATCTACTCTTCCTCGGAACACATTCGGGCTGCCACACTACTGTAACCACTCTCGAAGACAGAGTGTGAATAACAGTGAAAACAGAAACACGACTGGTACCGATTTCATTGCAGTGAAAAGGTCACAATGCGTTTCTGAGATTTCGTACTTTCTTCACAGATGAGCATTAATAGTTTGTGAAACATCAAATTCTGTTGGTCATGCAATACCTGTTAATCAAACTATAGGTGATTTATGAATAATTCTCCCTTCTGTTGCATATTTTGTGCCACGCCCAGACTACCATGTGCTGTTCTGTAAACTATATATTACAGGAGGGATATAACTGTCCTGCAGAGTGTGTACAGGGCATTGACAAGGATATTCAATGTGACAGAAGGGTGCCTGCTTCAGCATAAACACAAGTGAATGAGGGAAACTTTCAATCTTGGTTTCTTTGATCATCTCACTGAAGGTCTGATCAGGCATGATGGGCTGAGTGTCTTAACTCTTTTGATAGAACATTTATAAAGACTGGAGAATTTCGTACGTTTATCAGTGTGGTGAGCAGCGTTCAGAGGAAAATCTGCAGACCAGTTCAGATTCATCTCGATGCTTTCCTGAGAGGACAGTCAGAAAGTGTTTCCATTGAAACAATTAACACTGTGCACGTAGGTACGTATCAACTGAAGTTGAACAGAAACGACAGTGAAACGAGGGCAATTTGGTGAATTAGGCGAGTTGCACCTTTTGATAATCATCATGAACATGCAGGGTGGAATGACCTTCCTCACTGCTGTTGTCACTCTGTAAATGACTGTAATTTGTCAGATGGGTGCCTCCCTCACTTTGACCTGCCTCCACTGATTCCAACAGATTTAGCTTCCAAAACTTTAAGAAAAGTAGCCTATTTCAGACCGTTGTCAGTCCAAAGTTTATCATTTGGGAAAAGGAGGCCTGTTTGTCACAGGTCTGTCATTCACTTTATTTTAAACACAATCTCGCTTTGTATCGTTTCATTCTATGTATTCTTTAAAATAGAATTTATCTTTTTGGCCAGGTTATACCAGTGTTTGTCAACCCCCATATACTCTCAAATGACAGTCAACAGCGAGGTTTCTTTTCCTACCATAGTGATTTTTTAAAGTCTCATAAATTTTGAATGTTATGAAAATGACTTCATAGGAAACTGAGAAACAGCAACAGAGGACCGTCCTCATGCACAATATTGGAGAAAGTTAAAAACAGAATTTAGTTTCGAGAAAACAAATTTTAGCGGTAATACAAGTGAAATGTAATGCGCAGAGAGCGCACTTGATTAAAGAGGATTTTATCTTACACTGGGAATACTCTGTCTCTCTCACTCACTGGAAATACAACGGACAGATTTACTTACATCCTTGCACTCAGAAACATTTCCAGAAAATGTAATGTACATGCACGTTCATAGTGGGAACGTTATCTCTCTCCTGCACTGCGACCATTAAAAAAAAGTTTGTGTTGGGAATCAAGACAAACGTTTAAAACACGTCAATTGCGTGGGTATTTCAAGTATTGCAATCTTCAAGTCTATAGGCCCAGTGCAGGAAATTGGGTCGTGTGTTGAGATTACTGTGTTGTTGGTTGTGGTATAACTGTGCAGGATCAAATCAGACATCGTTATGAAATATTTGCTATTCTTTTTTCAATGTCTATCACTTTCTCTGTGTCTACATTCCAGTCAACTCCTCCAATGGAGAATAATGCATTACTCAGTCGCTCCATAAAGCAAAAAAATGAATAAAAAACAAAAATGTCAGTTTTGCTGCACAAACGAGTCTGAGAAAAATCTCAGGATTTTAAAACATAGGTTTCTGAAAAGGAACAGATTTCTTTTCTCGAAATAATTTATAGATTGTGGGTATTCATGATCGTTGCATTTGTATTGTCACAAGCACCCAACATTTCATTTGGTATTTAAAGTAATACATGCTACTTATTGTCCTAGAGTTTGTAGAGCACAACTTATAGGCCATTCTTTCCCCATACAAACTTCCTCTCCACAGACACAGACTGAGATTTCCCTCACTCACTCCAACCTAAAGCGTCGGCATGATCTTTACAATCCGTCATCACTGTGACCACAAAATGCAGCGTGGGATCAACCTATTTCACTCTTTCCGTTCCCACAAGATTGACATCGGCCTCCTAACTTCAAATGGCGCGTTGAGAGGCAGAGGGCAATTCAACTCTTTCTGTCAATGACAACTCAATTGACTTGACGTCTATGTTTCTCGTTCACTGTGAAACAGATAGAGTCATATCCGGCTCTTTCCTTGACAGAGAGCCCAAACCAAACACTATGCATTAATTACAAACGTCATTTTCCACGGATAAACCTTTGAGCCCAACAATTATTTTTCCACATGAACAATCCCCAAACACCCAACCATTAAAACCTATGCATTTCTGGGACGGGCATTCTCTTCTTCAGCTCCACTTCCAGTCCTGATGTTTTGAAACGCTGTCAACTTTCGAAACAAAATGTCCATGAAAGGAGCATTGCATCGGTAGAATAATCACCAAGTCAATCATTGATGAGCTTGCTTCGATCATTAGTTCACACTGGGCTGCTTACCAGAGTCTCCAAAGGTGATGCTGCTGTTGAGATACAGCGGGTTATATGTTCACGTCATTCACCTTCACTCAGGCAGAATGTCTTGACATTACGAATGGCCCATTCAGCGCTACCCGCTGTGTTGCACATGCAATGACAATGGTTATTTATGCTATTTATATACGCCAAAGATTTACATTAATGTATGTTCCTGAGCTTGCATTGGAAGAATTTACACACCCGAAACAAAGAAGCATCTCATTAGTTTGTTTTTTAGTCTCGGAACAGTCTTCCATAATGAAGGATGGTAACTGAGATTAGCTTCAGAATAAGTGACAGTAATAGCCTGAGACGAGATGTGGGCAGGTTTGATTTGTAGGATAAAAATTTGGAACATAGACTATAATGGGACAAAATGTGATATTATCTCAATTTAAATGCCAATTGGACAGAATGGGAATATGGAAATGAAAACAATGCTATTATAAAGCATAATAAACATTCAGCAGATCTTGCATCATCTGTGGAAAGAGAAACAGGTCCAGAGAATCTTCTTCACAATTTAAAACCTGAAACGTTAAATCTCCATGGATGCTGTTAGTCCTATTGCAATTTATCCAGACATTTCAGTTTTTTTTCAGGTTCCCAGCGCCCAAAATCCTTTGTTTCCTTCGCTTCTTTTTCATTTGTATGACAGTCTAAAGGTTGTGATCCGATGGAAATGCCCAGCTTTGTTGTCTTAAGATGGGTAAAGTCGCCAAAGTCAGGCAGGACCACAGGCCTGTTCTTCCAGTAAAGGCAGAAGGCTGTTAGTCAACAAGGGTGGAAAACAGTGCAGCATCGTTTTAAAGTGAGAGACAGGACATTTGGAGAAGTTTTGAGAGAGATGAGTAGTACCAGTCTGGATTGCACAGTCTTGGAGGGATGTTGACACGGGAAATATCGCAATCTTTCGACAACATTTGGAAAACCAGTTAAAGTAACATAGTATCCAATGTTATGCGTCTCTTCCGGGAGAGTGGATGTTTTGCACATCGTGCATTGTTGACAGGAGAGAAGGTTCACTTGCAACTGCAGGAGGCGATGGAGGAGACAATTAGCGGCTGTTTCACTGGAGGGTCAACACACCTCAGCCGGTGGAAAAGGTTGAGAAGAAAGTGCCGTCATGGCGATCTATGCCGTTGTGGGAAGTGAAGCAACTCGGTTGGGACCCCACTGCAAATCGCCAATCATACCAAGTGAACGACCAACCACAATGTTTAATACACAAGTAACACGGAAACCATGCAGTTACTGAGTCAGAGAAAACCTGCAGCACAAACCAATGGACCTTCAACTGATCAACTTACGGCCAGACAAAAACAAAAGCTGAATAATTCGAAACCCATTTTACAATCTTTAACCCAGAACCTCGTTTACCTTCGTAATGCAAAGGCATATCTAAATATTTGTTTCCAAATATATGAGGGATTCAGGATCCCACCTCTTTAAGAAATTTTGCCTCACACATCCTTCACACCTTCTGCCCATTACCTCAAGTCTATATTCCCATCCATTACTACTCCACGAGACAACACCCCCACAGTACCTCCAACTCGTCCACGCCGACCAGATATCTTGAACAAATCTCGTCCCAAATGCTTGCAACTGGCCGCTAGCCCTTTGAACCTTTTCTATTCGCACACCCATTCAGATCCCTTTTACATGTTGTAATTGCCACCACCATTTCATTGGGCATACATGCCCCAACCTCTGCATGAAAACTTTGTACTTAGTTCACTTTTATATTTTTCCCCTCTCACCATAAACCTATGTCCTCTTGTTCTGAACAACCCCACCCAAGGGCAAAGACCTTGTCTATTTATCATATGTAGGGCCCCTCGTTAATGTAAACCTCGATAAAGTCACCCCTCAGCGTCTGTCGCTCCAGGGAAAACAGCCTCAATCTATTCAGCCTCTCCCTATAGCTCAAATCCTCCAACCCTGGCAACATCCTTGTCAAGATTTTCAGAAATCTTTCAAGTTTCACAACATCTGTCCGATAGAAAGGAGACAAGAATTGCACGCAATATTCCAAAAGTGATTAAACAATGTACTGTACAGTAACGACATGATCTCCAATCTCCTGTACTCATTGCATTGACCAATAAAGGAATTCATACCAAGCACCTTCTTCACTATTCTCTCTACCTGTGACTCTATTTTGAAGGAGCTATGAACCTGCACTCCAAGGCCTCTTTCTTCAGCAACACTCCCCAGGCCCTCACCATTAAGTGTACAAGTCCTGCTCTGGTTTGTTTTTCCAAAATGAAGCACTTCATAAGTATCCAAATTAAACTCCGTCTGCAGTTACTTGGCCCATTCGCCCATGTCGTCAAAATCTCATTATATTCTGAGTTAAGTGCACCACCAGTCTTGATGTCACCTGCAAATTTTATATCATGTGGTACATAAGACTTAGCAATGATCAACTAGCCACAGTTTCAATTAGAACCTTCTTACTGATCTGAATCGACTTTATGTCTTCAGTTGCGCAAATCTTATTTGATCACCTGGCATTTCTCGGGAATTTCCTAGACATTCCTCCATGAAGATTCGTGCAAAGTAACTGGTTAGTTTCTCTGTCATTTCCTTGTTTTCCACGATTAATTTACCTATCACTTACAACTTTTCACAATTGATTCTGAATTTGTTTTCTTTGATATACAGATCATAGATTTAGGAAGTCTTCGTGTTTCCTGTTTGCTTGTAATCAAGTTCATTTTCATTTCCTCATGAGTTTCTTGGCTCTCAATTTCTGGAACATAAATTTTTCCGAATTCTCAGGTCCCCACAATATCTGGAATTTTGCTGAATCTGCTTTCTTTGACTTACTGCAATCTTTAATTTCTTATGTTAACCATCATCGAGTTACCTACCATTTCTATGGTGTCTGCATAGATATATGTCAGACTTTTCAGTAATTCTCTCAACAACAAACATTGCTTTTCCAACACTCAATGTGAAATTGCATTTTGTGCCCATTCCCTGCAGTTTCCTTCCCCATCCTATGCATCCTAGGACGTGCCTAATCTCATCATAATTGCCTTTCCAAGAGCCATAACTCTTGCCCTGTGGTGGATACCAATCCCTTTCCATCGCTAAAGTAAACACAACTGAATTGTGGTCACTATCACGGAATTACTCACACACCTCCTACTTTAACACCTGGCCTGATTGATAAACCAGTACTAAATCCAATGTAGACTCGTCCCTCGTTGGCCTATCTACATACTGAGTCAGAAAACCCTCCTGCACAGATTGGACCAAAAATGACCCATCCAAAGTTCTTGAGCTACACTATTTCCAGTCAGTATTTGGAAAGTTAAATTCCCCCATAACAAGTAACCTATCTCGCTCCCTCCTATCGAGAATCATCTTTGCTATTCTTTCCTCTTCATCTCTGGAACTATTCGGAGGTCTATGGAAAACTTCCAACAGGGTGACCTCTCCTTTCCTGTTTCTGACCTCATCCCATACTAACTCAGTGGACAAGTCCTCCAACGTCCTTTTTTGCAACCATAATACTGTCCTTGTCTGATGATGCCACACACCGCCCCACCCCCACTTTTCCATCTTAACTGTTCTTCCTGGACCATATAATTCCTGGAACGTGCAACAACCATTTCTGTCCCTGCTCTATCCATGTCTCTGAAATGACCCCAACATCGAAATCCCAGGTACGATCCCATGCTGCACGTTCACCCACCTTTTTCCAGATGCTCTCTGCATTGAAGTAGACAAACTTCAAACCGACTTCGTGCTTGCCAGTACCCTCTTGCGACCTTGAAACATTGTTTCAGACCTGTCGTCGCTCAACGTTCTGTATCCTCGAAAGCAATTTAGGTTTCCATCCATCTGCTAAATTAGTACAAACCCACCTGAAGAGTGTTAGCAAATTTCCCGAAGCACGCCCCAGTATATTTGTGCCCCCTCGGGCTTTGATTTAGAAGTCCCACCTACCCCAAAAAGAGCACCTAGTATTCAGGAATCCAAACCATCCCTCCTACACTGTCCCTTAGCCATATATCCAACTCCTCCCTTGTGGCCGAAGTGGGTACTGAAGATGCTGGAGATTGGAGTCAAGATTAGAGAGGTGCTGGAAAAGCACAGCAGAGCAGGTAGCAAGAAAAATCGACGTTTAAGGCAAAAACTCTTCATCAGTAGTGAGGCCTATCTCCTCTCTCTCCCTATTCCTCACATCACCACCATAGACATGGGAAACAAAAAGAAATAGCAACTCCGCCTGTCCTAGCTCTAAGCTTCCATCCTAGCTCCCTAAATTTCTGCCTTAAATCCCCATTTCTCGTCATACCTATGTCGGTGGTGACTATGTGGAATGCGACTTGTCGCTGCTCCCCCTCCCCCTCAAATGTTGGGGTCATTTCGGAGACATGGGTAGAGCAGGGACAGAAATGGTTGTTGCACGTTCCAGGAATTATATGGTCCAGTAAGAACAGTGAAGATGGTAAAGTGGGGTGGGACGGTGTGTCGCATTATCAGACAAGGAAAGTATTACGGTTGCAAAAAAAGGACGTTGGAGGACTTGTCCACTGAGTTAGTATGGGATGAGGTCAGAAACAGGAAAGGAGAGGTCACCCTGTCATGAAAACACGAGCAGAAACATCACGAACCCAGGCACCTGGGAGGCAACACACCACAAAACCTCCTATCTGTCCCCGAATTATACAGTCCCCAATTAATAATGCTCTGCTCCACTTCCCCCTTCCCTTCTGAACAACAGGGATAGACATTGTGCCATATACTGGTCCCATGGCTTACCCCGGGTATTGAGAAGATTAAGCCTGTAGGGGTGTTGTCTTATTGGGAGCAAAAACATTCACTACTTCAAGCTCATATTGGACAATAGAATGTGTCCTCCCCATTTTGTTCCTGCAGATGTCCTCAGACTCTTGCAACTAAACTTTCATTTCGGTCTTTCCTCCTGGGACAGACATCTCACTCTCCTATCCCATTCTTCAAGGAATTCCTCGTTATTTTACATATTTTGATGCACATCAAAATCCAAGACATCTGCATTGCTTCACTCTACAACGCAGGAATTAAGACCTGTTTCTTCAGGTCGCTGTCCCTTTTGTGGTAAGGTTTCAACATACTCACATAAAATCCGATAGAGTTTCTTTTTGTCTTATATCTTTACCAGATTGTTTGTCTAACTCAACTTCTTCTCAATTTGTTAGGGACCACTCAATCTGGCTTTGAGGGGCTCTCCTTTCACTTGTAACAATACCCATGGGAAAACATACGCAGTTTCGAGTTTCTTTTGTCTGTCTCCTGCTTCCGTCTGTGCTTTCCCCTTTTCAGGTAATTCACCTATTCGATTTAATTTCTTCCTTCCCTTTAGATATACAATCCAAATGTGAAATCTCTGACGTCCGTCCTGTCAATTATTTGCATTATTAGTTTGAAATGCCTTCTCACTTCATACCCGAATATTGTCTCAAAGGGAGTAAACTATTCAGATTCATTAGGAGCATCTCTAATGGTAAACAAGATGAAGGGGATACATTTATCCCCATCATTCGGGAAAGCCTTACAGTACACTCTTAACATTACCCTCAGGTTCTGAAGCCACGTTTCCAAGTCTCCATGATGGTACACGCTTGGTTGAACATGCTGTATGTCTAATCTATTCATGATTTGCATAGCAGTAAAATTAGACCATTGGAGTGACTGAATCTCCCTTTTGTAGCCCATACCATCTAAACAAAGTGGCCTTTGCCTTAACTGTAGCTAATGGAATTGCCTACGGAAAATGGCGAGATACCGCCATTATGGTTGGTAAGTACTGGGTCCCCTTTTTTAGTTTTAGAGAGGGTACATACGCAATTAAGCGTGTAACCCGTGTGCAATGTTCTGCAAAAGTGGCAATTAGCAACAAAGGTGCTGGTTTTGTTATTGCCTGTGGGTTCCCTACCATTTGGCACCTATGGCATATTTTACCAAACTTCTTGTGCAGTGCAGGACAACGGATGTAGCCTGCATCTTCCTCACACTGAGATTAACTCCTACAGGTGATTTGTACATTACTCGCAATGTTTCCTGAATATATTCGAATTGCAACATAATCTGGTGCACTTCCGCCCATTTCTTCTCTGCATGAACCTGCGGTTATGTCCATTTTCACCTTCGGATCCTGTCCTTAAGATAATAATACTCGGGAATATATTCTGATTCCTTTTCTGAGTATGCACCATGAGAGAGATCTGTTACCGTCTCATTTTTCGGTTGGAAGTCCATTTACTTTTCAGGACAAACCAACTCTGGCTGATCCTCCACCTGTTCTGGTTTGTGCTGTACCATGACATCAAGCAGGTTGTCACCGAACTAAAGATCAACTCCTTAATCTGTTTCTTCAGCTTTTCATTCTTGCTGTAACTTACAATAATGGGATCTTCTTACTACACGGCCTGGAATAATTCCAATCATTTTGCTTTGAAATACTCAGTTCCCTGGTTTTCCTTCGGGTTTCTGCATGACAAGGAACATTACGCCCACCTTGAATCCTGTCGGGTCGTTCCCAAAACAAGCTGTATTCCTGGAACAAACAGTCTGCCAATCACTCCCAAAACGTAACTTCCCCAGTCTTGAATTGGCACTCCAATATGATCTGTTAGAGGGACATGTTAAATTTCTTTCCCTGTATTCCACAGTGGCTGAGTGGTTAGCACTGCTGCCTCGCAGCACCAGCCTCGGGTGACTGTCTGTGTGGAGTTTGCACATTCTCCCTGTGTCGACGTGGATTTCCTCCGGGTGCTCCAGTTTCCTCCCTCAGTCGAAAGATGCGCGGGTCAGGTGAATTGGCCATGCTAAACTGCCCATGGTGGTCTGTGCATTAGTGGGGAGTAGGTGAACGGTTCTGGGTGGATTACTCTTTGTAGGGTCGGTGTTGACTTGTTGGTCCAAAGGGCCAGTTTTCCCTCTGTAGGGTATGGAATCCAATCCAATTGCCTAACCTGTCAGAAAGAGTGGTGATACTTTCAGTTTACTATTGCAGTGAGCAGATACCGTATCTCTTTACATTGTCACTTCTTTCCTTTCCCCAATACACTGCAACCCAACCCGCCAACACCCACCCCCACCCCACCCCCCCACCCCCGTTCTTCCTGAGTAAACTTTACCCACGGAGGTGAAGTCTTTATAGAGACCAGGCACTATCTCAATACCCAGTCCCTGCCTAGGCTCTGCACTCTCTTGTAGCTCCTCGACTTTACTTCGGGTTTCCTTCACGACTTCTACTCAGCCCACTGGTTTAGCCTATTTTAAACAATCTATTTCTCTCGTGGCTTTCTTTAATGACCAGCACTAGTACTTAACATTTTCCACTTTACCACAGTGGGAACACCTGGTAACTTTGACCTCCTTTTCAATTCTTTGGGATTCTTCTCCTCATGTGATAAGTATTTCCATGGTCATTCGCTCTTTGTTTTGTAGTAAGCGATCCCTCCTTCTCCTGATTAATATCCCTCCCGGGATGAAATTCCTGTTGGAAACTAAATTTCACCTTCTGCTAAAATGAATATTCATCTGCTATCCGAGACACTCTTCTCACTTTTTTAAACTTCTCTTCATCCATATAAGTTCTTATCACCTCTGGAAGTGAGCGCTTAAAATCCTCCCACAGAACAATCTCTCTTACAGCCTTATGTGTCTTGTCTATTTTTCAGTTGCACGTCTATCGCAATGTCCATGTTTAACTCTTAAGATCTCAAAGTAAATCCGACCTGGCTTCTTCTTTATATTTATACACTGTTGCCTATATGGTTCTGGTACCAATTCATAAGCAATCAAAATAACATGTTTGGCATATGCATAATCTCTGGACCCCCGTGACAGACTTGCGCATATCTCACCAGCCCTGCCTACAGCATTAATCAGTATGAGGTGAAAGTGAGTACTGTTGATGCTGGAGATTAGAGTCAACATTCGAGTAATGCTGGAAAAGCACAGCAGGTCAGGCAGCATCGAAGGAGCAGGAACATCGATTTTTCGGGCAAAATCCGTTCATCAAGAATTCTGATGGAGGGATTTTGTCTGAAATGCCGATTTTCCTGTAAATCAGCATTACACATGCATTCTCTGGGCACCAAATTTGCATCGCCAATTTTATAAATATGATATCCCGACCATGTTTTTGTCTAAAATTTGTTTTTTCCTTGTCACTCTCCACTGCCCGAAGTTTGCCGTAGCATTTCATCGTTCTAAACTGACTTTCCTGTTCACTTTGCTATTTCCGGAGTTCAAATTCTTTCTTTCTCCCACTCTTTCACTTTTTTGCCCAGCTGGGAAACTTCTCTCTCTTTCTTGATCTTCTAACATGGCTTTTCTTTCATTTTGAAAATTTCTACTCTCTTTCTCTCTCTGGGTCTTTGCATCGCTAACATTTTTTTCTGTGGAGAGTGCGTGGTTCCAGAAACGCACAGCACGTCAGGTAGCATCCGAGGAGTAGGAGAATTGACATTTTGGTCTTAAGCTTGGTCATTGCCTGGAACGTCGATTCTCTTGCTCCTTCCAAGCTCCCTGACCTCCGGTGCTTTTCCAGCACCACATTCTCGGCTCTAATCTCCAGGATCTGCATTCCTCACTTTTGCCTAAGAATCTTTTCTCCCTATCTTTCTCCTCTATCTCAAGCTGTTTCATCTGCCATTGAATTTTAGCCATTTCCAATGCTGCAAATGACCTTTCCAGCAGATGTAAATGTTGAGCTATTTCGGTAATACCCACATCGTTTTTTTTTCCCGAGACACAGGCGAGTCCAGCTCCAGCTGTCTGCTAACTGTAGCAGTTTTTCCTTGCTCACGTCTCCCGAAGTCACATCTTCAACCCCATAATATACTGTGTAACTGAAAGTGTCATTTCTCTCACTTTTAATCTCACCAACGGGAAGCAAGTGAAATTAAACAATATTTTCTCGCCTAAATTTTATTTTACATTCCAGCACAGTAATCGCACATTGTGATTAAATTTTCTGGGACATTTCACATCTCAAAGCTGTTCATTAATCTGTCGAAATCGGCCCACATCCGCCTATAAATGTATCTACCCCTGTCCAAATCCCAGAATGGATCGCTCCAAACCTGCCCAAATTCTGGATGATGAGCTCAAACTGTCCGAAACAGAGGATGAACCCCTGTATTAATTTAAACCAAGCAACCAGAGAAGATTACCTCGCCTCGTTAAATGTTAAAATGCGTGCATGAGTGAAAGAGAACTCATAATTTCCACTATTTAAAGAGAAATAATTTTTTTTTTTCCTAACTCTGATAATGAACGTGAACCAACAACTGTAATAAATTCCAAGCTGACTTTTCTTAACTAAATACCATCTCACCACAACTCGATAAAAATGCTGTTCGAATTACACAAATATTAAAATTTACATTAACTTAATTTCTCAGAGTTCATGCAGATGGTCTTCTCATCTCTCTTCAACCTTCCTTCCTTGTCTTCCCAAATTTGCTGTCTTCTTCCTTTTAGCTTTGTGTATTTTTTAAACGGGAGAATGTAGCCTTTGATCGATAGTGCTATTTGGTTAGTTTTACAACTTTTCATATTAGTTGGACAGTGAGCTCTCTCGGTGTATGACAGTTTGTGTGACAGGTTTTCAAAATACCTGTGTTTTTATACCTCCAACACGATTCCCTCTCAATGGTTGGATGTCATCCATATAATAAATTCATATTCAATTGGTTTTTAGTATTGTGGGAATAGTTAAAATTGATTGGTTGAGTTTGAAGTGTTGCCGAAAGAGCAACCAAAGTTCAGGAGTTAACTTAGCAGCCAATTGTTACAAGTATCTATTTTTGAACAGCCGGTCTCTATTATTTCGTCACTTTGGACTTAAGTATGACAGATAGATAGACAGATAGATAGATAGAAAGATAGATAGATAGATAGATAGATAGATAGATAGATAGATAGATAGATAGATAGATAGATAGATAGATAGATAGATAGATAGATAGATAGATAGATAGATAGACAGACAGATAGATAGACAGACAGATAGATAGACAGATAGATAGATAGACAGATAGATAGATAGATAGATAGATAGATAGATAGATAGATAGATAGATAGATAGATAGATAGATAGATAGATAGATAGATAGATAGATAGATAGATAGATAGATAGACAGACAGATAGACAAACAGACAGATAGATAGATAGACAGATAGATAGATAGATAGACAGATAGATAGATAGATAGATAGATAGATAGATAGATAGATAGATAGATAGATAGATAGATAGATAGATAGATAGATAGATAGATAGATAGATAGATAGATAGATAGATAGATAGATAGATAGATAGATAGATAAATAGCTGGATAGACAGATAAATACATAGAACAGCATTTTTATCGAGTTGTGGTGAGATGGTGTTTAGTTAAGAAAAGCCAGCTTGGAATTGATTACAGTTGTTGGTTCACGTTCACTATCAGAGTTAGGAAAATAAATTATTATTTCTCTTTAAATAGTGGAAATTATGAGATCTCTTTCACTCTTGCACGCATTTTAACATTTAACGAGGCGAGGTAATCTTCTCTGGTTGCTTGGTTTAAATTAATACAGGGGTTCATCCTCTGTGTCGGGACAATTTGAGCTCATCATCCAGAATTTGGGCAGGTTTGGAGCGATCCATTCTGGGATTTGGACAGGGGTAGATATATTTAGGCGGATGTGGGCCGATTTCGACAGATTAATGAACAGCTTTGAGATGTGAAATGTCCCAGAAAATTTAATCACAATGTTCGATTACTGTGCTGGAATGTAAAATAAAATTTAGGCGGGAAAAAATTGTTTAATTTCACTTGCTTCCCGTTGGTGAGATTAAAAGTGAGAGAAATGACACTTTCAGTTACAAAGTATATTCTGGGGTTGAAGATGTGACTTCGGGAGACATGAGCAAGGAAAAGCTGCTACAGTTAGCAGACAGCTGGAGCTGGACTCGCCTGTGTCTCGGGAAAAAAAAAACGATGTGGGTATTACCGAAATAGCTCAACATTTACATCTGCTGGAATGGCCATTTACAGCTTTGGAAATGGCTAAAATTCAATGGCAGATGAAACAGCTTGAGATAGAGGAGAAAGATAGGGAGAAAAGATTCTTAGGCAAAAGTGAGGAATGCTGATCCTGGAGATTAGAGCCGAGAATGTGGTGCTGGAAAAACACAGGAGGTCAGGGAACTTCGAAGGAGCAAGAGAATCGACGTTCCAGGCAATGACCAAGCTTAAGACCAAAATGTCAATTCTCCTACTCCTCGGATGCTACCTGACGTGCTGTGCGTTTCTAGCACCACGCACTCTCCACAGAAAAAAATCTTAACGAAGCAAAGACCCAGAGAGAGAAAGAGAGAATAAATTTTCAAAATGAAAGAACAGCCATGTTAGAAGATCAAGAAAGAGAGAGAAGTTTCCCAGCTGTGCAAAAAAGTGAAAGAGAGGGAGAAAGAAAGAATTTGAACTCTGGAAATAGCAAAGTGAACAGGAAAGTCAGTTTAGAATGATGAAATGATACGGCAAACTTAGGGCAGTGAACAGTGATGATGAACAAGTCCATCTTAGACAAAAACATGATCGGGATATCATATTTATAAAATTGGCGAGGCAAGTGTGGTGCCCAGCTTGTGGTGTGCTGATTTACAGGAAAATCGGCATTTCAGACAAAAGCCCTTCATCAGAATTCTCGATTAATGGAGTTTTGCCCGCAAAATCGATGTTCCTTCACCTTCGATGCTGCCTGACCTTCTGTGCTTTTCCAGCATTACTCGAATGTTGACTCTAATCTCCAGCATCTACAGTACTCACTTTCACCTCATACTGATTAATGCTGTAGGCAGGGCTGGTGAGATATGCGCAAGTCTGTCACGGGGGTCCAGAGATTATGCATATGCCAAACATGTTATTTTGATTGCTTATGAATTGGTACCAGAACCATATAGGCAACAGTGTATAAATATAAAGAAGAAGCCAGGTCGGATTTACTTTGAGATCTTAAGAATTAAACATGGACATTGCGATAGATGTGCAACTGAAAAATAGACAAGACACATAAGGCTGTAAGAGAGATTGTTCGGTGGGAGCTGTTTAAGAGCTCACTTCCAGAGGTGATAAGAACTTATGTGGATGAAGAGAACGTTCCAAAAGTGACAAAAGTGTCTCGGATGGCAGATGAATATTCATTTTAGCAGAAGGTGAAATTTAGTTTCCAACAGGAATTTCATCCCGGGAGGGATATTAATCAGGAGAAGGAGGGATCGCTTACTACAAAACAAAGAGTGAATGACCTTGGAAATACTTATCACACGAGGTGAAGAATCCCAAGGAATTGAAAAGGAGGTGAAAGTCACCAGGTGTTCCCACTGTGGTTAAGTGGAAAATGTTAAGTACCAGTGCAGTTCGTTAAAGAAAGCGACGAGAGAAATAGATTGTTTAAAATAGGCTAAACCAGTGGGCTGAGTAGAAGTCGTCAAGGAAACCCGAAGTAAAGTCGAGGAGCTACAAGAGAGTGCAGAGCCGAGGCAGGGACTGGTTATTGAGATAGTGCCTGGTCTCTATAAACACTTCACCTCCGTGGGTAAAGTTTACTCAGGAAGAACGGGGGGGTGGGGGTTGGCTGGTTGGGGTGCAGTGTATTGGGGAAAGGAAAGAAGTGACAATGTAAAGAGATATGGTATCTGCTCACTGCAATAGTAAACTGAAAGTATCACCACTCTTTCTGATAGGTTAGGCAATTGGATTGGATTCCATACCCTACAGAGGGAAAACTGGCCCTTTGGACCAACAAGTCAACACCGACCCTACAAAGAGTAATCCACCCAGAACCGTTCACCTACTCCCCACTCATGCACAGAACACCATGGGCAGTTTAGCATGGCCAATTCACCTGACCCACGCATCTTTGGACCGTGGGAGGAAACTGGAGCACCCGGAGGAAATGCACGTAGACTCAGGGAGAATGTGCAAACTCCACACAGACAGTCACCCGTGACTGGTGCTGCGAGGCAGCAGTGCTAACCACTCAGCCACTGTGGAATACAGGGACAGAAATGTATGATGTCCCTCTAACAGATCATATTGGAGTGCCAATTCAAGACTGGGGAAGTAACGTTTTGGGAGTGATTGGCAGACTGTTAGTTCCAGAAATATGGCTTATTTTGGGAACGACCCGACAGGATTCAAGGTGGGGGTAATGTTCCTTGTCATGCAGAAAATCGAAGGAAAACCAGGGAACTGAGTAGTTCAAAGCAAAATTATTGGAATTATTCCAGGCCGTGTAGTAAATAGATCCCAGTATGTTAAGTTACAGCAAGAACGAAAAGCTAAAGAAACAGATTAAGAAGTTGATCTTCAGTTAGATGACACCCTGCTTGATGTCATGGTACAGCAAAAACCAGAATAGGTAGAGGATCAGGCAGAGTTGCTTTGTCCTGAAAAGCAAATGGACTTACAACCGAAAAATGAGACGGTAACAGATCTATATCATGGTGCATACTCAGAAAAGGAATCAGAATATATTCCCGAGTATGACTATCTGAAGGACAGAATTCGAGCGGTAAAATGGACATACCAGCAGGTTCATGCAGAGAAGAAATGGGCGGAAGTGCACCAGATTGTGTTGCAATTAGCATATGTTCAGGAAACATTGCGAGTAATGCACGAATCACCTGAAGGAGTTAATCTCAGTGTGAGGACGATGCAGGCTATGTCCGTTGTCCTGCACTGCACAAGAAGGTTGGTAAAATATGCCAAAAGTTCATGTGTGCCAAATGGTGTGGAAGCCACAGTCAATTACAAAACCAGCACCTTTGTTGCTAATTGCCAATTTTGCAGAACATTTCGCACGGGTTATACGCTTAATTGCGTATGTACCCTCTCTAAAACTAAAAATGGGACCCAGTACTTACCAACCATAATGGCTGTGTCTCCCCGTTTTCTGTAGGCAATTCCATTACCTACTGTTAAGGCAAAGGCCATTTTGTTTAGATGGTATGGGCTACACAGTGAGATTCAGTTACTCCAATGGTCTAATTGTACTGCTACGAAAATCATGGATTAAAAATGCAGCATGTTCAACCAAGCGTGTACCATCATGGAGACTTGGGAACGTGGCTTCAATACCTGAGGACAATGTTAAGAGTGCACTGTCATTATTTCCCGAATGATGGGGATAAATGCATCCCCTTCATCTTGATTACCATTAGAGATGCTCCAAACGAATCTACTTAGTTTACTCCCTTTGAGTCAATATTTGTGTATGAAGTGAGAAGGCATTTCAAACTAATAAAGAAAACAATTGACAGGACCGACGTCAGAGATTATACATTTGGATTGTATATCTAAAGTGAAGGAAGAAATTAAATCGAATAAGTGAATTACCTGACGAGGGAAAAGCACAGTCGGAAGCACGAGGCAGAAAAAAGAATCTCGAAACTGCGTAAGTTTTCCCATGGGTATTGTTACAAGTGAATGGAGAGCCCTCCAAAGCCAGATTGAGGTGTTCCTAACAAATTGAGAAGAAGTTGATTCAGACAAACAATCTGGTAAAGATGTCAGACAAAAAGAAACTCTATCGGATGTAATGTGAGTATGTTAAAACCTTACAACAAAAGGGACAGGGAACTGAAGAAACAGGTCTTAGTTGCTGCCCTGTATAGAGAAGCAATCCAGATGGCTTGGATGTTGATGTGTATCAAAATATGTAAAATAACGAGGAATTCCTTGAAGAATGGGATAGGAGAGTGAGACGTTTGTGCCAGGAGGAAAGAACAAAATGAAAGTTTAGTTGCAAGAGTCTGAGGGCATTCGCAGGAACAAAATGGGGAGGACTAATTCTATTTTCCAATATGAGGTGGATGTAGGGAATGTTTTTATTCCCAATAAGAAAACACCCCTACAGGCTTAGTCTTCTCAATGCCTGTGGTAAGCAATGGGGCCTGTATATGGCACAAGGTCTATCCCTGTTGCTCAGAAGGGAAGGGGGAAGAGGAGCAGAGCATAATTAATTGGGAGCTGTATAATTCGGGGGACAGATAGGAGGTTTTGTGGTGTGTTGCCTCTCAAGTGCCTGGGTTCGTGATGTCTCTGCTCGTGTTTTCGGAATCCTTGAGGGGGAGTGGGAGCAGCGCCAAGTCGTATTCCACTTCGGCATCACCGACATAGGTATGACGAGAGATGGGTATTTAATGCAGAAATTCAGGGAGCTAGGATAGAAGCTTAGAGCTAGGACAGGCGGAGTTGTTATTTCTGGTTTGTTTCCCATGTCCGTGGTTGTGAGGTGAGGAATAGGGAGAGAGAGGAGATCGGCCTCACTACTAATGAAGTGTTTTTGCATTAAACGTCGATTTGTCTTGCTAACTGATGCTACCTGCTCTGCTGTGCTTTTCCAGCACCACTCTAATCTTGAAAACAATCTCCAGCATCTTTAGTACCCACTTTGGCCTCGAGGGAGGAGTTGGATATATGGCTAAGGGATAGTGTAGGAGGGAGGGTTTTGGATTCCAGAATACTTGAGGCTCGTTTTGGAGTAGGTGGGACCTCTAAAACTAAGCCAGAGGGGGCACAAATATTCTGGGGGGTGCTTGGGGAAATTTGCTAACACTCTTCAGGTGGGTTTGAACTAATTTAGTAGATGGATGGAAACCTAAATTGCCGTTCGAGTAGACAGAAGGTTGAGAGACGACAGGTCTGAAACAAGGTTTCAAGGTCGCAAGAGGGTACTGGCAAGCAAGAAGTCGGTTTGAATTATGTCTACTTCAACGCAGAGAGCATCTGGAATAAGGTGGGTGAACGTGCAGCATGGGATCGTACCTAGGAATTCGATGTTGTGGTCATTTCGGAGACATGGGTAGAGCAGGGACAGAAATGGTTGTTGCACGTTCCAGGAATGATATGGTCCAGTACGAACAGAGAAGATGGTAAAGTGGGGTGGGACGGTGTGTAGCATTATCAGACAAGGAATGTATTACAGTTGCAAAAAAGGACGTTGGAGGGCTTGTCTACTGAGTTATATGGGATGAGGTCAGAAACAGGAAAGGAGAGTTTACCCCCTTGGAAGTTTTCCATCGGCCTCCGAATAGTTCCAGAGATGTAGAGGAAAGAATAGCAAAGATGATTCTCGATAGGGGGGAGACAGATAGGTTAGTTGTTATGGGGTCTTTAACTTTCCAAATACTGACTGGAAATAGTGTAGTACAAGTACTTTGGATGGGTCAGATTTGGTCCAATGTGTGCAGGAGGGTTTCCTCACTCAGTATGTGGACTGGCTAACAAGGGCTAAGGCCACATTGGATTTAGTACTGATATATCAACCAGGCCAGGTGTTAAATTAGGAGGTGAGTGAGTAATTTGGTGATAGTGACGACAATTCAGTTGTGTTTCCTTTTGCGATGGAAAGGGATTGTTATACACCACAGGGCAAGAGTTATGGCTGTTGGAAAGGCAATTACGATGAGGTTAGGCACGATTTAGGATGCATTGGATGGGGAAGGAAACTGTAGGGAATGGGCACAAAATGTAATATCACATTGAGTGTTCGAAGAACAATGTTTGTTGTAGATAGAATTACTGCAAAGTCTGACACACACATATATATATATCTGTGTTACAAACTACAAAGAAAGGGAAGGTAACTCGATGATGGTTAACATAAGAAATTAAAGATTGCATTAAGTCAAAGGAACCAGCTTCAGCAGAATTCCAGATATTGTGGGGACCTGAGAATTCGGAAAAAATTATGTTCCAGAAATTGAGAGCCAAGAAACTCATGAGGAAATGAAAACGAACTTGATTACAAGCAAACAGGAAACACGAAGACATCCTAAATCTATGATCTGTATATCAAAGAATACAAAGGCAAAATCAGATGTGAAAATCTGTAAGTGATAGGTAAATTTATCGTGGAGAACAAGGAAATGACAGAGAAACTAACCAGTTACTTTGCACGAATCTTCATGAAGGAAGATCTAGGAAATCCCCGAGAAATGCCAGGTGATCAAATAGGATTTGTGGAACTGAAGACATAAAGACGATTCACATCAGTCAGAAGGTTCTCATTGAAACTGTGGCGAGTTGATCATTGCTAAGTCTTATGTACCACATTATATAAAATTTGCAGGTGACATCAAGACTGGTGGTGCACTTAACACAGAATATAATGAGATTGTGCCAACATCCGGGAATGGGCCAAGTAATCGCGGATTGAGTTTAATTTAGATACTTACGAGGTGCTGCATTTTGGATAAACAAACCAGAGCAGGACTTGTACACTTAATGGTGAGGGCCTGGGGAGTGTTGCTGAACAAAGAAAACTTGGAATGCAATTTCATAGCTCCTTGAAAATAGAGTCACAGGTAGAGAGAATCGTGAAGAAGGTGCTTGGCAGGCTTCCCTTTATTGGTCACAGCAATGAGAAAAGGAGATTGGAGATCATGCTGTTACTGTACAATACATTGTTCAGGCAACTTTTGGAATATTGCATGCAATTCTTTTCTCCTTTCTATCGGAAGGATGTTGTGAAACTTGAAAGGTTTCAGAAAATCTTTACAAGGATGTTGGCAGGGTTGGAGGATTTGAGCTACAGGGAGAGGCTGAATAGACTGAGGCTGTTTTCCATGGAGCGACAGAAGCTGAGGGGTGACTTTATCGAGGTTTACGTTAACGAGGCGTCGACATATGATAAATAGACAAGTTTTTAGCCCTTGGGTGGGGTTGTCCAGAAGAAGACCACATAGATTTAGGGTGAGAGGGGAAAACTATAAAAGGGTAATATGTACAAAGTTTTCATGCAGAGATTGGGGCATGTATGGCAGATGAAATGGTGGTGGTAATTACAACATGTAAAAGAGATCTGGATGGGTGTGCGAATAGGAAAGGTTCAAAGGGCTAGCGGCCAATTGCAAGCAATTGGGACGAGATTTGTTTAAGATATCTGGTCGGTGTGGACGAGTTGGAGGTACTGTGGGGTTGTTGTCTCGTGGAGTAGTAAATGCAAATGTAGGTACTGAGGAGATGTAGGATCACAGCAAAGGACGGGAAAATACGTGGCAACCAATTATTAATTGGCCTGTGAGCAGATAGAGTAGCAAATCTTATGGTATAGAGGGCATCCTGACAGTCCATCAAGCGCATACTAACAAAAATAAAGTAATGCATAACACTTGTCCTACTTTCTGCACTATTCCCATAATCTTAAATGCCACAATTCAACTGCTCATCTCAGTTCTTGGCTTAAAGTCATGAAGTTTTCTGTCTCAATTTACTTTCTTTTTTAAAAATTCGTAGAGCAGGACAGAGGTAGGGTTCTCTCTACTGTGTGCACATTAAGTAAAACATGAAGACATTTTGGGAATAACCTTGAGTGAGAGAGGTTCAGCTAAACTGTCAACCGTGCACTGGAGAGGGAGCAAGATCGCACACAACTACTGGAGGATGAAATCCTTATTTATCAAAGTATATCCCCCACGTCAAACTTCTCTCCAATAATCTGAAGAGTTCAATTTTCCAAACTTAAATTTGTTTCAGTCCCCGGAAAATTCGACGGAAAGATGAGGACTCTACTGCTGACTTCCTTATCAGTTACTTAGGCCATACTCCATTGCAATTTATTTATTTTAGTACGGCAGCAAATTCTCAAACCGCACTGCCTATTAAAACATTATGGCAGTTGATGTCACTGTCATAACTGGGTCACAAAGCTACAACCTTTTGTCACAGGTTGCATGCAATGTGAGTGCGAAAACCTTAAAAAAAATCAGAATGGCAGACCTGTGGCAACTGAACTTCCATGTTCGCTTCAATTGCTAGCTAATTGAATTTGGATGAGAAATAGGTTAGAGCAGGATCTTTTATAATAGGTTGGCAAGCTTGTATCAGTGGAGTGAAAAGGGTCTAATGTTTCCAAGGACGGTTTCCAGAGAATTGAGCTGGTGGCATTCTGATTGAAATTGCATGCGTCCCGATATTGTGCTTAATTTTGGATATCAGAGCAAATGGTTAACTCGAATATATGCGTTCGGAAAAGTAAATGCTTTTTTCGCAGAAAAGCTTTGCAACGAATGGAAATACTTCAGACTATCGTGCGATCGATCTGAAGCAAGAAATGAACAGTCTCAATGATTGTGAGCACAGGCAATATAGGCATTTCCTTTCGCGCCACCGGAGGCGTTCGTCAGTTAGCTCAGCTGGTTAGAGCGTGGTGCTAATAACGCCAAAGTCGTCGGTCCAAACCCCGCTCTGGCCATGTGCAGCGTTTGGGTGGAACGCAGCAACGGTGCCCAGCTTCGTCATGGCCTTTACTTTCACCGTCTGCAAAACCCTGTCACATGATCGTCTGAGATATGTATTCGTTCGAAAGCTGACCATCGCTGTCATGAACGTCACCTCGCTGATCCCATGCCGTATCTCAGCTGCGTTGCTGTATTTCCAAACAACGTGCTCCACGAATCCGCGATGCAGGAAGCCTCACCCGCGCAATAAAACATTTGACAGGGTTAGACGCACGACTTGATCGCCGTACCCGTGATGACTGGTGGATGTTGTCTGCAGCAAATCAATCAGTCTCAATTGTTTTCACAATCAAATGTAAAACATGAAATATATGCAGTATTAAGCAGACCTGGCACAGTCTCGGAGGAGAACCAGAGTTCAGGCTTCAATTCAAATCATAGATTTGTTCATGTTATTTTCCTGGATCTCTGTTAATACTTGTCACACGACTTCCAGAGGGAATTCATTCGCTTGCTCACCTCTCATGCATCGACACTCGAGTTATCATATCTCCAGCAACAGCATAGAGCCATTAATACAACCAAATTACTGCATTGCTGGAATCATCGTTTTCGTAGAAAAGGCCAATATACAATTCATGATGCCAGAAGTGAAAGATGGAGATATTTATTGGAAAGGGGATAAAGCAAGTGATATTCAAGACATTTGGGGGATGTGGGAAGCTGGGGTGTTTACGATGTTCAGTTAAGCAAGACCATCTAAGTCTGAGCTGAACAATACCGTGATATTTGATGAGTCTCAGGATGAGGTGTTAGTAAGACAGTGGCAGTAGAAAGACAGTGCTCCACAAACTTTGAGAAGTGAAGCAATGTTATTAGGGGAGCAGGAAGTGATGCTGCAAATAGAGAGAAATCCATTCCTGCCAACCTGGTAGAGTGTACCAGGCTCTGCACTACATGTAGCCTTACTGGTAAATAAAGGATATCAATCTAAAGATTTAGGCCCTATGGCCAGGCATGTAGAAGGCAATTAGGGAATGGTCTATGCTCACGACTGGAGTTTGAGAATCCAGGGATGGCAGCTATATTAATACACTTGCGTGCTGCACTTGTCAGGGAATCCAAAGGAAGCCAAGGTAACAACCGAGCGGAGCATTCCAGTGACAGTGGAGGAATGTGATCAATATGGTAATGAGCAATTGGATACATTATCAGGCAATTTGTGGTCGCAACATGATAAAAATGGGGGGAGAGTGAAATCAGCTGGGCCAGTGGAAATAAGATTGAAAGCAGGAGCTGGGGCAGTAGTAACGTTTATGGCGAATGAAGATACCTGAAGGGTTGGTATACCGTCGGAAATCAGCTCAGAGAATGGGTCTGCCTTCATTCAGAAGGTAGTTAATTTTATGCTGCATTCTTTGAAAATCAAGCAGAGGTTTGGATGCGTATATCATACCCAGTCACAGGGTATAGTGTAAATAATTCATGGGACATTGACAGCCAAATGAAACAACATATGCAAAACCACCAAACTTAATTGGATTGATGTGCTGCCGCTGGCTTTACAATCTAACACTACATGAGACGCTCACACCGCTTGAGATGCTCACAGGTAGACCTATGCCAGTGCCCAGGTGGAGAGGCCCACACAAAGGGCTTAGCTTGGAGCAGTTCAACTCAGAACTTAAGCAATATATACAGCAGCAACCTATGATACATGAGACTATCCACCTGCTGAAAATACAGAGGGAACTGACAGCTGTCAACGAGGAAGGACTTAGTAAGCCCGGGGATTGTGTGTACGTGCGGGTTTTTCGAAGATGCTGAAATGATTCGAGGAGAGAGAGAACTTTCTTCGTGATTAAGGCACCATCTACCGCCATCCAAGTGGAAGGACGACACATATGGTACCACCTTAATCATTGTACTAAAGCTCTCTCACCGGCACAAATTAACTCTAACACTGAGTTAAGTGGAGGTGAGGCTGAAAAACATGGACACGAGTAGGACACACAGGAGGCTAGTACACCTCCACAGGGTTCTGAACAAGGTACAGGTGAAGTTCTTGGGAATCCTGATCATTCCAGAAATGATACTTATGGAGGTGTTGAGAACAGTCCCCCTGGCAGCAAGGATGGGGAAGACACGGGGGATGCCCCTGACAACCACCTCTTTGAAGCCAGGCCGGCATAATCAGACTTGGCGACCATTAACTTGGCAGACCTGGACAGGTAATGCCAGGGTTACTTTGCTGCCCTAGCATGGGTATGCGCCCGTGACAATCACTGGTATCAATGCGCAAACGAAACGGTCGTAGTAATGGCTAGACAGGACTGCTTCTTGTGTACTAATTTAACCCCCCTCATGCTATGTTGTCCATATGCCCTTTAACTTGAGCATCTGTACTGAATGGCGTTTGCCGCACTCTAGCCGACCGCTTTATCCGAATGATTCATCAACTTACGGGCAATCCCATTGCCCCATTTTGGTGCCTGCTACTTCAGGCCACTACATTCTATCAGCAGGATGACGTGGGCTGGCAGCAACCCCAATGGTAGTGTTGATATAGTACCCCGTGGTTCACCAGTAAGACTAATTACATGTTTCCCGAGGCTGCTTTCAGGAAACGGGAAGGGTTGATTTCTGAAAGCTTTAAGTTAAATGGCTCCACACTGGTATTCTTCGTTGTGGGTCTTTGCGTGAATACAATTCAAATGGAGGTGGAGACCACATTTGGGGCTGTTTTAATTTCTCAACGTGTCCCACTGACAGATACTTACTGGCTGGGAGGTAAGAAAGTAGGGTTGCGCATGACGCTGCACACTGACTGGAGTGGCAGCTTTGCCCGTGCAATGCTCTGACACGAGGTTGTTATATCGCCACATGCAGCTTGACGCTACGTTTCAGTCACCGAATCAAGCGACGTATGTCCCTGATCCAACAATTCAGATTGATATTATAGGACAGCCAAGAGGTATTCCTAACAAGACTAAGGCCCGCAATGAGATTGCCGCGGGCTGGGAAGCTCTTATCCCAATGATAGGGAATAGCAACAATGCTGAATGGATTAATTACGTTTATTGCAAAAAGCAGAGATTTATCAATTATACTGATGATGCCGTTGTGCCCTTCGGAGAACAATTGGATGCTACCACTAAAATAACATGACAAAACAGACAGGCCTTAGATTGGCAACAGGAAAAAAAAGGCGGAGTTTGTGTGATGTTTGGGGAACAATGCTGTACCTTGATACCTAACAACACTAGCCCTGGAGGATCTTTGCCTAAAGCAATGGAAAAAGTAATCAATCTAAGAAGCGAGATAAAATTAAAAACAATGCGGGGTTTGGTCATCAGGCTTTTGATGGACTGAATACTATATTTGGTTCTTGGGGAGCATGCTTTGTCAAGATTGGTCTTACTGTAGGTGCAGTTTTGCTTGTTGTTGCCTTCATCTTTTGTTGTTCTCCGCCTTTTATTAAGTCATTTTTAGTTCGCGTCACTGCATGACAACTTGTGGTCATTTCAGTTACCCCTGGAAAAGTTTACTCCTCTGGTGGAACCTCACTGTTCGATGGTTATGATCTAATAACTGCCACAGTGCAAGGAATATGTCCACGTGGGGACATCAATGATACTTCTGAAGATCGTCGTGCGGATCCAAGATTGTGAGGGATCTTGGGTATTGTTCCTGTTGTGGTTATTGGAGGGCAGGCTTTTGGCCCAACTGACCTCAGGAATGGAGGAAGAACCCTTCAAATTTCAGATTCCGAAAATTATTTTGTCCATGTTGGGATCTGCATTTCTGATATTGGACATATGAGAGGCTAAACTTCTTGTCTTCTTTCCATGGGGGGGGACCAGTAGGTCTCAAAGGGGGGAATATGGAAAATAAAGAGCATCTGTATTCTGTGGAAGGCAGGGGCAGGACGGGATAACCATAGTGGAACATTCTTACACCAATTAGCAGAGAAAGGTTAAGGCTGAAATTTCACTACGGCAAGATCGGATAACACAAGTAGTAAAGCACGTTTCTCTGATAAGTGTTCTTATGACCAGATTGGGACTATAAATATTTGGGACATGACAACAAAATAGCTAATTAATAGTTACCAGAGTGAGCTTGAGACAGGAGATTATTGTAACAGATGGAATAGTTAAATATCTATCATGATAGGTTATTCAGCAATTGAAGATCACTGTAGCAGCGTTACCAATAAATATCTAACGGTGACATTAGAACAACGTTAAGTAGAATATACGACTTAGGTGATAATGAGAACTAACAACACTGGTTTATTGTGTACCTAGAGCGAGGTACTTGATTAACATAGTTGGACATGCTGATAATCAAACAGAAACATGATTAAAAATATATAAAATTCCACGGAGCCTGAGGTCTGTGGGCTTTCAAGAATCAGCTTTCTCGGTGTCACGGTTTTTTGTTTGCAAAAAAAGGCCTACTTCTTGAAGAACTCTCTCCGCCTTCTGGTGGTTCTCTGTATTTTCTCCAAAACAGTGTTCGACAAGGTTCCTCTACTGCTAAGCCACAGACTTTAAAGCAAGAATACAGGCTACTCAGCCTCTTTCCCATAGCTCAAACCCTCCAACCCTGGCAGCATCCTTGGAAATCTTTTCTGAACCCTTTCAAATATTGTTGTCAAACATCTCAATTTCAGTAAGGCGTTTGATAAGATTCTCCACAGTAGGCTATCACAGAAAATATGGAGGCATGGGATTGAGGGTGATCTAGCAGTTTGGATCATTAATTGGCTGTAAGAAGACAGAGGGTGGTGGTTGATGGGAATTTTTACATCCCGGAGTTCAGTTACTGGTGGTGTACTGCAAGGATCTGTTTTGATGCCCCTGCTATTGATCAGTTTTATAAATGATGTGGATGAGGGTTTAGAAGCCTGGGTTAGTATATTTGCGGATGCCATTAATGTTGGTGGAGGTGTAGATCGTGCCAAATGATGCTGTAGATTACAGTGAGACATAGATAAGCTGCAGAGCTGGGCAGACAGGTTACAAATGGAGGTTAATGCGGAAAACTGAGAGGTGATCCACTTTAGAAGGAGGAACAGAAATACATAGTACTGAGCAAATGGCAAGATTCTTGGCAGTGCAGATGAGCAGACAGTGTCCATGACAGAGACCTGAAAGTTTCCACCCAGGTTGAAGGGTTGTTAACATGGCATACGTGTGTTAGCTTTTGTTAACAGAGGTATTGAGTTTTGGAGCCATGAGATCATGTTGCAGCTGTAAACATCTCTGGTGTGGCCACACAAGGAGTACTGCGCACAGTTCTGCTCGCTGCATTGCAGGAAGGATAAGCTTTGAAAATGGTGCAGAGGATATTTATGAAAAAGGTGCCTGGTATGGAGGGAAGGTCTTTTGAAGAAGGCTGAAGGACTTAATGCTGTTTTCCTCAGAGAGAAAAGGTGACTTGACAGAGGCACACAAGATGATCAGTGGAATAGATAGGGCAGACAGTGAGAGCCGTTTTCCTCGGATGGTAATTGCTAGCACAAGGTGCCATAGTTTAAACTGAGGGGTGATACGTATCGGCCAGATATCAAAGATAGATTCTTTATTCAGAGAGTAGTAAGGGCATGGAATGCCTGCCTGCATCTGTACAGGACTCGCCAATTTTAAGTCTGCTTGATGCAGTATTCCGATGGGGAACATTCTCTACACCTGAATGGGTATTCTACATCACACCTTCTGATATGAAACCCGGTATTCCCCACTGCAGCCAGCTTTTCCCGGATTTCCTGGTGTCTGCTCTGATCTGAATCATGTGCAAATATTTTACTGAAAACAAAATACATGTGAATGTCTGGTTCAGTCCATATGTCCCGAAATGGGGAACTTTGCATGGCAGGGATGATCTCACAATTCCCCGTGTTACTGAAACAGTGATCTAGACATGGGCTGTAGGTGGTGTAGAGAATGATACAGCCCACTGGCTGGTTATTGTGCTGGGTTCTGTTATTCAGCAGAGTTTGGAAAAGCTGATCCGCGGTGCGGTTCCTGTTGATCTGGGCGGGGTTCAGCAATTTACTTTCTGGGCAACGACTGCCGCTGTTCGGGAAGACAGCGAGGTAACTTCCAATTTGGGAGTTCAGGAAAACGTTCACATCGTGGGTAATGAAAGGATGTCTTGATCTGCTGAGGTTCAAGTCTACATGTCTGTTGGTGTTTCTGCACTTGGAAGCAGGTAAAGCCACCAGGAAGGCGAAGTGCCCTCTTCCAGAATGGGTTACCTGGTGCCCAGCTGCTATGCGGAACCTGAAAGAGGGAAATTCAGGGTGTGAGTCAGGGAATAGACTTTGAGTAAAGCATTCTCTTTGCAGTGTCAGTGGGCCCAGTTTGAGATGAGTTACTTGGAGCAATGCGCATCATATTAAAGAAAACGGGAAACACTGCAATTCACATTTCAAGTTCTTGCATGATAGGGTCAATGTTGATTTACTCTGTATCCCTATCCCATCGTTGGAGTAAATTCTGGGATCAGTGAGAGGTTGAAAGAGAGATTCAGGATAACTGACAGAGAGCAGAACAATGTTATTTATGTTTGTACAAATCCTCCTGCAATGACTCAGAGAATGCCACAAGCCTTCTTGATAGCTCGCTCTAAATTCATTTTAAGTTACTTTGACCGATGCACTACTTGTTGCAGCATGATACACGGGATGGTTAGAAATAAATAGAGACGGGAAGAGAGAAAGAGAGAGAGAGAATGAGAGCTACAGGTGCAATCAGTGGGAGCTGGAGGTAGGGAGAATCCTGGAAGAATTGTTAACCGGAAAAATGTTTGTGGCATACAGAGACAAACAGAACAAAAGACTTTCAGACTGACAGGAAATGGGAATAAAAGCAAAGGAGGCAGAGGGAGACAAAGGGAACCTGAGAGGTGTATGAGATGATTCAGTAAACAGTAAAATGTTGCCTGTGTTTGGGATTTAGACTTTCTCTTCAAAGCTCACTCCGATGTATTTCACTCCCTCCTTTATTTCGGGGTCAGCGGGTGCTATCAATTTCACTGTTAGAGATATGACCCCGGGAAATCAGGTAATAGTTTCCCTGGAAGTCCCTTCCTCTAGGAGTAATGAGAGTCCTGGTCAATAGGTTCAGACTTATTTCCCACAGCCACAGAGCACGCCCTATACCTGCCGGGTCCTCGCCATTTATTACCAGCCTGCTCCAGGCAACCAGGCTCTGATTTGACCTCAGATTGAGCACAGCCCCCAGCGTGGAGAGATGGTTAGGTAAGATCTGTTTCACTGACACCTACCGCTGGACAATGCCAGTCAAGGCACGGTTGTCCAGTACAGCCGTATCTGACATGGGGATTGTGAGCAGCACCAACAGGAACTGGTAGAGTGTCCGCATTTTGAGATTTGTCAGCACACTTTCACCGAACTATAGGGAAAACACAAAAAATCTGAAAAGGATGAAAAAAACAACTTATTCAATTTATACTACATTGGCAAGAGCGTGTAAGATATGCAAGGACACACATGTCAGCAAACAGAAAATGTCTGTCTACCGTCCTAGCTGGTGCTTGCCAAGTAATTAAGCAGAAGTTCTGATTATCTCCCATGGGTATGATTTGCAGGTGAAGGTTGGAGTTTCTTCCAGGAGTTATAGGGTATAGCTCCTGGAAGGGTGGATGGGTGGAGGAGATGTGGAGGGACACCACTGGACATTGAGAGACAGGGTCAGCGCTGGACAGTGAGAGAGGGAGCACGGGACAGTGAGAAATAGGGAGCGCGGGGCAGTGAGTGAGAGGAAGCGCTGAACAGTAAGAGAGTGGGACAGCGCTGGACAGTGAGAGAGAGGGACAGCGCTGTACAATGAGAGGGAGCGACATCGCTATACAGTGAGAGAGAGGGAGGACAGGACAGAGAGAAAGAGTGAGGGCGGGACAGTGAGTGAGAGGGAGCGCTCGATAGTAAGAGAGTGGGACAGCGCTGGACAGTGAGAGAGAGGCACAGCGCTGGAGAGTGAGAAAGGGACAGCGCTGGATAGTGAGCGAGAGGGAATGCTGGACAGTGAGAGAGAGGGAATGCTGGACAGTGAGAGAGAGGGACAGTGCTGGACAGTGAGCGAGAGGGAATGCTAGAGAGTGAGAGAGAGAGAGACACTGCTGCACAGTGAGCGAAAGGGACAGATCTGGACAGTGAGCGAGAGGGAATGATGGAAAGTGAGCGAGAGGGACAACGCGGGACAGTGAGCGAGAGGGAGCGCTGGACAGTGAAAGGAGGAGCGCTAGACAGTGAGAGAGAGGGAATGCGGGACAGTGAGCGAGAGGGACATCGCTGAACAGTGAGAGAGAGGGACAGCGCGGGACAGTGAGCGAGAAGAACAACGCTGGACACTGAGTGAGAGGGACAGCACTGGATAGTGAGCGAGAGGGAGCGCTGGACAGTGACAATGAGAGAACGCTGGACAGCGAGAGAGAGAGAACGTGGGACAGCGAAAAGAGTGCAGGACACCGAGCAAGAGAGCAAATGTGACAGCAAGCAAGGGAGAGTGCAGGACAGCGAGCGAGAGAGAGCACAGAACAGCGAGAGTGAAAGTGCGGGAAGATGAGCGAGAGCACGCATTGGACAGCAAGTCTGAGAGAGAGTAGGACAGAGAGAGAGCGTGACAGAGAGGTACAGGAGAAGAGAGAGGGGAGACAGCAAGACAGAAGGAGGAAACAGCGAGAGAGGGGGACAGTGTGTGTGTGAGAGGGAGAGAGGGAGATTGAGGGAGGGAGGGAGGTACAGATAGAGAAGTAGTGAAAAGGACATATAGAAAGAGACACAGCGGGAGACAGAGCAAATGCAGACAGCAAGAGAGAAAAAGAGACTGAAAGCGAGAGAGAGGGACGGACAGCTAGAAAGAAAGGAAGAGACAGCAATAGAGGGAGGGTGGGACATCCAGTGGGAGAGAGAGAAAGAGGGACACGCCAGAGAGAGAGAGAGAGAGCGACAGCCAGAGAGAGAGAGAGAGGGAGAGGGTGACAGAGAGAGCGAGACAGTGGGAGAGAAGAAGAGACAGTGTGTGTGACAGAGAGAGAGAGGGGAATAGCGTTGTGCAAGAGAGCAGTGAAAGAAAGAGATAGAGAGAATGAATGAATGAGTGAGAAAGTGAGGTAGAGAGTCGCAGAGATCGGGAGCTGAAGAAAAATGGTGATAGAGGGAGATACAATGGGAGAGGGGGAGATAGTGATAGAGAGAAAGATGGGGAGAGAAAGCTGGGGGAGAGAAAGGGAAAGAGATACATAAAGTGAGAGACAGATAAAGGTAGTCAGAGAGAAAGAGATAGTAACAGAGAGAAAGAAACAGATATACAGAGAGATATGGAGAGATCTAGGCAGTGAGGGAGACAGAGATACAGTGAAAGAGAGCGACTCGGATAGGGACAGAGACACAGTGAAAGAGAGATACTCGGACAGAGACAGAGTCAGAGTAGGTAAAAAAAGCAGGAAGATGAGAGAGAAAGTGTGTGTGAGAGAGAGACTGGCAGAGATAGCGGGAATGTCTGAGAATCAGTGAGCTAGAGAAAGATAGTGTGAGACAGAGAGAGACGACATTAGAGACAAAGCTAGGAAAGAAAGACAGTGAGAGACAGCAGACAGAGAGACACAGATGGAGAGAAAATGAGAGAAACAAGGCAGATGGAGAGACAGAGTGATAATGACAGAGACAGATAGACTGAGTTATATAAAGTGTGAACGAACAAGAGAGAGAGTCAGCGTGTGAGAGATCGAGATAGTGAGAATGACAGACCAACACAGGGAAGAGAGAGAAGGGGTGAGGGAGACAATATCAAATGGAGACAGGCAGAGAGAGACAGAAAAGATTCACCAATCTGAACCACCGCTTCTCCGAGCTAATTCATGACTCTGCCCTTGAGTCCTCAATTGACGTCACTGTCTCTGTTGGCCCACTCCTTCTTTTGATTTGGCCAGACACTTATGTGTTGCAAAACAACCATCTCGGCCAGACGAACAACAAACAACCAGCCACCTCTTGCGTCAACGGGGATTGAAAGCAAAATGCAGACGATAGTTTCGATTGCAGTTGTATATTTCTTTCCTTCTGAAACAGACGATTTCTATAACCTGGTACCTGGTTCCAGACTCCCTCGAAAGAAATACGTTTATTCGTCGTCCAAACATTCAATGGAAATAATCATGTCTTTGTCAGAAGGCAAGTACTGAAGAAATAGTTTTATGCTGATCTCTCCACTGGAAGCACAACCTTCCCTTATACGATCACCGATACTGTACACTTTACTCAAAGGCACAAGCCAGCTGACATCTGGCAAGTAGACAAGCTGACAGTGAAGCAATGCCTCCCCACTGCTCCTGATAATGCGACAGTCTGTATACTCTGTAGTCTGGTTAGCTTCCATTTAAATCAAAGATTTTAATGATTTCTTCATTTGTAACAAATTTGAGTAGCAAACATGAGCAAAAGCCTAAAAAGATCTAATCATGGAATCCAGGGCTAGGTAAAGAGTGTTGTTAATTAAAGGACGAGGTGTACAAAGCTGATGGTGGGTGGGAGGGAGAGTTTTCTGAAGCAGTGGTAATATATTAATTGTATAATATATATATAAAGCTGACGTTAAACCCCGGGCCTGGAGACTCAGAATAGTTTCTAATTCAGTAAAGGGAGGGAATAACAAAATAATGCCTTGTGAGAGAAAACACCATGAAATTAAACTAGTGAGAGATATAAATGTGTTTGCAACAGCTTTCTGCAGGTAAAACAAAATGTGATCACGAAAGTCAAATATGTGCCCTCGATTGGCAGCAGAAGAAAAGCTGCAATTGGGACAAAGTAAACAACAGAGAAATTAAGATGATATTATTGCTTTCTTTCTCAGAGACAAAATTTCACTAAGCTTCTCAACAATACAACAGACACGATACCCTCGTCAAAATGAGGAGATAGACGAACTGGTCATTCATGAACAGAAGTAGAACATAGAACATAGAAAAGTACAGCACAGAACAGGCCCTTCAGCCCACGATGTTGTGCTGAGTATTAATCCTAATCTCAAACAAAATCACCTAACCTACGCACGCCTCAATTCACTGCTGTCCATGTGCATTTCCAGCAGTCACTTAAATGTCCCTAAATACTTGCTTTCACCACCACCACTGGCAACTCATTACATGCATTCACAACTCTTTGCATAAAAACTTACCTGTGACATATCCTATATACTTTCCTCCTAACACCTTAAGAATATGACCCCTCGTGCCAGTCAATCCTGCGTCGGGAATAGTCTCTAGCTATCGACTCTATCCATGCCTCTCATTATCTTGTATACCTCAATTAGCTCACCTCTCTTCCTCCTCCTCTCCAGAGAGAAAAATCGGAGCTTAGTCAATCTCTCTTCGGAAGCCAAGCCCTCCTGTCCAGGTAACATCCTTGTAAACCTTCTTTATACCTTTGCCAAAGCCTCCACATCTTTCTTATAATAGGGTGATCAGAACTGGACACAATATTCCAAGTGTGGTCTCACCAGGGTTTTGTCGAGCTGCAGCAAAACCTCGCGGCATTTAAAGTCGATTCCCATTAATGAAAACCAAAACACCATATGTTTTCCTAATAACCCTACCCACCTCGGTGTCAACTTTGAGGCATTCACCCACTTGAACAGAAAGATCCCTCTGTTCCTCCACACTGCCAAGAATCCTGTCTTTAATCCTATATTCAGCATAAAGTCCGACCTTCCAAAATGTATCACTTCGCATTCATCCAGGTTGAACTCCATCTGCCATTTCTTAGCCCAGCTCTGCATCCCGTCAATGTCGTGCTGTAGCCTGCAACAGCTCTCGATAATATCAACGGCACCTCCAACCTTTGTGTCATTGGCCAATGTACTAACCCACCCCTCAACCTCCTCATCCAGGTCATTTATAAAAACTACAAAGAGCAGAGGCCAAGAACAGAGCCCTGGGGGACCCCACGCCCGACTGATCTCCAGGAAGCATACCTTCCATTCACATAAACTCTCTGCCTTCTGTCAGCCAACCAATTCTGAATCCAGAGAGCCAACTCTCCCTGCATACCTTAACTCCTGACCTTATCAATGAGCCTACCGTGGGGAACCATATCAAATGCCTTGTAGTACTGGAGAAAACAATGTAATCATGGAATCTGAAGATCAGCATCTTTGAATCTGCAGATTATTGGTTGTAGTGATACTGCATAATCGTACATATGTTGCTGGTTATCTTTCCAAATTCTGGAAACTTTGGAATCATTGCTGCAGATTCTATGATGTTGGTATAGCATCAACCCCAGTGAAATATCAGAATGTCTTGAAAACGATGGTGTAAGTGGACGCTTATAAATAAAATGGTCTGATAGGATGGAGTCAACACGAGTTTATTAAGACAAACATTGTTTCACAAACTCGATAGAGCCCCGTCTTTGGAAGAATTAACTGGCAGAATGCATACAATGCAAATAGTGAGGGTCTGGTATCCAGAAGGTTAGAGTGTGTAACTGTAGCTAACAATCTGGTTAGCAGTCAGCATAGTTTAGTGGCCAGCAAGCAAATAATAGGAATATGTAGGCCATTCCCGGATTAGCTTGCTGTGACCAGAATGCTTGCAAAAGGACCAGTCTTTTCACACCAACCATCCCCAATCCATATGCATGGTGTGAATTTTGTCACCAAATGTACGATTTACAAGTTGGCTAATGATGTAAAGTGAGAATGCAAGTTTCGAGGTGAGCATAAAAAGCCAATAAATGATTAATACAAGCTAAGTGTGGAGGAATGAAAGTGTGGAAAATGCAAACCAACAAAGATATTGCAGTGTAATGCCAGAAAATAGTGTTGTGGTGTTTCAGTGAAGATCACATTCATGGTAGGGGTGGGCTGGGAGAGGAAGGCAGCACTGAATAATCTATTCCTGCTTCTAATTCCTACCTTTTCGGTGTCAGTGCAGTTATCCAGCAAGATTATCCCCACAGCTCATCATGAGCTGAGCACGTTGCATCTCACTTCAAGTAAAAGATTCTTGTTGAGCCTTTTCCGTCAGTGCGTGAGGCATGGACAGCCCTGTATTGTCGAATCAGACATGATTAAAACTGGGGCAAATACGAGGAAACGGTGAACATCATTTTGTGTTTCATTGATTTTACTGCATGGTTATCTCACTAACACCTGATTAATGCAGACACAGTCATTGTAATAGAATTTTAAGCATGAGCAGGGTAATTTCACAGAATAGGATGAATTGAAAAGTAGGATTCTAATTTCGAAGAAACACATAAATCAACAGAAACGTGGAAGCAACGACCTGGTCAAATTCGAAATTTGGTCTTGAAGCAATGTTTCCATGAATAAGTCTCTCAGAATAAGTCCTTATTTAAATTCATACGTAATTGTGCTTTTTGGGAAGCATTCCACCAATCTAATTCATGAGGGTCTTCTGCAGTTTCGACATTGAATGCCCATTTCCAATAAATTGCATTTCCCATGGCCCTGCAAATTTATATTCCACAATACCCATAAAATTAACTTTTGAGATCAAAGCAGGATATGATTTTGCTCTGTAAATTAGATGCTTCTGGCTAGAGAAGGTACCTGAGAGATTTGACTTTAGCAGTTAACAGTGTAAGGTTACATAGGGCCAGAGAAAGTACAATAGATGTCCCTGGATAAACAATTGCATACACACGGAGAAAGGAATTACAAGTTGGGGCGTGAGAGCTTCTGCATCAGGGGGTCGTTAACATTTCACATCGTGCATTCAAAAAACCAAGCAAAAACAAAACAACATTTTGTGGACATCTTTCTATGCACAAATACCATGTACATTTGAGTAGTAATTGAACATTTTTGGCTAGCTTTTAAGGTTAAATTTACAGGGTCGACTATTGTGTTGCAACGATTTTTGAGGGGCTGAAATCCATGTCGATGAAACTTCAAACCATATCACGAGCATGAAGACTGACGTCTCTGCGGAGTTCCTCAGGTTGTCCTAGACCCAGCCATCTTCAGCTGCTTCATGAATGAACCTACCCTCAAAAGCAGGGATGTCCAACGACGATATCACAATGCCCAGCATCATTCCGGATTCCTCAAATCCTGAAGCTGCTCATGTTCGATTGCAACAAGATCTGGACAATATCCTGACTTAGATTTAAAAGTCATTTTAAAGAATTTCCCCCAAATAAATATCAGGCAAAAGCATCTCCATTATGAAACAATGTAACCATTGTCCCTTGATATTCAATGGTGTTACCGTCACTAACTCTCTCACACTCAATATCCTCGGGTTACTATTCACCAGAAACTCAACAAGACTTGGAAGCTGGGGAACATGGGGGAATAAATAGTGATGTCTTGAAAGCTGTCCATATTACAGAGGAAGTGGTGCTGGAGATCTTAATATCAATAAAGGTAGATATGTCCTCAGGACACGATCAGGTAATTCAGAATACTGTCGAATATTTATTTCCCACCTTTTATTCGTGTTAACCTAGTCTACCTGGTGATCACGTCCAAGTCATGTCCATCTGTCAATTTGCAGATGCTTTGCACATTCAAGGAGAGAAAGTATAATTTACATTTTTATTAAAATTAAACTTGTCCCTTCCTGTTCCTTTCTGCTTATCGTCAGACGCATGATCATGATATTTCAATTTTTCAATCGTTATCTGTTTTTGCAAATATCCACTGACCTAACCCCTGCTCCTGCCTCACCTCTCTCGGTTTACACCGCTATCCATAATCATATTCATATGATTGACAAGGACACTGGTCCCAGCACTGTTCTCGTGGAATCCATCACAATGTGATATCTCGCTTTTCCTGAATACTGATGCCAGTCCCCCATGAATAAAAAACGCTTTTTCTGACAGTGTTGTTTTATTCTGAAATCTTCTGGCACGCGTGTTGGGATCGACCAGTATCCCTACATGTGGAATCCATCAGTGCGTGCATTTAGCTGCTGCCTCTGTCTGTCACTTTCTGTTGCAGCTGCTCTGAGATTCTGGGCCCACAGAACTCTCCGCGCTCAAGTAAATAGCAGAAGGATGATTTTGCACAGGCCAGGACTGGAGGGTGCGATTTTCTAGATTTTCGTGAGACTCAGTACATTCCATATGTGTAATCCTCACAAAGTCAGTTTAATTTCTGAATCTGTCTATTTCTGTGTCTCCTGTAGTTTGGAATTCCTGACTTAGCAGAATTCCCAACTCCTGTCTCGTCCAACACCACATGGAAAACAATCAACCAGCTAGAAAGATGGAGTGTGAGACCTACAACCTTCAATAACTCCTGCAGGTATTTTCACTTGAGTTGTATAAAGCGGAGATGAATTAGAGGGTTCAATGATGGAGGCCCACAAATGTGAAATAGCCAGAGGGCTGATGTGGGAGCACAAAGGCTCCATTGTCATCCTGCCAAGAGAGGCCTGCTTTCCCCACTGCTTTACTGAGATTCACGATGATAGCACAGGCCACAGTTGATAACTGGGGTTTTCACATGATGTTTTAATGAAGCTCAATTTAAGAGGTGAAAGCAGGCCTCTTAGGAGAGGCTGATAATAATGTCGGATATCTTTTTATTCTATTCTGTTCTCTGTCTTCAACACGGTATTTATATCACGTCTTATGATCCTGTCTGTTTCATTTTTCAAACTTTTATAACAATCCCAATCTCTGAAACCTCCTCCATCAGCGACTGATCTCCCTATCTTTGCAACTTGCTCCAGTATCCAAAACATGCCCAATCTTAGCAATCTCATCCTCCAGTCATTCCAGTAGTCTCCAATTTCCTCCAATCTCTGCAAAATCCTATGACCTTCCTCGTGTGTGCACCCTCTTCCCGCCCCTGCAACACTCTTTCCTCCCATCTCACAAAAACTCACTACTTCTGTAATTTCCAGCCAATAATACAAATCTCCTGAACTGCTTAAAGTTCTCCAAACATTGCATCCTTTCCTCCATGTGTAACTTGCTACTGTATCTAGTGCACTCCGTATTCGTGTAAACTTCTGAAGCCACTTTGACCCTCCACATATCTGTCACCTCATTCAGTCTCTACAATCTTCTCTGTCTCTGACCTTCTCCTGTTGCTACACTGCTGGCTATCTCTACTTCCTTCAGTCACGATTAGCCTTCCTCACGCTGTAGTCTCCCAAAGCCGCTAAAGCTATCCATGTCCCTGTAACATTCTCTTGATTGTGGTAATCACCTCCAGTCTCTGCAGCTGTCTTTTTGTCCTTCCTTACCTCCTTCAGTCTGAAGAAACGTTGCTAACTCTGTAACCATAACCATTATCAACAGCCCACCTTGTCACTACACTCACCCAGTCTTGACATCGATCTCTGTAATCGCCTGCGATCTTCCTATTGTTGTAAACTTCGTCCATCCTTCCAATAAACACTAATTGATTAACCTATTTCTACGCGACACACTATGTCTGCTTCCTCCTCCTGTTCCTGCAACCCTTGTGAACTCTGTTACCTTGTGCAGTCTGCACCTTTGCATCTTATTGTCATACTGCATAGAAACAGGCCCTTCAACCATGATGTTTCTGCAGACAACCAACAGCAAACTACACTAAAGTAATTTCCCTGCACTTGGTCCATAAGCTACAAAGTTCTGGCAATTTAATTACCCATCCGGATGCTTCTTCAATATTATGGGAGTGTCTACCTCCACTACTCTCTCAGGCAACACTTCACATCTATATACCATGCTATTGGAAAAATAACTACTTCTCAAATGTCCTCCAACCCACCTGCTCCTCACCTTAATCTTTTGCCCTCTTGTGTATGATGGTATGCAAAGGGCAAGAGATTCTCGTGATCTACTCTGTCATTATCTCCCATAATTTTGGAAACATCAGTCAGATTCCTCGCTCAGCCTCCTCTACTCCAGCGAATAAAATCTCAGCCTCTCCGTCACCCCTCATAACTGAAACTTTTCATCCAAGGCAATATCCTGATGAATCTCTTTTTCACTCTCTCCGATGCAATCATGGTTTTCTGACAGTGGCCAACAGATCTGGGCACAGTACTCAAGATGTTGTCTCACCAATGTTTGTAGAAAGCTTCCTCACTCATTCATTCCTGATGAGCTCATGCTCGAAACATGGACTCTCCTGCTCCTCGGATGCTGCCTGACCTGCTGTGCTTTTCCAGCACCGCACTCTCGACCTTGACAATGAAGACAAGTCTCCCAGACGCCAGCTTTGTCAACCTGTCTACCTGCACAGACCCCTTCATGGATCTATAGACTTGGACGCCACAACCCCTGAGTCCTCCCCAGTTTACCAGTTGAGCAGTATCAGACTGGGACTATCCTCCTCAGTATCCACAGAGCCACCGATTTTTGTGTCACCTTCAAACTTGCTATTTCCAGCTTCTGCATTCACAGAGTCAGAGAGTAATACAGTCTCTTCAGTTTGGCTCTTCAGCCCAAACTGGGCCATGCTGACTGTGACGCCCACAAAGCTTATTTCAAGTGCCCACATTTCACCATATCCACCTAAACTCTTCCCATCCACGTGGTTAAAAATGCTTTTTACAAACATATTGCTATTGTACCCACCTCAAACATGTCCTCTGGCAGCCCCGCCCATATACGCACCACTCTCTGCATGACAAAGTTTCCCCTCAGGTCCTTCTAAATCTTTCAGCTCTCACCTTAAACCAATGCCCTCTAGTTTTCAGTTCCCCATCCCTGGGAAAACAACTCATATGCATTCATCCTATCAATGCCCTTCATGATTTTATAGACATCCGTCCGGTCACCCCGCATTCTCTGACATTCCAAGGAATAAAGTCTGAAACTGACCAACCTCTCCCTTTCACTGAGGGCTATTTGTCTTGGCAACATCCTCAGATCTTCTTTGCACTGTGACTAGTCTTCCAGGTCATTAATACAAATAACAAAAAGCAAGCATCCCAGCGCTGAACAATGTGGTCAACTGCTGGTCGGAGGCTTTGCGTTACAAAGACAACGATGCATCAACACCCTTTGTCCCGTAGTTGTAAACCAAGTTTGAATTCAGTTTGCCAACTTGTTTTGGATCCCTGGGCCCATTCGTTTTGTACCAGCTTTCCACGTGGGACCTTGTCAAATTTCTTTCTTAGGTCCATGTAAACCACATCAACTGCACTACCCTAATGAATATATTGAGACTTATTTTGAAAAACTCAATTAAGTTAATCTTCCTCCAGTCCTGTAATCCCTCTTTTTAAATTTGCCTCATTCCTCCTAACCTCCCTGCTTCAGTAAATTGTAGAATCCCGAAAATACTTCTCTTCGATATAAACTTCTGCTCTTGCAATGCTCCATACGACTGTAAACTCTTACCATCCCGAGAAACCTTTGTGACTTGAACATTTGTCATTTATTACAGCATTCCCCATTCACTGTTGCCTACTCCAGCCTTTAAACCTGTCCCTGCCTCTGCAAGCTCATCTGGGCTGTACAAACCTCCCTTTGGCTGCGACCATCCCCATAGTCCCTACAGAATTCTCGATCTGAATAATGTTGTCATATCTCGACAACCCTCTTGATCACTGTAAACTCTTAGCATCACCACAGCACTGATTATCTCTGTCACCTCTTCCCAACTCTACAAACTTTGCTCTGTCTGTAACCTCCTCTCGTCCACACACACCCCCCATTTCAGGACGCTTCTTCAGTCTCTCAAATATTATGTTTCAGAATAACTTTCTCAAGTCGATACTTTCATTTCCATCTCTGTAAACATATTTTCCCATCACAAACTTCCCTATCCGTGTATTCACCTTTAGTTCCTAAAAACTTCCCATTTATTGGTGGTGTGACACAAGAATCTGTTTTGTGACCACTGCTGTTTATCAGTTTTATAAATGACTTGGACACAGGCATCGGTGGATGGGTTAGTAAGTTTGCAGATGACACTAACATCAGTGGAGTGGTGGACAGTGTGGAAGAATATTGCAATTGCAGGCGGACTTGGATAAACTGCCGAAGTGGGCTGAGGAAATGGAAATGCAGTTCAATGCAGATAATTCCGGGATAATTCAATGCCGGGGTGGTGAGGGGGAGAGAGCGAGGGGGCTGGGTGGGGAGGAGAGAGAGAGAGACGGCAAGCGCGAGAGAGAAACAGTGAAAGAGAGCAAGACAGTGATAGAGAGAGCAAGACTGTGTGTGAGAGTGAGAAAGAGAGAAAAACAGTGAGAGACCGATAGAAGAACCGCAATAGAGGGAGAGAGAAATGAAAGAAAGAGAAAGCCTCAGACAGAGAGGGAGAGAGAGAGAATGGCAAAGGCAGAGACCCAGAGTGATACAGTTGGAGAGGGAGGGACAGTGAAAGCGAAAGATGCGGAAGAGAGAGGGAAACAGATACAGATAGTGAGAGATCGATAGAAAGAAAGAGGTAGTCAGAGAGAAAGAGCCAGTAAAAGAGAAAGAAAGGGAGATACATAGAATGTGTGATAAAGAGACAGTGAGAGAGAGACACTGAGTGAAACAGAGTCAGAGCAGATAAAAAATCAGGAAGGAGGGAGTGATAACGTGAGAAAGAGAGACTGGCAGAGTCAGTGAGAGAGACAAAAAGGCAGTGTGAGAAACGCAGAATTAGAGAGACAGACAGAAAGCTAGGAGAGAAAGACAGTGAGAGATAGCAAGATAGAGAAAGAGACACAGAGAGAGAGTGAAAGTGAGAGAGAAAAAAACACGAAAAACAAGGCAGACAGAGAGACAGACAAACAGAGAAATGATGAAAGAGTCAGACAGACAGTGAGTGATATAAAGAGTGACAGAACAAGACAGTGTCAGAGTGTGAGACAGCGAGATAGTGAGAATGGCAAAGCAACACAGAGAAAGAGCGAAAAGGGTTGAGGGCCATTGTATCAAATGGAGACAGGCGCAGAGAGAGAAAAGTTTTACCACCCCTTCTCTGAACTGATTACCGACTCTGCCCTTGAGTCCTCAATTGACGTCACTGTCCCTGTTGGCCCACTCCTTCTATTGATTTGGCCAGACACTTACATATTGCACAACAACCATCACGGCCAGATGAACAACAAACATCCAGCCACCTCTTGCATCAACAGGGATCGAACGCAATAGGTAGAAAGTGGTTTCAAACACGTGTTTATATATCTCACTCGTTTAATTCCATGTTATTTTGACTCACAATGCATTATTTTGTTAGTTCCTGTTTTAGGGACTTAGAAAATGTTCCGAGTCTCCAGGCCCGGGGTTTAACGTCAGCTTTATATATATTTTATACATTTAGCACATTCCCACTGCACCACAAAACGCTCCCCACAACCCACCATCAGCTTGGTACACCTCTTCCTTTTATTGACGACACTCTTTACCTTCCCCTGTATTCCATGACTGCATCTCTTTCAGGCTTTTGCTCATGATTGGAATTCAAGTTTGTCACAAATAATGAAATCTTGAAAATTTTCAATTTAAATGAAGGCAAACCAGACTACAGCATATACAGAATGTCGCATTATCAGGAGCGGAGGGAGGCATTGCTTCACTGTCAGTTGTCTACTTGCCAGATGTCAGCTGGGTTGTGCCTTTGAGTAAAGGGTACAGTATCGCTGAACTTATGAGGGAAGGTTATGCTCCAGTGGAGAGATCAACATAAAACTATTTCTGCAGATGAATTAGTTGCATTCTGATAAGTACTTACACAGAGGCATCTTGTTTCCATTGAATGAACAATGAACAAATGTATTGGTTTAGCGCGGTATGGAACCAGTTACCGGGTTATAGACATCAAATGGGTCAGAAGGAAAGGAATATACAACTGCAATCTAAATTATCTTTTGCACTTGGCGTTCGAACCCTGTTGACCCATGAGCTGGCTGGATGTTCGTGGTTCGCCTGGCCAAGGTCATTGTTTTGCAATTTATAAATGTGTGGCCAAATCAAATAAAAGAGTGTGCCAGCAGGGACAGTGACATCGATTGAGGGCTCAAGGGCAGATTCGGTAATTAATTCAGAGAAGTGGTGGGTCAGGTTAGTGAAACTTTTCTGACTCTCTCTCTCTCTCTCTGCCTGTCTCCATTTGATACAATCGCCCTCACCCCTTCTCTCTCTTTCTGTGCTGCTCTACCGGTCTCACCATCTCGCTCTCACTCTCTCTTGTTCTTTCACTCGTTATATCACTCACTGCCTGTCTGTCACTGTCATCATAACTCTGTCTGTCTGTCTCTCTGCCTGCCTTGTTCTCTGTGATTTTTCTCTCACACTTTTACTCTCTCTAGCTCACACTGTGTCTCTTTCTCTATCTTGTTGTCTCTCAATGTCTTTCTCTCCTAGATCTCTGTCTCTCTAATAGTGTCTCTCTCATACTGTCTTTCTCTCTCTCTCTAACGGACTCTGTCAATCTCTCTCTCACTCCTTCTGTTTTTTTTTTACGTGGCCTGACTCTGTCACCCTCAGTGTCTCTCTCTCACTCTCTGTTTCACTGTCTCTCTATCAATCTCTATGTATCTCCCTTTCTTTCTCTCTTTAACTCTCATTGTCTCTGACGACATCTTTCTATCTATATCTCACTACCTGGATCTCTTTCACTGTCTCAAACCCCCACCTTTCTCTTTCAATGTCCCTCCCTCTCCCACTGTCGCTCCCTCTCCCACTGTCTCTCTCCAGGTCTCTGCTTTTGCCATTCTTTCTCACTCTGTCTTTCTCTGTCACATTTTCTCTCTCACTCACTCATTGATTCTCTCTCTATCTTTCTCTGAAACCTTCTCTTTCTTTCTTTCCTCTCTCCCTCTATTACTGTTTCTCTCTCAGTCTCACACACACTGTCTTGCTCTCTTTCGCTGTTTCTCTTTCACTCACTCTCTGTCTGTCTCTCTCTCTCGCCCCCAGCCCGCCCCCATGCGCTCTGCTTCCTCTTCACCCCGGCATTGAACTATCTCGGAATTATCTGCATTGAACTGTTTTTTCCAACTCCTAAGCCCACTTCGGCAGTTTATCAAAACCCCCGGCAACATTCTTCCACACTGTCCACCACTCCACCGACTTTAGTGTCATCTGCAACTTACTAACCTTTGCCTGCATCCAAGTAATTTATAAAATTGGCAAACAGCAGTGGTCCCAAAACAGATTCTTGTGGCACACCACTAGTAACTGGGAAGTTTGTAGGAACTGAAGGTGAATACACGGATAGAGAAATTTGTAAAGGCAGAGGTGTTTACAGAGATAGGAATGATTGTATTGACTCGATAAAGTTATTCTGAAACAGAATATTTGAGAGACTGAAAAAGCTTCCAGGGGTACGATTTGTGAATGAATAAGAGGAGGTTTCAGACCCAGCAAAGTTTGTAGAGTTGGGAGGAGGTTACAGAGATAACCAGTGCTGTCGTGATGGGGAGTTTACACTGATCAAGAGGGTTTTCGAGACATGACAACAGTATTCAGACAGACAGCTTTGTGGCGACTGAGGGGAAGGCTGCAGCCAAAGGGAGATTCGTACAAGCTAGATGCATTTTAGAGAGACAGGGACAGTTTTAGCGGCTGGTGCAGTTAACAGTGAATGGGGAATACTGTAATGAATGACAAATGTTCGAGTCATAAAGGTTTCCCGGGATGGTAAGAGATTACAGTCATATGGAGCATTGCAAGAACAGAAGTTCATATCGACGAGAAGTATTTTAGGAATTATACAATTTACTGATGAAGGGCGTGTAGTAGGAACGAGGCAAAGTGAAAAAGAGGGATGACAGGACTGGAGGAAGATTAATTTAATTCAGTTTTTGAAAACATGCCTCAACATACTGATTAGGGTAGTGCAGTTGATATGGTTGATATTAACTTAAGTCAGGCATTTGACAAGATCCCACATGGAAAGCTGGTACAAAACATTAAGGGCCAATGGTTCCAAAAAAAGTTGGCAAACTAGATTAAAACTTGGCTCACAAATATGAGACAAAGGATGTTGGTGCAGCGTTGTCTTAGTAATACAGTCTCTGACCAGCAGTGTGCCACATTGTGCAGCGCTGGGATGCTTGCTGCTTGTTGTTTATATGAGTGTCTTGGAAGACTGGTAAGAATGCAAAGAATGTCTGAGGATGTTGTCAGGACAAGTAGGCCTGAGGTAAAGGGAGAGTTTGGCCAGGAAAGGACTTTATTCCTTGGAATGTCAGAGAATGAGGGGTGACCTTACTGAGGTGCATAAAATCATGAGGGGTACAGATAGGATGAATGCATAGAGTTGTTTTCCAAGGGATGGGGAACTGAAAACTAGAGGGCATTGGTTTAAGGTGGGAGGGGAAAGGTTTTCGACGAACCTGAGGAGTAACTTGGTCACACACAGAGCGGTGCGTATATGAACTGGGCTGCCAGAGGAAGTGGTTGAGGCGGGTACCACAGCAATGTCTTTTAAAAATATATTTTTAGAGGTGCATGGAATGGGAAGAGTTGAGAGGGATATGGAAGAATTGTGGGCACTTGGAATAAGCTTTGTGGGCTTAATAGTCAGCATTGCCTATTTTGACTGAAGGGCCTCTTTCCTCGATGTATTGTTCACTGCCTCTGTGTGAATACAGACAGTGGAATTCACAAATTGCAGAAGACACAAAAATCGGTGGTGCTCTTGATAGTGAGGAGGTTAGTCCCAGTCTGATAGTGATTAGCTGGTAAATTAGGCAGGGCACTGGCAAATGGAAATTAAGGACATACACAATGAATTCATAATTGCTATGGAGTACTCAGGGGTTGTGGCGTCCAAGTCTATAGATCCATGAAGGGGGTCAGTGCAGGTTGACAAAGCTTGCGCCTGGGAGGCTTGTCTTCATAATCAAGTAACGAGAGTGTGGTTCTGGAAAAGCACTGCAGGTCAGACAGCATCCGAGAAGGAGGAGAGTCGACGTTTCAAGCATGAGCTCTCCATCAGGAATGAATGAGTAAGGAAGGTTTCTCCAAACATTGCTGAGTCAACATCGGGAATACTGTTCCCAGATCTGTTTGCCTCACTGTCAGAAAATCATGATTGTATTGGAGAGAGTGAAAAAGAGATTCATTGGGATGTTACCTTGGATGAAAGGTTTCAGTTATGGGGGGTGGCTGACAGGCTGAAATTCTTTTACTGACGAAGAGGAGGCTGAGTGATGGATCTGATTGATGTTTCCAAAACTATGATACATACAGACAGAGTAGACCACGATAATTTCTTCCCCATTTCATACTGTCATACACAAGAAGGCACAAGATTAAGGTGAGGAGCAGGTGAGTTGGAGGAGTTTTGAGATGGACTTTTTTGCACTCAGAGGATGCTAGATAGATGGAACGTGTTGCCTGAGAGGGTGGTGGAGGCAGATGCTCTCACAGCATTAAAGAAGCATCTGGATGCGTAATAGAAATGCCAGAGTTAAGAAGCTTATGCACCAAGTGCAGGGAAATGAGGTTAGTGTAGTTTGCTGCTGAATGTCTGCAGGGACATCATGGTGTCAAGGACCTGTTTCGATACAGTATCACAATTAGATACAAAGGTACAGACCGGATAAGGTTACAGAGTTCACATAGGTTGCAGCAACAGGAGGAGGAAGCAGACATAGTATGGAGCATAGCAAGAAGTTAATAAATTAGTGTTTAATGGAAGGATGGAAGAAGGTTACAACAAAAGGAAGGTTGTAGGCGATTACAGGAAAAGGGATGGTTGTCAAGACTGGATGAGGTTCATGACATGGAGGGCTGTCGACAATGGAGGACTGAAGGAGGTGATGAAAAGACAGCTGTAGGGACTGGAGGTGATTACAACAATCAAGAGAATGTTAAAGGAACATGGATAGTTTTAGAGGCTGCAGGAGGTTACAGCGTGAGGAAGGCTAACATGACTTGAGGAACTAGAGATAGCGAACACCATAGCAACGGGAGGAGCTGAAAGATAGAGAAGATTGTAGAGACTTAAAAGGTGACAGGCATAGGGAGGGTCAAAGTGGTTTCAAGAGGTCACATGAATAGTGATTGTAGTCGAGACTGGAGCAAGTTACACATGGAGGGGAGGATGTTGTGTTGAAGAATTTAAGGAGGTCGGGAGGTTTGTATTAATGGTAGGAGATTACAGAAGTAGTGAGTTGCTGTAGGATGAGAGGAAGGAGTGTTGCAGTGACTGGAGGAGGGTGCACAGATGAGGAGAGTTGTAGGAGGTTGCAGAGGCTGAAGGAGTTTGGAAAGATAGTTACTATTGCAGTGACTGGAAGATGAGATTGCTGAGATAGGTCACGTTTTAGAGACTGGTGCAAGGTACAGAGTTATGGAGAGTAATCGGCACCGGAGGAGGTGACAGAGATTGGGGCTGTTATTGAAGTTTGAAAGATGAAACACACAGGACGAAAAGATATGACATAAATACCGGATTGAAGGGAGAGAGAACAGAATAGAAAGATAGAAAACTTTATTACCAACCTCTCATAAGAGGCCTGCTTTCACCTGTTGAACGGAGCTTCATTAAAACCATCTGTGAACATCCCAGTCATCAATTGTGGCATGTGCTGTCTTTGTGCATCTCAGTAAAGCAGTGGTGAAAGCAGGCCTCCTCTTGACAGGATGACAGTGGAGCCTTTGTGCTCCCACTTCAGCCCTCTAGCAGTGTCACATTTATGGGCCTACAGCTTTGAGCCCTGTAATCCATCTCCACTTTATCCAACGCAAGTGAAGATAGCTATAGGATTTATTGAAGGCTGCAGATCTCACTCTCCTTAATCTTTCTGGTAGGTTGAATGCCTTTAATGTAGTGTGGGGTGAGACAAGAGTTGGAAATTCTACTATGTCAGGAATTCCGAGCAGATACATGAGATGCAGAAATAGACAGATTTAGAAATTAAACTGACGTTGTGAGGATTACATTGATGGAATGGTACTGAGGCCATGGAGATCTCGAAAATACAAATTTCCATTCCTGGCCTGTACTACATCATCTTTCTGCTCTTCTGTCAAGAGTGGAAAACTGTGCTGGCCCAGGCTCTCAGAGCAGCTGCAACAGAAAGTGGCAGACTAAGGCAGCAGCTACGATTAGAGTAGTGCTGGAAAAGCACAGCAGGTCAGGCAGCATCCGAGGAGCAGGAGCAAATGCCCGAAATGTCGATTTTCTGCTCCTCGGATGTTACCTGACCTCCTGTACTTTTCCCGCACCACCCTAATCTTGACTGTCATCTCCAGCACGCATCAGCTACACCCACACAGTGATGGATACCACATGCAGAGTTACTGAGTGATCCCAAAAGCTTGACGGAAGATTTCAAGAATCAACAACACTGTCAGAAGTGGTTTTGATTCATGAGGGGGGTCTGGCATCAGTATTCAGGAAATTCGAGATATCCCAGTGTGATGGATCCACCGAGAACAGTGCTGGGATCAGTGTCCTGGCCAATCATATGAATACGATTATGGATAGCGATGTAAACTGACAGAGGTGACACGGGAGCAGGGTGTGAGGTCAGTGGATATTTCCGAAAACAAAGAGAAAGATTGAAATATGGAAATAACATGATCATGTGGTTGAAGCTAAGCAGAAAGGAACGGGAAGGACAAACTTAACTTTTGATAAGAGTAAAAATTATACTTTCTCTACCTGAATGTGCAAAGTATCTGCAATAAGACAGCTGGACATGAGTGAATGACTGATCTGATTACCAGGGAGACTTGATTAACGTGAACCAAAGGTTGGACATCAATATTCTGGAGTACTCATTTTGCAACCAGATAGGCTGAATGGGAATACAGCTGGGAGGAATATTTTAGTCCGGAATAACAAAAGCAAGACTGACAAATTATTTATCTTCAGGTTATGAAATAAAGCCAGTAGAAAAACAATTTGGAAGGACGATGCACCAGGAATTGCAAAGGGAAGAACATTTTAGCGACTGCCGCATAATACTGCATCGTTAGACTCTGAATTAAACAGAAACTTATGGGACTTGTGAAAAGACAAGGAAGCGATTGTGGGGACCTCAATCTTCATGTAGTCTGGGTCAGTCACATTGGCAAGAGTGATCCCGAAGTGGAGTTTGTAGAATGTTTTTGTCAGTGTTTGTTGGAACAACAACATTGTTCACTGACTGGGGATGCATGTGTTTCAGATCCAGCATTGCATCATGAAGCTGAGTAAATGAGTTTTGTCACAGTCAGAGATCCTCCAGGAAATTGGGATTAAGGTGGAATTCAGAGGGCTGACGAAATTTTAAAGGGTTCCCACAAAGGACAAGCAATAATTGGGGACCAGAAGCAGATTGCCATGAGTTGAGTCTGAGAGGGAGATAAACGAGATAAACAGGGAAACAGTGAAATGTCTGGCTGCAAATGATCGGGGCAAACATGTGCAGGAACAGCCTCATATATTAAACAAAAAGGCATATTCTTTAGCTCTGTGCACTCTCACCATCTGTTCCACTCGGTCTACACCACAAACCCCAGCATTTTCCGGGAACTCCTTTCCAGTTCTGAACAATACTTAGATAAATCTCAACACATTAACTGTTTCTTTCTCCAAAAAACCTCCCTCAGCAACTCAGTTCCCACAGAACACTCTGGGCGAACTACATTACCCATGCTGCCCTGGTAGACAGCGTCAGCACAGTAAGGACTGTTGAGCTTGGTGTGGTGGAGGATCGGGCCGCGGGGCCTCATGGGAATTTTAGTTCTGACGGGCACACACACGACGTTCAGCGGTTGGTGGCCAATGGCGGGGTGTTCGAATGTGCGCACGCGGGATGCACCCCGAGCCGCGGTGGCATGGAGTGGCTGGATTTGGGGGCGCGCCGGTAGATAGCCTGGGGTGGGGCGGGGTTTATAGACCCACAGACCTCCCCCAATCAACAGCCTCCCTCCAAACCTAGTGATGTGGCACCACAGGGGAAATGGCACAGATTTTACAAATTAGAGAAAACCTCCAAACCTCCAAACGGACCCCACCACCAGAGACATGTTTCCCTCCCCTCCCCTATCAGCTTTCAGAAAAGACCACTTCCTCCGTGACTCCCTCGTCAGGTCCACACCCCCCACCAACCCAACATCCACTCCTGGCACCTTACCCTGCAACCGCAAGAAATGCTAAATTTGTGCCCACACATCCCCCGTTACCTCTCTCCAAGGCCCCATGGGACACTTCCATATCCGCCACAAATTCACCTGCACCTCCACACACATCATCTGTTACATCGGCTGCACCCGATGTGGCCTCCTCTATATTGGGAAGACAGGCCACCTACTTGCGGAACATTTCAGAGAACACCTCTGGGACACCCGGACCAAACAACCCCGTAGCTCAACACTTCAACTCCCCTTCCCACTCAACCAAGGACATGCAAGTCCTTGGACTCCTCCATCGCCAGACCATGGCAATATAACGGTTGGAGGAAGAGCGCCTCATCTTCCGCCTGGGAACCCTCCAACCACAAGGAATGAACTCAGATTTCTCCAGTTTTCTCATTTCCCCTCCCCCCACCTTGTTTCAGTCAAATGCCTCGAACTCAGTACCGCCGTCCGAACATGCAATCTTCTTCCTGACCTCTCCGTCCTCATCCCACTTCACCCTATCACCCTCACCTTGACCTCCCTCCAAATATCGCAATACCAACGCCCCTCCCCCAAGTCCCTCCTCCCTACCTTTTATCATAGCCTGCTGCACACACTTTCCTGATTCCTGAAGAAGGGCTCATGCCCGATACGTCGATTGTCCTGCTCCTTGGATGCTGCCTGACATGCTGCGCTTTTCCAGCAACACATTTTTAACTCTGATCTCCAGCATCTGCAGTCCTGACTTCCTCCTGAAAGATTCCTGCAAAACCTGGCTTCATCCTTCGCTCGAGGAAGAGCTATCAGTTCTGTGTCAGCCTTGTCAAATTCCCTTCCAGCGATATGGCTTCTCATAGACAGCTTGTCAATTTCACCCGATCTGGCTTGTGTGGTCTCTGCTTTATTGAGATGATTCTCTGACAGCCACTGATCTCGTGACCTCACTGAAGACTTACTTGAAAGATAGTCAGAAAGAAATCACATGGCTGGATCCCACAGATGAGGCTAGTGACTGCGCTTAACATCATCTAAAATTGCATTAGACCAAGGGTGAACTCAAAGATTAACAGGAAAACTGAAGCAAATGGGATAAGGGATAGCTCGGCACTGTTTGTTTATACCTTATGCAAAGCAGATAGTTGTGGTAATTTGAAAGCAGCCATCTCAGCTCCAGGACTAGTCTGCTATAGTTCCCCAAAGAAGGTTTTTCTCTGTAAGGTGTACAACAGAAATGGAAATGTAAGACACCATATTCTTACGGGATGATTGGTATTCTCTGTCGTTCGATAGAGATGACTGGTAGTCGCTTAACTGGACGATCATCATGGCTCATATAAGGGAGATATTACGCAGGAAAATCTTTTACAGTCACATCAATCAACGCAGGACTTGAAATTACACTTTGACATTAATCTACATTACAAACCACGCGTAAAACTGATTTACCTAACCACGTCCTCACTCACCTCCTTAGGATAGATGTACTAATATTAATCTGTTCATATATGTTGTTCGACACCTCTTGAGCAGATGGATCTTGAACCAAGCTTCCTCGCTCAGCGGGCAGGACACTAGCAGTGAGTGTTCTCTCTCCTAGACCCAACAATTTTCAGCTGGTTTATAAACGAACATTCCTCCACCTGTCGAGTCACAAGAGTGGGTGCTGACTGATGATTGGATAATGCTCCACACCATTCGAGATTACTCAAATGTCGAAGCAGTCCATATCCAAATGCAGCAATAACTTCAAAATATGCAAACATGTGCTTAAACGTGACAAGTAACATTAGCGTTACGCATATGCTGGACAACGGATACCTGTGATAGTGCAGAATTGAGCCATATCTTCAAACATTCAATGCCATCATCATCACTGAGCTCCCAACTACCAACAGCCCAGCCGTCCCCATTAGCCAGGACTGGACTGAACATATAATTTCTACATATTCTTTTGAAGGACGAATGCCCGAAACGTCAACTCCCATGTGCCTGATACGTTGCCTGATCTGGTGTGCGTTTCCAGCGCCACACTTTTCGACACAGCTAAATGCATTCGCTACAAGAACAGGTCAGAGGCAGGAAACTTGCAGTGATAACTCACGTCAATATTTCTCAAAGGTTGCCCTCTATCGATAAGATACATATTGATTGTATGTGCCATGAATACAATGCATTTGCCTGCCTGAGTGCAGCTTCACCAAATATCCATTGAAATTCAGTAGCAGCAAAGCCGACCATCTACACGATGCTCTGAAGAAGTCTCCTCACAAAGTACCTGTGAAACCGCAAGCAACCATCAGCGACTTGGGACCACCACGATCACATTCGTTTCGAAGCCAACCATCATCCTGATGTGGAAATATACTGCTGTTACTTCAGTGTCACTGCTTCAAGTTCCTTCTCTAATGGCATTTTAAGCCTACCTTCAGCACATGTACTGCAGTGGGTCAATTTGGCAATTCACCCATACCTTCTGAACGGCAGCAAGGAATGGTCAAAAAATAATGGCCGAATCACATTCCATGAATAAATTAGAATCAAAGATATTGTTCAAACCGTTTTATGCTTTGAGAGGGCAGAGTGTTTGGATCCAGTCAGTACTCTGCTTGTTGTGAACAGCTGAAGGGATATGCTGCTTGAAACAATATGCCTGTCTTTCTGATGCATGGCCTACATACTTAATATCACACAGAAACCTGCATTTACACACCACATTACTGAAATCTGAGATAGACACAAGCAATTGAAATTGTACTCCAGTCTAACTATAGAATGTTTAAACATATAGTGATATTATTGCATCAAAATGATGATGTGTAAATATTAGAAAGCAATATTAGTACAAGGGAAAACAATTTCAAAGTCTTGCACTTAATAAAAATGTTCTCTTCTGCTTGGTAACCAGACTCGGCATTTCAAAGTCACTTCCTGTGTTTTGTGCAGAGCTTCCATCTGGTGATCATGAAATTGAACTGAATAAATGGGAGCATAATGTTCTCATTGGACAATGTCAAAGAATGTCGGACCTTCGGTAAAAACACATTGCGATTAATGTTCTGAATAATGCTGAAAACATTTACATAGAACATTCCAGCTCAAGTCAAACACAAGGACGATGATCTGCGATCATACTGGCCATCAGTGTAGCTGCACATTCTGTCTGGATGCTGACGTTATGGAGCTGACATAAACTTGATATGGTTTATGATGGATCCAATGTAAGATACCACATACTCGAGACGTTTGTCACTTTTATAACACCTTCATTCTGGATGGGTTCCAAAGTGCAGAATCAGCGATTCGGTGGCACAACAGAAGAGTTGGACGTACAATGCATGGTTTGTTACAGGTCATTTTCATAAATATTGAACTGCATTTGGACCAGCACTGAACCTTGTGCTCGTCCTTTGGTAAGTTTGCAGTACACATCTCTCTGTTGTCCTGGTGTATCTATAACTGGCCTGTTGCGGGGTATTGTTGGGATAACTGTCCAGCTCCAATTTGGAAGCTGTCTCGATCGATGTAGTAGATGGCTACCATTTTGGAGGTAGTGCTGAGAGGCAGCAGCACATTAGCATTGAATTCAGCCTTTTTTCAGTGTCATTTTCAACAGCTTTGTTGACTGCGAGGTGGTATGTTCACTGATCTGAACATGAATAAGCTGATTACGACAGTCATGGAATTGTGTAATCATTAGCTGAATACTCTGGTAATGTAATTAGTGTTTACTTCGATTGTTTTTAACTGAAAAAAATCATTTTTTGTTTATTTTAAATAATATAAGTAATAAAGTGATATTAATTCTCCATTGCCATATATTTTTCACAGACGAATGAAGCAAAAGTCAGATATTGTCTGTGAAGCAGGATTCTGTGAACAGGGCTATGTCCCAGGCAACATCATCATCCTCTCTGGTAGGTTCTAGCCCGCTAACAGGTCACAGCCAGGTAGAGAGTCAATTTCCTTACTATATAGTCAATATAGTAGTATGTCGGATCCTGTGGCTGATCGACAGTTCTGCGTCAGGTTATGAGGGAATCAATGAAAGGGGCACATATGCATTATTTGACCTCATTGTCACAAATCCACCGAGTGCAGGTACACCTCGGCATTCTATTTGTCAGTAAGAATGGCCTCAGGATAGCCCTATTACCGTGGAAAGGCCATTTTCACATTTCATAGAAACCTGCCATGTTCCGTCGAAAATTTTGTGCTGAATCAGGCAGACTTTAAACTGATAGAGCAGCTAACAACGACGCGTCCATGAGTTGCAGTGGTACGCCGGCAGCAGCAGAACCACACTCTGTACAATCCATACAGTCTGCAGCCTCACGACCCGAAATATTTCCCCCTCTAAGGTAACCATGATGCTAGGTATACAACCTTGTTCAATGAAGAGTGCAGAAGGACATGTCGGGAGCAGCACGAGCATGTCCGAATTATGAGGAGACAACCTGGAAAACTCCCATTTTCCTCCACTACGAAACAGCCAAGCCTACATGTCAACCAGCATAAGCAGCAAGTTATGGACAGAATTTAGTGATCCCACAATCAATTATTCAAATCTATCTCCGCTGTCTCTCCACATGTCGTCATAAATGATAGTGGACAATGAAAGATACCATTGGAGGAGGAGGCTGGTCTCCAGCAATGAAATCCCCAGTTAGTCGGGAGCGCAGCATTTCAGTGGAAAATAAATTGATGTAACAATCTTCACCGAGGACGCATGAGCATATTATCCATTTCGGCCTCCTTCAGTTGGCTGCAGCATCACAGATCTCAATCGTCAGACAATTCCATTCACTATGAACAATGGCAATAAATGGTTGGAGACACTGTAAACGGTGACTTAAAAACTAGAGATGGCCACATCGATAGCCAAGCTGTTCCATTTCAGCAAGAGCTCTGGCATCCCCCATCAAAGTGACAAACTGCGCAAGTGTGTCCTGTAAACAAAATGCATGGCAATTGCATTGCAGCCAGTCACTGACCGACACATCGGTGTACAATCTACCATGTAAATGTGAAGGAAGGTGTCAACAACAATGTGACTGATCAACAATACCCTGGTTCATGTCCCGTCAGGCTCACTCAGCTCCTAAATTCATTGCGAGGTTTTTAAAAGTGTAGACTTCCAAAGTGGTAATGAGACTAATTTTACTGAACATCAAGGCATCGTTTAACAGTGTGTGACAATGCTAGCCCGAAATTTATTATAGTTCCTCGGAATCTGGGGAAGATAGTCTCCTGGTTGGAATTATCACCAGTTTAAAAAAAAGATTGTTGCTAATGTCTGTAATTGGTACTCCAGAGCAGCTCTGCAGCCATTTCTCAAGAAAGAGTGTCCGAGGCTCAACCATTTCAGCTGCTGTAATGACGCTCTCCCCATCATAAAGTCAGACGTGGGAATATTCACTGACTATACCATTCTTAAAACTGTCACGTTCAAATGCAACAAAACCCGGAAAACATCTTGGTACAGTCTGACAAATGGCAAGTAATAATCACGACACTCAAATATTAGACAAATACAACAACAAATAATCAATCCGTCCTTCTTTGATTTTCAGTGACATTACTCTCAGTGAGTCCACAACACAGAGTTCATCAGCATCCTGGCTGCCATTACTGATCTGAAATGTCCCTGTACTAGCCACACAAACCACATTGTCTTCAAAAGCAGTTTGGCGTCGAAGAAGTCTGCTGTGAACAAATCACGGACCGATTGCCAAAGGCCTGTGGCAAATTACTTCCAAAGTATAACTCAGGACAAAACCAGCCCATTAAATTTATATCACTTACACGACCATTCATCTCTTCCATCATTGATGCTCGATAGTAACAATGTATACCGTCTGCAAGGTTTACTGCACCAATGCTTCGTACACAGCACCTTCGAAACACACTGCCATCTCGGGGAACAAAGGTCGCATGTACTTTGAAAACCAGCTATCTCCAAGCGTACTGCTTCATAGGGTCAGATTGATAAAGTTTGCTCATGATTTGACCACTCTCAACTCTCCAGATCACAAAAGCAGTCCAAATGCAGAATGACTTAGACAACAGACAGGTTTGGGTTGATATGTGACAAGTAACATTCGTCCCATACAAATGTCAGACAATAAGTCCCATAAACCATCTCACCACACTATGCTACATCCAATGTAATAACCATTCCTGAATCCGTTGACACTAACACTCTTAGGAATAACCAAAACCATGTAGCTGCAATGATTAAAACTTTAGATAACAAGTTACGAATCCTGCAGCTGGTAGCGTTTCTCCTGTCTTACGAAAAACTGTCCACTATCTCAGAAGTTCAATTCAAGAACATAATAAAATAATTTCTATTTGTCTTAATGAGTGCAGCTCCAGCAGCACTCAAATAGCTTGAGACGATTAAATACTAAGCAGTCCAATGCATTGGTCTCTATCCACAATAATTCCCTCCCTCCACCACCGAAACTCAGGAGCACGAACGAGTACCATGGTACGCCTTCGACAGCACCACCCACACTCGTTACCACGAGCGCCTGAAAAGGCAAGTGCAGTATTTACGGAATAGTGGTCAGAGTCCATTTGATAATAATTGTGAAGGAAATAGCTGAATTAAGAGTTGGAGTTTTAGTATAACTTGGTCTCATTTCTTAAATCTCAAGTTATATTTCATTCAAGTGACAATCAATGTAGTGGCAGGTATTTTGAGGGGAGATTAAAATGATTCCAAGTAAATGTGTTCTATAAAGAAAAACTGATCAGGCTGCTAAATACAGAGCTCGCACGCCTTCGACAGCACCACCCACACTCGTTACCACGAGCGCCTGAAAAGGCAAGTGCAGTATTTACGGAATAGTGGTCAGAGTCCATTTGATAATAATTGTGAAGGAAATAGCTGAATTAAGAGTTGGAGTTTTAGTATAACTTGGTCTCATTTCGTAAATCTCAAGTTATATTTCATTCAAGTGACAATCAATGTAGTGGCAGGTATTTTGAGGGGAGATTAAAATGATTCCAAGTAAATGTGTTCTATAAAGAAAAACTGATCAGGCTGCTAAATACAGAGCTCGCTGCGAGTCTAGGAACATACAGACAAATTAGTAGAGCTGACACAAGACAGTCAGAACTCGACAGTACAGAAAAAGGAGACAAGTGTGGAATGTAAGATCCAAAAGGACATTAAGAAGCAAATAATGTGTGTGAAATGATACTGGCAAGAAACATTAAACAATCTTTAGCAGATATCTTTTCAATGCAAAGAACGAAAATGAGTTATTTTCATTTTTTAAAAAATGGAGAACAACCACATGTAGAAGTCGAAGTTTGTATCTGGCACTTCAGCGGTGTAGGCTATCGTGAAAATCTGGGACAATTTTCTGAGAACCCCACCAGACCCTTCTTGAATATAACATGTGATCTTGTAAGGATGGCAAGATTTCGAAATCTCTGATGGCAAAAGAAATTGTGAGCTCAGTCGATAAAAAAAGGAAGCACGTTTAAGTATTTGGAAGCTGAAGTCGAATGGCCTAAAAAAACATAAGAAAACAAAGAAAATATAAACAAGGTAGACAGTGAGGAAGGATATGGCAGGTTACAGCGGGATATAGAGAAGCTCCAGAGCTGGGCAGAAAGGTGGCAAATGGAGTTCAATGTAGCTAAGTGTGAAGTCATTCACTTTGGTAAGAGTAATAAAAAGATGGATTACAGGGCTAATGGTAGACTACTTGGTAGTGTGGAAGAGCAGAGGGATCTTGGTGTCCATGTACACAGATCTCTGAAAGTTGCCACCCAGGTAAATAGTGCAGTGAAGAAGGCATATGGCGTACTGGCTTTTATTGGTAGAGGAATTGAGTTACGGAGTCCTGAGGTCATGCTGCAGTTGTATAAGACTCTGGTGCGGCCGCATCTGGAATATTGTGTGCAGTTTTGGTCGCCATACTATAGGAAGGATGTGGAGGCACTGGAACGGGTGCAGAGGAAGTTTACCAGGATGTTGCCTGGTATGGTAGGAAAATCCTATGAGGAAAGGCTGAGGCACTTGGGGTTGTTTTCATTGGAGAAAAGAAGGTTTAGGGGTGATTTGATAGAGGTGTACAAGATGATTAGGGGGTTAGATCGGGTTGACAGTGAGAACCTTTTTCCACGTATGGAGTCAGCTATTACAAGGGGGCATAGCTTTAAATTAAGGGGGGGTAGATATAGGACTGATGTTAGGGGTAGGTTCTTCACTCAGCGAGTCGTAAGTTCATGGAATGCCCTGCCAGTAGCAGTGGTGGACTCTCCCTCTTTATGGGTATTTAAGCGGGCATTGGATAGGTATATGCAGGATAGTGGCTTAGTGTAGGTTAGGGGTGCTTTGATCGGCGCAACATCGAGGGCCGAAGGGCCTGTTCTGCGCTGTAATGTTCTATGTTCTATGATCTATGAATTAAGAAGGCTGAAAGGCTGCAAAATATTTTTTTGACAAATGGGATTAAGCAAAATCCGAGATGGTTTTAAACAGGATTCAAAGGGTAACCAGGGAAACAGTCTGTCCACTCAATGACAGAGGAGGAAATGGGTGAAATTCTTTAAGAATACTTTGCATCGGTATTCAGAAAAAAAGAACGATGTGGTGGATGGTGAGTCGAGAGAACGAAATGTTGATATTCCAGAGCATTTCGACATTAAGAATAAACGGCGGATGTGCTGAGCGTTTTGAAAGAAAAAAAAAGTACAGACAAGTCTCCAGGATATAATGGGATAAATTCCAGAATCCTGCAGGAAGCGAGGGAGGAAATTGCTGGGGCCTTGTGTACATTCTATGTACGCTCTTCAATCATGGTGTGGGTTCCAGAGAAGCTGAGAATAGGTAATCTTGTTTCCTTAGTTGGAGAATGGCAACAGTATTAATTCAAGAAATTTCAGGTCATAAGCTTCACGTTAGTGGCAGGGAAATAATTGTAGATTCATAGAGAGAGGACTGACTCACATTTGGAAAAATATGAATATATTCTCAAAAGCAAACATGGCTTTATGTGAGGAAGATCATGACTCACAAGATTGATTGCATATTTTGAGAAATGACAGAGGTTATTGATGTGGGGATGGAGCGAGATGTTGGCTATATGGGCATTACCAAGTTCTTTGATATGATTCCTTATAGCAGGCTTATACAGAAGATGAAGTCATTTGGAAGCAGCAGTCAGTCGGTAAGGTGGATACAGAACTGCATGGTCATATAAGATAGAGTAGTGTTGGGAGGGGATCTTTGTGACTGGAAATCTGTGCAAGTATTGGGGGAGTTCCGGATTCTGACGATGATTAGCAGGTGATGTTACTGGATATCGACAGGCTGAAGACTTGGATGGAGAACATTCAGGTAGAATTTAATCTGGGCAATTGCAAATTGCTGCATTTTAGAAGTTCTGCTACAGGAGAGAACTATACAGTAAATGGCAGAATTCTAAGTAGATTCAACATCCGAAAGGATCTAGGCATACACGTCCACAGTTCCGTTCAAATGGGAACCGAGCTGATGGGAGTGTTCAATAAGGCCTATCGCATGCTTGCATACAACAAGCAGAGCAGTGAGTATTAAAATTGGCATGTCGTGTTGTAGCTGGTTAAAACTTTCGGCAACATGTGAAATTTTGTGCACAGTGTTGGTTACCGGATCAGCAAAAGTGCGTAGAGGTGTTCGAGAGTGTTTTAAACACGTGTATCAGGATGCTGTCTCTTTGGTGGATATTAACCGTGAGGAGAAATTGAACAAACTTGGTTTGTTTTCAATTGGACATCAGTAGATAAGGGGCTACCTGATAGAGGTTTACAAAACTATGCGAGACAATGCCAGAATAGACAGTTGGAGGCTTTTTCCCAAGGTAGAAATATTAATTACTAGAACGCATAGGTTGTAGGTAAAAGCGGGAACGTTTGAAGGAGATATTAGAAACAATTTTTTTTCCCTGTACCAGACAGAATATGAAAGAGCCTGGAATACACTGACAGAGGAGGTTGTACGAGAAGATACAATAGGAATGGTTAAGTGGTATCTTGATATATGCAAGATCTAGAAGGAAATAGAATGATATAGAATATTTTATAATTTCAGAAATGCATCATGTGTCAATGCATACCTGGAAGGCCGAAGGGCCTGGTCCTGTGCTGTATTGTTCTTTAAGAGAACAGTTCAGCAAGACAGTGACCAATTGCTAACTGAATAATGACTGATCATCAACAGTCACATGAATGCAGATCTTTCCTCATCACTGCACTGCTGCCTCACAGCATCAGAGACCCGTGTTCAAATCTCGCCTCAGGCGACTGAATGTGTAGAGTTTGCACATTCTCCCCGTGTATGCGTGGGTTTGCTCCGGGTGCTCCGGTTTCCTCCCACTGTCGAAACATAAGCAGGTTAGGTGATTTGGCCACGCTAAATTGCCTGTAGTGTAAAGGTGAGGGGGTAAATGTAGAGGAATGGGTCTGGGAGGGTGCGCTTCGGTGGCTCAGTGTGGACTTGTTGGGTCGAAGGGCCTGTTTCCACACTGTAAGTAATCTAAGTAATCTAAGTAATTTGCAGCTGGAAAACCTTCCTCCCACTGTGGGGAAACTCAATATGGAGAAATAGACATGAAAGTCAGAACTGATAACTGGTGACTGCATCTCGCCTCTTGTTCCTTTGGACATCTATCTTAGACAACAACGTCTCAAAGGACACTGTGCAGATATAAGATGAATGTACTCCACCTGCACCAGTGCTATTAACTGTCACATGGTAGCCTCACCATGCCCTCACAGCACATCTCCGACCTACTGTCCATACACTTCTGTTCTTCATTGTTGCAGCTCAGGGTGCATTGACCGCTCTTATTGCAATGTTGCTGCATTGTTTTCTCAGAATTCCAGTCTGCTTTATCATTTCCCCTCTTAAACTTTAGCATTCCTTCCGGTTCGCAATTCGAATCTCTATTTGATACCGATTCCATTGTGCTTCTCTGTCATCTGGCGACGTTGGATTTATTTATCCTACCTTTCCTATTTGAGGGACTATTCCTTGACGGAACCCAAACCATTTCCTCTTTGATAGTAGTCCATTCTTCAGTCTTTGTCTTTCTGACCAACTCAGTGTTCCAGTCAAACCTTTCCAGTTTCAATCTTGCCCCGTTGAGGCCAGTGTCAGTCAATTGACTTTATTCACTCTCAATTATTTCATATCATTCTCTACCACCACCCTGAATTTCAAAATAAAAGGATCGCTGTGCCCAAAAACGTTTAACTATTGACAATAAATCTACTTGGCCCACCTCTTTCCCAAGGAACAGGTCCAACAGTACATGCTCTCTGAGCTCTTCTCCATGTAGTCCAGGAACGTTCCCATTTCCTGATCCTGCACGATCTGTATCCCTGTCTATAACTGGATAAGTTAAATTTCCTAGAACATAGAACATTGAACAATACAGCGCAGAACAAGCACTTCTGCCCTTGATGTCGAGCCGACCTGGGAACTATTCTCAGCTCGTCCCCCTACACTATTCCATTATCATCCATGTGCTGATCGTAGAATTGTTTACATCTCCTTCATGTAGCTGAGTTCACTACATTGGCAGGTAGGGCACTCCACGCCCTTGCCACTCTGAAAAAAGAACTTGCCTCTGACATTTAATTTAAATCCACCATCCCATAATTTGCAATTATGCCCCCCTCGTACAAGCTAACGTCATCAACCTGGGAAAAAAGACATTCACTGTCTACTCGATCTAATACTCTAATGATCTTGTATGCCACTATTAAATCCCCTCTTAGCCTTCTTCTTTCCAAACAGAACAGACCCAAGTCTACCAGCCTTTCCTCATAGGACCTTCCCTCCAGACCAGGCAACACCCTGGTAAATCTCCTCTGCACCTTTTCCAATGCTTCCTCATCCTTCCCGAAATATGGCGACCGGAACTGCACACAATATTCCAAGTGTGGTCGCACTAGCATTTCGTAGAGTTTAGAAATTTGGGCTCGCCTGGGATTTGAAGCCAGGACCTCTCGCAAGTTTGCGTATTAGAAGATCCTAAGTGAAAATCATACTATTACTGAAAATTAATCGCAGTATAACTCAACTATAGTGCCATCATTGCGCACAAATGTCACTTCATATTTACTTTCTTCATCTTTTCCAATGGTTGGTGGCCTGCATACTGTACCTCACAGTGTAATTGTTAACTTTTTGTTTTGTAGCTCCAAGCAAATTCATTCTCTCCTTGGGCATATACACTTTCTCTTGGACTCATTAACTGACTCGAATCAAAGAAAAATACTTCTACACTTCATCCTTTCCCTTCCCTTGCATCGCTCCTGAATACTTTATACCCATAATATTTTGCACGCAGTCCTGCCATTGCTTGAGGCATCTCTGGGTTATCACGCGATCAGATTTCCACTCACCGATCATCATCTGTGAGTCCCCAGTCACCAAGTCATCACGTCCATGCAGAACACCTTAGAATTAGACTTTTTTCATATTCCACATTCCACTGTTGAACTTTTTGTTGCAATTTACTAAGCGTTCAATCTCCAACTATTTTGTGAATCCACAACGTCTTCTCTACTATTCCGTTTTGAATGCCAGACACACGCCAATATTTGCCGAGAGGTGCGAGGGAGGACCGTGGGACTGCTGGGAAGTTGAGTCTAACTGTTTAAAACACTTAACTCAGGCGTCGGGACCTCCATTTGTCGAGAGGTGCGAGGGAGGAGTGAAGGACTGCTGGGAAGTTTTTAAGTGGGTGAGAATTTCGAGCATGGATCAGTACTTGTGAAAACGATGTTGCGGCCACAAAGGCAATGTGGTTTTCACAGGGACAGGAATGGTTGCTTGATGTTTCAGGGTTTAGAGTGTTTTCAAAAGATATAGTGGGGGTAGAAAACGCGGAGGGGGTGTAGCATTGCTTATCAGAGAGTTCACCACAGCAACAGAAACGAAGGTTGCTGAGGAAAGGCTGTCCGTTGAGTCAGTATGGGTGGAAGTCAGGAACAGCAAGGCAGCAGTCACCTCATTGGAGGTTTTCAACAGTCCACCGAACAGCAGTAGAGAGATTGAAGAACGCATAGGCAGGCAGATTCTGGAAAAATGCAGAGGTAGCACATTTGTAGTTATGGGTGATTTCAACTTTCCCAACATCGTCTGGAACCTCCTAAGTGCAGATCGTTTGGATGGAGCCGCTTTTGTCAGGTATGTTCAGGAGGGTTTCCTTACTCAGTACGTAAGTAGGCCGACGAGGGGAGAGGTGATTTTTGATTTGGTGTACGGCAATGAACAAGGACAGGTGTCAGATCTAGCGGTGGGTGAACACTTTGGAGACAATCATCACAACTGCCTATCATTTAACGTAATATTAGAGAGGGAACAAAGCAGTTATCGAGGGAAGCTGTTTAATTGGAGAAAAGGAAATTATGACTCTATGGGACAATAGTTGGGAAGTATAGACTGGGAGCACTTGTTCCACAGAAAGGGCACAGCAGACATGTGGAGATTGTTTCAAGGCAGTTGTTACGAGTGGTGTACGCATTTATTCTTCTGAGACAGGTAAGAAGGGGTAAGATTAAGGAACCTTGAATGACGAAAACATAGAAGATACTTGTCAAAAGGAAGAAGGCAGCTTGCATAAGGTGGAAGAAGCAAGGATCTAGCACAGCTTTAGAGGATTACAGGCTTGGGAGAAAGGAGCTCAGAAATGGACTGAGGAGAGCCAGGAGGGGGCACGGATATGGCTTGGAAAATAGGATAAAGGAGAACCCAAAGGCATTTTACTCATACGTGAGGAATAAGAGGATGATCAAGGAGAAGGTCGAGCCGATCAGGGATAGCGTAATGAACTTGTACGTGGAGATTGAGTCGATGGGGAAGCCATAAATGTGTATTTTACTTCAGTTTTCTCGAAGGAAAGCGACATTCTTGTGAATGAGAACTTTGAGCAGCTGAGACCCCGCCTTAATAAGGTCAAGATTTATGAAGCTGATGTGCTGAAAATTTCGGCAAACGTTAAGATTGATAAGTACCCAGGGCCAGACCACATTTATCTTTGGCTGCTCCGGGAAGGGAGAAAGGAGTTTGCTAAGCCGCAGGAGAAGGTCTTTGCCTCCTCAATCTTCACGGGAGTCGCACCAGAGGGTTGGAAGGAGTCGAATGTTGTTCCTCTTTTCAAGAACCGTAATAAGGATATCCATGGCAATTACAGACCAGTAAGTCTTACGTCTGTGATCAGCAATGTTTTGGAAAGAGTACTGAGGGATAAGATCAATGACTATTTCGGTCATTAAAGGCAGTCAGCATGGCTTTGTGAGGGGCAGGTCATGCCTCACCAATCTTATTGAGTTCTTCTCGGACGTGACAAGACAGATCGCCGAAGGTCGAGCAGTGGATGTGGTGTATGTGTACTTCAGCAAGGCATTTGATAAGGTTTCCCATGGTAGGCTCATTGATAAAGTCAGGATGGAAGGGATACAGAGATATTTGGCTGTTTCGATCCAAAATTGATTGGCTGACAGGAGGAAGAGAGTGGTTCTAGCTGGAAAGTATTCTCCCGAGAGGTCAGTGTTGATTGGCGTCCCGCAGGGCTCTGTACTTTTGCCTCTGGTCTTCGTAGTTATTGAAATGACTTGGACAAGAAGATTGAGGGGTGTGTTCGTAAATTTGCAGTTGTCACAAATGTTGGTGGTATCGACGACTATTGCAATCTGAAGCGTGACATGGGCAGGATGCAGAGCTGGGCTGAGAAACGGCAGATAGAGTTCAAACTGGAAGTGATGCATTTTGGAAAGTACAACTCGCATGCTGAATATAGGATTAAAGATAGGTTACTTGATAGTGTTGAAAAACAGAGGGATCTGGATGTACAAGTACATAGATACCTCAAAATTGCCAACCAAGTGAATAGCGTTGTTAAGAAACGATTAGATGTTTTGGCTTTCATAAACAGGGCGATCGCATTTCAAGCCGCGAGGTTTGCTATAACTCTACAAGTCCCGGTCAGACCACACTTGGAATATTGTATCGAGTTCTAATCGCCCTCCTATAAGAAAGATACGGAAGCTTTGGAGAGGTTGCAAAGAAGGCTCACCAGGATGGTGCCTGGACTGGAGGGCTTGCCTTATGAAGAAAGGTTGAAAAATCTCGGTATTTTCTGTCTGGGGAGAAGGAGGAAGGGAGGATACTTGATCGAGTTATCCAAGATAATGAGAGGAATAGATAGAGTCCATAGCCAGAGACTTCCCCCATGGCATGGTTGACTTGTACGAGGAGTCATAGATTTAAGGTGTTCGGGGAAAGTAGAGAGGAGACGTCAGCGATAGGTTCTTTACACATAGAGTTGTGAATGCATGGAATACGTTGCCACTGGTGGTGCTGAAAGCAGAGCCATTCAGGACATTTAAGTGGCTGCTGGGCATGCACATGGAGGGGAGCATAGCTAAAGTAATTATATTTTACATTAGGATTAAACCTCGGCACAACATCGTGGGCCATGTGGCCTGTTCTGTGCTGTGCTTTTCTATATTTTATGTTCTATGTTTTCAATCCATCACTCACAATCCACATGGAATTCAGTTCCAGCTCTGTCACTTGTTTACCCAACGAGCTTGTATAATTGCTGCCTTCCCCAGAATCATTCCCAATGTCCGACGAAACTGAAGCCATTCCTGCTGCACCACCGTTTTAGTCACGCTCTCATCGACCTAAAACTCAGAATTCTCTTCTCAAAGGTTCATGGCACTGACCATATTCGAGGAATAGCTGCATTTGAAGTTCTGCTTGCTAACCATCAACATAGATCCCTTAATTCTGATTCGCAGACACTTTAACCTTCTTACCTATGTCATTCCTACCAACATGGACATGACCACCGACTGCTCCCTGCCCCCTGGAAGAATATCCTGCAGACACAGTGACATTCCTGAACTCACTATCCTGGGATTATATTGATAGTCACAGAAACGACGCCTTCAATTTATTGAATTCCCTCTGACTATTGCACGTCCTTCCTTCTCTCTCCTCTCGTGTACATTAGGCCACTCGTGGTACTACAACCATTCCTCTGACAGCACTTCGCTGAGGACGAGAGCACATTTGTCAGCTTCCAAACCTTGCAAATTGAATTTTGATTTGAATATCATGTTATTCATGTGTTACCTGATTTCGATTGACTGGGCGCCCTAACCCTTCATTCTTCCCGTTCGTCATGTCTGCATAGTGGTCCTTACTTTGTATATGCTATACACCTAAATCTAGGCATCACTGATATCCCACAGAGTCTCCAGTCGCTCTCTGAGCTTCAGGACACCCCAGTACTCATCCAGGATGCCGCAGGGTCTACGATATCCCAATGTAAGAGAACACGTCTTCCACTTGATAAACTTGTGCTGCCATATCTTCAACTGCGAATAGCAGGTGTTAATAATTAATAATGTCAGACGAAGATAATATCACGGAAACAACATGAGGGTTAAGTCCCAACTCCAACAGTGGATGACTGAGATTATTTCACTATATTTGCTCAGACATTCAATTATTCCACTTGTTTCTGAGTTCAACCCTTCTTTCGGAAAATCGCAAAATAAATTTGCAAACTTAAAGCCATTTGCAGAGAGTAGCTTGTAACGTTGTATTGTCAACCAATGAGCTTAGAGCTTTTTCTGTCATGTCTCTTTCACTTCTTTCAAACTCAGTGCAGACCGGTCCCAGCAGCAGACACAGGTCTGTCTGACTCCTAGGTCCACGTAATCTTCCCACTCCTACTTCACTCTGCTCCCTCACAGAGTCATCATCTCTGTGACTCTCAGTTAGGTATTATCCATCCCGGTCCCACTCCACGCTTCTCCCTCACACAGCCACCGTCTCTGTGATTCCCAGATATGACTATGATCCTCAGTGCTGACTTATATTCTCCAATTTGCTGCCTCTGTGACTCCCAGTTGTGTTATCCTCAAGCTCCTGCTCCAAGTTGCTTCGTCACATGTTAAGTCCATCTTTGATTCAGGTACTGACTTCGAGCCTCCTGAACTGCTGCTTTTCCAACTCCCCGTCCCTGTAGGCCTCGATTCTCGCTGCTAATTTATATTCTCCAGCTCTGTGCTGGTCACTATCAGGATTTCTGCATTTGTGGTTCGCAGGTGATGGTAGCCTGAATATTTGGTCAAAATGTTGAACGTGCTCTGCCGCCCTGCTCCCTCCCAGGATTACTGCTGTGCCGAGATGATAATGGAAAATAAGAGGATTGGCGGGCAGAGTGTGGCAGAGTGACTGAGCGAGCTGTAAGGAATGTAACAGGTTATCTGGAGAGGTAGGATGACCGGCAAAACGTAAAGCAGAATATTGGAAGATGTAGAAAGAGTTGCGGGCACTGAAGAAGGCAGAGTTGAAGGCTGCGAAGGAGGCGAACACAATGGAGAGATTGTGGCTTTTCGGTGATGGAGCTTTGTAGAGCCAAAAGGGCTTTTTGTGAACTGCTTATAAAAATATAAAGATTTCAAAATATGCATAAAATTTAAAAGCGTCACAAGTACTGAAGACTACTGGATGTCTTTTGAAGTTAAATGCATGTATTTTACATTTAAGAGAGCGTGAAATCTCTTGTGCACTCGGAGTCAGAAGACATGTATCTTGTGACTCACGAGCAGTCTCATATTGCCATTGAAAGTACAAAATACGTAACGTTTGGCTGTTGTTGCAATGGTTTGAGCAATCACTTTAATAGGGGCTTATACTTGATTAGTATAGTCTTATGGGGTGGCAGGTAGACAACAAGCATTTAAGACAAAGAAAGCTCATAGTTGTGTATAGACAATAGACAATCGGTGCAGGAGTGGGCCATTCGGCCCTTTGGCCCCACACCACCATTCATTATTATCATAGATGATCATCCACAATCAGTATCCTGTTCCTGCCTTATCCGCACAACTCTTGAGTCCACTATTTTACAAGCTCTATCCATTTCTTTCTTCGAAGTATCCAGAGACTTGGCCTCCACTTCCTTCTGAAGTGGCACATTCCACACACACACCACCCTCTGGGTGATGACGTTTCTCCTCAACTGTTCGAAATGGCCTACGCCTTATTTTTAAACGGTCTCCTCTGGATCTGCACTTACTCGTAAATGGAAACATGCTTGCTGCCTCCAGAGTATACATCACAGTCAGATCCCCTCTCATTCTTCTCAACATAAGTGTATGCAAGCCCAGTCCCTCCAATCCTTCCAGCTATGATCGTCCCACAATTTCAGAAATGGCGTTGTAAACCTACGCTGCACTTTCTCAAGAACCAGGATGTCCTTCCTCAAATGTGGAGACGAGAACTGCACACAATACTCTATGTGCGGTCTCACCAAGGCCCTGCCCAGCTGCAGAAGGATCACCTTGCTCCTTTACTTATTTTTTTCTTGTTATGAAGGCCAGCATGCCGTTAGCTTTCTTCACAGTCTGCTGTAGCTGTGTGGTTGCTTTCATTGACTGATATCCACAAACACGTATATCTCGTTGTATTTACACTTGAGCTTACTTGACACTACTTTGATAGCAATCTGCATTACTTTTCTTGCCATGAAAGCGAATAACCGCACGTTTATCCACATTAAACCGCATCTGCCATGCACCCGCCCACTCACCTAGCTTCCTCACCTGGACCCTGCCGTCCAGCTTTGTGTCATCAGTAAATTTGCTAATTTAACTTTTAATACTTTCATCTATATTATGAATGTATATTGTAAATAGCTGCCATCCCAACACCGAACCATGTAGAACTTCCCTGGTCACAACGTGCCATTCCAAAAGCGACCCATTAATCATTACTCTTTGCTTTCTGTCAGCCAGCAAATTTTCAGAACAAGCCAGTATTGTGCCTCCAATGCAACATGCCCTAACTTTGCTCACTAATCTCTTGTATGGGATTTTATCAAAGGCTTTCTGAAAGTCCAGGTATACTATGTCCACTGGCTCTTCTTGTACGTCTTCAAAGTTGCGTCCTCAAAAAATTCCAGGAGATCAGTCAATCAGGATTTCCCCTTCGTACCTACAAACTGTCACGAACCTATCCTGTTACTGTTATCCAAATAAGTCGTAATTTCATCTTTAATAATTGACTCCAGCATCTTCCCCACCACTGACATCAGGCTAACCAATCTATTTTTCCCTTTCTTCATTCTCCCTCCTTTCTTGAAAAGTGGGACAAACGTAGCCACCCTCCAATCCTCAGGAACTGATCCTGAATCTATAGAACATTGGAAAATGATGACCAATATGTCCACGATATCTCGAGCCACCTCCTTCAGTATACTGGGACGCAGACCATCATGTCTCGGGGACTTAGCAGCCTTCTGATCTGACAGTCTATCCAACACAAGTTCGTGCCTAATATAAATTCACTTTCTTTCATCCATTACCACAGGTCCTTCAGCCACTATTCCATCTGGGAGACAGATCCAAATTACCTATTCAACTCGTCTGCCATTTCCTTGTTCCCCATCATAAATTAACCAGTTTCTCTCTTCAAGGGCCCAATTTTAGTCTTAGCCATCTTTTTTTTTTCTTTTCACATACCTAAAAAACACTTTTACTATCCTTCTTTATATTTTGGAATTTTGCCTTCGTACCTCATTTTTGTCTCCACTTATTGCCTTTTTACTTATCTTCTGTTGCACTTTAAAGGTTTCCCAGTCCTCCAGCTTCCCGCTCATCTTTGCTATGTTATACTTCTCTTTTATCTGTATACAAACCTTCGATTCCCTCGTCAGACATGGCTGCCACTGCCTGTCCTTAGGATCCTTCATCGTCTTTGGAATGAAATAATCCTGCACCTCTGCATTATAGTCACAAATACCTTCCATTGTTGTTCAACTGCCATCCTTGCTCGGGCATTAACCCAATGAATTTTGGCGAGCTTCTCCTTCAAAGTTCCATAGTTCCCTTTGTTCAGCTGCAAACTGACTCTTCTGATTCTCCCTTCTCCCTCTCAAATTGCAGATTAAAACTTATCATATTATTGTCACTATCTCCTATTGGCTCTTAAACTTCGAGGTCCCTGATCAAATCCGGTTGTTTGCACTACACCACTTCCAGAATTCTTCCTGGTAGGCTCCAACGGTCTAAGAAACCGTCTCGAAGGCACTCCACAAATTCCCTTTTCTGGGGTCCCATACCATCCTGGTTCTTCCAGTCTTCCTGCCTGTTGAAATCCCCCATAACAACTGTAGTAATACCTTTGCAACAGGCTAATTTCACTCCTTATTCAACTTACACCCTACATTCAGACTACTGTTTGGGGACCTGTGGATAACTTCCGTTTATGGTCTTTCTATCACTAGAATTTGTCAGCTTTATCATTAATGACTCTACATCTTCTAATTCTATGATCCTTCCACCCACAAGACTGAATCATTTTACTTACGAAAAGGGCCACCCTACTCCCTCTGTCTGTCAGCTGTCCTTCCGATAGCACGTATAGCATTGAATATTCATTTGCCAGTATCTGTGCACTTGAAGCCACGTCTCAGTTATCCCCACAACATCAGTTTCCAACTGAGCATCAAGCTCATCCACCTTATTTCTTATGCTTCGTGCATTGACATGTAACGCTTTTAAATTTTTTATTCCCCTCGCCCTTCCTATTAATCAATATTTCACTTGCTGACACTGTTTAAACCCTTCTTGAGATTTCTGCGCCGTTGATTCTGTTGTGTCTCCTAACTTCTCTTAGTCTCACTTTCCCTTTAACTTCCTTCTTGAATTTCCAGATTGTCCCCTCCCCTCCATTCGACTTTGTTTAAAACTGCAGTGCCAAACCTACCTGCCGGAATATTGGTCCCCCGACCTATTAAGGTGCTAATCATCCCTCTTGTGTCATTTATCCTGACTGCATATCCCAATGATCCAATAATTAAAATCCTTGCTTCATACAGCAGTTCCTGAGCGACACATTGAAGTTCATTTTCTCTCTGTTCCTGCCCTATCCGGCCGGAGGAACTGGTAGCAAACCGGAGAGGTTACAGAGCATCGGACATTTAAACAAGAATAAAGACATTTGAGTGATCAACAGCACAGATCGGAGTGGAGGAGGCCAGATACTATGACAAATGTGAAGAGCTGTTGGTGGAGGCGGACAGGACATAGAAATGGAGCGCTGCTCTGTCTGCATGGAGCTACAAACGTGTGGAGGGTTGCTATGTCAGCTGGCGAGTACACGGTGTACACGGAGTACACGGAGAGTACACGGTTGCAGTGCCTCCAAAAGCAGGAAAATCGACATTTCGGGCAAAAGCCCTTCATCAGGCTTTTGACCGAAACGCCGAGGTTCCTGCTCCTCGGATGCTGCTTGATCCGCTGTGCTGTTCCAGCACCACTCTGATCAAAACTCTGGTTTCCAGCATCTGCAGACCTCACTTTTGCCCAGTGTCTCAAAAAGGCAGCTCACTACCACCTCTCGAAGGGCAACTCAAAATCGACACCATGAATAACAGGTGATTTTCTGAGACTAGCTCAGTGCGGTAAGGATGCGTACATAAGGTCTAGGCGTCTGAAGACAGAGAAAGCTTTGGATTAATTTTGGGAATGCAGGACCAATTAGAAACGACGAATTAAGAGGGCGAACCGTGGTCATCAGATATGCTTAGCGAGGAGACTAAGGAAATCCCCAAAGATGTTTATTGATATATCAGGAGCAAAAAGGTAACTAAGAAAAGGGTTGGCCCACTCGATGACAAAGGAGGAAGGAAATTCGAGAAATCAGACAAAATGGGTTAGATTCTTCATGAATACTTTGTTCACAGAGGAGAGGGGCATGGCGGATGTTGAGGTTAAAGATAAATCTTTAATTACTCATAGTCAAGTCGGCATAAGAAGGGACGAAGTGCTGGATATTCTAACAGGCATTAAGGTAAACGGGTCCCCAGGTCCGGATGGTATTTACCCGAGGTTACTGAGTGAAGTGAAATAAGAAATATCTGGGTCTTTAAAAGAAATCTTTGTAGCATCTTTGAACATCGTGGAGCTCCCAGAGGACTAGAGAATTGCTAATCTTCTTCGGCTGTTTAAGAAGGGTGGTAGCGATATTCCAGGTAATTACAGATGGTGAGTCTAACCTCCGTGGTAGCGAAGTTGCTGGAGAAGATACTGAGGGATAGGATGCATGCCCGTTTGGAAGAAAATGGTCTTATCAGTGACACGCAGCATTTTGTTTGTAGGGAAGATCATGTGTTACAAACCTAATAGTATTCTTTCAGCAGATGACGGCGTTTATTGCTGAGTGAAGCTACGTAGATGTCATATACATGGACTTTAATAAGGCTTTTGATAAGGTTCCTCATGGTAGGTTGATGGAGAATGTGAAATAGTCTGGATTCCATTCTGTTCCAGGTAGATGGATAGAGACCTGCTTGCACAACAGGAGACAGAGAGGAAAGAAGCTTCTAAAATTTTAGAATTTTGACGAGTAGTGTTCCACAGAGATCCATTCTGGACCTCTGCTGTTTGTGGTATAGGTACATGATTTGGAGTAAGAAGTAGGTTGGTGTAAGAGCAGGTTTACAGATGGCACAAAGATTGGTGGATTAGCTGATAGTGAGGGCGACTGTCAGAGAAGACAGCAGGATATCGATAGACTGGAGATTTGGCCAGAGAAATGGCAGACGGATTTCAATCCAGATTAATGCGTGGAAGTGCATTTTGAAAGATCCAATTCAAGAGTCAACTCGACAGTAAATGGAACATTTCTGGGGAAAATTAATGACCAGAGAGATCAGGATGTTCAGGTCCATTGATCACCGAAAGTGGCAAGGCAGATCAGTAGAGTGGTAAAGAAAGCATTCGGCATCCTTTCTTTCATGAGACGGGGTATTGAGTACAAGTGTTGACAAGTCATGTTACAGATGTATAAAACTACTTTGGTTCGGTCACATTTTTAATATCCCGTACAGTTCTGGGCACCACATTGCACAATGAATGTGAATGCTTTGGAGAGGGCGTCGAGGAGATACACCAGAATGTTGTGTGGTATGGAGGGTGTTTTCTCTGAGCAGATGTTGATTAGATTAGTATTATTTTCATTGGAAAGAAGGATGTTCAGGTGAGAGCTTATTGAGGCCTACAAATCAAGAGAGGTGTTGACAGGCTGAATGGCAAGAAACCTTTTTTCCTAGAGTGGAGGGCTCATTTACTGGGGGTCACGAGTTAAAAGTGGGAGTGGAGAGTTTTAGGGAAGACATGCGTGGAAATTTCTCCAAACAGAGGGTGATGGATGCCTGGAACGCGTTGCCAATGAAGGATGTAAGGTCTGGAACGATATCATCGTTTAAGATGTACCTAGACAGACACGTGAATAGGCAGCAAGCAAAGGGTTGCATATCCTTCGAAAATAGGCAGCAGGTTTAGATCGATTATCTTGATCGGAGCAGTCCTGGAAGGACGAAGGGAATATTTCCGTGATGTGATGTTCTTTTTTTCTTTGTTGAATGTCTCTCTTCCCCGCGCTCTCTCTGAAACTCGCTTTCTCTCTCTCTACCTCCCGCTCCCTATCTCTCCCCTCCCACTCCCTCTCCTCCTTTCCCACTTTCGCTTTTCTGACCCTTACTCTCTCTCTCCACGCCACCCAGACTCTATCTTCTTCCCTCCCACTGTCTCTCTCCCTCCCACGATTCAAATACCTGCCTCTTTCTCTCTCTACCACCCCCCCACACTTTCTGCCACCCTCACTGTCTCTCCTTGCTCGTGATTTGGAGATGCCCCTCCAACCAACATTATACACCAGGTCCATTGACGACATTTTCTTCCTCTAGACCAATGGCGAGGAGTCACTGATAAAACTACACTGTGATATCAACACGTTTCATCGCACCATCAAACTCACCATGTACTACCTTCGACTATCTGTCTTATTCTTCGACACATTCATCTACATCAAGGATGGACACCTCAACACCACGCTGTACCGCAAGCCCACAGACAATCTCATCATGCTACACTTCTCCAGATTCCACCCAAGACATATGACAACAGCCATCCCCTTCTGGACAAGTCCTACTCATACACTGGATCTGTTCAGATGAGGAGGAGCATGACGGGCACATGGAAGTATTCAGGGATGCCGTCATAAGAACGGGTAAGATGCTTAAGTCATCGACCGTCAGTTCTGACGTGCCACAGCAAGGAACTATAATGACCTCCACAGGAGACAGATGCGTGCTGCAACCGACAGGGTACCCTTCGTTGTTCAGTACTTCCCAGGAGCTGAAAAACTACGCCATGTTTTTCGGACCGGCAACACATTATCAATGAGGATGAGCACCTTCCCCATACCTCTACTGTTTAGTTTTAAACAACAGCCAAACCTCAAACAAATCATTGTTCGTAGCAAGCTGACCGGCCTTCAGGACAATTCATTTCAAGCATGTCGGTAGGCACTGCAAGACGTGACAGAGTGTGTACATAGATACCACCAATACGTGTGGGGACTCCTCCCACCTTGTACATGGCAGGTACTCATGTGACTCAGCCAACGTTGTCCATCTTATACGTTGCAAGCGAGGATGCCCTGGGGCATGCTCCATTGGAAAAACCGAGCAAAGGCCACGTCAAAGGATGAATAAGCACCGCAAAACAATCAACAGACATGAGTGTTCCCTCCCAGTTGGGGAACACCTCAGCGGTCCACGACATTTGATGTCAGACCTTCATGTGACAATCCTCCAAGGCGGACTTCGGGACAGGCAGCACCGAAAAGTGGCCGAGCAGAGGCAGATCGCTAAGTTCCGTACCCATAGGGAGGGCCTCAACCAGGACATTGTGTTCATATCACACTAGAGGTGAACACCATTGCACGACACATATACACTGACACTCCTACTCTCTCTTTCTCTCACACACAGGCACTCCTGTACACACACGTACACATGGACAGACATGTACACAGACACGCACACAGACACTCATACACACCCTTACAGTCACACACAATGCAACACTTTCGCATGCATCCTCTCAGAGACTTCGACCACTCTAAACACACGCACACACAAATACACTCTCTCTCATAGACACTCAAAACCCCCCACCAAAGGCACACACACACTTACAGACACATACACTCCCACACTCACACATGCATCTCCTCACAGATTAAAGGCCCTCTACATTCACATGTACACACATTTACCCTCTCTCTCACACTCACAACCCCCAACCCAGGCGGACAGACAGACTGACACATGCACAGACACACAGACACACGCACACTCGCGCATTTCCGTTTGTGGGGTGAATTCGTACTTGCAGAGTTACATTGTACTTCCCTCAAAAACTCCAGGAATTTATGAGAGACTCTGTTATCTCACTTTTTAGATTACAATCGGTCTAAACATTATGGCACTGACAGAGAACACAGGGTGCAAAACCCTACAACATATTGTCTAACTAACACCAGTTGTTACAGTTAACCAGAGAAAGCAAATTTTAAAATATGGTTTTGTGATATACACATGAAAGAAGCGAAACTACCAAGGTATTCAAGGAATGAAAAACTCCATAAACAATCAATGAATTTTCAATGTAGAATTTCATTTACATCACACTATAAGCTTTTGCTATAAATTCTGCGTCTTACAATTGTGTCCTTCACAACCACCTGATGAAGGAGCGATGATCCGAAAGCTAGTGTATTTACAAATAAACCTGTTGGCCTTGAATCTGGTGTTGTGTGATTTTTAACTTTTGTTCTTCCTCCGACATTCTTACTCTCTAACCATCCACTCTCTTTCACTCCCGCCTTAACACTCTCTCCCCCTCCAAATCAGTGTCCCCCACGGTCTCTCTCTCGCATTCCAACATTCTCTCTCCCTCAAGTCTCACTGTCTCTCTCTGCACCCTCACACTCTCTCCCTCCCAAACCTATCCCTCTCTCTTTCTCTCCCCTACTGTCCCAATCTCTCTCTCTCCCCATTTTCGCTCTCGCTATTCTCTCTCTTCCACGTCGCAAAACTCTCTCTCCCCACTATCATTCTCACTCTCTCACTCTGTCCCCTCACTCTCTCCATTTCTGTCAAACAGCTTCCACTCTCTCCCTTTCTGTCTCCCACCTTTCCATTCTCTCTCTATTACTCCTCTCTCTCTCCACTCTTTCTCTCTTTCCTTTCCCACTTCCTTTCTCCGCCCTCCCTGTCTCTCTCTCCATCCCACACTCCCTCCATCTCTTTCTCTTCTCCACTCCAAAACGCTCTCTCTCCCTCCAACTTTTCTCTCTCTCTCTCTCCTACTCTCTCCATCCAGTTCCCTCACTCTGTCTACCCCGCTCACACTTTTTTCTTCCTCCCATTGTCTCCCGCCTCCTAATCTCTCTCTACCCTCCCACACCCAGACTCTCTCCACACCGCCCAAACTATTACTCTTACCCTTCCTCGATCTCTCTTACACTCTGTACTCTCTCTTGAACGTGTCTGATTTGTCTCTCTCTCCCACCTCTCTCTCTTTCAGGACCCCTCCCACTGTCTCTCTATGTCTCACCTGCACCCACTCTCTCCCCTCTCCTCACGCTCTCTCTACCTTCACCGATCTGGCTGTCTCCCGGCCTCTATTTCTCTCTCCCCAATCTCTCTCTATACCATCACTCTCTCTTTCACTCCTCCAACTCTCACTCTCCTTCTCGCCCTTTGTCTGCCACACTGTCTGTTGCATCCCCACGCTCTCTCTATCTTCCCTTCCTCTCAAGCTTTCACTCTCTGCACTCCTTCCCACTCTCACCCTCTCAACCCGTCCTACTCAATCTCCTGTCCCACTCTCTCTCCACTCTCTCTCCACTCTCTCTCCCACCCGCAAACTCTCTTTCGACCCTTCACTCACTCTCTACTTCCTCTAACTCTAATGTGTCTCTTCCCCACCACTCTCTCTCATCCAATCTCTTTCTCCCAACCCAGCCCCCACTCTTTCCCTACTATTCAAACACATTCAGTTCTCTACCTCTTTCTCTCTCCCACCCTTGCACTGTCTTTTCCGTATTCTATTCACTCCCTCCCTCTCTCCTTTCTCACTCTCTTACTCCTCCCTTCTCCTCTCCACCCCTCACACTCTCCTCCCCTCTCACACACTCTCACTGCCTCCCTCTCGTTCTCTTCTCATCCCTCCTTACCACTCTCTCTCCCCATTATCTTTCTCCTCCCCCTCTGCTTCCCCGTCTCTCTTTCCCACCTCCCACGTGCTCTCCCATCACACTCTCTCTCTTTCTGCACCCGATTATCATTCACTCTGGCACTCACTCTCACTCCCCTTACTCTCACGATCTCTGAACATCCACCCTTTCCTCAACTCTCTGAACAACCACCCTTCGTCTGTGTCTCTCTTCCATCCTGAACACTCTCTCTTCCACCCTCCCACTCTCTCACCCACGCTTCCACTCTCTTCCTCCATTCCGCCATTTCTCTATCTCTGCCCAACCCATTTTCTTTCTTCCCCTCCCAATCTGTCCCCCTCCCACTATATCTCGCTGTATCTCACTCTTCCCCCTCCCATCCTCTTACTCTGTAGCTCTCTCTGTTCCAATATTCCACTTTCTATCAACCTCCCACGCTCTCTCATTTGCCCCTTCTCTCCCCTCCCACACTGACTCTCTCTATTGTACCCTCACCCTGAATATCTCCTTTTCCACACTCTCTTTCCCTCCTCTCAAAACTATCGTTCTCCCTCGCCCCATAACTTTGTCTGAGTATCTCTCTCATCCCCACATACTGTCTATCTCTCTCCCACTGTCTACCTCCCCATCCAAATCTCTCTATTACCCCTGACAGTTTCACGGTCCCCATCCCATTCCCTCTCCCCGAAACGGCTCTCTCTGACTGTCTCTCTATCGCTCTCTTCCATCCCCTACCCACTCTTGCTCTCTCTTTCCCAACCCCCCAAACCAGCTCTTCACACCTCACTCTCTCTCTCCACTCCGCACTCTCTCTATCTCTCTTTCTTTCTCTTTCTCCCCTCCCACTCTATCTCTCTTCTTCTCTTTCTCCCCTTCCACTCTTTCTCTCGCCTCCCACGCCCTCTCCCCATCCTCCAACTGTGTCTCTTTCCACCTCCCACATTTTGAATCTTCAGCCCACCCACTCTCTCTCTGACACTTCAATTCTCTCTTTCTTCACTTGCCCACTCTCTCTCCCCTCACATTCTCTCACCTCCCCAACTTTCTCTCCATTATTCTCTTTCTCTCCTTGCTCCCCTCCCACGCTCTCTCAACATCCCTCTCTCTCTCCCACCTTCCACAGCCTCTGTCTCTTTCATTTCCTCGATCTCACCCTCTTACATCCGAGACACCCTTGCTCTCTCGATACCCCCATCTACCCTCTCTCATTCCCTCCTTCATTTTTCTCTCCCACTCTTTCATTCTCCCCTCTCACTACATCAAAAGCCCGTTACACTCTCCATTTTCCTCCTCTCACTCTCTCTGTCCGCTCTCGTTCTCTCTCTCTGTCTGCCACTCTGACTTTCTCTCTATCGCTCCTCAAACTCTCTGTCACTGTCTCTACTTCTCCTGTCTAACTCTCCCTCTCTCCCTTCAAAATCTCAGTCTACCCATCCCACACACTCTCCACTACCTCCCACTCTCTCCGACTGTCTCTCTCCCAAATCTCCCACAATCTCGGTCAATCACACTTCCCCTCCGACTCACAGACTCATTCTCAGCTCTCATTATTTGTCTTCCCGCCCCACTCTGTCTCCACAGCCACTCTCTGTGTCTATCTACACCTCCCGCTCTCTCTCGTTTCCTACTCTGCTTCTCTCTGTCTGCCTCTCTCCCTCCCACTTATTCTCTCTCCCCATACACTCTCTCTCTCACCACGACCACTCTCCCTCTCTCTCTGTACAGTCTCTCACTCCCTCTCTATTTTACTGTTTACCACCCCCCACTGTCTCTATCCCTCCCTCTCTCTCTCTTCCCAGTCTCGCTCTCCACCGCTCTTTGCCTCGCCCTTCTCCCCTTTAAGTTTTTCACTCTCTCTGACCCTCTCTCTCTCCTAAATTTCCACTCTCTGTATTTGCACCCATCCCACTCTTCTCACACCCATCCCAGTCTCCCTCTATAGTTCCCTCCTACTCTCACTCTGTCTACCCCACCCAATCTCTCGCTATCGCTCTCTCTCTCTATGTTCCAATCAAATTTTCTCTCCACCCCTCATTCACTCTCTCTGCCTCCTCCCAATCTCGCTCTCCCGATTCATTCCCTCTTTCTTCCCGTCTGACAGGCTGTCTGACACACGCTGTGTCCCAAACTCCACACACTCTCTCCCCCCTCTCTACCACCATTCACTGTCTCTCTCTGCCACTTCACTATCTCATTCTCCGCTACCGCTCTCTTGAACCTCACCCCGCTCTCTCACTCTCTCCCATCTCTCCCACACTGTCTCGCTGACTCTCAGTCCTCCCACTCACTCACTATCTTTCCCACCTCCCTATCTCTCTCACTTCATCCCCTTCTCTTCATTCTCTCTCAAGCACTCCCCTTCCACTTTCTCTCGCCCTCTTACTCTCTCTATTTCTCTCCCACTCCATCCAACAGCCCACTCTCTCTTCCCATACTCTCTCTCCTCTCACACTCTCATTATTTATCAAAACCCTTCAACTCTCTCTGTCTATCTGTCCCACTCTTCCACTCGCTCATTCCCTCTAGCTCCTCAAATTGTCTCTGTTCCCCACCCTCTCACTCGCTCTCTCCCTTCCACTCATAGTCTCTTCCCGTCACACTCTCACTCCTTCCCTCTTACTTTCTCTCTCCTACCCTTCCACACACTCTTTCATCGTCATGGTACCTCTGTGTCTTCCCTCCCCTCCCCTCTCCCTCTCTCTCCACCTCAACTCTCTCCCTCCTTCCATTCTCACTCTGTCTCCAGCGCCTCATTCTCCAACCTCCCATTCTCTCTCTCTCTTCCCATTCTGCCTCACTCCCATTCCCCCTCTCTCACTCTCTCTCTCTCACCCCCTCCCAACACACTCTCTCCATCTCATCACTTTCTCACTTCCTTTCTATCTGCCCCAATGTCTCTCTCTGCACGTCCCCCTCTGTCTCCCTCCCACGCTCTCTCTCTCCACACCACCCACTCTCTTTCTCTCTTCTCTCTCTCCCGCCACCTCCGTATCTCACTCTCTGTCTCACACCTCATACTGTCTCACTTTCTCTGACTCCCAATCCGACTCTCCCTCTCGTGCCTTTCACTCTTGCTCTCAGACTCCCACTCTCACGCTTTCTCGCCCTCCTTCCCATTCTTCTCTCCCTCCCTCTAACCCTTCCACTCGTTCTGTCGGACTCTCATCCCTCCCAAATTTTTTCTTTATCTGTCTGCCTTTAATTTATTCTCACTCCCCCAATCTCTCTCTTTGTCCCTCCGTCCCACTCTATCTACCACGCTCGGTATTTCTCTCTTTCTCCCTCCTCTCCAACTTTCACTCTCTCTCTTCCCTACCACTCCATCTGACTCGCTTGACCTCCACACTCTCACTCACTCTCTAACCTCTCCTTCTATATATAAACCTCTTATTCTGGCGGCCATCAATAACCCTCTTCCCTATCCAACACTGCTCACATTCTCTCTCTCCACATCACTGTCACTCTATCTATCTCTTTATCCATCAGTCTCCGTGCCTCTCTCTTCCCCCTCTCTCTCACTCTCTTATTCTCTCTCCTTCCCTCCAACTCTCTCTCAGATCACTCGAGTTCCCTCTCACCCTTACCACATTGTCTCATTCACCCCCTCATAGTCTATCTCTATCCCTCACCCATGCTCACTCGAAACCTCCCACTCTCTCACTATCCCCTCCCCATGCTCTTTATATTTACCCCTCCCACTCTCTCTGTCTCCTCACCCTCTCTTTCACCCACTCTCTCTTTCTCTCCTCCCCACTCAGTCTCTCTTCCCCTCATCCCACCAACCTGATTTTCCCCTCTTCCCACGCTCTATCTCTCCCACACTCTCTCACACACTAACATTGCCTCTCCCCTCTCTCACCCTCCCACTCTCATACCACGTTCTCTCTCCCCCTCTCGCACTCTTGTTCACTCGCTCCTGCACTCTCAATACATCCCTCGCAGTCTCTCTCCCCCAACTCAGTTTACAAATTTAAATCTCACTGTCTGTACTTCACTCTCCCTTTCACTCTCTTTCCAACTCTACCCTCCATACATTCTCTGTCTCTTACTCCTCCACCCCATAATACACTTGCTATCCCCATCCAGTATATCTCTCCCGCACTCTTCCTCAATATCCAACTCATACTCTCCCTCAAACTCTCTCCCTCCTATCCTCCAACAATCTATCTCTACTCCTTCCCATTTTCTCTCTTTCCCCTCACTGACTCGCTCTCTGTATCTGTTTCACCACCACACACTCTCTGTTTCTGCTCACCTTACACTCTCTCCCTCTCAACCCCCACCCTCTCATTTTCTTTCTCTCACCCTCCCACTTTCTCTCTGTCCAACTCACACACTGTCTCATCCTCCATTCCGCGCTCTTATCTTTCCCTTCCACTCTCTCTCCCCCTCCCACTGTCTCTCTCCCACCTCCTAATCTTTCTCTCACCTACCCTATCTCCGTCCCCTCGCACACCCTCTCACTTCTCTGCCAACTCTCCCACTTGGCCGTACCCCCTCTCCCACACTGTTTCCCTCTCTCTACCTCTCCCACTCTCTCTATCAACCTTCCACTCTCTCTCCTCACACTGTCTCTGACCCGCTTGCTTTTTCACTCTCTCCCCATCATTCGGACACTCTCTGTCCCAATCCAATCCCGTCTCTGTACCCACACTCTCTTTCACACCTCCCATTCTCTCTCTGTTCCTCTCACTCTCTCTCTCCCATCTCAACTGCCCCTCCCTCCCTCTTCCCAGTCTCTCTCTGCTTCCCACTCTCTCCACTTCTACGCATTCTCTCTCTTGCTTGCCCACCACTCCCTTCATCTCCCTCTTCCACTCTCTTTCCCTACATCTCTCCCTCCCAATCTATCTCTTTCACCCTTCCACACTCTCTCTCTTCCAACTATCTCTCTCTATTCTCCCCATGTTTTTTCTGTCTCTCTCGACCTCTCATTCTCTGTCTCACTTTGTCTCTGCATCCCCATACATTTTCTCCCTTCTCTCTCTATCTCCCAGTGAAATTGTTCTTCTTTCTGCACTCACGATCTCACTCTCTCCCATCCCACTCACTCTGTCTGTCCTTTCGACTTCCCACTCGCTCTGTCCCCACGCCACACTCTCTCTCGACCTCCCTTCCTGATCCCCGTTCTATTCTCTCTCCATCCTTCATGCTTACTCGCTCCCTCCCACTTTCTCTGTCGTCTGCCAGTCTCTCTGCACACTCCACATTCTCTTACTTGCCCCATACTCTCTCCCTGTATCGACTCCCAGTCTCTCTCTCCCACTCCTACTTGCTCACTCTGTTCCACTATCTCTCTCCCCTCTCACTCTCTCCATCTCTGCTGCCCCGCTCTCCCTCTCTCCCTCTTAAGATCTCTCTCCCGCGTTCCACTGATTGTCTCCCTCTTCCACACTCTCTCTGCTGCCCCACCTTCTGCCCCTCCCCCTCTCTGCCTCTTCCCTCCAACTATCTCTCTCTCTCCTACCACTATCTCTCGTCTCCGCTTCCCAAAAACATTTCTCCCCCACCCATTCTGTCGCGCTCTCTCTCCCTCCTAAAACTCTCTCCCTGTTTCTCACTAACTCTCTACCTTACACTTCAACTGTATCTGTCGCCCCACCCAATCTCTGCCACACCTCTCTCTCTCTCCCCGCCCACTCTCTCGCTCTCTCCGCCTCCCACTCTGTACCTCTATCATCCGATTCCCTCAACCTCCTGCTCTCCCGCCACCTCTCTCTGTCGCTCTTACCTCCCTCATACCCCCACACACAGCCTCTTTCCCAAAACTCTCTCCTTCCATCTCTCATTGTCTCTCTCTCGCTGTCTTGGTCAGCCCACGAACCCTCTCTCTTTGCCCTTCACCTTGCATTCTCTCTCGCCCCATTCCACTCTCACTCGCAGAGACCCTCCCTCCCGACCTCTCTCTCTGAAACCCCAAATCTCTCTCTCTCTCTCACCGTCCCACTCTCTCTCTCTCCCTTCCCACACTCTCCTTGCCTATCTGACACTCTCTCTTTCCCTCGCACAATCTCTGCCCCCCTCTCTCTCTCCCTCCCTCCCCCTGTCACCGCTCCGACTCCCTCTCTCCCCCTCCCAGGCTCTCTTTTTCGCCCTTTCCCTCTCTCCCCTCCTGTCCCACACTCTCTCCTCCACCAATGCCAGGCAATCTATGCATTGCCACCACCTGCACTCTCTCTTTACACACCTAAGGTCTCTCCCCCTCTGTCTCTACCCATTCCTCTCTCCGTATTTCCCTCTCCACTGCTTTTTCTCTCTCACAACCACCTTCTCGCTGTCACCTCCTCCGACTCTTTCTCTCTGAATCCCCAATCCAACTCTGTCTTTCCCACGCTCCCACCCTCACTCTCTCCTGACCCCACTCTCTCTGAGTCTCCGTCGCCTCTGCTCCCACTCTTTCTCTCATACATCCTACTGTTTCTCTCTCTCCTTCTCCAAACACTCCTCGCACTTTCACTCTCTTCCTCTCCACCCCTCCTTCTCTGTCTCCTTTTATCCCACAAACTCTCTCTCCCACACAACTTTTCTCTCTCTTCCCCATTCTCCATCTCCCTCCATGCCCACATCCCAGTCTCTCTCTCCAGAGCCCCACTATCCCTCTTTCGCCATCTCGCACACTGTCTCCCGGATCCCACTGATTCTCTCTCGCTCCCACTCTGTCTTCCCTACCTTCTCTTTCGCCCACTCTTCAGTCTCTCTATCTGCACCCTCATACTCTCTCGTTCTCTTTCTTTCCCACCCTTCCACTATCTCTAATGTCTCCCCCCTCTGTCCCTCTCCATCCCTCCCTTTCTATCCGATTGCACCCGTCCCATACTTTCTCTGATCCTCCCATTCTATCTTTGCCACCCAAACCCTTTCTCTCTCCGTCCAACCCTCGCATTATATCTCTGCACCTCCCAGTCTAACTCTGTCACCCCCTCCCACATTCCTCTCCCTCCACACCCTCTGTCTTTTCACAATCCCCGTTTCTTAATTTTCGCCTGCTCCTTCCCATCTCATATTCTCCATTATCTCGATCAAGTCCTCCCCTTCTCTCACGGTCTCTCTCTCTCCCCTAGCTCTCTTCAATAACCCCACTCTCTGGCTTTGTCTCTTTCTCTCCCTCACGCTCTCTCATCCCCACTCTCTGCCTCTGTCTCCCCACTCTCTCTCCAACAATCGCCGCATATTCTCCGTCTCCCTTTCCCCACCTCCAACTCTCTCTACCCGCCTCCCTATCTCTCTCTGCACTCCCGCACTGTCCCCCCAATCTTCCCTTTCTCTCTTCGCCTAATCCCACTGTCTGACCTCCCCATTTACTCTCCACTCACACCCGTCGCACTCTCTCTCCCCTTCCCACTCTCTTCTCTCCACCCTTTCACTCACTCACCATTTTTCACTTCCCAAATCTGTCTCCCTCGCACTTACTCTCAGACTCATACTCTCTCCCTCTCTTTAAATCCCCACTCTGCCTCTCTCGCACTCCAACGCTCTCTCTAATCTGCACTCCCTCTCCCGCTCCCAAACTTTTTCACTTCCACTCTCTATCTGTCTCCTCCACTACAATTTTCTGTCTTTCTCTCACCCACCTGCTTTCTCTCTTTGCCCCAGTCTTTCTCTCTCAACTTCAAAATATCTCTGTCTCTCGATCCTTTCTCTATGACTGTCTTTATCCCAAACCCTGCCGCTTTCACTCTCCCGCACTCTTACACTCTGTCCCGCAGATCCCTCTCTGTCCCCCACATTCTCTCCCGCAGTCCTCTCTCTCTTCCTCTATTCTCCCTCTTTCTTTATTCACCTCCCACACTCACTGTCTCCCCCACAGCTTCCAATCTCTCTCTTCTTCTCGCACGTTCGCAATCTTCGCACCTTCCCACTCTCTCTTTCTCCCCGTCTTACTCTACCTCACCCTCTGTCTATCTCTGTCCAATTTTCTCCTCCGCTCCCTCCATCCCTCGAACTCTCTGTTTCCACCTCCCACTCTCGTTGTCTACCTCTCCACCCCACAGACACTGTCTCTCGCTGACTGCCAATTCTCTACAACACTATATTTGCCCCCACTGTCTCTCACCCACGACTATCTCCACCATTATTACTCTCTCCCACCACTATCTCTCCCTCCACTCTGTCTCCGTCTCCGTTGTCACTCTCCTGCACTCTCACTGTCCTCTACCACTGTCTCTCTCCTGTACCACGCCTCTTGCCCACCTCTCTCTGTCCTGCACTCTGACACTCTCGGTGTCGCCACTTATCCCACTCTCTACCCCTCCCATTCTCTCTATGCCCGTTCAAATCTCGCTCCCCATCACGCGCTCACTTCCTACCCTCCGACTCTCTCTCGTCCACATCCCACACTCTCTCTACACCTCTCCACTCTCTTTGTCTCGAACCAACTCTCTCTATTTCACTGCCACGTTCTCCTCCCACACTCTCTCCCTCTCCTTCGCATGCCCCCATGCACTCGCTCTCGCACACACCTCACACTCGCGTTGTCTCTCGCTCAACACCCATGCACGCTCTTTCTCTCCCTCCACCCCCAATTTCTATCTCTCTTCCACCCCACCACGCTTCTGTCTTTCTCTCTTTCCACTCCAACTTTCTCTCTTCCCTTTTCCCACATTCTCTCCCACTCCTACTTTACCTCTCTCCAACCCACCTCCCACTCTTCCTCTATCTCCTTCAACGCTCCCTCTCTCTGTCTCACTTTCCCCTCGTACACATTGTCTCTCCCCTCGTACACACTGTCTCTTCCCTCATACACACTGTCTCTCCCACTCACCCACACTCTATCCCTCTAAGTTCTCTCTCTCCGCACCCTCCCACTCTCCTCTCTCTCTCTTCCCCACTCGCATGCTCTCTCCCCCACTCCGTCTCACTGTCTCTCTTTCCCACCCACCCCCTCTCTGTGAATGTCTTTCTCTCTCCCGACCCCCTCTCTCCCCCTCCCTCTCCTCCCTAACTTCTTTATGGACCCTCATGCTCTCTGTTCTCCCCCACTATCCCCCTCATACTCTGTCTCTCTCTCTCTCTCCGCCCGAACTCACTGACGTTTTCCCAGTCCATCTCTCCCCCAACGGTCTCTCTCTCCCCTCTTCCGCCAAATGTCTATCTCTCCTCACACTTTCAATGCCATTATTTCTCTTCCCAGTCTCTCTCCACTCCACTCTTAGTCTCTCTCTCCCCCAACGATCTCTCTGCTCCTCCCCTCCCTCTGTCGCCCTCCCTATCTCTACCCAATCAATTTCTCTCCCCAACTCTCTCTCCCTGTCAGTCTCTCCTCCACGCCCACTCTATTCCCTCACTCTCTCTCTGCCCTCTCTCCCCCACTCGCGCTCTTGCTCCCACCACTGTCTCTCTTTTCTCCAGCTCGCATTCTCACTTTCCCTCCTCCACTATCACCCACTCTGTCTCTCTCCCGCCTTCCCTTTCTCTACTGAATTCTCTCTCCTCCCTTTGTCTCTCGCTCTCTCTCTACCCCACTCACTCTTTCATTCCCTCTCCAATGCTTTTTTTCTCTCGGTCTACACTGTTTTCTCTCTCACCTCACTCTCTCTGCCCTCAACTCTTTCTCTCCACAACCCCAGCCACTCTACCTCCCTCTTAGTGGCGTGGAGAGATTGGTGCGGGGAGAGAGTAGAGATATTGATGAGGAAAGATTTATTTTTAAATTGAGGAGAGATAGATAGCTTGGGACAGAGACATCGCGAGAGTGGGAGATGATGAGAGAGAAAAATATGCAGGCGGGCGAAGTAAACGTGGCAAGAGAGAGTTTAGGGAAGAGACATGTTGAAAGGGAAAGTGGGAGAAAAAGAGACAATATGTGGAAAGACAGGGACAAAAAGCGGAGAAATAGAGGTGTACAGAAATTGGGGATAGTGTGAAAAAAGGAGCAAAAAGAAGAGGGGGAGCGAGGCATGCAGGGTACGACAGAGTGAGAGAGATGTGTGTAGTTGAGTGAAGATGGAAGGAACGGGATAAAGAGACGAATTGTGCTGAACACCGGTTTAGAGTGGCTGACCAGAGCTGAAAGCAATGACTGAGTGACTGAAATCCAACTCCTCAGTTCAGGACCTAGTCCATTCCCCTTAACTGGGAACCAAGACTTTGGAGCTAAGTCTGTCTGTCTCCAGTTCAGCTTCTTCAAAACAAAACATTATCCTTTCCTCTGCTACTTAGCACTTGTCAATCAACATTTTCATTATTTAGAAATTGAAGTGATGGATGCAGTTAGTTGGATGAGAGAAACATTGAAATTTGCCAATATAATCGCCTGTGGGATAACTTTGGACAACCAGCATGACCCTCAGTCTGTTACCACAGCGACAGGCAGATTCAACGTTGAAACATTGATCTGAAATCAGACAATGCTTGATGGTTTGATCAATGATTGATAAATTTGGGTGAAGGGATTTTTCAGCATATTCTTCAGCTGGTGTCCTGATTTCATCTGGGTCACTGAATAAATTGCGGTGTTTGTGCAACAACTACGGATCTGCAGTATGAAGCACAATTCCTGCACAAAGTGATGGACTAACACATACCCAATATTACACATCCGGTACCATATATAATGCGGTATGAACGTTGATCATAACAGGATAAAATTGGATGGGATCACAAACCATAAAATGATGATTTGTTTCCCGATTTCTCATTTCTATGTCGGACTGAGTGTCCCCATTGCTGTGAGCCCGGAGTCTCCTGCGGGATTTCCTGGTCGCTAATATGTGTCTGATGATGAAAACAATGAGCTGCCGAATCAGGAGAAATGGGGAATCCAGGGTTAGAATGTGATAGCGGAAATCAATTGTAACCCAGACACGGGAAGATCGGACATCATTTGTACCATCACAAAACCAGAGGATGGTACTCAGCCGATACTTACCTGTGAGCATTTATTAACAGAACATATTTTTTAACTAGTTCAGCACAGCCACTGTTCCCAGGACCACAGCCGCCGTTTTCTCACTGCAATGGCTTCGGCAAAAAAATGACCACAAACCGATCAAAGGAGAAGGTAGCAGTGAAACAAACAGAACAGTCAGTCGCTGCATAAAGCAGGGCAGCGTGGATGTTATACACGCGGGTGGAGTACGATAGGAAATAGAACTGTTCCTGATAAACAATGGGAACGTGTCTCAATATCTAGTTAAGGATAATGACTAGTCGATCTACTGCTGCTATGGTCATCAGATAACATCTGAGATATGAAGACAATCTACAATCCCAACCAAGCAGGACGTAGATATTCACTACGTTAACAGTGAGGAAGAAAAACAAACAAACTATACATCCACTTGGAGGCAAAAGACCAGTTTGATTGAGGATCCTAGAGATTTTTAAATGTGTCACCGTATTCAGGATTTATTCAAGTAATTGGAACTGGAAAAACAAATGAAAAGATCTGAATTACTGCCAAGAAGACGTCATAAACTACATGAACCCCTCTCTCACCAAACAGACGGAGATCCGTCCATAAGGAAGGTATTTTCTCGAACATTCCCACACAATTGATCGCTCCAGAGCAGACAAAGGGCACTTCTTTCCAGTTCTGAACAGGTTGAAATTTCTGTCTTTTAGTCTAAATTGTGCTCAATCCTGTGTTGTGAAGAAACGTAAATGCAGGGAAAAATGTATTCACCCCTTTAAATGCCTGGAACAGTCTCCGCTTTTCCTTGGAACTGGATCTCTTCCCTCCGGATCTTGTCCTTTGCTTAATTCACTGACACCTGGCGAATAATGTCAGGGCTAGTGTGTTTCAGGGAATATCGGTGAAAGAATGTTCTGGGGCATATTGATTACAGAACGTTACTGGGAATGTCGGGTACAGAATGTTCTGGGGAATTTCGATTATAAAATGTTCCAGGGAATGTCGGGTACATAATGTTCCGGGAAATATCGGAAATAAAATGTTCCAGGGAATGTAATTTATAGAATGTTATGAAGAATATGTCAGGTAGGGAAAATTCAGAAGAATGTTGGTTATAGAATGTTCCCGGGGCTGTCGGGTGTAAAATGTTCTCGGTAATGTCGAGTATATAATGTGATGGAGGCCTAAAGACCCACATCACAAAGGCCCTTCTGCCATTTGCAGATACCCACTCAACCTCACGGTGGCAATCTCTTCCCAAACCCAACTGAACTGGCACATTGTTCACAAAATGAATCAGTAAAAGATACTAGCTACAAAATGTGATGAAAAAAGCTCTTTAATAGTTATGCAGATGCCACCCATTATTAAGCGATTTCTCCCGTACCTCCTTTTCAGTTTTGTCTAACAGTATAGTGGTAACATATTATAGATATTCAGTTCCCATTATCGGTCACACTGTAGTCATGTATCTCGAATGTCATCCAATTTAATCCATTCGCCTTAATGTCTGCAGCAAGAAGAACAGGAGGGTCGACCAGAAGACTGACGGAAAGATGAACTACTGATTTCAGAAATCTTACCTTGAGCGTCGGACGCCTCAATGTTTGCAGTGGGACGAGGAAGAGCGGGCTGCTGAGAAGCAAAGTAATATATACTGGAAACATTATTGAGACAGTGTAACCCACCTATTCTTCTCCTCTAATAAAGAAATGGTTTTGTGCGCCGGATTGGTAAGATAACTAGATTTTATTTTATTTTTTCAACAGTTTTTGTGGAAATTTAGAAGAGTGGGAATGAAGTTTAGGACAGTTTAATACTCGTCTTGCAGAATGTGGAAGGTAAAAGTAACCATTAATTTCCCTGCGATTTGCTCTATGGGAAGTGTACCCAACTGCAGCTCCTCAAAACCGCTTTACAGTACTGGGAAGGGGGATGGATGCACTTTGCATCATTCCGGAGCCTGAGGGGGGTATTGAGAGGAGTGAAAGGCAGGTAGTTACACATCACTTACGAAAAAAAAGGCAGATGGGTTACTGTCAAGGGATGGAAAGGAAACTGGTAGACAATGCATGGATCCCCTAAGGCCATTCCCTTCAAAAAGAACTATACCGTTTTGGATAGTGTTTAGGGGGAGTACTTAACAGGGGTAAGGCATGGGGTATAGGTCTCTCGCACAGAATCTGACCATTTCGCTCAGAAAGGAAGGGCGAAAATTAGCACAACATTCGTGATTGGGGACTGAATAGTTCGGGGGACAGTTATAAGTTTCTGTGGGAGTGAGAGACACTGAATATTGGTGTTTCCCAGATACCAGGGTTTGTGACGTCTCTGATCGTATTTTCTGCATCCCTCAGTGCGAGGACGAAAAGGGCCAATTCTTGGTCCACATAGACAACAAGGACATAGGCAGGTAAAGTGGTGGAGATTTAAGTCAGACATTCAGGGAGTCAGACCGGAAGCCTCGAACTAGAACAAGCAGCGATGTTATATTTGCTTTGCTCCACATGTCACGTGCTAGCGAGGTGAAGGATGGGGAGAGAGGAGTTAAGCATGTGGCTACAGGGATGGTGTAGAAGGAAGTGATTCAGATGTGTGGATACGTCGTACTCATTCTGAGGTAGATAGTGCCTCTAAAAGCACGATGATATGTACCTGAACAAGAGGTGCACCAATATCCTTGTGGCGGGGTGGGATTTGTTAATTCTGATCAGGAGGGTAAAAGTAATTCAGGTGGGAGTGAGGACCTGAATTGTACCTCCACTGTCCAGGAGGGTGACAGTGGTGATTTCAGAAGTAAGGTTCAAGTTCACAAGAGTGCACTGGCAAGCTGGAATTTCGTTTGTGATGTGTCTACGTCAATGCCAGCAACATCCGGAATAAGTTGGGGGAACTTGCAACATGGCTTGGTACCTGGGACTTCGATGTTAAAGCCAGTTCAGAGACTCGGGCAACTGTCTGTATGGAGTTTGCAAGTTCTCCCTGTGTCTACGTGGTTTTCTTCGTGTGCTCCGGTTTCCTCTCTCAATCCAAAAATGTGCAGGTTACGTGAATTGGCCCTGCTAAATTGCCCGTCGTCTGAGGTGCATTGAGTCAGGTTAAATATGGCGACTGGGTCTGGATAGGTCACGCTTCAGAGAGTCATTGTGGACTTGGGTCGAAGGGCCTGTTCCACACTGTAACGGATCTAATCTCATCGAGAGATAACGCTAGTAATTATATACTAGTGAGTCTTGCTTCAGTTGTGGGTAAAGTGTTGGAAAACTTAAGGTGATATCAGATTGATAACCATCTAGAAAGGAATCTGTCGATTAGGGAAACTCAGCATGGTTTTGTGAAAGGTAGTTCGGGCCTCACAAACATAGAACATAGATCGGTAGAGCACAGAATAGGCCCATCAGCCCACGATATTGTGCCAACCATTGATCCTCATGTATGCACCCTCAAATATCTGAGACCATATGCATGTCCAGCAGTCTCTTAAATGTCCCCAATGACCTTGCTTCCACAACTGCTGCTGGCAATGCATTCCATACTCTCACAAATCTATGTGCAAAGAACCCGCCTCTGACATCCCCTCTATACTTTCCTCCAACCAGCTTAAAACTATGACTCCTCGTATTAGTCTTTTCTGCCCTGGGAAATAGTCTCTGGCTATCGACACTATCTATGCCTCTCATTATCTTGTATACCTCAGTTCGGTCCCCTCTCCTCCTCCTTTTCTCCAATGAAAAAAGTCCGAGCTCAGTCAACCTCTTTTCATAAGATAAGCCCTCCAGTCCAGGCATCATCCTGGTAAACCTCTTCTGAACCCTCTCCAAAGCATCCGCATCTTTCCTACAATAGGGCGACCAGAACTGGATGCAGTATTCCAAGTAAGGTCTAACCAAAGCTTTATACAGCTGCAACAAGATCTCACTACTCTTAATCTCAATACCCCTGTTAATGAAAGCCAAAACACCATATGTTTTCTCAACAACCCTGTCCACTTGGGTGGCCATAATTAAGTGATCTGTGTACCTGCACACCAAGATCCCTCTATTCCTCCACACTGCCAAGAATCCTTTCCTGAATCCTGTACTCAACTTTCAAATTCGACCTTGTAAATGCATCACCTCGCATTTATCCAGGTTGAAACTCATGTGCCACCACTCAGCCGATCTCGGCATCCTGTCAATGTCCCACTGCAGCCTAAACAGCCCGCTATACTGTCAATGACGCATCCAAACTTTGTGTCGTCTGCAAACTTCCTGACCCATCCTTCGATGCCCTCATCCAAGTCATTAATAATAATTGCAAACAGTAAATGCCCAAGGACACAGCCCTGTGGAACACCACTCACCACTGATTTCCAGGCAGACTATTTTCCTTCTACTACCACACGCTGTTTTCTGTTAGCCAGCCGATTCGGTTTCCAGACAGTTAAGTTCCCCTGTATGCCATTCCTCCTGACCTTCAGAATGAGCCTACCATGGGGAACCCTTTCAAATGCCTTGCTGAATTCTACACACACCACATCCACAGCTCAACCCTCATCAACTTATCTAGTCACATCCTCAAAGAACTTGAAAAGTTTTGTGGGGCATGACCTGCCCCTCACAAAGCCGTGTTGACTGCATTTAACCAAGCCATGCTCTTCCAGGTGGTCATAAATCCTATCCCACAGAATCATTTTCTAACCCCTTGCAGATGACTGGCTTGAGACTTACTGGCCTGAAATTGCCGGGGATTTCCCTATTTCCTTTCTTGAAGAGAGGAATTACATTTGCCTCTCTCCAGTCCTCAGGTACGACTCCAGTGGAGAGCGAGGATGCAAAGATCTTCGCAAGATGCGAAGCAATCGCATTTCTCGTTTCCCAAAGCAGCCGCGGACAAATCTGGTCAGGGCCTGGAAACTTGCCAAGCTTAATGTTTGTCAAAAGTTTCAGCACATCGCCTTCCTCTCTCTCTCTCCATTCCAGCATGCACACCTGTTCTTCAAAGTTTTCATTCACTACAAGGTTCGTTTCTTTTGTAAAGATAGAAGCAAAAAACTCATTTAGGGCTTCCCCTACCTCCTCCGACTCCTCAAACAAGATCCCTTTGCTATCCCTGATCGGCCCGACTCTTTCTTTGAACATTCACTTATTCCTCACACATGTGTAAAATGCCATTGTGTTCTCCTAATCCGTTCTACCAAGCCTTTCTCTTGCCCCTTCCTGGCTCTCCTCAGGCCATTTTTAAGCTTCTTCCTCGCTTGCCTGCACTCCTCTAGAGCTGAGCTTGACCCTAGCTTCCTTCACCTTATGTAAGCTACCTTCTTCCTTTTGAAGAGAAGCTCCACTGCTCTCGTCATCCAAGTTTCTTTTATATTACCCCTTCTTGCCTGTCTCAGAGGGACATATTTATTCATAACTTGGAAGATAGAACATAGAACAACACAGCACAGAACAGTCCCTTCGGCTCACGATGTTGTGCCGATCATTTGTCCGAGCTTAAGCACCCATCCATGTACCTACCCAATTGCCGCTTAAAGGTCGCCAATGATTCTGACTCTGTCACTCCCACAGGCAGCGCATTCCATGTCCCCACCACTCTCTGTGTAAAGAACTTACCCCTCACATGCCTCCTCTCCCTTCCACCCTTCACCTTAAATTTATGTCCCCTTGTAACACTCTGTTGTACCCGGGGAGAAGTTTCTGACTGTCGACTCTATCTATTCCTCTGATCATCGTATAAACCTCTATCAAGTCACCCCTCATCCTTCACCGTTCCAATGAGAAAAGGGCCGAGCACTCTCAACCTATCCTCGTATGACCTGTTCGACATTCCAGGCAACATCTTGGTAAATCTTCTCTGCACCCTCTCCAGAGCTTCCACATCTTTCCTAAAGTGAGGCGACCAGAAATGCACACAGTACTCAAAATGTGGCCTAACCAAAGTCCTGTACAGCTGCAACATCACTTCACGACTCTTGAAATCAATCCCTCCGCTAATGAACGTGAATACACCATAGGTCTTCTTACAAGCTCTATCCACCTGAGGGGCAACTTTCAATGATCTATGAACATAGACCCCAAAATCCCTCTGCTCCTTCACCTTACTAAGAACCCTACAGTTAACCCTGTATTCCGCATTCTTATTTGTCTTCCCAAAGTGGACAACCTCACATTTGACAGGGTTGAACTCCATCTGCCACTCCTCAGCCCAGCTCTGCATCATATCTAATTCTCATTGCAGGCGACAACAGACCTCGCCACTATCCACAACTCCACCAATCTTCCTAATAGCTGCAAATTTACTGACCCACCCTTCGACTCCCTCTTCAAATTCATTAATAAATATTACAAACAGCAGTTGACCCAGAACTGATCCCTGCGGAACTCCACTTGAAACTGGGCTCCAGGTTGAATATTTACCATCTACCACCACTCTCTGACTTCGATCGGTTAGCCAGTTTTCTATCCAACTGGCCAAATTTCCCTCTATCCCATGCCTTTTGACTTTCTGCATAAGCCTACCATGGGGAACCTTATCAAATGCATTACTAAAATCCATGTACACTTCCTCCACTGCTCTACACTCATCCACATGCTTGGTCACCTCCTCAAAGAATTCAATAAGACTTGTAAGGCAAGACCTACCCTTCACAAATCCGTGCTGGCTGTACCTAATCAAGCAGTGGCTTTCGAGATACTCATAAATCCTATCCCTCAGTACCCTTTCCATTACTTTGCCAAACACCGAAGAAATACTAACTGGCCTGTAATTTCCGGGGTTATCCCTATTCCCTTTTTTGAACAGGGACACAAAACTCGCCACTCTCCAGTCTCCATGTTCCCTTTGACAGGGAAGACGAAAAGATCATTGCGAACGGTTCTGCAATTTCCTCTCTTGCTTCCGACATAATCCTAGGATAAATACCGTCAGGCCCGGGGACTTGTCTATCCTCAAGTTGTTCAAAATGCCCAACACATCTTCCTTCCTAACAAGTATCTCTTCTAGCTTAACAGTCCGTTTCACACTCTCCTGCTCAACAATACGGTCGCGTCGTTTGTAAATACTGAAGAAAAGTACTCATTCAAGAACTGTCCTATCTCGTCCGACTCAATACACAGTCTCCCACTACTGTCCTTGATCGGACCTACCCTCGTTCTCGTCATTCTCATGTTTCTCACATACGCATAAAAGGCCTTGGGGTTATCCTTGATCGTATCCGCCAAAGATTTTTCATGCCCTCTCATAGCTCTCTTAATCCCTTTCTTCAGCACCCCTCTGGCTATCCTGTATTCCTCCAACGCTCTGTCTGAACCTTGTTTCCTCAACCTTACGTAAGCCTCCTTCTTCCTCGTTACAAGTCATTCAACCTCCCTCGTCAACCAAGGTTCCCTCACACGACCATCTCTTTCCTGCCTGACAGGTACGTACATATCAAGGACACGTCGTATCTGTTCCTTGAAAAAGTTCCACATTTCCACGACATCCTTCCCTGACAGCCTATGCTCCCAACCTATGCTCCTCAGATCCTGTCTTACAGCATCGTCTTTACACTGTCCCCCAATTGTGAAACCTACCCTGTTGCACGCAATTATCTCTCTCCATAACCAAGGTGAAAGTCACAGAATTGTGGTCACCATCACCAAAATGTTCACCCACTAACAACTTGCAACAACGTTACTGAGGTTTTTAAGGTGACCCAACAGTTTTATGACGGTAAAGCAGTCAATGCGGTGTGCATGGACTTCACTCAGGCGTTTGATAATGTTCCCCACGGTTGCCTATTGCACTTAATACCCAGCCAAGTCGTTGTGGATCCGAAATTGGCTTGCTGAAATTAGGGTGAAGATTGATGGGAAATCTTCGTTCTGGAGTTCAGTTACTCATAGTCTACCAAAGGATCTGTTTGGGGCCTTGATGTACGCCCCAGTAACTGGACACCAAGATGAACATGTTCCATCGACTACAACTCTTTGTTTTCTTTCAGATAGCCAATTACCGATCCAAACTGCTATGTCTCCCACAATCCCATTCCTCCACATTTTGTATAATAGCCTACTGAGGGGAACCTTATCGAACGCCTTGCTGAAATCCATATACACCATATGAACCGGTTTACTCTCAGCTACCTGTTTGGTAATTTTGTCAAATAAATCAATAAGATTCGTTAGGCCCGACCTACCCTTCGCAAAACTGTAGTTATGTCCCTGATCAGATTATACTTTTCTAGATGGCTATAATTCCTATCTCTTATAACCTTTTCAACACTTTGCCAACAACTGAAGGGAGACTCACTGGTCTGTAATTACAAGGGTTGTCTCTACTAATCTTTTTGAACAAGGGAACCATATTTGCTATCCTCCTTTTCTCAGGCACGGTTTCGGTAGGCAATGATGATTTGAAGATCAATGCCAAATGATCAACAATCTCTCCCCTTGCTTCCCAAAGGATCCTAAGATAGATCAAATCCGGCCCAGGGGACTTGTCTATTTTCACACTCTGCAGCATTTCTAATACCTCTTCCTTGTGAACGTCAGTCTCTTCTAGCCTAGATGCAAGTATCTCTGTATCTTCCTCACCAACATATTCATTTTCTATAGTGAACACTGTCGAAAAGTATCAATTTAGTGCTTCCCCCATCTCCTCTGACTCCACACACAACTTCCCACTATTATCCTTGTTTGTCCCTAATTTAACTCTCGTCATTCTTTCATTCCTGACAACCCTATGGAAAGCCTAAGGGTTAACCCTGATCCTGTCCGCTAACAGGTCTCCTACTGGCTCTTCTGAGCTCTCTTTTTAGGTCTTTCCTGACTTCCTTGTAACCTAACGTCCTAAGGTAAGCCTTCTTCTTCTTGACCAGGGATTCCACTTCCTTAGTAAACCACGGCTCATGCGTTCTATATCTTCCTCCCTGCCTGACAGGTACATACTTACCTAGGGCACACAGGAGCTTTTCATTCAATAAGCTCCACATTTTTAATGTGCTCATCCCCTAGGCTCGGATTTCTCTCTCTGGAGAGAAGAAGGAAGAAAGATGTCCTGATCAAGGTATGAAGCTAATAAAAGGCATGGTTGGAGTCAATAGCCAGAGACGTTTCACCAGGGCAGGAAGAACTCGAACGAGAGATCATAGTTTTAAGATATTAAGAGGAAAGTATAGAGGAGTCGTCAGAGGTAGTTTCATTACTCAGAGGGTTGTGAATGCAAGGAATGCGTTGCCTGCGAACGTGGACGGGAATGTCATTATGGACATTTAAGCGACTGCTGGACATGGACATGGACAGCAGTAAATTGAGGTTTGGATATTTTTTCACATGAGAATTAATCCTCGGCACAACATCTTGGGCCGAATGACGTGTTCTGTGTTGTACCTTCCTACGTTGCATGTTCTATGATTCCTTTTAGAAAGTTCAACAGGAATGCAGAGTACTGGTCTCATGGTTTGATCCTTGAAAGTGTAGACGAGCGGTGAGACCTTTTCATTCATGTGCATAGATACCTCAAAGTTGCTATCCAGGTTGAGAGGGTTGTTCAGAGTCATATGGGCTGTTGGCTTCTATTGATAGAGGGATTGAGTTTCGGAATCATGAGGTCATGTTACAGCTGTACAAAACTCTGTTGCGGCCTCACTTGAAACATTGCATGCAGTTCTGATAACAAGATTATAGGAAGGATGTCCAAGCTTTGAAAAGGGTTCAGAGGAGATTTGCTAGGATGTTGGCTGTTATAGAGGAAATATCTTATGCGTAAAGGCCAAGGGACCTGAGCCTGCCTTCGTTAAAGAGAAGAAGTTTGAGAGGTGACATATTTGAGGCATACAAAATAATCAGAGTATTCGAAAAGGTGAACAATGAGAAGCCTTTTCCTCGGATGATGATGGCCAGCAGGAGGAAACAAAGCTTTAAATTGAGAAATGATGGGTATGGGACAGGTGTCAGGAAGTCTGTTTACTCAGTGAGTTGTCGTGGCGTTGAATGTCCTGCCTGCAACAGCACTGCGCTTGCCGAAGTTGAGGGCATGTAAATGGTCATTGGAAAAACATATGAATGAAAATGAAATCATTTTGATTGGATGGGCTTCGGATTGGTTTCACAGGATGGTGCAACAACGTTTGCTGAAGAGCCTGTTCTGCGTTGTAATATTCTCTATTCCATGTTTTAAGTTCGATGCAGTGACGTCCACCATAAGTTTTGAGAGAACAACAGATATTCAGATCGAACGCCTTTGATGCAGCTTTTAATGCACTATTCCCTGCTTCATTGTCAGCTTTGATTCACATGTTGATCCGGTCAAGAAACATGCTGGTATCGTCATATTCACAGAATCAGATCTGATGTGTCATGTCTCATAAGGCAAATCACTATCCCTTGGTATTTTTTGCCGCACCGGCTGGAAAGACCATCCAGCTGTGGAGACAATGTGGGAAACAGTCTCCAAAGGAGTTACCATTGAATTCCCCAACATTGATTCCATCTCCCGGGAAATCTCATGACAACAGGTGAAAGATGATCCTTGAACTCTCCGATGATGGACACCTACTATCTCCTTCGCCACCCAACAGTGATAAACCCATTCTCCTTGATGTTTACAACAAATCGGAGGAAGCACTGAGGGTGACAAGAACGTCAAGCACACTGGGTGTGTTACTGCAACCTTCATCATCAAGAATGTGTCCACAGGCCCACAAATAACTGAGCACGGCGAGGCCTCAAATAAACGGCAACCAGACTGTGGGGAGTGATAGGAAAATCATTAGGAGGGCATCTCTCTCTCCTTGCCACAGATGTTTCTGTCCCTACAATTATTTGTCGCAGCATCCAGTAGATAGTCCTGCCGGAGGGAAGGTCTCAGCCTCATATTTAAGATACCAGCCACCGTGATACATGGCACGACCTCCTCTAACGTCGGCCATAAACGTCGGTAAATGGAAATTGGGCTATCAGCAGCTGCAGCATCAATGGCCTTAACTCTATCATAATGTCAGAGTGGGCTGTTCACTGACGCTTCTAAAGAGGTTCAGCACCGTTCACAACTCCACCTGTACTGCTACAAGCCATTCAGCCAATCAATCGTTTTAAACAGAAACAGAATTAGGCGAATCAGCCATTCGAGGCTGTTTTGCAGCAATTGGAGGAGCTGTTTTAATTTCTTACGTCCGTTGCACAGGACATGGAAGGAAATATTCAACCTTTCTAAACTGCTACACAGGAATATGGGGAGGAATAAATTAGGCATAACCTAATCTTACCAGGTTAAGAAATAGACTGTGATGACACGGCGTCCAGTGTTGGGCCCTCGACTAACGCCGTTTTACAGAAATTCCAAACGAAATGTGTGACCTGATATTTACAAGCATTGTACTCCATCTTCCAGACACTTACCCTCTCACTTCACCTATCTATATCCATTTGCAAACGTTCAGTGTGCTCTGTACACTTTTCTATCCCACTCATTGTGTGCCATCTGAAAGCTTTGCCATATTCTAAATCATCTATGCAATAATTTGATCATTTGATGTCATATCTTCCTTTACATTCATGTAGATGTGATCATTTACAAGGAGATCTACCCTGCATCCTCTTCGGTTTTGTGTAACATTCATAAATATCAGCATACTGGATATTCAGTCCCCATTGTTGGTCAGCCTGCTACAATCCCCCTCTAACGCCATCGATTCATATCCTTCCTTCAATCATTTTTGAGGATATGAACCACATTGTGAAAGAGTGCCTTTCATTTAGCTTTTTGAAACCATTATTCCCTGCTTCACTTTTGCATCATTCCTCATATTAACCACGGCAGGAAGCAGTCTGACATTGCCATATTCACAGAAGCAGGCTTGATAGGTCATGATTCACGTAGCCCTGTTAGCATCCCTTGGTAGATCCTGTCCAATCGATAGGACAGAACCACCAGTGGTGGGGACACCGTGGGATAACGCCAGGAGAAGGGTTACTCTGGGTTTCTGCAATATTGATTCCAGAACTTGACAAATCTCTTGGTGGCAGGTCAAAGAAAATCTTTTGATGATGGACATCCACTGCACTCCACACCAGTCTTCGGTAATGACTCAGTTCTGCTCGATGTGGAAAACAAATGGGAGGAAGCACTGAGAGTGGCACGGACACAAAACATTCTCTGGGCGTGGGAATTCATTGTCCATTAGCAAGAGTGTATCCAGAGGGCCAACACTAACTGAGCAGGGCGAGACCACAAATAAACAGAAGCCAGACTGCGGGGAGTAATGGGCGATACAACAAGTGGGAAACAATCTCACCAAACTACTTTCACAGATGGGTCTGTCCCTACCAGTGTTTGAAGGAGCACCCAGCACACAGTGTTGGTGGAGGGAAGGTCTCATCCCCATATTGAACATACCAAGACACAGTATTATGTGACACTATACCGTGTGAAGTAGGATGTTCTTCTAAAGAACCGAGTAAATGGAAAGTTGGTATCCATGAGGCACTTCATTTATTCTGCGGCAATTGGAGTGGGAGGAACTAGATAGTTGAAAGTGAGGCATTATATTTGGGAGTTTGCTTTATCCAAAAAACTACTCGGGTTGTGTCGCACACTAATTTTCCTCATCTAACCAAATCAAAGATCCTGAGCCACTGATATGTAAGGTAATTAGTTTTTTTTTCAGTTTTTCCGGAAGTCTCCTAGGGCAGCACGGTGGCACAGTGGTTAGCACTGCTGCTTCACAGCGCCAGAGACCCGGGTTCAATTCCCGACTCAGGTGACTCTCTGTGTGGAGTTTGCACATTCTCACCGTGTCTGCGTGGGTTTCCTCCGGGTGCTCCGGTTTCCTCCCACAGTCCAAAAAATGTGCAGGTTAGGTGAATTGGTCATGCTAAATTGCCCTTAATGTTAGGTGCAGGGGTAAATGTAGGGGAAATGGGTCTGGGTGGATACGCTTCGGCGGGTCGGTCTGGACTTGCTGGGCCGAAGGGCCTGTTTCCACACTGTAAGTAATCTAATCTAAACTGAAGAATCTAAACTGAAGAATATAGAATAGTGGGAATGGATTGTAGGGCAGATGAATGTTCCTCCTGCAGAACGTGGGCAAATAAGAGTCACCAGTAGTCTCCCTATAAGTGCAGCTGTCGGTGGTGCACCCAACTTCAGCTCCTTAAAAACCACATTAGGTAATTGGACCTGGAGCTCAATGAACTTTGGATCATTAGGGAGGAGAAGGAGGTTATTGAGGGAAGTTACAGGGAGGTAGTCACACCTCAGGTAAAAGAAGTAGGTAGATCGGTTACCGTCTGACGTCGGAAAGGGAACCAGTAGACAGAGCAGGGGACCCTTGCAGCCGATCCCCTCGACAACTAATACACTGTTATGGGTACTGTTGATGGGGTGGGGACGACTTACCTGGGGTAAGCAATTGGGCACAGGTCTCTGGCAGAGATTATTTTCCGGTTGGGCGGAAGGGAAGGGGAAAGAGGTGCAGAGCATAAGTCATTGGGGACTCCATAGTTAGTGGGACAGGTAGGCGGTTCTGTTGGAACGAGAGACACTCTCGGTTGGTGCATTGCCTCACAGAAGCCAGGGTTCGTGTTGTCTCTGAACGTGTTTTCGAGATCCTTGAGGTGGAGGGGAAGGAGCCCCAAGTTGTGGCCCACATCGTCACAATGACATAGGTGGGAAGAGAGATGGGGACTGAAAGCCGAAATTCTGTGAGCTAGGGTGGAAACGTAGAACGAGATATAACAGAATTGTTATTTTTGGTTTGTGACGCATGCCACATGCTATCGGGGCGAGGAATAGAAAGAGAGAGAAGTTGAACACGTGGCTGCAGGGATGTTGCAGTAGGAGTGTTTTGGATTTCTGGATACTTGGGGCTCTTTCTGGTGCAGATGAGACCTCGACAAACACGATAGTCTTCACATGAACCAGAAAGGCAACTATATCCTGCGGGACGGTTGTTTTCTAATGCTGTCGGGTGGGGTTGAACTAATTCAGCAAGTGGATGTGAATCGAAATTGTAGTTCGAAATATGGATAATTGAGAGTAGTGAAATCAGAACTAAGATTTCAAGATCGCAAAAATCTCCAGCAAGCAAGAATTTGTTTTTAAATGTGACTGTTTCAATGCCAGGAGCATCCGGAATAATGTGAGTGAACATGCAGCATTGGTTGTCACCTGGGATTTCGATACTGGCGCCATTCCAGAGACATGGGTAGCGCAGGGACAGGAAGATTTGTTGCACGTTCTGGGATTTAGGTATTTCAGTAAGAACAGAGAAAATGTTAAAAGAGAGGGTGATGTGCCATTGTTCGTCAAAGGACAGAATTAAGGTGGCAGAAAGGACGAATTAGGACATATAATATGGGCTGAGATTACAAACAGGAAAGGAAAGGTAACCCTGTGAATTGTATCGGCCTCCAAATAGTTCCAGACTTGTAGACGATAGGACAGCAAAGAAGATCGTCGATAGGCCCGAGAGTGGCAGGGTAGTTGTGAAAGGGTATTTTACCTTTCCAAATATTGACTGGGTATACAATAGCTTAAACATGTGTTGCTGGAAAAGCGCAGCTGGTCAGGCAGCATCCAAGGAGAAGGAGAATCGACGTTTCGGGTATAAGCCCTTCTTCAGGAATGCCCGAACGTTGATTCTCCTTCTTCTTGGATGCTGCCTGACCTGCTGCGCTTTTCGAGCAACACATTTTTAAGTTCTGATCTCCAGCATCTGCAGTCCTCACTTTCTCCTGGGTATACAATAGTCCAAGTACTTTAGATGTGTCAGTTTTAGTCCAATGTGTGCAGGAGGCTTTCCTGATACAGTTTGGAGACAGGCCAACAAGGAGCAAGGCCACAGTAGATTTGGTACTGAGTAATGAACCCGGAAATGTGTACGCTTTGGAGGTAGATGGGCACTTCAGAAATCGTGACCACAATTCAGTTATGTTTACATTAGTTTTTTGAATGGAAAGGTCTACACCGCAGAGCAAAGGTTCTAGCTCGGGAAAGTCAATTACGATGCGACTTTGCAAGAATTCGGATGCATAGGCTGGGGAGGGAAACTGCAGTGAATGGCCACATTTGAAATGTGGAGCATATTGAAGGAGCAGCTACTGCTGGTCCTTGATAAGTATGTACCAGTCAGGCAGGGAGGAAGTTGACGAGCTCGGGAGTCGTGGCTGCCAAGAAACTTGAATCGCTTGTCAAGGGGATGAAGAAGGCTTATGTTAGGATGAGATGTAAATCCTTCGTTTGGACGCTTGAGTGTTTCAATTTTAGGATGGAATGACATAAAGAGAGAGTTAACAAGAGCCAAGAGGGGACATTAGACGCCGTTGGCGGATAGGATTAAGGACAACCTTATGGCATTCTACAGGCATCAGGAATAAAAGAATGACGAGAATAAGATTAGGGTCAATCTAGCAAAATAGTGGGAAGTTGTGCATGGAGTCAGAGGTGATGGGAAAGTGCTAGATGAATACTTTTCATCAGTATTCACACTGGAAAAGGACAATGTTATCGAGGACAATACTGAGATGCAGGCTACTAGACCAGATGGGATTGAGGTTCATAAGGAGGACGTTGTCAGCAATTCTGGGAAGTGTAAAAGCAGATTCGACCCCAGGGCCGGATGAGATTTATCTCAGGGTTCTCTGTGAAGCCAGGGAGAAGATTGCTGAGCCTTTGGCTTTGACCTTATGGCGTCATTGTCCACATTAATCGGCCAGACAATTGGATATAACAAATGATGCGCTCTTGTTCAAGAAGCTCACTCTCTCGGCGGAGCAGGTAACGGCTATCTGGGTGTGCTTTTTTTTAAGTCGCAGTATAGTCCAGTTATTGTTTTTTTTAACGGTTAAAATTTAATTTTTTTTAAAGCGCCTTGCGCACCCGGAAGCTGGTGTCGCGCTAGCTTACCTGGGAAGGTTTTTTCCTTCTTTATAATAGCGCCCAGGCGAGGAACCAGAGGCACTACAGGGGTAGAGCCTCCCACCCGCCCTCCTCCTCTAACCTAATAATAAGACCCGTTGTGGTAAGCAGGTAAGTGCTGCATTTTGCTTATTTGTTTCTTTAGATCCAGTTTTCCTTTTTAAAGTTTACCTTTTAGAGGGGTGGCAGCGAAGGCAGTGCAATGTTCCTCTTGAAAGATGTTTGAGGTGAGGGAAGCCATTAGAGTCCCTGCTGATTACACTTAGGGGAAGTGCACCCATCTCCAGCTCTTCCAAGGCCGTGTTAGGGATGAACTACGGATCATTCGGAAGGCAGAGGAGGTCATAGATCAGAGCTTTAGGGAAGTAGTTACTCCGAAAGATATAGACAGATGGGTGACAGTGAGGGGGACTGGGAGGAAGCAGCCAGTGCAGGGACCCCCTGCGGTCGTTCCCCTCAATAACAAGTATACCGTTTTGGATACTTGTGGGGGGGATGACTTACCAGGGGTAAGCAATGAGGTTCAGGCCTCTGGCATGGAGCCTGTCCCCGTTGTTCAGAAGGTAAGGGCGGAGAATGTTAGAGCGATAGTTACTGGGGACTCAGTAGTGAGGGGCACAGATAGGCGGTTTTGCGGGGGCGACAGAGACTCACGATTGGTATGTTGCCTCCCTGGTGCAAGGGTACGTGATGTCTCTGATCGTGGTTTCCAGGTCCTTAACGGGGAGGGGGAGCAGCCCCAGGTCGTGGTCCACGTTGGCACCAACGACATAGGTAGGAAGAGGGGTGAGGATGTTAGGCAGGCTTTCAGGGAGCTAGGTTGGAAGCTCAGAGCTAGAACGAACAGAGTTGTTGTCTCTGGTCTGTTACCCGTGCCACGTGATAGAGAGTCGAGGAATAGGGAGAAAGAACAGTTAAATGCGTGGCTACAGGGATGGTGCAGGAGGGAGGGATTCCGGTTTCTGGACAACTGGTGTTCTTTCTGGGGAAGGTGGGACCTCTATAAACAGGATGGTCTCTACCTGAACCTGAGGGGCACCAGCATCTTTGAGGGGAGGTTTGCTAGTACTCTTTGGGAGGGTTTAAACTAACTCTGCAGGGGCATGGGAACCTGGACTGTAGCTTTCTGGTACAGGACCTTGAGTGTAGGGAGGTTCGGAACAAGGCATCGATCTCGAAGGAGGGTGCTGGTAAACAGGAAGGTGGCTTGAAGTGTGTATCCTACAATGCCAGAAGTATAAGAAATAAGGCAGGTGAACTTGCAGCGTGGGTTGGTACCTGGGACTTCGATGTTGTGGCCATTACAGAGACGTGGGTAGAACAGGGACAGGAATGGATATTGCAGGTTCCAGGGTTTAAATGTTTTTGTAGGGTTAGAGGTAGGAGTAAAAGAGGGGGAGGTGTGGCATTGCTTGTCAAGGATAGTATTACAGCGGTGGAAAGGACGATGGAGGAAGACTTGCCATCTGAGGTAGTTTGGGCTGAGGTTAGAAATAGGAAAGGTGAGGTCACACTGTTAGGAGTTTTCTACAGGCCTCCTAATAGTCCGAGAGACGTAGAGGAAAGTATTGCAAGGATGATTCAGGAGAAGAGTTAAAGTAGTAGGGTGGTTGTTATGGGGGACTTTAACTTCCCAGATATTGACTGGGAAAGCTATAGTTCGAGTTTGTTAGATGGGCCAGTGTTTGTCCAAAGTGTGCAGGAGGTTTTCCTGACACAATATGTAGACAGGCCAACAAGAGGTGAGGCCATTCTGGATTTGGTTCGAGATAATGAACCGGGCCAGGTGTTAGACTTGGAGGTAGGTGAACACTTCGGGGACAGTGACCACAACTCGGTGACTTTTACTCTAGTGATGGAGAGGGATAAGTGTGCAATGCAGGGCAGTATTTATAGTTGGAGGCAGGGAAATTATGATGCGGTGAGGCATGACTTAGGATGTGTGGATTGGAAAAATTGGATTCAAGGGAAGGACACAAATGACATGTGGAGCTTGTTCAAGGAGCAGCTATTGGGTGTCCTTGATAAGTATGTACCAGTCAGGTAGGGAGGAAAGGGTCTTGTGAGGGAATCGTGGTTTAATAAGGAATTGGAATCCATTGTAAAAGGGAAGAGGGCGGCCTATGTAAAGATGAGACATGAAGGTTCAGTTGGGGCGATTGAGAGTTATAAGGTAGCCAGGAAGGATCTAAAGAGAGAGCTCAGAGCAGCGAGAAGGGGACATGAAACGTCCTGGGTTGGTAGGATTAGGGAAAACCCTAAGGCTTTCTATAGGTATGTTAGGAATAAAAGGATGACGAGGGTCGGAGGATAGTCGTGGGAAGTTGTGCGTGGAGGCAGAGGAGATTGGAGAGACACTAAATCAATAATTTTCGTCAGTATTCACTCAGGAACAGGACATTGTTGCTGATGTGAATGCTGAGTCACAGTTAAGTAGAATGGATGTCTTTGAGGTATGTAGGGAAGAGGCCCGGGGAATACTGAAAAGGGTGAAAATAGATAAGTCCCCTGGGCCTGATGGCATTTATCCTAGGAACCTCTGGGAAGCTACAGAGGAGATAGCGGAGCCATTGGACTTGATTTTTATGTCGTCGTTGTCTACAGGAATAGAGCCAGAAGACTGGAGGATAGTGAATTTGGTCCCCTTGTTCAAGAAGTAGGGACAGCCCTAGTAACTATAGGCCAGTGAGTCTCAGTTCTGTTGTGGGCAAAGTCTTAGAGAGAATTGTAAGGGATAGGATTTATGAACATCTGGATAGGAATAATGTGATCAAGGATAGTCAGCATGGTTTTGTAAAGGGCAGATAGTGCCTCACAAACCTTATTGAGTTCTTTGAGAAGGTGACCAAGGAAGTGGACGAGGGTAAAGCAGTAGATGTGGTGTATATGGATTTTAGCAAGGCGTTCGATAAGGTACCCCATGGTAGGCTACTGCAAAAATTTCGGAGGTATAGCATTGAGGGTGAGTTGGAGGTTTGGATTAGGAATTGGCTGGCTGGAAGGAGACAGAGGGTAGGAGTTGATGGTAAAGGTGCATCTTGGAGTGCAGTTACTAGCGGTGTTCCACAAGGATCTGTTTTGGGACCATTGCTGTTTATCATTTTTATAAATGACCTGGAGGAGGGGCTTGAAGGCTGGGTGAGCAAGTTTGCGGATGATCCGAAAGTCGGTGGAGTGGTGGACAGTGAAGAAGGATGTGCCAGGTTACACCGGGATATAGATAAGTTGCAGAGCTGGCCAGAAAGGTGGCAAATGGAGTTCAATGTAGCTAAGTGTGAAGTCATTCACTTTGGTAGGAGTAACAAGAAGATGGATTACTGGGCTAATGGTAGGCTACTTGGTAGTGTGGATGAGCAGAGGGATCTTGGTGTCCATGTACACAGATCTCTGAAAGTTGCCACCCATAAATAGTGCAGTGAAGGTGGCATATGGCGTACTGGGCTTTATTGGTAGAGGAATTGAGTTCCGGAGTCCTGAGGTCATGTTGCAGTTGTATCAGACTCTGGTACGGCCTTATCTGAAGTATTGTGTGCAGTTTTGGTCGCCATACTATAGGAAGGATGTGGAGGCACTGGAAAGGGTGCAGAGGAGGTTTACCAGGAAGTTGCCTGGCATAGTAAGAAGATCGTATGAGGAAAGGCTGAGGCACTTGGGGCTGTTCTCTTTGGAGAAAAGAAGGTTTAGGGGAGATTTGATAGAGGTGTACAAGATGATTAGGAGTTTCGATAGGGTTGACAGTGAGAAACCTTTTCTGCGTATGTAGTCAGCTGTTACTAGGGGACACAGCTTTAAATTAAAGGGAGGTTGGTATAGGACAGATGTTAGGGATGGATTCTTTACTCAGCGGGTTGTGAGTTCATGGAATGCCCTGCCAGTATCAGTGGTGGACTCTCGCTCTTTATGGTTATTCAAGCGGGCATTGGATAAGCATATGGAGGTTATTGGGCTCGTGCAGGTTAGGTAGGTTTCGGTCGGCGCAAAATCGAGGGCCGAAGGGCCTGTACTGCGCTGTATTTTTTTATATGTTTTATGTTTTATAAGTGGAGTAAAGACAACACTGGAAACTATAAACCTATAGCCCTTAATTCATTTGTGGGTAAAGTGTTCGAAACGATGATAAGAGATAGGATTTATAATCAATCCAGATAGAAATAGTTTTATTAGGGACAGTCAACAAGGATTTGTGAAGGGTAGGTCGTGCCTCACAAACCTTAATGAGATCTTTGAGATGGTTACCAAACAGATAGATGAGGTTAAAGCAATTGTTCTAGTGTATATGGATTTCAATAAGCCATTGGATAAGGTTCCCCAATGCAGGCTATTCCACAAAATACGGAGAAATGGGATTGAGGGTGATTTGCAATTCGAATCAGAAATTGACTGGCTGAAAGAAGACAGAGGGTTAATGTGAAGTCTTTATCCAGGAGTTCAGTTACGAATAGGACACTGCAAGGGTCTGTTTTGGATCCACTGTTATTTGTCATACTTATAGATGACCTGGATGAGGGCATGGATGGATGACATTAAGGTTGGTAGAGTTGTGAATGATGACGAAGGATGTTGTAGGTTACAGAGACACATCGATAAGCTTGCTGAGCTGGGCTGAGAGGTGGCAAATGAAGTTTGATGCAGAAACGTTTGGAGTAACAGGAATGCAGAGTACTGGTAAGATTCTTGGCAGTGTAGATGAGCAAAGAGATCTCGGTGTCCAGGTTCATAGATCCTTGAATGATGTCACCGAATTTTGGCAGGGTTGCTAAGAAGGCATACGTTGTGATAGCTTTTGTTTTTAGAATTATGGAATTTCAGAACCTTGACATCATGCTGCAAATGTAGAAACGTCTTCTGCGGCCACATTTAGAGTATTGCATACAGTTCTGCTCACCGCTTTATTGGAAGGAATCGGAAGCTTGGAAATGTTTCTGATGAGATTTACTCGGATGTTGCCTGGTATGGAGGGCTGATTTTATGACGAAAGGCTGAGGAACCTGAGGCTAGTTTCATGAGAGAGAATAAGGTTGATAGGAGACTTAATTATGGCATATAATCTAACCAGAGGGTTAGACAGATTAGATAGTGAGAGCGTTTTGCCTCGAGTGACGAGGGAGGGCAGGAGGCGACATCGCTTGAAATTGAGGGTTGATAGATATGGGACAGATGACAGAGGTGGTATATTTACTCAGAGTAGTGAGGGCGTGGAATGCACAGCCTGCAAGAGCGGTAGACTCGCCAAATTTTAGGGTATTTAAGTGATCTTTGGATAGCCATATGGACGAGAATATCAGCAGCTACAACGTCAATAGCCTTCACTTCATCCTTAAGTGAAAACGGGCTTTTCACGAATGTTCTCAAACTGTTAAACAACATAAATACCTACAGCTATACAAAGGCAGGCTATTCATCCCATCAAGAGTTTTAAACAGGAACAGAATGAGGCCACTCAGCAATTCGAGCCTGTTATTCAGCAATTATCGCAAATATTTTAATCTCTCGTACATGTCACACTGGAAATGGAAGGGATCATTCAGCCTTTCAAAAATGCTACACAGTGTAAGGGGAGGACTAGTTACTGAGTCGGAAGCAGGGATAAATTCGGGATAAACTAGCCTTTATCAGTTTATCAGAAATTAACGACTGGAGTGTCACAGTGACCAGTGCTGGGAGCTCAAGTAGTTGTGACCTGCATCAACAGTTTCCAAGCATGGAAAAAATGTATTCGAACTAAATGTGAAATGGTACGAAGGTGGACAGGAAATTTTGTAATCAAGAACATGCACAGAATCTGTAATTGGATAAGCAATTGACAACAACTTGAGTCTGATTTATTTTTTCAGGAAGAATAAACGGCTATATATGTCATAAAAGGAGATGGATTTCAGGTCTTAGTGATATAGAATGTACTCGATGTTTCTCTCTGATGCAATTCTGCCCAGGAACACAGACGTTATAACTTCTTTGCTCCTTGGCGAAATTTCGCAATCACAATTGAGAAATAAGAAATTTTGTTCTTCATCGAAATCTACATATATGTGTTGCTTCTGACAACAGTTAGGATCAAAAATTTGGATCCTCATCTCCACCCTTTTATCATTCCATTCCCACATCATAAACGTAAAGGCATGGATTGAATTAATCGAATCCAATGGCAGCGGATGACTGCCATACCTCCTCTTCCTCTAAAGAGGAACCAGGAGCAGGAATGGTCCTTCCTCATCTTCATCTAAGTGGGGAAGAAATATTTTCTGGGTGGAATCAATATTATCAAGAGAAGCTAATATCTTAGGAATAATATATTTAACAATAGCAATACCAATAAAAATATATTTTAAACTTGTTTTGTAACTGAACTCTTCAATCTTTTTGATGCTGGTGACGACTGCAATAGACATTCTTGGTAAAATCCAGTCGCTTGGCACGCAAGGACATTTTCCTGGCATAGTTGGTATACAGACTGTGTTTACTCAGGATCACACAGATAAATGGTCCTCTCTTGTGTACTGAAGTTGACCAAGGCAAGTCCAAATATCAGGATGAAATGATTCTGAACCTAATAGTCATTCTGTAGCAAGGATTAGGATATGTAAAACAGAAGGAAAATTCCTATTTGATAAAATAAGCTATGATCTAATAGTCTGGTTCTGAATCCTTTCTCAGATCTCTTACATTATAATTGTCTCCGTTATATTGGTCATCTCCCCTTCCAAGACACATCTGCAATGACCTCACAATGATGAATGTGAACCCATGCAGATCGTTCGGCCACTCTGATGCAGTTGGGATAGTGAGGAGAAAGTGAAAGGGATTTTCTTATCGAAGTTGGAGATCATGGCATGTCCAATTCATGATGAGGACAAAGTAAATTAATTCAATAGTGTGAATGCCTTCAAGGAAGGGGAGCATTTCATGAGCAGCACGTACTCGAGAATGGAACACTCGCAAAATTTCAGTTAAGGAGAGTACATAGCAGGAATGTCATCCACCATGTTGTGTAAGTGGAGAGCGGCAGGGGAGCCATTCAAAGATGTGTGAAAGCCTCGGCCATAAACTATTTCGGCAGGGAATAAGGAGTGCAGCGTAGATAAACAGAATCAGAGGCAATAGTTTTACCCAGGAAAGGCCTGTCTCAGAAGTTAATTTTGCAAGTTTAGTTTACATAGTCTGGTTTCAACGTTCCACAAGCCCTGCAGTCCGTGGGTGATAGGTACAATGAAGTTGCCGTCTGATTCCAAACTGTCAGCATAATTCCTCATTTATACCTCGAATAAAATAAGGACCATTATCGAAAGACATACAAAGAGGAATATCAAACGGGGAATAATTTCCTTAAGTTGGATACTTACAACAGTTTCTGCAGTAGCTTTGGAATTCGGGAGGCTTCAACCCAGTTAGAGAAAATATCAACAATATATAAAGCATACTTATAACTTTGAATTTTTTTCAATTCAATGACATCGAGTTGAAGGGTTTGAAAGGGTTCGTCAGGGAGGGGTGTCTGACCATAAGGAGGAATAGCTTTTCCCGGATTGTGTTCCAACAACTGTGGCATCCGTTACTTACTTGCTGGGTCAGCTGCTGGAGGCCCAGATGCCACCAGGTATTAAAAAGCAAATCAGGCGTTGAGCGAGCACAACAGTCATTTGCATTATCAATGCAATCAAATGCCCATAATTCAAGTTCATCAGACAGCTGGGGTGGTCCATAGTTTAGTAACAGGATTAGAATAGCAGGTGGATTTAGACCACAACTGCCTTGCAGATTCAGGGGCGTCCCTCTGTAAGGTCACCTCATCTTGAATGGTTGGCGTTAGCTAACCAGTGGTAGATTTACTCTTATCAGAGCTTTAAATCTGACCTTCAATTTAGGTTCTGCATAAGACAGTTGCAAGGTGCTTGTTATGCAGCCATATCAGCAGCACGGTTACCAGTATCAATCCGAGTTTGGCCTGTTTCATAAACACTACACTTGATGACAGAAACATGTTTTGGGAGCAAGATCGCAGTCGAAAGTTCTGACGCTAACTGTTGATGAGAAATGGGAGTCCCAGATGACGTCAAGAATCCTCTGTTACTCCACAGATGCCCAGAATCATATACAACCTCAAAAGCGTATCAGGAGTAAGTGTAAATGTTTGCACGGAGCCCTTGGAGAATACAAGCCGGAATGAGTGCAAAACATTCAGCTAGCTGGACTGAAAAACGGCTTTCAAAGGCAGCAGATTCCAGGATAGAGCCATAGTCATCAACTGCATCATAGCCTGAAAGATGAGTTCCCGTATGGTTAATAAAGAAATTTGCATCGGTTTACATATTGCAATCTGGATTAGAAATAGACATGTCAGAGAGATCTAGTTGAACTTGGACGTTCTCATTAATGAGGAGAATACACTCACGTTCTAGAGTGGACAATGTCGCAGGAGGATGGGCTAAGATATTGGCTGTGATGATGGTATGCAATTCTTAAATGTCAATCGAGGATTTTTCAAAAGATAAATTTCATAACGGTTTCGTCAGGCTGCAGTCAAACGCTGAGTTTACTAATTCCCGAAAATGGCAATTATTGAATGTGTACTGTAGGTGACAATGTTTTGCTGTCGTGTAAGATTCGCTGCAGCTTCTAAACTGATATCAATGTCGGTTAAAATCTGAGTACAGAGGGGAAGCCCCAAAGCAATACCGGGTCAAACTTAGTTGAAAAATAGGCATCTGGGCGATGTTTATTTCCATGAATTTGAGTCGGTACTGAGGAGGCAGAGTCGTCCAAAATTGCACAGAATAATTGAAAAGGTCTGTCATCAAGAGGTCTTCACAGAGCTGGAACTTCTGATAAAGCTTGTTTCAGTTTATTAAAGGCTTTCATTGGTTCTGAGGAATGGGCAGATGTGCCCTCGTAGGAGGAATATACGAGGGGTCAACTTCTGCATGAGGAGTGTTTCGATGGGAATCCATTTTCTGCAGAAGTTGAAAATACCCAACCATTGGCGCATTTGCGTCGCGGTTATTGGGGCTGTAGAGTTGACAATAGGAGTGATGCGGCTCTGTTCCAGACAGCGTGAGTCTTCATATATTATAATTCTCAGAAATTTGACTTGTCATAGTGCAATGGGGTCTTTTGGTAGATACACTATTTATCCCGAATGCTTCAAGTAATTGAAGAAAAGAACAACATCTGAGCGTTTTAATACTTCAGTAACACGGACTACAAGGAAGTCGTCCAAATACTGAACTAATGTAGATCAACTTGTTAAGTTTAAATACTTCAATTGTTTCTGTAAGATCTGAGAGAAAAAGTCTTGGAGAATGAATGAAGCGTTGGGGTAGTCGAATCCAAGTTTTTATTCTGTCGATTAAAGGTGAAGGTAAATAGGTACTGGCTGTACATATGACGAGACATTGAGAGAAAGGCGTGTTGAAGATGAACAACATCGAAAAACTTAGCATCCGGCACGTATTGTTGATACATTATAAGCTGGGTCTGGAACCAAGTCAAAAAGTGGCTGAATAATGGTGTTGAACGCTCTTAAATTTTGCACCATCCTAGAAAGAACATCGAACAATACAGCGAAGAACAGGCCCTTCGGCCCTCGATGTTGTGCCTATCTGTGAACTATTCTCAGCTTGTCCTCCTACACTATCCCAAAATCATCCATGTTCTTATCGAAGGATTGTTTCAATATCCCTAATGTGGCTGAGTTGACTACATTAGCAGGTAGGGCATTCGACACCCTTACCACTCTCTGCATAAAGAACCAGCCTCTGACGTCTGTCTTAAATCTATTACCCCTCAATTTGTAGTTATGCCCCCTGTTGCAAGCTGATGTCATCATCCTACGATATTTTTTCTACCTCACGTCCCCTGTTTTCCCTGAAGATTTCCCACTTCAGTATACTCGTACTGCCTTTGCCTCTTCTGCAATACTGGTCCGATAAAAAAAAACCCTGATTAAGAATTACCAACAATTCTAGGTTTCAAATCAGTTCAGATATAAAATCTTTTCTTCATTTCTGCTTCGATCTTCTTGTCTACTTTTTAGAGATTTCTGATTCACAGTTTGCAGATCGATAAAAATACCTTTTAGAGAGCTATTTCACGGACAGACTTTTTACATGCCAGTGGCTTTGCAGTTTTCCAACCAACGTTCAATTTTCCCAGGTTTTAAGGCCCGACAGCATGGGATTGTGCCATTATGATTTTACGATTGACAATGTACTAAATTCAAAGAGGATTGGCGTTCGGTTTTTTGTCCTATAATTTACGTTGATTGTCTTAATTCAAGTATGTGTATGTCTCCAGGCAACATTTTTCAAGTCTCCTCTCAATCTTCACTGCTTGGAAAAAAATAACTAAGCTTATCCAGCCTCTCTTCATCACCTAAATGCTCCATCCCAAGTAAATATGTTGGAAATCCCCTGTACACTCTTTCCAGGGCAATCAAATAGTTTTTGGAAGAAGGAGCGGCGCTCTGAAAGCTTGTGGTTTCACATAACCAGTCGCTCTATTCGCTGCTGTCATGTGATGTTTGACTTTGTTCTTCATCCAGTTTGGATCTCCAAACCCAATGCATATTAAAACAGCCATCCCCTATGCACAAGCCCTACACATACACCGGATCTGCTCAGATGAGGAGGGACGTGACAGACACCTGGAAGTACTCAAGGATGCCCTCACAAGAACGGGGGACGATGCTCAACTCATCGACCGCCAGTTTCGACGTGCCACAGCAACGAATCGTAATGACCTCCTCAGGAGACAGACACGTGCTGCAACCGACAGGGCACCCTTCGTTGTTCAGTATTTCCCAGGAGCTGAAAAAATACGCCATGTTCTTGTTGACCTGCAACACATTATCAATGAGGATGAGCACCTTACCAAGGCCTTCCCCACACCTCCACTACTTGCCTTTAAACGACCAAGAAACCTTAAACAGATCGTTGTTCGTAGCATGCAGCAAGGCTCTCAGGATAACTCCATATAATCTTGTCAGGAAAGACGCTGCAAGACTTGTCAGAGTGTGGACATAGATACCACCATTTCGCGTGGGGACACCTCCTACCTTGTACATGGCAGGTACTCATGTAGCTCAGCCAAAGTTGTCTATCTTATACTTTGCAGGGAAGGATGCCCGGAGGCATGGTACATTGGGGGAACCAAGAAAAGGCTACAACAACGGATGAATGGCCACTGCACAACAATCAACAGACAGGAGGGTTCCCTCCCAGTTGGGGAACACTTCAGTGGTCCAGGGCATTCAGCCTCGGATCTTCGGATGACCATCCTCCAAGGTTGACTTCGCCACAGGCAGCAGAGAAAAGTGGCCGAGCAGAGGCTGATAGCTAAGTTCTGTACCCATAGGGAGGGCCTCAATCGGGACCTTGGGTTGATGTCACATTACAGGTGACCACTATTGCACTATATACACACACAGATACTCTCAAACACACCCACACACACCCACACACACAGGCACTCCTATACACACATGCACACGGACACACATTCACACAGACGCGCAAACAGACACCCACACACACCCTTACAGACACACACGCTTCCACACTCACACATGTATTCCCTCACAGTCTTAAGACACTCTGTACTCACTACACGCACACATACACTTTCTCACAATCACAACCCCTACCCCAGACACACAGGCAGACAAAGACCCACATGCAAACATACATGTTTTGGGGTGAATTTGCACTTGCAGGGTTACATTTTAATTTGCTCAAAAACTGCAAGCATTCATGTAGAACTCTGCGTTCAAAAACTGCATGAATTTATGTGAAACTCCGATATCTCAATTTTTAGATTGGAATCAATCTAAACATCATGGCATAGACAGAGGACGCAAGGGGGCCAACACCTTCAACATATTGATGGCTATCACCATTGTCAACAGCTAACTTAAGAATGCAACTGTTTTAAAAAAGGTTTTTTGATTTACACATGAAAGAATGAAATTATGACTGCATTCTAATGAATGAAAGACTTGACAGGCAATCAATGTTTCAATGTATAATTTCAGTTACATCACACTGCAAATTTTTGCTGTACATTTTCTGTGTTAGGATTGAGCCCTCCACTATCACCTGTTGAAGGAGCGTCGATCCGAAAGCTAGTGTGCTTCCAATTTAACCTGTTGGACTATAACCTGGTGTTGTGTTCTTCTTAAATTTGTAGACCCCAGTCCAACACCGGCATCTCCAAATCAAGAATCTATCTGTCACTGCTTAAATATACGCAAAGATTCTGCCCCAAAATCTCTCTGCACGAAGGGTTTTGAAACACGCTCAAACGTCTGAGAAATGAAATGCCTCCTCATCTCATTTCTGAATCAGTCATTTTCTTCTGAAATAACAACTCTTGTCCTCGACTGTCCCATGAGGGGAACTATTCCCAGCATTTCTGCAGTCAAGCTCTAAAAACGTTGTCGATGTTTCAGTTAGATTACTTTTCATTTTTAATGTCAATTTAAATTTTTCGGGAATGAGAGAGAAAATAAAGTTTCTTAGAAAATAAAATTACCTGTTCAAAGTTTCTACTCAGTACTGACATCGATGACTTTTGTCAACATTTTTACAGGATATAAAAAGGGAAGATTCGCAGTCAGAAATCTCAAAATGCACATCATATCAGCATCTGACAAATTGACAAGCTTTTTCTGCACCCAGTCAGTACGAATGTTATGCTCTTAGTATGCACGATCAAAGCCAATGCGACTGCAGTTTATTATGATATATATTTGAAAATATTTAACAGACAGAAGATATAAAGGAGGAAAAAGTGTGGAGTGCAGATGCTGGAGCTGAGAGTCAAAAGTGCGCTGCTGTGCTTTTTCAGCACTATACTCTTTAGGAGTAAAAAATGACTTTTCAAAGAAAAAATTGGAAGACTGTGGTATGTGGGACACCACATGGAAGTAAATTGGTCATCAGGAATACTAAGAAATGCCAATGACTTCCTTGTATTACGTTGACAAAATCTTCCAGATGGAGTGAATGTTGGTATCCTGGACCAAGCAAACAGAAGGACAGAATATTAATAGCTTATTTCCTGGACTGATATAGATGAAGTTTATATCTTCATTTTACAGCAAGTCAGACAGGATGATATATACACAGGAAAGATGAATCAAAGTGAAATGATATGTGTCATTCATGCTCTGAATTTGCTGTGGGCAGGTGATGTGGGCAGAATGTTTCGATTTGTTGCTGTTTTCAACATTGGGGGACAGACTACATGACCCGGAAAAATATTAAAAAGGTAGATCATTCTTTAAAACAATGCTGATTTATTTATGCTTTATTAAGAATGTGAAAGCTAATGAAACTGTTGGATTTTATTAACATCAGAAGAACAGATCTGATGGACATGATTCAGTCTGGGATCCGTTCAGGAGCAGAATCAGAATCGAGTGGGAATTGGCGCAGGTTTGGTGTGATGTTGGGCCTGCTCATGTGCAATAGTGAACTGTACCACTGCTATCAGTGCTCCAGAGCCTCAGACTGTAATTATGGACATGTATTTTGTTAGTATTGTGGTGTTTTGGATTAATGCTACTCAATATGTGTAGTCGGTAATGTGTAACAATTTTTAAATAATTTATTGAGTTTAAGAAAGAACCATTTATCTAATTAACAAATAAATAATATCTAAAGAATGTATACCACTGTGACAATTGGAAATTGTTCACCGATATAGAGAACAAACTGTTGAGTCAGTTTGACGGGTCATTCTTGTTAAAGTTGTGGGGCAGCTCCTGCTCTTCAATCTATTTCTATAGCCTATTCTAATACAACCTATTCACGTCCAGGCCTGAACCATGAAACACCCTGTTTCTCAGATCGTTCACTGTCCGTGTCTATGTGCTTTATTTGAACCCTTTTGGGCAATGGATATTTGACACTGATTTTTGGAAAGTTAACTGCTGTTGCAAAAGCTGATATAAAATGCATGCTACAAAGTAAATTGCAGCAATTCTTTTCATTACAAAGCAGCTATAGCGATTGGGAGTGTGCAAGTTGATTGCTCATAAATCTCCCGCTGCTGCTGAAAATGGGCGCTATTGACTATCAAGGTAAGTCCTTTTAGAGGGAAACTTCGCTTTGTGGCAGCCCTCTTGTGCTCACTCTCACCGCTCCTGCTGCTGCTGAAGGTGGACTGAGGAGTCACATTCAGATCAGCCATGATCTTATTGAGTGATGTATCAGAATTGAATGGACCACTCAGGCAACCTATTCACACATTATTGTTTATGGGGATTGAGTCACCTCCTGTTCGTGGGTGACAGGATCCTAGGCACGCACTGGCCTCCAGATTTTCCTGTGTTCAATCTCGAGCAGTCCCAGGTTTGTAAATTAGATGTCCTCACCTTGCTTTTGAGAAATAGGCTCGAACAGCTGTCTGCTCTCCTGCTTGTCCTATGGAATGGAAGCGAGGGATTGAATGGTCTTTTCTCATGCCTTATAACTTCAATTAACCGAATATCTATCTCCTGTGTCTGTAAAGAATTCACAAAATCTGCATGATGGATTTGTGTATTTTAATGGCATTAATTGAGCAAGCACGCTGACTGGGTGTGCTTTTGCACGACTGAATTCAGAAGCAGAAATGCTTCCCCCGTTCTGATGTCATAAACTAAAGCAGCAAGAGAGACTAAGAGACACACAGCATGAAAACAGACTCCAGAACTCAATCTCCCTATGAATGAAACCTAACACACTGTACGCCCTCTTAACAGCACTATCAAGCTGGGTGCCAATATTCAAGCATCTGTGGACTCCAAGATCCCTCTGCACATCCACACGACCAAGAATCTTTCCACTGTCTCAGTATGCTGCCTTCCTGTTATCCTTCCCTAACATCGAGTTGCATTGAACTCCATTTGCAACCTCTCAGCCCAATTCTGCCGTTTATCCAAGTCCAGCTGCAATGTGTAACATTCTTCCACACTGACCAGTACTCCACCGACTTTAATGTCGCCTGTAAATTTACGAATCCATCCACCTATGACTGCATCTAAGTCATTTTTAGTAATGACAAACGTCAGTGAATTTTGTGGCACAGCGCTATTAACCAGACTCGAGGCTGAATATTTTCCATCAAACACCACTCTCTGCCTTCTTTCAGAAATTTAGTTTCTAATCCAAACTGCTAAATCACCTTAAATTCCACTCCTCTGCAGTTTCTCCAACAGCCTAACAGATGGAACCTTTTCAAAGGTTTTACTGAAGTTCATGTATATCACATCAACTGCCCTGCCCTCATCTACATGCTTGGTCACCTTCTCTAAAAACTCAATGAGGTTTGTGACACACGACCTACCCATCAAGGACACGCAATATCTGTTCTTTAAACCAGTTCCACATTTCCATTTTCTGCATTCCCTGCATTTCACGACCCCATTCTATGCATCCTAATTCTTGCTGAATCGGATTGTAATTGCCCTAGCACCATCGATAACTCGTGACTTGTGGCATGAACCTATGTGGCATGAAGTGAAAATGAGGAAACGAGTGAAATCCACATTGATCCGGTCAGGTTGGGAGTTCACAAAGGGGAAGATGAGGTTTTCTCTCTCCTGGAGATGGTTGGAAAGGTTTGGCAGTAGAGGTGGCCCAGAAACGGCATGTGCTTGGTGGAGTGGGAGGGGGACTTAAAGTGATCAGCCAAGGTGCGTTGGGGTTGTTCCATGCACGTGTCACGGGAATGTTCTCGGGAAGCATACGACATGGTGGCGTCCCGTCTCCCTAATGTGGACCAGAGCACATCAGAAGTAAGGAATACAGTAAATGATGTTTGTGGAAATGCTGGTTTATCAGATGGATTTTCTCTGCTCTTCAAGCCTCTGCTGATCCAAATCTTGTATCGAAACCTTTCGCCAATTTCTAAGCACCTGTATCCCTTTGTTCCTTGTCTATTCATGTATCTGTCTCAATAGGTCTTACATGTTGATATCCTTCCTGCCCCAACACCTCAGCTGGCAACGCGTTCCTCGCACCCGCCACCCTTTGCAGAAAGGACTTTAGAACCATATCTCTTCGAGTGAACTCCAGTAATTGAGTCCCACATTTCAGGGAAGGAAATCATCTCGTGATTTTGTGAGCCATAATCAGGGCACCTCTCAACCTGCGTATATCTAATGAATATAATGCTAAACTGAGCGACCACTCTTCCTATGCAGAGACCTCCATAGCAGGCAACATCCCAGTGAAAATCCTATGCACCCTCTCTTGAACATGCACATCGTTTCAGTAATGTGGTGACAAGAACTGTACACAGTATTCCAAATGTTGCCGAAAAATATGTTAATACAACAGTAAAATGAGCTGCGAACTCTTCTACTCAGTAACCCGTCCAATGAAACAACGTACACCGTATGCCTACTTCATCACGCTACTGACCTGCGTCGCCACTTTCAGGAAAAAATGGATATGAACACCCAGAACTCTCTGTTCACCAATTTTCTTCAGGAATTTACCATTTACTGTAGAGGTCATTCTTGAACTGGGTCTTGCAAAATACATCACGTCGCATTTGCCCAGATTGAACTCCATATGCCATTTCTCTGCCCGAGTCTCCAAAGTACGTACATTCTGCTGAATTCTCTGACAGTCCCCTTCCCTATCTGCTATTCTATCAATCATAAGATTACCTGCAAACTTGCTAATCAGGCCACCTCCACCTTCCACCAAATCATTTATGTGTATCAAAAACAACAGTGTTCCCAGTACGGATCCCTATGGAACACCACTGCTCCAGGTCTTCAGTTCGGGACCTACATTGCACTATTACTCATTGCCTCCTTTTGTCCAACCAGTTCTCTATCCATCTAGCTTGTAACCCTGGACACCATGTGACTCACATTCTTCATCAGCCTACCATGGGCAAACTTACCACATCCATTATGAAAATCCATGTACATGACATCTACAATCCTTCCCTCATCAATCAACTTTGTCACTTCCTCAAAGAATTCTATTAAATGTCCAAGATATGACATTCCCTGCTCAAAACAGGGTTGCCTATCACTGATAAGCCCATTATTTTCCAAATAGGAACCGATCCTGCACTCAGTAACGTTTCCAGCCATTCCCGACAACTGGCGTCAGGGTCAATGGTGTGTAGTTGCCTAGATTGCCCCGCTTACCTTCTTAAAAAGGGAAAAGGATGAGCAATTCTCCAGACTGCCAGGATCTCACCCGTATTCAAGATTGCTGAACGCATATCTGTTAAATCATCAGCTATTTCATCGTTTGTTTCCCTCTGTACCCTGGGATAGATCCAATCCGGACCTCGGGACTTGTTCACCTTAATGCCTTTTAGAAAACCCAACACTACTTCCCTGCTTATGCCCCCTTGACCTTGAGTAATGAAATATCTATTCATCCCCTCAACATCTGTCATACCCCTCAACTCGCTGAAAACTGATACAAAGTATTCATTAAGAATTGCACGCATTTTCTCTGACCGTACGCATAAATTTCCGGTTTTGTCCTTGAGTGGGAAAACCTTCCTCTAGTTGCCACCTTGCTCCTGATACATGAATAAAAGTTTTTGGAATTCTCTTTAACCCTGTTTGCTAAACATATCTCATGACATATTTTAAAACTCTTAATTCACCGTTTCGGATTGGTTCCACATTCCCAACATTTTTCCAAGCGTTCATCTGTCTTGAATCTCCTAAACCTCAATTGCGCTTCCTTTTCCCTCTTAGGTCGTCTCATAAATTCACCTGTCAACCATCGTTCCCTTATCTTTCCATTGCTTGACCCATGTTCATAGGAACATATCTCTCCTGAAGTCTGTCAAACTGTCTTCAAAAGCCTCCCAAACATCAAATGTGAACTTACCTTCAAATAGTTGCCCTACATCAATTATTTTAATGACTGGGTGCCACAGACTACTTTGGGGTATCTTACGTTGATTTTCCCATTCAATATTGTCCTGCATCAATTGTCGCATTTACTGGTAACTGCACGATATTTCCTGTTATCTGACGCCCTGCTCCAAACTTCCCAAATATATCAGCCTTAGCACAATTCTTCCATTTCTTAGTGCCCTGCACCGATTCGTCCTTTGCTCGATCTCGTAAATGTAGATATGAATTGCACAAATTTGCCAATTATATGATACACCAGTTTTCCCCACTTCACTACCTTTCCCCCAATGACCCCCCTTTTCTGCATCTCCCCTTGTACTCACTCCCAGTACTGAATAATTCTTACACACGAAATGTCGAGTTCTCCAATTCCTTTACCTACTTCTCTTGCTATGTTCTCCTATTCTCCTGCCGGTCCCCCTTATCCTGAGCAGCTTTCTCAATGCTCTCTGTCAAGCGTATGAAAGGATTTGATAACACAGCACTTTATACCAGGATAAGCCTCACAACAACTCTATGGACAATACACATCGTACCCTGGGTGACTGTCTCTCGAAAAATTCCAACCAGTCATTTTATGCAGCTTCTCGTTTCTTTTCGTTTTGTCTCCTTTTATAATCTGAATGGCACGCATACAAATCTGCAGTATTCTGCCTTTACTCCCACATTCAAGAAAAAAGGGTTAATATGATAGAAAGATCTTGGTCCGTCCTTCAGTCAACCTTATACATTTTATCCAGATCAAGTAAATGTTCCCTTTTATCGTGGTATGGAAAGCAATGTAAGGAAGGGGTTAACTGAACCTGTTTGTTTGGCGACTGTGATTAATGTCATCTCCATGGATTTCGCGAATCACATTGGAATGGTCCCATCTTTAATGATAAACAGGCTCCATTCAATGTGTTATGCCATAATATGAGTGTAAGCATCACACTAACAGGGATCAGCAGCTCCAGAGAGTCGGGGAAGAGATATCAGAACCTGAGAACATTAGATTCTAATTTTCCAACTATGGATCAGAATCTAAGAACAACAGATTGGCATGTTCCAGCAATGGATGAGAATCTGAGAACAATGGACTGGAATGTTCCAACAATAGAAAGGAGTTTGTCCAATTATATTTGGGCTCTTTCAACATATTATTGGTTGTCTTTATCCTGGCACATCTACTATGCTCTTTGCATTATTCAACATTTTTATTATCCTATATTGGCTATCGTTGGTGTCCCTGGTAAGTCTGCCTGTCCAGATATTATTGCTTAAAATCAGTTATGACTGCAATACAGTTCTTTCATTTACTCCCTACTCGTTGCCACAATTATTCTTCCTTCTGAGACTCCGAATTCAAATATGCAAGTTAAAAACCACTACTAACTGCATCAGTGAAATGGTTCGTTCACTGTCTTCCACTTTGCTTTTTGCAGTGTCCCTCATCGGACTCTATGCTGACCTACTCAGTTTCAGTTGTAAACAACGATTAATTGTATGCACTTTATGTTTAATGACTGGGAAAATGAAGATCACTATCTGCTGTTCTGTTCAAAAAATCTTTTTCTTTCTCTCTGACCCCCATCCCATTCCTGGCGAATATCTGAGGCTGAGACAGATGAGTCACAATTGTGATGATCCCTTTGGTCATGAGCTGATCCCTGACACCATACCCTCACCATTTGAAATTCTAACTATGAGAACCTACAGAATGTACTTGACTGTCTCATCCCATTTGTTGTTTTATCCTCGAACTAAGTAATGCACTCTTAATAATGCCACCTATCTGCTGCAGACACTGCTAGCTTCAAATCTGCAGAAGCGAATCTGAGTCAATACTTCACATTTCTATCCTTATTCCCACCAAATACTCTCCCTCATCATTCTCATGCACACTGATGTATACATTATTTGGGTCTGGCAATGCCTTTATTTTAACATTCTCAATCACTTTATCTCGTCTATCCATTAAACGTCCCTCAGTGTTTTTCCATCGATATTCCGTACCCCTGACATTCAACGTGATTTCCACAGAGTGTAATCTCTATCAAACAATTAATATCACATTGGATGATCCCAATGCGCAGGAACGCACGCTCGGCAACACACATATATTCCCTTGTGCTGTTCAAATTGAGATTTCGAAACAAACATTTGTGGGAAGCCCATTTACTGTATCTCAGAGCAAGAGCAGATTATCGACTGTGCAGGACAGTCATCTGAAGTACAGATACTCCCTATATGTTTGGAAAGGATTACAATTCTCCCAAGACTGGACAGATAGTCCTCTTCACTGGGCAAAACACGAGCGTCGTCTGCACAGCGCTCCATGAACAGATATCTTACTTATGTAACAATGCTCTCACTTCTTTAAAAAAAAATACGTTACTTTGTTTAAACATTTTTTGAAGGCTAGTCCTTAAGACAGGGGTGCCGAAGCGACTGCAGAAAGTGTCAGAAGGTCTTTTTTTTAAGGTGGCAACAATTAGAAGGGAGCTTCTATTCAGCGGAAGTTAGGAATGTGTTACATATCCATCATCTGCCCGTATGTCGACATCAGTGTCATCATTCAGTTTCAGAGGATGTATATGGTTGAAGAGGTGAAAACTATATTTTCTCCCTCAGCGGGGATCTGTTGCGTTTATCCTAGTTTTCCCAGTATAGCGGGATTCCCGATGGCGTACATGGCTGTGCGGTGCCCCCATTTAAATGGGGAATGGTAGACGAACTAAAGGAACTCTCACTCCATTAATATTGCATTGTGAGCATGTACAGTGCATCATGTTGTTGAATACCACTGTCCTGGCAGCCTTTCCATTCAGACGCAGTTAGCTATTCCAGTTTTCGAGTCTGCACGTAGAAAGAAAAGATGCTGTTTTGGATAAAGACACGTACCCCCTCACTCTTGATAGATGGCTGAAAACACACTGAGGTCTTAATTCGCCAATGCACACCAACCACATCAAATTATCCCTTATGCGCTGAAAGAAATAGGGTCTCAGTGAACATCAGTGAACAGACCATCAGGGTGATGGAGCAACAATCCCAATGTCTGAAAGGATCAGAATGAACGCACCAGTGCATAATTGATCAATAAGACTTTTAGATTAGATTAGATTACTTACAGTGTGGAAACAGGCCCTTCGGCCCAACAAGTCCACACCGCCCCGCCGAAGCGTACCCACCCATACCCCTACATCTATATCGACCCCTTACCTAACACTACGGGCAATTTAGCATGGCCAATTCACCTAACCTGCACATCTTTGGACTGTGGGAGGAAACCGGAGCACCCGGAGGAAACCCACGCAGACACGGGGAGAACGTGCAAACTCCACACAGTCAGTCGCCTGAGGCGGGAATTGAACCCGGGTCTCTGGCTAACCACTGTGCCACCGTGCCGCCCACTTATAACCTCTCTTCTTATAGTCTTCAATTCTTCCAGACGAAAATGAAAATGGTTATACAACACACAATATTCCACCTGCCTAACCATTATCCATTCTCTCTAATGTCTGCACCAAGTTGCAAAGTCTACCTTTTCTTGAAAATTTAATTCCCTGCTTATTTTCGTGTCATCGCCAAATATGATTACAATACATTTATTCCACTCCTTGAAGTCATTGATATAGAATGTAAATAGTTGAGGAACAAGCAATGGTCGCTTTTTGACTCCACTGTTTACATTCTGTCAAAAATGAGTAAGACTTTTTTTATCCCATACGTCTGCTTCCTGTTGGTCAACAGTCCTTCCCAATTCTTGTGTAACACATTCCAAGGGCTGATTGAGAATGAGGACCATCGATTGGCAATTTAGACCCTCGAACTTACTCATTCATTTAATACAGACATGGCCGATGTTATTTCGGCCACTGTTCCACTTTTCCGTCTCCTCTCCATGTCGTGTCATTTACTCAATGTCCCAGCATCTATTGCACTCTAGTGCAGTGAATTACTCGATTCGCAACCATTTGAAAGAAGTAAGTTCTCTCCAGCTCTGCATTAAATCTGCTCTGCCTTACTCTAAATGTCTGTTGTCTTGCTTTATATTGGCCCATATCAGGAAATATCCACTCCACATTTACATTGATCATCGCCAGTAGCATCTCACAAGCCCAATAACATATCTTCTCATTCATCTAAACTCCAGAGAGCACAGACCTGAACTGCTCAATCTCTCTTCATAAGACAATCTCCTCATCTCTGAAATCAATTCAGTGAAACAGTTCTGAACTGCTTCCAATGCAACTGTGTCCCTCCAGCAGTCAAGGCAATAAAACTGTGCCTGACTCCAATTGCTGTTTCACTAATGCCTGGTATAGTTACGCCTATTCTACCCCAGTTGCATACTCTATTCTTTCACAAGCAAATGCTGAAATTGCACTTACAGTGTAGAAACAGGCCCTTAGGCCCAACAAGTCCTCACCGACCCGCCGAAGTGCAACTCACCAGTTCCATTCCCTTACATTTTCCCCTTCACCCAACACTACGGTCAATTTAGCATGGCCAATTCACCAAAGCTGTACATTTTTGCATTGTGGGAGGAAACCCGAGCACCCGGAGGAAACCCACGCAGACAGGTGGAGAATGTGCAAATTGCACACAGGGAGTCGCCTGAGACAGGAATGGAAGCTGGGTTTCTGGCGATGTGAGGCAGCGTTCGTTCACTTGTCTGAACTATTTACGTCTATTTTTAAGCATTTTATATCTTCAAGCGTCAACCTATTTTCCCACCTATTGTCGTTTCATCTGAAATTCTAACTCAACATCCAATTTATATATTTGATTGCAAATAGTTGGGGCCCGTGGTCTGACATCTGTGCCAGCCCAAAGTTTGCCAATCATGAAACGATCCATTTATTCCATCTCTCTGAAATGTGTTGTTTTTACTCAGCCTTTATCCGGTCGAATGAATTCCCTTAAACTCCATGTGCACTTACTTTCTCATTTAACCCGTTGTTCAGCACTTTATTCAATGTCTTCCAGAAGTATGTGCCTTTAACTCAAAGAATTTGCCCAAAACTCTTTATTCACTAATGAAGACACATCCTTTTCTACAACGTCAACGTTTCCTTTCCATTTCTGGGGAACAGGCAAATGGCATCAAATATCTGTTCTGTTGACTTTATTAGATGCAGGATTGGCTGAGTGGGCTCATTCTGTTTCTGATTTACAAACTTGATGAGCTAAATGTTTGTCTGGAGTCTCAATATTATTGTCTAAATGGCAGGTTTGTCCTGAGTAAGACAGTCAAGGCCTTCGCTTCCTACTCCTGATGATGCTTCAGAGGATTTGGGCTGATGCAATCTATCTGTTACTATGTAGCAGTTCAAGGGTCTGAAGGGTACGCTTCTGAACCAACTTAACAGGTTCGAGATACTAAAAGGTGTCCTCATGTTTCCCTGAAATGGGATTGACGGATGATTGTTCACCTGCAATTCCCATAGAGTAGACACGTGTCAACCCGATCTCCAACTTCCCCATTCAAAGACTCAAATAGTTTTCTATCCTTCTCCAATTCCACTACAACAGGCACAAATGGCTGAATGTGGTCCTCATCTTCCAGGATATCAATCTCTTCCAGTTACATTGGCATAGACTTGAGGAGGCTGAATGGAGAAATCATGTTGCTTTGTCACAACAATTTATCTCATTCCTCAAAACGCTTTCATATATTCATCTGAATCTATTTCTTTCCAGCCCTGCCATATTCTGCATCTGATTTTAATGCGTTTCCCTCTGCAACTCTCTCTTACCATAATTCAGAGCTCTGTTCTGTCATGAATACCAGGCTTATCCAATTTCAGAACAACAGGATTTGTGCACCTTGTGTCATCGTTCACTTTTTGGCGTATGGTGCTCCGTGTTGGACAGGGCTTTTGAGCAGCTTTGGTACGCGTCTTAGAAAGTTGTTCAAGAACAAACGTGGCTGGAGGACCTAGGCAAGTTTGGCAGCATCTGAGGAGTAAAAGCAGAGTTAATACGTTGGGCCCAGTGAATTAGCTTCAATGCTTCGAGTTTCGTCTGCAATTTTAATTTATGACACAGAATTCCAGTATCCCCAGGTGTTAGCTTTATTGAAATTGTGTCCTCTTCTCTTCACGAAAAACTCATCAAGTCTGGCAACATCTTCGGAGTCAGAGAAACAGAGTTAGCTATTAAGGTCCAGCGTGACTCTACGTCAGAACTGTAAATGTTTGAAAGTGTGCTTTTTAATTCCTTGTCAGCAGCGGAGGCGTAGTGACAGGAAACACAGCACCAGGACGTGAAATTCAAAAGACATGCTCTTTCTATTGTGGGTGAAAGAGAAACACAACTAAAATAGCTGTAAATTGAAATGTGAATTTGGGGAATAGATGCTGTCAGGATGCAGGTTTGCTTGCTGAGCTGGAACGTTCATTTCCAGTCGTTTCCTCATGCTATTCGTAACAGCTTCAGTGGGCCTCAGGCGAAGTACTGCTGATAACTCCAGCTTTCTCTTTATATGTTTGGGTATCTTGCGGTTGTTGATGTCATTTCTTCTGGTGATGCATGTTCCGAAATAAGGTAGGTGAGCTTACAGCATAGATAGGTTCCTTAGACTTCGATGTTGTCGCCAATTCAGAGACATGGGTAAAGCAGGGTGAGAAATTGATGTTGCAGGTTGCAGGGTTTCGATCTTTCTTTCTAAACAGGCAAGGCGGTATAAGAGGGGTAGGCGTCGCCGTATTAGTTCAATATAGTATTACGGTGGCTGAGAGAATGTTTGATGAGGATTCGTCTTCTGGGATAGTGTGGGCTGAGGTTAGAAACAGGAGAGGAGAGGTCACACTGTTTGGTGTTTCTTACAGGACTCCGGAGTTGGAAGAATGATTAGTAAAATTATTCTAAGTAGGAGTGAACGGAATAGGGTGTTCAATATGGGGGACTTTAACTTCTCCAACATTGACTGGAAATGTTATATCTATACTATGTCGGGTGCATCAGTTTTTGTCCAATGTGTCGAAGGGCCGACAAGAGGGGAAGCCACATTGGATCTGGTGCTTGGTAATGAACCAGGCCAGGTGTTTCCTTTAGTTGTAGGTCAGCACTTTGGAAAAAGTGACCATAATCCAGGTACGTTTATTTCTGCGATGGAAAGGCATAGGTACATGCCACAGGTCAAGATGTATCGATGTGGCAAGGGCAATTATAATCTGATTCGCCAAGAATTGGGATACATAGAATGGTCAGCAAAGTACAGGGCATGCAGAAATTGGAAATGTGGAGCTGATTTAAGGAACAGATATTGCGTGTCCTTGTTAGGTATGACCCATTCAGGCAGGGAAGAAGTGATGAGGTAAGGGAACCGTGGTTTACGACAGAAATTGCATCTCTTCTTACGAAGAAGAAGGAGGCTTATGTTTTGATGAGGCAAAATGGTTCAGATGAGGCGATGGAGAGTTACAGATCAGCTAGGAAGGATTTAAAAAGAGAGTTAAGAAGAGCAAAGAGAAGCCTTTCGCAAATACACTAAAGGAGAACCCTAAAGCTTTCTGTAGGTATGTGAGGAATAAGGCCAGTCAAAGAGAGAAGTGAAAAGTTGAGTGTGGACCGTGTAGAGATTGGAGAGGGTCTAAACGAACATTTCTCATTGGTGTTCACTCACGAAAAGGAGAATATTGTAGTGGAGAAGAATGAGGTACGAGATATTAGACTAGAAAAGATCGAGATTAATTCGGCACAGGTGTTATCAATTCTCGAAGGAATGGAAGTAGACAAGGGGGCATAGCTTTAAATTAAGGGGGGGTAGATATAGGACTGATGTTAGGGGTAGGTTCTTCACTCAGCGAGTCGTAAGTTCATGGAATGACCTGCCAGTAGCAGTGGTGGACTCTCCCTCTTTATGGGTATTTAAGCGGGCATTGGATAGTTATATGGAGGATAGTGGGTTAGTGTAGGTTAGGTGGGCTTTGATCGGCGCAACATCGAGGGTCGAAGGGCCTGTACTGCGCTGTATTCTTCTCTGTTCTATGTTCTAGACAAGTCCCCTGGGCCGGATGGGATTTATCAGAGGATTGTCTGGGAAGCTTGGGAGGAGATAGCAGAGCCGTTAGCTTTGATATTTCAGTCATCGTTTTTCTAAAGCATAAGTACCTGAGCACTGGAGGATAGCAAATGTTGTGCCCTTGTTTAAGGAGGGCAGCAGAGATGACCCAGGTAATTACAGACCAGTGACCCTTACTTCTGCTGTAGGAAAGGTTATTGGAAAGTATTATAAGAGATAAAATTTATAATCATCTAGCAAGCAACAATTTGATTTCAGCTTGTCACTATGATTTCGCCAAGGGCAGGCTGTGTCTCAAAAACCTCACTGAATTCTTTGAGAACGTGTGCAAGCATGTCGATGAAGGTCGGGCAGTTGACATAGTATGTGTGGACTTCAGTGAGGCCTTTGATAAGGTTCCACGTGGTAGGTTGATGGAGAAAATGAAAAGACATGGAATTGAGGGTGATTGAGCAATTTGGATTCGAAACTGGCTTTCTGGAAAAAGGCAGCGTGTGGCGGTTGATGGAACGTATTCAGTCTGGAGTCCAGTTACTCGTGGTTTGTCACAAGGATCTGTTTTTGGGACCACTGCTGTTTGTCATTTTTATAAATGACTTAGACGTAGGTATAGGTGGATGGATTAGTAAATTTGCAGACGACAATAAAGTCGGTGGACGTTTGGATAGTGGTGGACAATGTTACAGGTTGCAGGGAGACTTGGATAAACTGGAGAATTGGGCTGAGAGCTGGCAAATGGAGGTCAATGCACCTAAATGTGAGGTGATGCACTTTGAGAAAAATAACAGGTCGGCAGAGTGCTGTGTCAATGGAAAGATTCTTGGCAGTGTGGATGTGCAGAGGGATCTTGGAGTCCGTGTGCATAGATCCTTGAAAGTTGCCACCCAGGTGGATAGTGGTGTGAAGAAGGCATACCGTGCGTTATGTTTCATTGGTCAAGGGATTGAGTTCCGAAACCGCAATATCATGCTGCATCTATACAAAATGCTAATGCGACCACATTTGGAATGTTGCGTACAATACTGGTCGCTCCATTACAGGAAGGGTGTGCAAGCACTGGAAAAGGTGCAGAGAAGATTTAGCAGGATATTGCCTGTTCCGGAGGTCTTACGTGGACAGGCTGAGACACTTGGGTCAGTTCTCATTGGAAAGACGAAGGCTAACATGGGATTTGATACAGACATACAAGATGATCAGTGGATTAGATAGGGTAGACAGTGAAAGACGTTTTACTAGGATGATGGAGTCAGCACGTACGAGAGGGCAGAATTACCAATTGAGGGGTGATAGATTTAAGACAGATGTCAGAGGCAGGTTCTTTACGCAGAGAGTGGTAAGGGTGTGGAATGCCTTACCTGCTAATGTCGTTAACTCAGCCACAATAGGGAGATTTAAACAATCCGTAGAAAAGCACATGGATGATTTTGGGATAGTGTAGGGGGACCTGCTGAGAATAGTTCACAGTTCGGCGCAACATCGAGAGCCGAATTGCCTGTAGTGAGCTGTATTGTTCTATGTTCTATGTGAAGTCACTTCCCCTTCCTTCACTCAGGAGGTGGTAGATGGGGGCTAACTCGATGTGTTTGTTGATAGAGTTCGGGTTGGTATGCCATGCTTCTCTAAATCCTCATGCATATTTTTGTTTGGCTTGTCCAAGAATGAATGCGTTGTCCCAGTGCAGTGGTGTTCTTCCTCATCCATATGTATGGATACGGATGAGAACGGGTCACGTCTTTTTGTGGCTAGTTGGTGTTCATATATCCTGCTGGCTGGTTTTCTGACTGTTTGTCCAATGTAGTGTTTGTTGCAGTCTTTGCACGTTTTATTTAAATGACATCAGGTTTGCTTGTTGTTTGTATAGGGTCTTTCAAGTTCATTAGCTGCTGTTTTAGTGTGCTGGTGCGTTTGCTGGCTACCGTGTTGACAAGCTGTCTGAGTTGTCTGGTAGTCATTTCCGTGGTAACCTTGATGTAGGGGAGAATGTCTAGGGTTTCTGGACGTGTTTTGTCTGCTTGTTTGGGTTTGTTGCTGAGAAATCGGCGGACTGTCTTCATTGGTAACCGATTCTTTTTGGATACATGTTATAGATGATTTTCCTCTGTTCTGCAGAGTTCCTCTGCGCTTCAGTGTGCGTTGGCTCGTTGAAATACTGTTCTGATGCAGCTTCGTTTGGGGATGTTGGGAAGATTGCTTCTGTCGTTCAATATTTGTTCCGTCTGTGTTGTCTTTCTGTAGATGCTGTTCGAAATTCGCCATTGGCTGTTCGCTCTACTGTGACACCTCGGAATGGTGTTTGTGTTAAGTGAACTTTATGCCAGTGAGCGTATTGTTGATTTCTTGAAGGTTTCCTGTCATTTGTTTCGTTTAGCGATCACGAAGGTGTCATCCACGTAGCTGACCCAAAGTTTGGGTTGAATGTTTGGCAGAGCTATTTGTTCTAGTCTCTGCATTATTGCCTCTGCTAAGAACCCTGATATCGGTGGTCCCATGGGTATTCCGTTGGTTTGTCTGTAGATTGCGTTGTTGAAGATGATGTGCGTGGTAATGCATAGGTCCATGAGCTTGATGATACTGTCGTTTTTGATGAAGTTAGTGGTATTTGATGACTGCGTCTTTGGGTCTTCTAATAGTGTAGTCAGTGGCCAGGTTAATGTTGATTGTTATAAACAGGGCTGTTACATCAAACGAGCCAATTATTTCATCCTCTTCCATCTTAGTGCCTTTGGTGGTCTTTGGGACGTCTTCGGTGGAGTAGATGGAATGACGTGTGTCTTTGACTAAGTGTTTTAGTCTTTGGCGGAGCTCATTTGGCAATCTGTATGTTGTTGTTCCTGGTCGTGAGACTATGGCTCTTAACGGTGCTCCTGGTTTGTGAATTATCGTAATCCGTAGAAGCGTGGTGTGTTGGATTTAACTGGTTTCATTTTTTAGAAGTCGATCTTATTTATTTCTCCACAATTCTGACGTTTGTTTGAGTATGGTAGCGCTTCAGTTCACTCGTTGCTGGTTCGGGTCTATCGCCACTTGTTCTTAAGTGTTGGTGTCTGTAATTAGGGTGGTCGCGTTTTCAATGTAGTCTCTTCGATATAGAATAACTGTCTAGCGTCTTATGTCTTCAGGTCGGATAACAATGTATTTTACCTTTTTGTAAGTCTTTGCAGTGCTTTCCATTCTTGTGTGTTGAGTGTGTTTCCTTCCATTTATTTCAGCTTAATATTGATGCGACTACCAGTCTGATGGATTTCTGGGTTTCTTCTGTGAGTTGTTTGTCTTTTAGTTTTGTTTCTAATGCTGCTAAAGAAATCTTTCTTGAAAACATCCTGGCAGTTGCAATTTAATCCCCTAACTGTGACGGCTTTTTCAGTGTCTGTTAAGGGTCGGTCAGATAAGTTTTTTTTTTCCATCCTTCTGTGTTGTCAGTGAAGTACCATTGTTACTTTATGTAAGATTGTCTGTTTTTTTTCTGCAGGTCAAGTCGATTTTTAAAAATTAATTTCTGTGTTTGTTGCTTTCTAATATCTATGGCATTTTGTACTGTGTCTGTCAATTCATGTCTGTTGCATAAGTCAGCAAAGAGTTTTAGTACAAAGTTTCCCAGTTGTATTCCCCGATCTTCTCTATTGAATGCAATGCAAACAAGAAATAGTGACCGGGAGAGCAGGCAGGACAATCGTCTGAAAACGGATCACAGTCACAATAGGACCAGGCTGGGAAGCTATGGAATTGAACATTATTTCCTTCAGGCTTTAACGTACCAACGTGTAAAGTCACGTTTTACTCGAGCTTTGGTTGTCCATCATTGGAATATTGTTCATCAGCGGACTAAAATGTTGGTATGAGAACAAGGCAGCTTATTGAAAAGGGAATCAATGAGAAGGACAGGGTTGCTCAGAAAGAAAGAGTGGGGTGTTACTTGAAGCAAGTTTTGTTTGTCTTCCCCAATGTAAAGAAGATGACCTTGTGTGCAACAATGACAAGTGACTGGATTGAAAGTGTACAACTGAAATGTTGCTTCATCTGGAAGATTTGTTTGGGGAATTGGACAGTGAGGAAGGAAGAGATGAAGGGGCACGAGTTTCAGATTCCTGAATTGCATGGAAACTTACCATGGGTGAGTTGCAAGGGCTCAGGATGATGAAAGGTATCACAGAGGCAATGGTTCTAGTGAAATGCTGACAGTGATCGGAAGGGGAAGCAGGGTTTCAAGGTGTTGTACTGCTGGAGTTGATGGAAGTGGCGGAGGATGACTCTGTGAATGTGCACTGAAGTGTAGTGGCAAATGAGGACAAGGGGATCTCTATCTTTTTTGGGGGAACGAGGGGAATGTGCAGGACAGAAGAGTGGGTGATGTGTCAGTCACATCTGAAGGCTCAGTCCACTCGTTTTGGCTGGATTTCTCATTGACAGAAAAGAAGATGTTGTCGGAAGCTTCCCAGTGGAATGTGGCATCATCTACCAGAAATAAGAAAGAGAGAGAAAGTGGAAAAATTCAATCACTCCATGTAGGTTTGCTCGCTGAGCAGGGAGGTTCATTTACAGACAGTTCGTCACCCTACTAGGTAACATCTTCAGTGCGACTCCGGAGAAGCAGTGCACATGATTCAATCTCATAAACCCACCAACACGCAAAAACCGCAGCTAATGAACTTGAAAGACCATATACAGACAACAAGCAAAACCACTCAATATGATACCTAGTGGGGCGACGAAACGGTTGGAAATAACCACCCAGCTCACCGACAATACCTACATCCAAAAGATTAACCTGAGCTACGAATCTTCTCAAAACTCACTAAATTCTGTCAATCTCAGCTGATCACGTGTTCCTTAATGCAAATGATTGACAACAAACCAAAATCTAAACTGCAGCTTTCTGTCTTACATCTCGTCTAAATCAGAATGTGTAAATAAATCCAGGGGAAGCTCAGGGGCTGTACATGTGCACACACTCAAGCAGATATTTCATTCTGCTCAGGAATGATTGGTGGTTTTCAAAAAGAAGTGTTGGAAACGAAGATGAACCATCCATGGTTCATGAAGGCCGTCATGTTATCTTCTCAATCACAAACTGGTGTGTACTAGGGTAGGCCAGACAGGGGATTTTTATTTTAGGAATGAGAAGCATACGATATATTTGACAAAAAGGAAGAAAATATATCGTGAAAGTAAACTGAGAGGAAATAATGAAAAGCCCGCAGGAGTTTTTCTGTATCTTTTAAAAGGTAATTAAGGATGAGTGTATGACACTTGGAAAAACAAATTGAGGATAGTAGATATGGGACACCCGGAAAAAGAGACCGGAGGATTGCAAACGGAACAAGCAAATAATTTAAGCCCGTGTCCTACACTCTTCCTCGCAGGGGGAAGCACTATACGTATTTCAGAGATAAATAATGAGCAAAGAACGAAGAAAGTCACAGCCCAGGAACAGGCCCTTCGGGCATCCAAGCCTGTGCCACTCCAGCTCCTCTATCTAAACCTGCCAGCTCTTTCCTAAAGATCTCTACCTTTTACTCCCTGCAAATCATGTATCTGTCCAGATAAATCATAAATGACACTATTGTTTCCGCCTCTAAAACCTACTCTGGCAACGTGTTCCAGCAACCTACGACTCAATGCATGAACAGCTTTCCACACATATCTCCCCGAAACCTTTCCACTCTCAATTTGAACTCGTGACCCCGACAAATTGAGTTCCATAGTCTGGGAAAATGTTTATTGGTATTCACACTTTGAATAGCTCTCATCATTTTATTGACCTCAATCAGCTCTCCCCTCCAACTCCGTCTTCTGCATGAAAATAATCCGAATCCTTTTAACCTCTCTTCATAGCTAACGTACACCATATAAGGCACTATCTTGGTGAAGCTGCTCTGCCGCCTTTCCAAAGCATCTACATCCTTGTACCAATGTGGCAACCAGGACATTTCCAAGTATTCCAAATGCAGCCGAACTAACGTCCTATACAACTGGAACATGACCTGCCAACTATTGTACTCAATGCCCCGTCAAATAAGGAAAGCATGCCAAATGCCTTCTTGACCTCTTTACGGACCTGTGTTTCCACATTCAGGAAACAATGGACCTGCACACCCAGATCCCTCTCTGCGTCAATTTTCGCCAAGACATTTCAAATTTACTGTATACATCGCACTTGAAAAGATCTTCCAAAATGCATTCACAAATTTTTGACTGGAATGAAATCTATCTACCATTTCTCTGTCCGTCACTACAATCTGTCTATATTCTGCTGTATTTCCTGACAGTCCCCTTCACTACCTTCTGCTCCATCAATCTTTGTATCATCTGCGAATTTGCTAATCAGGCAAGCGATTCCTTCCTCCAAGTCATATTTATCTCAAGCAACAGTTGTGCCAGCATGGATCCCTGTGAAACACCACTGGTGACAGGTCTCCATTTTGAGAAACTCCCTTCCACTACACTCTCTGTCTCCTGTTGACCAGGGGGCCGATGGCGTTTGGCAACGTTGCAGAATATCGCGAGACACTGCAGCATGTGGACAGGGTCCTGTGAGAGATCCCTGTGACACCTGGAGATGCCTTTGGTTCATTCGTGAATTTGATCAATTTTGCAGCACTCCCCTCATGATTAGTCCCCTTGGGACCATCAGTACGGTGCCCTGTGAAGGGGTCAACGTAATGGTTGTCCACTGTTTCTTTTAGAATACTGTTTGCCGGTGATGCAGTTGTAGCCAGTGAATCTCCTACCTTGTTCTTGAAGTTCACGTAATAAACATGCCTTTCCTGAGTAGTCTTGTTCATTTTTCGCCCCGGGTCGTTCTCACCACATGGTTGGAGTTGCCCAGTTCCCACAACTGAAATGTCCCTGCAGAGGGTGGATGTCCGTGCTCCCATGGCGTCCTGGACGTCCTGGATTGATTTGCAAGTGCTGTAGTTAGGTTTTCCAGGTAAAAACCAAGAGAGAGCGCGCTCAGAGAACACAGAGGCAGTGGGTGATTAACAGGTGAAGTAATCAAGGGAAATCGAGTGTGTTGTCGCTGACCGCAAAGTCATCAAACATTTAACCACTGAAGAAACACAGCCAGAGGGGACAGCCGAAATTAAAAAGTCAAGCACTCAGTAACCGGGGACCAAGCAGACCCAAAACAAACACTTAGAAATAATAGGGCAGGGTCGCACAGCTACAACCCCAGTAATTTTCTTTCAAGCGGAAGATTTACCACTAATAAAGTGAACATTTGATATGCAATCTCTCCAACTATATCGCCACACGTTCTCTGCCCGACCATCTTTCTACTGGTGAGGTTAGTTTCGTCACAGAAGGCCTGGCTCATGGCGATTTGCGCATGTACAAAATTGCTGTTTCTTATAAAATTTAAGGAGTGAATTTAAAAGTAAACCTGACTACCTCCCCAGGCCAAGTCAAAGGCTGCTCAGTTCCGAATTCCCGGCTGCCAATTCGTTAAATTTAATTTATTTGCACACCAGACTACCTCCAGAGGCCAAGTTAGTTAACAGCTTTAGGAGCCCAAATGTTTACGTCCACAGGCTGACTTTATGCACAATTCAGAATTGCCGCAGCAGCTGACTGCCAAATTGTTAAAATTTGGTGATTACGTTTTTGCTTACCAGACTACCTCCACATGACAAGTCGTGCTAGCTGAGGCGAATTCGCCGCAGTTACGAGATCACAAGTGTGACCTTCTTCCGCAGTTGTTCTGACTTCTTAGTCTGACATGTTGGGGCAGTGCTGGCCTCCAGTTCCGAATTGGGCTAAATTTAAAAGGTCAGGTTCCCTGAGAGACGAAAAGGGCCTGCCGACTAATGCCAAACTGTCGGAGAAATTGGCCCAATAAATTAGAGAACCCAAAGCACGGTTAGAAGTGAAGTTGACAAAAGTTTATTATTACAGCAATATCGTGGAAGAGGAATTGACTAAGCTGAAACAGCACAGACAGTCTGTCCAGGGAGCCAAAACTGACCCTTCCTCGAGCTGAGGAAGAAGCCAGTTTTAATAATAATCTTAGACAATCGGGTTAATCAGGAATGGGGAATGTACAATGTAACTTGAAATAGAGTCATCGAGCTGCAATTATGCTAATCGGAATACATTTATTGGATGAACATCTTGATTCTCGATACAATGTAAGATCCTTATAGTATCAATGGGTCAAGAGACTCCAATCCCTTTGGCAGGTAAGTGCTAATGTCTCTTATGAAGCAGTAAAAGTCTTCCATTTTCCGGGCCTTTCAGCAATGCTATTGGTGGTGCCTCTCTCGAAAAAGTATTCTTTGTGTAGCTTTAGTATTGCTGGGTGTTGAAACGGCCCTCAGGGCTTTGGAATAGCTGTGTTGTTGCGTTATTGTTAGTGGGTGCAGGGACGTATTACCCTTATCTGCGAGTGTTGTCTAGTTTCGCTTCTCAGTCTGCTTGGTGCCTGCTGAGGCATTCTGATTGTTTCGCTGTTAAGTTTGGCCAAGTTTGCTTTGCTACGTTCTGTGTGGACCTATTATGGGTTGGCGGTTTGGCAGATCGTTTCCCACAATTTTCTATGCACAATATTACACAGCACATTTTATACGTGAAAATAGCTGGAACATTTATACTAGACATTCCTCAGAACTTCCTCGACCTGACATTCCCAGAACATTCGCTATCCGACATTCTGCATTATATATTACACTCGACGCGCCTCGGAACATACTGCAAGCCAACAATGACCGAAATATTGGATGCCCGACATTCTCAGAACATTCTCTCAGCAACATTCCCCAGAACATTCTGTACCGTATATTTCACAGAGCATTCTTTACCTGACAATCCCCAGGAAATTATGTTCCCTATATCCCCCGGGCCATAATGTACGTGAGATTTCTGAAACATTCCAAAAGCGACCTTCACCTGAACGTTTTATGGCTGAAAACCTCGGATTATTCTGTATGTGCCACTCCCCGGGACTTTCTGTCAGCGACCTTTCCGGAATAGTCTGTAACTGCTATTCCTCAGAACATTCTGTACGTACATTCCCTGGAACATTCTAAACGAGTCACTTCCGGCCACATTTTAGAAAATTTACAGAAGATTCTGTAACCGATTTTCCCTTGAGAATTCTACACCAGAAATTCTCTGGGATGTTCTATAACCAACATTACCCCAAAACTTCTGCATCTAACATTCCTGGCACATTATTTTCTGACAAACCTCGGAACAGCCAAAACCCGACAGACCTGGGAACATTAGGTATCAAAACTCTGGGAAAATTCTCTAACTGACGCTCCCCAGAGCATTCTGTACCCGACATTCTCCAAGACTTTTCGGTGTGTTCTGCACCCAACGCTCTCAGAATCATAGTGCACGTGCAATTTCCAGAACATTCCCTATCCGACACACCCTCATATATTCTGCACCTGACCATGCCTGTGGAATTCGTAATCGAAATTCCCCAGCACATTCTGTGCAATACATTCCCCAGAAAGTTCTGTACTTGTCTTTCCCTGAAATATTCTGGCCAGCACACTCCCTTGTGCAGTCGGTACCTGACATTGCCTGTCACATGTTACACCAGATTTTCCCAATATATTCGGTAACAGATATTGGCCCGAATTTTGGATACACAACATGCCTCAGAACAGTGTAAACGCGACATTCCCGGGAGCATTCGACATCATAATTCCCCGGAACATTCTACACTGAAAATTCCTGGAAGATTCTGACACGCACAATCCCCTGGCTATGTCTGGAACACCCTTTTCCTGATATTTCCAGAACATTCTCTTACTCTTATTCGCCAGAACATTCTGGAGGTGACAGCTCCCAGAACATTATATACCCGACATCGCTGAAGTATTCTATGAAGGACATTTCTCCCAACGTTCAATTTCAGATCATGCCTGTGACATTCCATTCCCTTAATCCCAGAGACATTGTATTCTTGCCCATGTTGGAACTTTCTGCAACCGACATTACTCAGAATATTGTACACACAACGCGCCACAGAACATTATATACCTGACATTCCCCTGTACATTCTCTACCCGACATTTATCGCAACATTCTGTAACTGACACTTCCCAGAACATTGTGTATGCAACATTCTCGATATTCTGTAACGGACATATCACTAAATATTTTATAACGACATTCGTTGGAGCATTCTATTCCTGATACATCCCAGAACATTTTATCCCTGACAGTTTGGGAATATCCAACATCCGCAATGCCAGTGAATATTATATACACTACATTGCTGGACTTTTCTGTGATGGACATTCCCTGATCATTCAGTGACAGACATTGTCCTTAACATTCTATTCTCAACAGTGCGAAGCACATTGTATTGACGACCAGCCCAAAGCTTTCTGCAACCGACGTTACCCACAACATTTTATTTACAATACTCCATAAAACATTCTATATACTGTACACACACAGAGATGGACAGACACTCAGACAGTCTCTCATACACTCACGCATACATTCCTACACACACCCTCTCACAGACTTAAACTCGTTTGCAGTCTCACACATGCACACAACCTCTCACAGACAGTCAGAACACCCCCACCATGCCCCCCGCCCCACATGCATACAGACATACGTTTGTGGTGTGAATTTGTACTGACAAAATTACATTTGATTTTCCTCAAAAAATGCATGAATCCAAGTAAGATACTAAAATCCGTTTCTGTTGGATCAGAATCAGTCGGACCATTTCGGCTCAGACAGCCTCACAGGCAGTAAACACCTTCAATACCTTATTTGGGCCAACATGACACTAATTGTCAAATAGTACTTCAGTATGTAACTTGAGATAAAAAGATTTTGTGATTTAGTTATGAACGACCTGACACCAACATCGTCATTCTAAAAGATAAGAGATTGGGCAAACAATTCCGATCTTTTACAACATTTCATTTCATTTACATCACACTGGAAACTTTTGCTATAAATTCTGTGCCTTCACAATCTTATCCGCCACGATCACCTGATGAAGGAGCAGCGCTCCAAAAGCTCGTGCTTCCGAATGAACCTATTGGACAATTACCTGATCTTCTGTGATTTTATCCTTGTAAACACTAGTCCAACACCAGCGTCTCCAAATCATATATTCCTGGTACATTCCATAACCAATCGTCCCCAACACTTTATGGACCTGACATTCTGCAGAATATGGCATACCTTATATTCTGTGGAGCATTCGCTATGCGTCATTCCCCTCTATACTTTCTCCCTGACATTACCCAGAATACTCTTTACCAGACATTCCCATGAACATAATGAAACAGTATTTCCCAAAACAGTATGTACCTAGAACATTGTAAACCAGATTCTGCCCATATAATTCTATACCAGTCATTCCCAAGAACATGCCACACTCAATATTCCACAGGAGACACTCTTTCTGTCATTCTCAAGAAAATTCATTGACTGACATTCAAGGAAAATTCTGCACCCGAAACTCTCCAGATAATTCTGTACCCGACATTCGCCGAATCATTCTATACCCTAAAATCCCCACAACATTCTATATCGATATTCCCCAAAGCATTCAGTGCCAGATATTCCAGCGACATTACATAACTGATCTTCTCCAGAACTTTATGTACCCAACATTCTAGAGAACATTGCAGACCTTATACTTCCTCGAAGAACTTCGATTTGTTATTCCACTGTATATTCGATAGTTGACATCCCCTGAACATTCTCGAGCCGACTTCGTCCAGAACATTCTGGACCCGACATCCTGAGAACATTCTCCAACCGACATTCCGGATGCTATATCTGACAGTTGCCGGAACATTGTGTTCATGACATTCCGCAAAAAAAAGATTACTTACAAACATTTCCCTAGAATATTCTGTTCCTGAAGCTCCCCAGTGCAATCTGTACCCGACCTTCCCTGGCTCAGTCTATACCTGGCAATCCCCAGGATATTGAATGTCGACATTGCCGAGAATGATCTATTCTAGATATTTTGTGCATATTCTATAACCATGCTTCCTCGGATCATTCTGTACCGAATCTCCCCAGGATCGTTCTGTTACCGAAAATCCCACAACATTCTATACCATCATTCTGCAGAACATTTGTTTTCAGATATTCGCGGGACATTCTGTAACCTAGCCTCCCCAGTACTTTGTGCACCCGACATTCCACAGAATACTGCATAGTCGATACTCCCTAGAAAATCCTACATGCGTCTTTTCCATGCATATGCTATACCTGGCATTGCACAGAACATTCTGTGCCCGACATTCTTGAAGCATTCTGTTTCAGACATTTCCAGTGCATACTGCATCCGGCATTCAACAGAATATTCTAGATTGACATTGCCCCGAAAATTCAATACACGACATTCCCCTGGATATTCTATACGCCACATTCCCGGTACATTCCGTAATTTCTGCTTAACATGTTCTGCCCTTCATTCTTCTGGATAGTGTCGACCCAACACTCGCCAGAATATTCGTTCCCTGACAATCCCCAGGACAGTTTGTCTCCAACGCTGCCGGGAATATTCTGGATCCATTGTTTTCTGAAAAAGTCTGTAATGGCATTGCCGGAATATTCTGTTGCTAACATTCCCAGAAAATCAGATACTCAACATAATCATTAGCTTCTATGCCAGATTTGGCATGAACATTCTGTAATGAATATTCTGTTGGACATTCCGGGAAGATATCCACAGTCTTATTCTATATCTGACATTCCAAGCGCATTCTATAACCAACATTGCACAGAAAACGCTCTGAATGACATTCCCCGTACATTCTCAACCAAACTTTACACGAATGCTCTTTTCGCAGCATGCACGAGAAAATTCTAAACCTGATACCACCCTGAATATTCCACTCCAGTCATTACCTTTACCATTCTTAATTCGACATTCCCCAGAACATTCTAGACACCATATTCCCCGGAATAATCTGTACCCTGTACTCCCAGGAACACTCTGTTACTGGGATTCGTTGGAACATTCTGTACAGGACATTCTCCAGAACATTTTTTGCGTAACACACTCTGAACGATCCTGTGCCTGACATCCCCAGAACTTTGAGGAGAAAGTGAGGACTGCAGATGCTGGAGATCAGAGCTGAAAATGTGCTGCTGGATAAGCGCAGCAAGTCAGGCAGCATCCAAGGAACAGGAGAATCGACGTTTCGGGCATCCTGAAGAAGGGCTGATGCCCACAACGTCAATTCTCCTGTTCCTTGGATGCTGCCTGACCTGCTGCGCTTTTCCAGCAACACATTTTCAGCTTTCATCCCCAGAACTTTCTCTACCTGACATACTCGAGAATATTATTCACTCGAAATTTTCCGGAAAATTCTTTACTCGAAATTCCACGGAATATTCTGTACAATTATTTCCCTGAGGCATTCTGCAACAGACATTCCCTGGAGCACTCTATATTCAACATTCCCGGAAGATTCTAAACCCAACTTTTCCCGGAATATTCTTTACATGACATTCCCAGAAAGTTCTGTATTCGACGATCCACCGGAAAATTCTTTTCCCAACACTCACTGGAACTTTCCGCAACTGATAGTCGGTGATACTCTCCAGAACATTCTGCAATCAACATGTCCCAGAAGATTCAGTACCCAACATTTTCCAGAACAATCTATTCCCAGCAATCGCTGGAATGATGTGTAACTGAGAGTTGCTAAAACATTCTACTTCCAACATTCTTCAGAACATTCCAAAATCACCATCCCTCAGAACGTTATGTATCAGACATGTCCCGGAATATTCTATTCCCAACACTTGTCAGAACATTGTGTAACACATGGTCATTAAATCATTCCACACCAGGCATTCCCCACACCGTCTGCAACGATCATTCACCAGAAATTTCAGTACGTGACATTCCCGGGAACTTTCCGTACCCGATATTCCATGGAACATTCTACACCGACAATACCGAGAACGTAATCTGCCCGACATTCCTGCACATTCTGTAAAAGAACATCCACGGAACATTCTATACCCAATATTCCCAAGAACCTTCCATGCCATCCAGTATCTCGAAAATTCTCTATCCATCATTTCCCAGAACCATCTACACTTGACATCAACCCAAAATGCTCGAGTGAACATTCTCCAGACCATTTTTTACTCACAATTCGCTGGAGCCTTCTGGCCCCATCACTCCTGGAACATTCGTTACCTGATATTTCCCGGAACACTCTGTACCCAACATTGCCCGAGCATTCTGTTTGACAGTCCCCGGAGAATTATATATCCAACATTCCTTTGGGCATACTGCACCAACATTCTAGAGGCATTCTGTAACTGACATTCGCTGGGATATTCCATACCGGACATTTCCTGGAATAGTCTGGAACTGCCAGTCCCAAAACCCCGAACATTATCGTAATGTTCTTCTAAAAGATGTAACCCGGAACATTATTTGACAGACATTTCCCAGGGCATTCTTACACCTGGCATTCGCCGATTCATTCTCCACCTGACAGTCCCCGACGTTGTGTTAACGACATTCCTCAGAACATTGTATCCCGACACTCCCAGGAACAATATTATGCCAACATTGCCGGATTTCATTTTGTATACGGCAGTACTTAGATCATTCTGGACACAGCATTCCCCAAAAAGGTTCAGGAGCCCACTTTCCACAAAGCATTCTGTTCCAAATGCCCCCAGAACATTGCGTACCCGACACTAACAACATTTGTTTTTTACCTGGCATTTGCAGAACATTCTATTCTCACTAATCTTCAGAATATTCTACATCCAGCATTCTCCCACACATTCCATACTCAAAATTGTCAATACTCACCAGAGCATTCTGTTGACGATATTGCCCAGAAGATTGTACACCTGACATTCCTTGGGGCCTTCTTTACCCGACACTGCCGGAAGAATGTGTGCTCAACATTCCCAGAACGTTTTATACCCGACCACCCAGGTACATTCTATACCTGACATTCGCCAGGAAATGTCAGACCTGACATTTACTGAACATTCTGCAACTGATATTCCCCGGTCATTCTGTGACTGACATTGCCCGGAAAGTTCAATACATGACATTCCACATTACATTCTATATCTGACATTACTCCGACGTTCCATAATCGATCTTCCACCGAACTTTCTACTTCTGACCTTCGCCAGCACATTGCAAACTCGTCAGTGCATTGAACATTCAGTCCCTCTCCTTACCCAGAACATTGCGTTCCCGATATTTACCAGAATATTCTGGGACCGCCATTTATGGAATACTCTGTACCAGATACTCCTTGGAAGCCTCTCTATTCAAGATTTCCTGTGACATTCTCGATCTATCCTTCCCGTAGTATTCTGTAACCGACATTCGCCAGACCATTTTATACCCGACACACCCGGTGGCACATCTTGACCCGACAATTCTGTATTCGACATTTTCCATAATATTGCTTTCCTGACACTTCCCCGGAGCACTCTACAACCGTCATTCCACGGTTCATTCTCTGTGCTACATTCCCCAGAGCATTATTTTCCCGATATTCCCCAGAACATTTTGTACCCGACACTGCCAGGAACATTCTGTACCCGACATTCTCTGGGACATTCTGCAGCTGGCATCCCCGGAGCATTCCGTTCTCAACTTAACCTCGAATACTCTGCAAACTACATTCCCTGGGACATTCAATCCCTAATATTCTAAGGAACAATCTCAACCTGACATTCCCAGAACATTCCCCAATTGATATGCTCCAGGAAATACCATTCCCGACATTCCCTGGAATATTCTCTGCCCGACATTCCCCAGAACATACTTCACCCGACATTTCACAGAAAACTCGATACCCGACATTCCCTGAATTAGCTGCAGGTGACATTGCCCGAACGTGCAATACCCCATATTCTCTGGAAGTTTCTACAGCCCGCATTCCCCAGAACATTGTATCCCTGACCGTGCCATGGACAACGTGTAAGCAGCAACAGTCTCCAGAACATCCTCTACCTGACATTCCACAGAATAATCTTTCAGCGACATTCGCCAAAAGATTATGTACCCGATATTCCTGACAACTTTCTGTACGCGACATTCAACAGAGCATTCGAGATTCGAAATTCCTGGAACAATCCATACCCAACATACCTCGGATCATTCAATACATTCCATCACTGGATAGTCTGTACGCGTGATACCTCAAAACATGCTAGACCCGACATTCCCTGGAGCATTCTATAACTAACATTCACCTCAATGTTCCATACCTGACACTCCCCGGAGCATTCAGTACCCGTCATTTTCCAGGATATTGTATGCCTGAACGTCCACGGAACCTTCTCCACTTGAAATTCCCTGGAACATTCATTACATACCTTTCTCTAGTCATTCTATACCCGGTATTCCCCGGAACATCCGTGCTCGACATTCCCTGGAACATTCCATAACTGACTCTCAGCCAATTGAAGAAAGATAAGATCTCGAGGACGAGATTGAATTTCAGGGAGAAGGAGTCACTGTTTCGAAGTCAACTCAAGCAATTAAAGTGGTGAATTTGTTTTCCTTGTGTTGGCGTTTGTTCATGGTGTACGGGCGACCACAATTCAGACTAAAAGACCAAAATTTCCAAATTCCATTCATCTTCAAGGAAGTGGGAGAGAATCCTTCAGAATAGCAGACGTTTTACCCTTCGTATTGGAACCGGAAAGAAGTGACCTGTTTCTCCTCTCTCGTGATTGAATGTGTCGGAATATTCAGGACATCATCTATTATTATGGGTGTGTCTGCGTATTTCAGGAGGAAAGGTTTCTTGCGATATAGGACATATTGTTGACATTAATGCATACCTTACAGAATGCTATTTCAGCTCTAATTGTAACAATAAAACTGAATGAAGTACCACACTTGAAAATCTCTCGGAATACTTATTCAAACTGATCAGTTTGCCTCCAGGCTGAAGTATAATTTGTTTGTTTTCCTTCCTCATAGCTAATGTGGTGACGGTCTATGTCTTGGTTTGTAAAGATTGTGGATTGTCTCCATGTGTCAGTCGTTACCTCTCGGCTATGGCAATGGCGGATTTACTAGTCATTTTCTTCTACCTTATATTGAGACACATTCCTATTGTTTACTGGGATCAGTTTGATTTCGTGACCTCCATCCCCGTTTCTAATCTCCACGCCGTCCTCCTCTATGCAGCCACTGACAGTTCCGTCTGGTTCACTGTCACTTTCACCTTTGATCGGTTTTTGGCTATTTGTTGCCTGAAGCTGAAAAGTAAATATTGCAATGAAAAAACGGCAGCCGTTGTTCTTGGAACTGTGACTGCGCTGAGCTGTTTAAAGAACATTTTCTGGTATTTTATGCTCAGACCTTGGTATGCACTATCGAATGCACCCTGGTTTTGTGATGTCACACTCGATGTTCATAAGTCTCGTGTCTGGGTCACAATCGAGTTCATCCACTACATTCTAACCCCGGCTCTCGCATTTCTCCTGATTCTGCTGCTGAATGTTTTCACCGTCAGATACATTTTAGTGGCAAGCAGTGCCCGCAAGAGACTTCGGGCTCATTCTAATGTTGACTCTCAACGTGACACAGAATTGAGAAATCGAAAAAAATCCATCATTTTAATGTTTGTGATCTCGACAAATTTCATCGTGTTATGGTCAACGGTAATGGTGTATTACATCTGGAGACGGATGCGATTTATTGTAGATATTCCAGTGATTATCCCCGACTTTGTGCAGGAATTGGGCTTCATGCTACAGCTCCTCAGTTGCTGTACAAACACCGCAATTTATGCCGTGACCCAGACTAAGTTCCGGCATCAGCTGAAGTATGTGCTGAAATATCCCTTTACCCACATTCAGCAGTCAACTAAATTCACTCATTAATCTATCCATCCCGGTTGCTCTTATTTCAGTTCAATGTTTCACCAATGATGCAGCCTGACGCAGTGGTAATAGGCAAATGTATCCGAAAGGTCATGTAGGGATACAATCCAACCTTTCTCTCGAATTAGGAGCTAGAGATAAAAGGCGCCATCCCACTGACTGTATCTATTACTTCAATTTACAAACAATAAAAATGTTCATTAAAAATATTCCAAGCAGCAAAGTGAGCTTTATTTCTGTTTGTCTGTGTGGTGATGACGTTGACCTGGAGAGAGACAGATGAAGTCCCAAGTCAGGGTCCTTCGACAAGTGGTAGTGACAGGGGCCCGAGCAAATAAACTGTTTTTAATTCACTGGGTCGTTGTTTTCACCTCAGGTGTTGAGCACTCTTGTCTACTTTCCTTCACTCGCTCTCCGTTTTGCACTACCTCTACCTCGCAATCTTCATCTCATCTATTTCATTCACGTTTCTGTTCCCTTCTGAGTTGAAATGCTCACAGATAGTTTCTCGAATAGAGTGAGGACGGTGTCAGAGGCCGTTACTCGGCAAATAGATTGCGGATAGATTAACAGGCATCTGCTAGGCAAACCGTGTAGGGATGTGGTCACAGGCCCTTGTTAGTGGAATAGTGTGGGGACAGATTCAAAGACCAAAACTAGGGGAACATGTAGGAATGAGTTCACAGGCCAAAACTAGGGAAGGAGATTAGAGTTGGGCTCACAGCCAGTTGGTAGGAAAACGGAGTTGAGTGAGGGCAAAAGGCAATTGTTGGGTAAACGCTGTGGGGAATCTTTCACAAGGCACTGCTCGGAAACCACAGTAGGATGGGTGTACAGGCTATTGCCATGGGTCCAGTGTGGGGATGGTTTCAGAGACCATTGTGGAGGGAATGCTGAGTTCATAAGAAGCTGCTGGGAGGACCGAGTGGTGTTGGGATCAAAAGCCATTGCTTGGCACGCAGAGTGGGGATTTCCATACAGGCGCGTGCCAAGTGAACGGAGTGGGAATCAATTTACAGGACATTGCTCGGGAAAAAGCGGTTGGGAGGTGTTCACAAACATTTAATTGGAGGACACTGTGGTGATGGGTTTCGAGGCCAATGCAAGAGATACGTAGCGGGAATGGTTTACAGACGGTCGCTAGGGGAACAGAGGCGGAATGGGGTCAAAGTCTGCCGCTGGGAAAATTGAGCTGAGATGGTTCAGCAGACCGAGGTTGGGTGAAAAGTGTCGACATGAGATTAGCCGTCCCACAGGGAAGAGAATTGGGATGGATTCACAGTCTGTTGCTCATGGAACAGATTGCAGATGGTGCCACAGTTTGTTGTGAGGATAAAAAGAGTGAGCACGCTGGCACAGGTCAATGCAATGGGAACAGAGTGGGGATGTATTCACAAGACATTGCGAGATGAACAGAATGGGAATGGTTTCAATGGCGATTACCAGGGAGACAGACTGGCAGTGGGTTCACAGGCTGCTGAGAGGCAATCAGCGAGGGGATGGGTTCACACGTATTTGCGAGAGAAATCGACTAAGAAAGGTTTTCGACACCGTTGCCAGGAGAACACAATGGGGATGGAATCAGCGACAATTGTTTAAAAAGAGAGTGGGAATTGTTCCAGAGGCAGTTGTTATGAAAACAAATTTGGGACATGGTTACAGACCGTTCCAAGGCGAGCAGATTAGCGTTGAAGACACAGGCTGGTGCCAGGGAGCAGAATGGGAGATTGATTCACACTGCGTTGCTAGGACAACAGAGTGGGAATGAGGGAAAAAGGCCCGTGCCTGGCAAAAGGAGATGGAATGGGTACAGAGGCTGTTGTCAGTTGAGCAGAGGTAGGGATGCGCTCACAGACAGTTACTCAGAGGATAGTGTGGAGATGTGTTCACAGGACTTTGTAATTGGAAAAGATTTTGGATATGTACATAGACCGTTCTTAAAGAGACACAGTGACGATGGGGTCACAAGGTTGTTGCTGGAGGACTAGAGTGGGAATGGATGCACAGGTCATTGGTCGGAGAACAAAGTGTGGATGGTTTCACATGCTTCTGGGGGAATTGAGTGGGGTTCGTTTCACAGGCTATTGTTAGAGGAAGAGAGCAGTGATGGGTTCATAGGTCATTCCTGGAAATAAGGAGTTCTGATAAGGCAACAGGCCATTGTTGGCAGGTCAGAATGATCATTGGTTCATCGCCATTACCGGAGAAGGTGAACAGAGTGGAGATTTATTCACAGCCCATTGCTGGAGGAGCAGAAAGGAGATGGGTTCACGGGCCGTTATTAGGCGAAAAGAGTGGGGGCAAGTTCACAGGCCGGTGCTCTGAAAAATGGAGCTCTGATGGCGCAGCATTCCTTGCTCGGCCAACAGGATGGAGATTGGTTCACAGCCCTTCCTCGGGGAACACATTGGGAATAGTTTCCGAGATTGTTGTTCCGAGAACTGAGTTTGGACCGTGTCATCGATTGCTGTGAGGAGAAAAGAATGTGGATGGTTTCACATTCAATACCTTGCAAACAGAGTAGGGATGGGTTCAGATTTTGTTACAAGGAGCACAGAATGTGAATGCTACAAAAGGTCATTGCAGGGGAAAGAAACTGGCGATCGTTTCACGGGTTGTTAGGAGGAACTAAGTGCGCGGATGGGTTCTCTGTCATTGCTAGCAGAAGCTGGTGACATTTGTTTTAGAGACAGTTGCGAGAAAAGTGAAGTGGAGATAAGATTGTCGGCCATTGCAAGAAGTAGAGTGTGGGAATGGCTACAAGAACAGAGTTCGGATGCGTTTTGAGACAGTGACCAGTGCAACAGATAGGGAATGGTGACACCGGCCGCTGGCAGCAGAAAAGAATGGGAGTGAGTTTGCAGACCACTATGAGTGGAACAGATCGGAGATGGGTTCATATGCCATTGCTCAGAGAACAGTGTAAAAGGGGACACAGGCTGCTGCGAGGGGAACAGAGTGAGGATGGTTTCAGAGACCGTTGCTGGGAAAACAGAATGTGAATGACATCAAAGCCAGATGCTGGGAGAACCGAGTGGGAATGGCAATGCAGGCCACTACAAGGTGAACGTAGAGGGGATGGTTTCGCAGGCCATTACACAGAGGACATCGTTTCGATGGGCTTACAGGCCGTTGCGTGGGGAAGCGAGTTGAGGTTCTTGCTGAGGAGATTGTGTGGCAATGGGATCAGAGGGCGTCGCTGATTGAACAGAGAAGGTATGGGTTGATAGTTCGTTACTAAGGAAGCATCGTGTGGATGGGTTCAGGCCGTTGCTGGGGGAGCAATGTGGGGAAGTGTAACAGGAATTTGGTAACGGAAGATAGGGGAATGGGTTCGCAGACCGTTGTAACGAAAGTGGAGTTGAGTTTGGGCAACAGGCGGTATTCGGGAAAAAAGGTTCAGAATGGTTTCAGAATTGCTGAGAGTGGGACAAAGTGGCAATGGAGTCAGGGATCGATGTTTGAAAAACAGAGTGGCGTTGGATACAGTGGCCAAAATTTAGTGCCCAGAATAGTAATTGTTTCATTGGTCATGGCTGGCAAAATGAAGTTAAGATGGAGCATTAGGCCATTGTTGGTCGAACAGAATGATGATTGTTTCACAGCCTTCTCTTGGTGAACAGATTGGAGACCTATTCATAGATCGTTACCAGAGGAACAGAGTAGCGATGGGGTCCTAGGGCGTTACTTGAGGAACAGAGTAGTTATGGGTTCACAGGCCATGACGAGAGGAAAAGTGTAGGTATGGGTCCATTGGCTGATGCTATGAAAATGAAGCTGGGATGCGGCAACAAGGCCTTTGTAGGGAAAACAGGTTCGAGATCGATTCACAGCTATTGCTCAGTGTACAGGCTGGGGATGAGTTCACAGGCTGTTGCAAGGGGAGCAGAGTGTGGAAGGGGACACAGAGCCGATTGGAGAACAGACTGGATACATGAATACGTTTATCTATTTGTACTTGTGCCAAGAGGTAATTAATCAGCCACAATGCTGAGTGTTCCACATCTAGCAGCCTGTGAACCCATCCCCACGTTTTTGCTTTCGCAACAGCACAGAATCCATCCCCATCTTGTTCTCCCACAAACAGCCTGATGCCTTATGTCAACACCGTTATTCTATGCCCCATCTTCCAGGAGCAAACTCCTGTTATATATCTGAAATCTGTTCCCCTAGCAATGGCCTATGAACGGCCGTGACGAAAAAGAGTGAACATGGGCTCAGAGGCCAAGGCAATGGGAACTGAGTGGGCATGTATTCATAAGCAGCTCCTAGGGGAAGACAATAGGAATGCGTCCAAAGCCTATTGCTGGGAAACAGGCTGGCAATGTGTTCACAGACTGTTGTGGGTCACTAAGCGTGGTGATGGGTTCACAATTCATTGCTTGAGGAACCGATTGAGAATTGTTTTAGAAATCGTTGCAAGGGAAACATATTGTGGAGGGGTCATGGCTATTGGTAGAAGAAGAGAGTGAGGATAGGTTCACAGGCAGATGCTCCGAGAACAGAGGTTGAACTTATCACCAGCGCGGGAGTCCTCCATTTCTGATTTTCAGCGGCAGTGGCAGCAGCAACTCGAAGGGTGGGAGCTTGCACCAGGTGACAGCGGGGAGCGATGAGTCACTGATTTGTGCTTTTAACTTTGCAGTCAGACAGCAGAGGTTTCTAGGAAAGGAGGGACTTCTTATTTTCATTGCCCTCCTGCTATATAAGTCATTGTCTTATCAATCCGAGACGCTACTTTTGTAGGGCCTCCCCACCAACCACCTCCTCTAACAAGGTTCATATCAGGAAAGCGTCTCTTTTTTACCTAGTGAAGAGGGGACTAACAGGGAGGGGGCAGTACAGGGAGAGCAATGTTCCTTCTGCATGATGTTTGAGGTCAGGGACGCCAATAGGGTCCCATCCAAGTATATCTGCAGGAAGTACACACAATTCTCGCTCCTCCAAGACCGTGTTTGGGGACTGGAGCCTGTTGCCACATTCATCTTCCGCCTAGGAACCCTCCAGCCACAAGGGATGAATGCAGATTTCTCCAGCTTTCTCATTTCCCCTCCCCACCACCTTCTCTCAGTACAATCCCGCCTTCTTGACCTGCAATCTTCTTCAAGACATCTCCGCCAGCACGCCCTCTCCGGCCTGTCACCCTCACCATAACCTCCTTCCACCTATCGTATTCCCAACGCCCCTCCCCCAAGTCCCTCCTCCCTACCTTTTATCTTAGCCTGCTTGGCACACCCTCCTCATTCCTGAAGAAGGGCTGCTGCCCAAAACGTCGATTCTCCTGTTCTTTTGATGCTGCCTGAACTGCTGCGCTTTTCCAGCAAAACATTTTTAAGCTCTGATCTCCAGCATCTGCAGTCCTCACTTTCTTATGCTAATGTAAAGGGCAGGTCATGTCTCACAAATCTCATTGAGTTTTTTGAGAACGTGTCCTATCACGTAGACGAGGGTAGGGCAGTTGACGTGATATATTTGGACTTCAGTAAGGCCTTTGATACGTTTCCAGATGGTAGGTTGACATAGAAAATGCAGAGGCATGGAATTGAGGGCGAATTAGCACTTTGGATTAGAAACTGGCATTCTGGAAGAATGCAGCCAGTGATGGTTGTTGGAAAATATTCAGTCTGGAATTCAGTTACTAATGGTGTTGCACAAGTATATGTTTTGGGACCACTGATGTTTGTCATTTTTAAAAATGGCTTACACACAGGCATAGGTGTATGTATAAGTAAATTTGCAGACGACACTAAAGTCGGTGGAGTAGTGTACCGATTGGAAGCATGTTACAGGTTGCAGGGGGATTTGGATAAACTGCAGAATTGGGCTGAGTGTGGCAAATTGTGTTCAGTGCACCTAAATGTGAGGTGATGCACTTTGAGAAGAATAACAGGTAGGCAGAGTACTGGGTCAATGGAAAGATTCTTGGTAGTGTGGATGTGCAGAGGGATCTTGGAGTCCATGTGCATAGATCCCTGACAGTTGCCACCCAGGTGGATAGTACTGTTTAGAAGGCATACAGTGTGTGCGCTTTCATTGGTACAGGGATTGAGTTCCAGAACCGCAATATCATGTTGCAACTTTAAAAAACGCTGCTGCGGCCACACTTGGAATATTGTGTACAGTTTTGGTCGCCCCATTGCAGAAAGGATGTGGAAGCATTGGAAAAGGTGCAGAGGAGATTTACCAGGATGTTGCCTGATCTCGACGCAAGGTCATATGAGGAAAGGCTGAGCGATCTGGGTCTCTTCTCATTGGAAAGAAGAAGGCTAAGGGTGGGAATTTGATAGAGACAAACAAGGTGATCAGAGGATTATATAGCGTAGTCAGAGAAAAACCCTTTCCTAGGATGATGACGTCAGCTTGTACGAGAGGGCATAACTAAAAATTGAGGGGTGATATACTTAACGCAGATGTCAGGGGCTTGTTCATTACGCCAAGAGTGGTAAATGGCGTGGATTGTCCTACCTGCTAAGGTCGTCAACTCAGCCACATTTGGGAGATTTAAACAATCGTTAGATAAGCACATGAATGTTTTAGGATTGTGTAAGGGCCGGGCTGAGAATATTTCACAGTTTGGCGCAACATCGAGGGCCGAAGGGCCTATTCTGCGCTGTATTATTCTGTGTTCTATGAAATGTTTCCAGGCCGTTCGTGGGCAACAGATCGTGCATGGCGACACAGGCCGCTGTCAGGAAAATAGAGTTTTAATGTGTTCAGAGCCCATTGCTCTCGGAACTGTGTGCAGATGGGTTCCAATGCCAATGATAGGAGAACAGAGCTTGCAAGTGGACCCATGCCGTCCTAGGAGAACAGAGTGGAGAGGTGAATAAAGTTCCTTTGTTTGATCTGATTTCAGGCTATAATTGATATGGTAGAATTAAACAGCTTTGATTTTCAAAAACATTCATTCAAAGGATGATGGAGTAAGTAGCTAGGTCATGATTTATGACCCACCCTGAACATCCAACAGGGCAGTCAAAAGTTAAACTCCTTGCTCTGGATCTGATGTCCCAAATAGTCCACAACATGGCGGATTTTTTTCCATAAAGGACATTAGTGGACAAGACTGATTTTTTCACAATTGGCAATCAGTGCATGATCATCTTTCGACTCTTAATTCCATTTTTAAGTTAGGTATCAGCACCTACCACAGCGACATTGGCATATGCGATCAGCAGTTTATTAATTTTCCCAGCATAGTTCTGCTTACACCAATACAGCAGAAAACAAGGATTATAACCAAGGAGTATGCATCCTGAAGATTTGTGAAAACAAAAAGGTCTGGAAAGTGGATGTGCATAAATCTGCATCAGTCGTGATACAATGAGATTGACAACACAGAGGCAAGGACCAAAGCAACATATTTCTGTGCATTTTTTAAGGTCATTTGTGTATTAAGAAGGTGATCCGATTTGCTGGCTACAGAAAACCAGCCTAATAGCTTTATCTATTTCGATGATTTAAAACAGACATGAAGACCTTTTAAGTAATCTTACCAGCGTTATTCTTCCATTCATAATTGTGAGAAAAACTATATGCTCTCCACTGTCTGTCATTTGTGGGTGCTGATAACAAATGTTTTGGACCTGCGTTATAGCAATCATTCAGTTGACGTTGTTTTTAAATTATTCGTCTGTTAAAATATTTCTTTTTGAATGAATTATTAATAAATTCTTAATTTTTTTGCTTTAAGTAGAAATTAATTGTGAATTGTGAGAAACAACTACACTCAATTGACTGTCACTTGAGGTTGCTGAAAACAAATGTTTTCGACTTATGTTACAGCAATCATTCAGTTGACGTTGTTCTTCATTTATTCGTCTGTTAATGATATTTCTCATTGAATGAATTATTAATAAACTGTTAAGTCTTCTGTTTGAAGGAGAAAATCAAGTTTTGTAAATATACATTTACAAAGGTTTGGGATATGTTACATGAAATCTGTTTGCTAACTCTTGAAGTAATTATTGGGGTATTGGATTGTTTTAATTTTAAATTAGGAGCCAACATCAGACCACACAGAATTACGGAATTCTTGCCCGCCAAATAATCAGACACTGACTTATCAACTCTGTCTTGTTGTCAAACAGACAAATGCCTTTCTATTACCGACAACCGTGGCCCTTCCTTTGTCGCAGTTCATCATCAAAACGATTCGTCGAGGCGCAGATTTAAAGAGCTGGGATGTAATGATGCAACTGTATGATCATTGGATTTTTTTTTCTATTCTCGTATTTGAATTATTGGAGGGATATGATGACACTGGAGAGGGTGCAGAGGAGATGCGGACGGCGCTGAAGACTTTTATTTATAAATAAATCGTACAGACCGAATTTCTTTTCCTTGACGGAGAGGATAATGTGCAGGCACATGATTGAGGCATATAAAGTTATGAGGGACATGCATAGCATCGACAGGAGGAATATTTGCCCTGGAATGAGGGATCAATAACAGAGAGCAATAGACATAAAGTACAGAGTACGAGATTTAGAAAGAGTTAGGAGGGAAAATGTATTCAATCAGAGAATGGTGGAACTGTTAACCAGGGGACGATGGAGCTGAAGCCCCAAATGTATTGAAGTTAGTTTTGATGTAGACTTGTGAAGTCATGGCATAACATGGCTGTGACTCTTGAATTGAAAATCTGTTTTGTATAGTTCACGACTTCAGACTGCCACACATTGAACGACCCGATAACTCTCAATAGATATGCATTTCCGCGTCATTACAGATAATTGTCTTTAATTCAGGATGCATTCGGTACTGACAGATTTCTGACAGTTTGACAGAGGAATACCAAGTGAGAGATTGATTGAAGAAGTGAGAGAGTGAGCGTGAGAGAGAGAGAAAGACGGGAGGAACTGTGATTTTGAAAGGTTATTAAAATTTGAATTAAAAAAAACTTGAGAATATGAACACAATCGTTTGGAAGCACAATCACTTGTAAGACATGGGCACTAGACTGGAAATTTACAAATGTTGGCAAGTGTCACTCCTCTAACGTCCAAAGCCTTACTGCAAATTATGATGCCCCCTCGTTAAACTCATGGACATATCATATAGACATATAATCATTGTGACAGACTGGATGGGGACACAACTTCCAGACCAACTCGTCCCAGCTGACCAGCTATCCGAAATAAGTTTCGTCACATTTGCTCGCATTTGGCCAGTATCCCTCCACCCAGTTTCTGTCCCCATCCAGATGTGTATTAAATGTTGTAATTATACGAGTATCCAGGAGTTCATCTGGCAGCCCATTCCATTCACACACAACCCTCTGCATGGAATTGTTGCTACTTAGATCCTTTTTGATTCTTTGAAGCTGCACCCTTGAGTTTCGGGCTGTCTCACCTCGGGGGAATTGCCTTGCCCATTAACTGTATCCATGCCCCTCCTGATTTCCCAAAATCTCTACAAGGTCGCACTCAGCCTCTACCACTCCAAGAAATGCAAACTAATTGTCTTCAGTCTCTCTGTACAGCTCAAGCCCTCCAAACCTGCAACATTCTTATTTATCTTTTCAGAACACTGTCAAATTTCATAACATCCTTCCAAGAGCAGGCAGGGCAGACCTGCACGCAGTTTTCCCACAGTCGCTGAACGAAAGTACTGTGCAGATCAACCGTGATCACGTAAATACGAAAGTTCATCCATTTGCTTCGTAGTTCGGGCTCAGTGTCAATGCGTGCTGAATACACCATCTTTGGAAAACACTATTACAGAAAACATTGACTGAGAGAAAATTGGTGAGACTGCTGTGCAGCTGATGAGTCAATCTCGCTCAGGTAGGTGGAATCTGATGTCCGACGTACCCACATTTCCAGTATCAATGAACTTTTAATCCGCATAATGCACTAAAAGCTGAAGGGAAATGCCAACTTGGAGGATTCCATTCTAATGAAGCTCAGCTGCCTGACAAACACATTATGGGACGGACCAAGCCAAAACTTTTGAATAAGACAGTCCAGACCGTTATTTTTTTTCAGTGTAGCGTATATATTCCATGAATGAAGCAGCTTGTCAAACCGCTTGGCTTGAAGAAAAAAACATAACTTATTTAATCACGATAATGAACCCCAAACGATAGAAAACAGAATTTAGAATAATTGAAGTATTGGGAAAGCCAAATGATCTGGTATCAAAGCCTTACAAATGTGTTCTTATTACCGCAACATCCCATCAACACAGTCCTTGGCAAATGGTAAATGCAAACACATGATCTTGCAGGCAGGAGAGATTTCACAGAATAGAGTCAAGTCAGAAACATCTGTTGAAGAATGGTAATCTATTTTCAATGTAGCAGTTTCACTGTAATCAGTATTCGTTTCCAAAATGCCGACTAAAACTCAGACAAACTGCGTCATTAGCATTAACGTTGATAGGCTGACCTCTCAGGCTCTGAATCGTCACTATCATGTTTCTATTAGTCAGAATATTAAAGCAAATGGGAGCAATGGGTTTAAAATGTATCAAAATAATCAAACAACACCCATCCAGGATCACTTTAATTGCTTGGCTTAACAGAGCAGAACATTGTCTTTGAAAGATTCACCTTCCTATACTAAGTACTGAGGTATGTCTTATAAACAGAAGAAATCGGCGGTTATTTTTTAAAATTAACGCTGCGGTTGCGTCAGTGCAATACTTTGCCTTAGGCATTGACACTAAGTTGTCATAAATCTGTCAAAGGTGAAGTCATCAGTGAATGAGAGTTGATATTCTCTGACTGCAGAGCGCAGAACACGAATAAATTGACACACACTGTAAATTAAACAAAATGATCTTGAGAAAGATTGTGCGGTTATACGCCAGAGTATGGTTGTTGAGTAAAGAATTGGAAAGGAGAAAATGCATCGAGCAATCGAGCGCGGGATGGGCAAACACGCAGAGAAGAAAAAGAGAAAGACAGAGAAAGGTAGTTGCAGAAATAGAGACCGGTGATGCAAACGATCGGGAGGGACTGGGTGAAAAGGATTGGGAGGACACATAATATGGGGGGAGGCACGGGGAGACAGATTGCTGGAAAAGAATGGGCGAGCTGGATTGGAGGTAGCACATTTGGGGGGACACACTGCGCGACAGATTGAGGTGACGTACACGGGGAGAAATATTTCGGCTGGAGACCGGGGAAGACAGAATATGGGCAAAACATTCTGACACACCGACTGGGCAGACAGAGGGTGGGGAGAGGCAGGGGGAGTCTGATTGTAGAGGAAGCTACATTGACTGAGTGTCGAAGAAATTGAAGGAGCCAGACTGGTGTTAATTTATTCAGTGCATTGTTTGAGCTTGTTTATCACTTTCTGGCCATGACAGGCCATTGAAGCAAGTTTTCTATGCCATTGGGACTGTGATGCTGTCTTTCCCTTTATTAGTTAATGAGCGGATATAATTAGAGAGCAGGTAATCCCAGTGCTGTCTTTTCTTAATGGATAGACATTAATTTACTGCAAACCAACTCAGAGACGGAGGAGAACAATTGCAGAGGAAGCGTCCCAGTGAGCGATCCATGCCGTTTTGTGATGACACGATTTTGAGATACAGTACGAACCAAGTTATCTAAGCTAGTCACTGGCTCTTTGTCAATGTTAATTCGTAAAGATGGTCATGAAATGATCCTCCATAAACTGATCCCAATTCTTTTCACATCAGCTCCTACAATTCAATGGCTTTGCATGTATATCTGACAAGCTGATTTGCACTAGGATTTGATAATTAATTTCCTGATGTTGTTCGTTCAGCTTCAGTTATCTCGATGTTAATATTCATCATGAATATCTGGCAACGTGGCCTCCCAAACCGTATCACACAGAGAAAGGTTGTGGTTTGTATCATGTTGGTCACTTCCAGTTGAAACATTGCAACTGTTATACCAGCACAAATCTTTGTTCAAGACCTTACCTTCTCTGCTACTCAATGTTTTTGTCTGCTTCATTATCGATTTTGCCCTTGATTTGTATAAATTTGTTCTCAGTAGCTTAAAGCAAATCATTGCAACCACCAAATTCTAGAACATGCTGAACACGAGTTGGTGGTGGTGGTGGACGCAGTAGCGGCGGTGTTTGTGAATTAGATCATTTCTTTAACTTCTGAGCAGAGGAAACTGAGCAGGGACATGACTGAGATTCAGAAAGTTATGAAGGTCGCAAAGACAGTGCGTGTGAAGCCACTGTTTCATTTTGTTGAGGGAACAGTGATGTGTAGCTTAGATTAACCACTAAAGGTAGAAAATCGAAGATGTGATGTTTGAATATTGCGTTGGCCAAGAGGATAAATAATGTTTGCAACACACTGCTTGGAACAAACTCGTTACATTGTGGTGGAATTAGATATTTATTTGCAGTAAACCCCAGCGATGAGGCAAAATCTAGAAAATAGAATGAGGGATTTCTGTTCACTGTTGAGAAGCAGACGACATAAATGCTCTGCTTGTAAGTTGCGAAAGTCTTTAAAATAATGAATAAGAACTGCTTGCTTGTGTGACGTACATACAGGCCTAATCTGTGGAGTGGTCTGAATGCAAACTCCTCGTGATGAGTGACTTTAATTAATGTCAGTCTCCGTTGATCGTAATTATGTTACTGGAGGCTTTGTCTCTCCCAATAATATGGACTGGTTTCATCGTTCAGCTGGAGCTTCATCTCTAGCAAGAACGGGGATCGTCAGCTTCAGAGAGAGTGAGAGGAGAGTTCCGAATATGAGAAGAAGATATCGGAATGTCCAATCAATGGATCCGTATCTGGAAACAAGAGACTGCAATTCCGCAACAATGGAAAGGAATTTATCCTGGTTTCTATTCGCATTTCCTTCAGTGTCTTGATTTTTATCATCCATTACTTTTTTAACCCATCCTTGCTATTGTTGAGTCTATATTTAGTCTCTCCATTGAGTTACAGACTGTCGGTATCTTTACTAACATGAGTTAAAAATGACACAACACCAGGTTATAGTCCAACGGGTTTAATTGGGAGCACACTAGCTTTTGGAGCGACGCTCCTTCATCAGGTGATTGTGGAGGGCTCGATCGTAACACAGAATTAATATCAAAGATTTGCAGTGCGTTGTAACTGAAATTATACATTGAAAGATTGATTGTCTGTTCAGCCTTTCATCTGTCAGAATACAGTAGTAGTTTCACTTCTTTCATGTATAAATCACAAAACCCCTTTTTTAAGTTGCATTCTCGGGTTAGCTGTTAACAATGGTGATAGCTAGACAATATGTTGAAGGTGTTAGCCCCCTGTGTTCTCTGTCTATGACCTGATGTTGAGATTGATTCTTCCACCAAATCCATGCTATCTATTCATTAATCCCCTCTTTTCCAAATGTTGAAATATACTGTCGCTCATAATTGTGTTCAATAATTGCCCACCCACTGCTGTCAGCCTATCTCCATTGTAGTTACTTGGCCTATCCTTGCTGGACTTCTCGAGCAAATGAGCCACATCAGTTATCCTCCAGCCATTCAGCACTTCACCTGTGGCCAGAAAACTGTTAAGTACGTCCACAAGGAGCCCATCAATCTTCTCCCTTAACGCCCACATGTCTTTCTCCTGTGTGAATGAAGATAAGAAGTATTCATTTAAGAGCACACCGACTTCCTCTGGCTCCGTGCACAGGTTGTTCTTTGGTTTCGAAAACGCTCTACATTTTAGCTGGGAATCCTATTATTATAACTTTAGTTAAAATCGTATCTTGTGGCTTTTCCTTCATAGTATTTGTCTAGGACATTTTGCAAACATTGTTTACCTTTCTTTTTTAAGGATCTCTTTGCACTCTCTGTACCTTTGAAGGTCTACACCTGTTTTTATGACACTTTTGTTTTACTTTATTAAACTCATGACATCGCTTGATCAGCTTTCACTGGAAGTGCTGCCATTTCCATTTACTCCTCGTGAAACCCACTGGCCCTGGATTCAAAAATACTCCCACTTCGCAAATACAGACATAGCTGAGTGCCGTTCCTTCCACACTATGCTTGTCAGTGTCATGAAAATGTCTCGGGGCAGTGATAATCTACTGATGAACAGCCTAGCCAACTGAGCCAAGGCCTTTGAAAAGACTCTGCATGGAGGACTGAGTAATAAGGTTAGATCACATAGGATCCGGGGGAGCTCGGAAACTGGATACACAATTAGCTTGTCTATGCGGGGCAGAGGGTGGTGGGAGAGGTTTGTTGTTCTGACTGAAGGCCTGCGACCAGCGGTGTTTCAGAAGGGTGGTTCCACTGTCGTTTGTCATTTGTACAAATGATTTGGATGAGAATATAGGAGGCGTGGTTAGTAAGTTTGTGGGTGACTTTAAATAGATGGAACAGTGGACAGTTGAGAACGTTGTCTAAGGTTTTTACAGGCTGTTGATCAGCTGGGCCAGTGGGGCTGAGCAGTATGAGCTGGAGTTTAACTGAGATAAATTTGAGGTATTGCATTTCGATTCAAAAAGCCATGGCTGGACTTAAATCCATAATGCTTAGTGTTATCAGACACAGGCGCTCAGAGAAGCAGGTATATAGTTCGTTGACAGTGGCTTGACGGGTAGACAGGGCGATGATGAAGGAATTTGGCATGCTTACCTTCATTCATCATTGCATTGAGAAGGTGAGTTGTGATGTTATTTTGGGGCTGTACGGACAGTGGTGAAGCCACCATTAACAGATTATTGAACATGTCAGAAGTAGAACTGCTTCTCTTATTCCCTTTCTGGAAGGACATCTGGCATACTTCATTGGTCTGGCCTACACGTGACTCCAGACCCACAACAATACGGCTGAATTTGAGCCGCTTCCAGTCAATTTGTGGTGAGCAACATTTGCTGGTCCATCCAATAATACTCTCACCCAAAGAATGAATAAGTATGAGGGAACATTTCCCTCTCAACCTCATCAAACATCGCCAGCTACAAAATTTGCACTGTCTTTGTAACATTGCTCAGACCCTTGTCCCTGTCTGTAACACTGCTTGCAATCACCAATATCATCACCTCACCCTGTTCATATCATTTCAATAAACCCTGATATTGCGTCCTTTTCCAGCTGCACCCCTCTTGCTCTTAGATACGTTGCAATCCCTTTAACACCTGCTTACATATTTCTGTGACCCATTGTCAGTTCCTAAAACAGACTGCTCATTTCAAGGGATTTTTTTTTCGGGAGTTGATCTGCGCCTCTTTGAATTGAATCTGAATCATTCAATTCTGAGACCGGAGGTTTTCTCTCTTTCGATGGTGTGATCTTTTGCTGAATGTTAACATGGTTCCTTCAAATGTTCTCCACCATTCATTTGCAGACACATATTTCAGTATGTTTACCCTGTTTGCCTTGGTCAGTTCTCCTATCAAACACACGTAGAACAAAGAACACTGAAGAACAAAGAAAATTTACAGCCCAGGAACAGGTCCATTGCACCCCCCCCCCCCCAAACCTGAGCCAATCAAAATGCACTGTCTAAACCTGTTGGTCAATTCCTGAGCATGCGAATCCATCGACTCCCCGCCGACTCATGCATTTATCCAGACGCATCTTAAATATATCTACCATGACTGCCTCGAGCACCTCTGCTGGCAACGTGTTCCAATCGCCCACCACCATCTGTGTGAAGTACTTGCCGCGTGTATCCCCCTTAAACTTTCCACCTCTTACCTTGAAAGCGTGACCTCTCGTTATTGAATCCTTCACCCTGGGAAAAACCTTATTTCTATCCCCCACCTGTACACTTCATGATTTTATAAACCTCAATCAGGTCCACCTCAATCTCCTTTTTTCTAATGTAAACATAATTAAGGTACCCAGCCTTTCTTCACAGCTAGCACCTTCCATATCAAGCAACATCCTCGTAAACCTTCTCTGCACCCTCTCCAAAGCGTCGAAATGTTTTGGGTAATGTGGCACCAGACATCATTCATACCCAATCTCCTACATCCTGACTCATGAAGTATATAACTTGTAACATCGCGTGGGGAACGGGAGAGCGATCGAGATTCGGACCTCGGTTGGTCTCCGCCGGCGTTAAACACTTTAATAAATTACCAATTGTCGACCCGCACTCTGTGCTCGGACTGAGATCATTTCATCCGCGCTAACAATTGGGGGCTCCTCCGAGATAACGACGGCTGCTGGATCCCTGCGACGGCACTGGGTGAGTAACTTTACTCTTTTACTTCTCGCGTAAAAGTCTCCCAGTGCCCCGCGAGAGACTTCACTGCCGGCCGTTATCTGAACCTGTGAACAGAGTGGGTCCGGCAGTCAGGTAACGACAGAGTACTCTGTAAGAGTGTGTGTGTGTGCGTGTGTGAGTGATCCTCCGCGGGTGGGCGATTGGGATCGCGAAACACTGGTAAAGGTGTGAATGAGACCATTTTGATTTTCGTTTACTGTCATTTATTGTTGACAGGTTCTAGTAACTGATGGACTGAATTTCCCTGGACCTACAACTTTCGGCACGAGACCTCGACAGATTGACCCCACTGTGTAAAACACCGACAAACAAAGCCTTCCTGGATAACCTCTGCAGTGGGAGTTTAGGGAATCCCATTGTACGTTGAGCCCGGTTTTTATTTTGGCGCCATTCTCTGAGTCCGCGGTAGGGTCTGGAAGGCCTACGCGTGCTACAAGACGGGAAGTCCTCCAAACCAGCCCGACGAGCGGAGCCTCTGGGCCAAGCTTTCGCCCATTGCCTCCGCAGTCCCGGGTGGTAGCCTCTGTGGGATTCGCGCAGAGAGGTCTGAGTTCACGCGCCCCCCTCCCCCCGGACACAGGTCCCTGATTCACCCCCGGTGCTGGCGGTACACAAGGCCGCTGAACGTCAGAAGGTGAGAGAAAGACTCACGGGTTTTTTTTAGGTTGCGCGCCCTGGTACAGGCTCTCGCCGCGCCTTTTTATTTTCATTTTTGTTTTTCTAGTGGTCTGCGCTCACGCCGATCCCCCCCCCCCCCTGTACACGGGCCCCTGGTTCATGCCCGGTGTTTGCAGGGCACGCACGGTCGTTGTGCGTTCGGCAGTGAGAGTGAGACTCACAGTAGCCCGGCGTCGCGTGATCAGGTATACACACGCTCGCCGTTTGTACCCAACCCACACCTGCCTTCGTCGAACCGGAGGCTAGGGTCCGATTTCAGGGAGTGGGCTCCCCGACTAGTAGGTGAATAAGTTAGCGCCAGTTAAATGTCTTGCGCACCCACACTGGTAGTGTTGTCATTTCTAAGTCTTTTTTCCATTACGCCCGCTGCGCACCCCCCCCACCTTCAACATGGCTGGCTGCACGGCAGGCGATTTAGAATGGGGGCCATAAGGCTCCCTTACGCGTTTCATAGCCGACGAGAATAAAAAAGTCATCAAGGCTATGCTCCGATCGGGCTGGCATCCCGCCGACCCGCTGGATGCCCAGCGGGAGTGGTGGGTCCGCCAGAAAAGGGATAGATACGAGAAAGCCTGCATCCTTGTGCTTCAGGCACATGTTAGGCTCGATAGCAAAGTCCAACTATACGTGCAAGATAAGCAGAAACAGGCCTCACAGCACATCGAAGCCCAGGCGCTTGCCAAACTTACGATTCTACCAACATTATCTGACCCTCCAAGCGCCCCGCCGTCCCCCACCTGGGACTGGGAGGGGCTCGTGGACAACACAGGCCCCCGGGAATCACACGCGAGTCCAGCTCGCGCTGCCCTGGTTAAAGTTGAATATACCCCCGGAGGTGGGGAGAAGGGGAAACCAGCGTTCCAAACCCAATATCCCCGCTTTAAAATGACATATGTCTCCTTAACCCCGGGTGATTCCATGAAACTCCTGGACAGGCTCCCCACCCTCAAGCCCCACCACAACAATGCTGAATTATGGCAGCGGCTTAGGGAGATGCAGATCTGCCACAACCTCCACAATAGGGACGTGACCGGTCTGGTCCGGACCAAACTCCTGGAGAACCTGTGGTCCAGGCTCCGATCTGTGCACCAGAATGGGTCCTGGTGCGCCGACCTCGCCGACAGCCGTCACGAACAGGAGGCCGCCCTTGCGGACTTTAAGGCCAATGTCAGCGAGGCTCTCGGCCACACGCCAGTCGACTGGAACGCCATTGTGGCCGTCAACCTGAAACCCGGCGAGGGTGCTCAGGAATATGGGGCCCGTAAGTTCGAGGCCTTTTAGGCGCATAGCGGGATCCCCGATGCTGACCGGCAGAACCCCGCATTTATCTAACTATTTCAGGACGGATTAGGCCCCACACACCAGGCTGTCCTCCGGACAGGCCTGGTACCCTACGTCTCTTTCACGGAGCTCGAGAATTGGGCCAGGTCCCTCGATAACCAAGCCCCGGCCACCGTTGTGGCACTGTCGACACCCGGGCCGCTCATTTGCTATTGCTGCAGACAGACGGGTCACTACATGTCCAACTGCCCGCTCTCATTCCGACGCCCCGGAGACCCCGACCCGGGTCAGCACCGGGGCCGTTCCCCACCGCTGCATGCCCACCGTCGGCGCCCCTCACACCCCAGCGAACAAGGAACCCCCAAGCAGGGAACCAACGGCGACCCACGGCCGCAAAAACCCCACGATCCCCGCAGCCCTAGCCCGAAACCTTCCTCCCACGACTGGGATCAGCTCAGTCGCGGGCAGCTGCTTGAGCTCTTACAGCTACTCGCCCCGCGTAAGGACTGAGTAGCGTCGGCCCCCGCCGAGGGAGCCGACCCCTGTATCTGGGTTTCTGCATCGCTTGGGGGCCGCCGATGCAACATTTTGATAGATCTGGGGGCATCAGTCTCCCTCACCAACAGCGACCTCCCTTCCACCCATCTGTCCATTTCCATCACGGGGGTGGGGGGAAGCTCGGTGGTGGCCCGCCATAGCGAGGCCACCCTTTTGGAGATCGATGACATTCTACTCCCCATCCACTTCTGGTTTTGCCTGAACTCGGAAGGGACGATCCTGGGCATTGACCTGCTGGGCGAACTGGGAGCGGTGGTGGACGCATTCCACTGGTGCCTCCTATGGACGCCCCACAAATCCCATAAGAGCACCTTTGAGGGTAGATGGGTCCCCACTAGATCGGTCGGTGCACTCGCACCCTGCGTCACTATCACCCGGGACTGGACCGGAGATGGCGCTTTTGGAACAGTCTGCCAGTTGGTCCCGGAGGTCTGGGCCACAAGCAAGAAGGACTGTGGCCTTGTCCGTTACCCTCCCGAGCGGATACTCGGACCTGGACACCCCCCGCACCGACAGTACCCGATCAAACCCGAGGCGCGGCGCGCCGTAGAGATCATTGTGGCTGAACTCACCGGCCACGGTGTCTTGCGACCCGCGGTGTTCACTACCAACTCCCCCATATGGCCAGTCCGTAAGCCGGATGGGAGCTATCGGCTCACCATCGTTTATACCGCACTCAACCGGGTCACACCCAAAGAGCACCCCATTGTTGCCAGCCCATCCACCATCTTTAACGGCCTAGAGCCTTCCCACCGGATCTTTACAGTCCTGGATGTGGCAAACGGCTTCTGGTCCATCCCGCTGCACCGTGACTCTCAAGGCAAGTTTGCCTTCACGCTGCGAGACAGGCAATACACATGGACCCGGCTGCCATAAGGCTTTCACAACAGCCCCAACATTTTCCACAGGGTTTTGAGTCGGACCCTCAAGGAATGCGACCTATCCTCTTACTCTAGCACCCTCTTACAGTACGTGGACGACCTCCTGATCGCGTCCACAGACGCGCGCTCCCACCTGGGAGCCCTGATCACCGTCCTGCGCACCCTCGCCCGGGCAGGTTTTAGAATCAGCCCCACAAAGCCCAGATCGGCTTGGCCACAGTCCGATACCTGGGCCGCGACATTAGTCATGGTGGCAGGACCTTGCCTCCCGATCGTAAGTCGGCCATCGCCGACATGCCACGGCCGGACACGGTCAGGGGCATCGGCCGCGTTATGGGTCTATTCAACTCCTGCCGCGCCTTCATAGCGCATTTAGCCACCATCGCTGAGCTCATTCAGCGCCTGTTGAAGGGGGTTAGGCCCGGGGCAGAGGGTGGAGTGGGGCCCTGAGCAAGACGATGCCTACTCCAAACTAAAAGCCCACCTCCTCAGTGCCCCGGCCCTGCACCTTCCCGACCTCTCTAAGCCCTTTCACGTCTTTTATAGCCTGGAAGGGGGGTTCTATAGCGCCGTGGTCACCCAACTCTCCAGGGACCGCATTAAGCCCGTAGGGTACTACTCTACTAAGGAGTCCCCGGTCGTGAGGGGGATGCACCGCTGTGTGGCCGAACTTGACTGCGCCACGTGGGCGGTCCGTGTGTGTGAGCTGGTCACCATGTCCGGTCAGATCATCCTGCACACCGGACACACTATAGTGGAGCTCCTGAATACAGGACGCCTCCGAACCGTCTCTGACGCCCGTAGGGAAACCTGGGAGGCAGTCTTCCTCCCCCGGGACCAATCCATTAGAAAAGTTAGGGACACGGGAATGAACACCGCGGACGGATTTATAACTGTCGGGGAACCCCACCACTGCCAGGCCTTCATTGATTTGGCTGAGGAGGACTATGTTGCCGATAGTCCTATCTCGGACCCCGACCTGGTCCTATACGTTGACGGCTCACGCCGGTTGGTTGAGGGGTCCTGCCAGACGGGTTGGGCAGTGGTCGACAACACCGGGGCCACCCGAGAACAGGGGACATTAGATGGCGATACCTCAGCCCAAGTCGTTGAGCTGGTCGCCCTCACGGTAGCACTCCACATGGGAGCGGGCAAGCGGGTGAATATTTTCAACGACAGCCAGTACGCTTTTGGGGTAGTCCATGAGTACATGACAGCATGGAGCCGCCGGGGTTTTGTTACGGCTGGCGGCGGCCAGATAAAATACGAGAATACAGTCCGTAACTTAGTGGCAGCAGCGCGCCTTCCCCTGCTCACGGCCGTCGTAAAAATCAAGGCGCACCAGCGGGCCACCACCGCCGAACAGGTAGGGAACCATTGGGCCGACCAGGGCGCCAAGGCCGCCGCAGGTGCCCCTCTACACCCCGTACGCGCTGCGCCTGTGAATGAAGTCCAGGACGTCAGAACAACCCTGATACAACTACATCACGAGCCCGACCACGCAGGGCGGGAGGGGACACTCGCGAGGCTGCAGACCGACTGGTGGTGGCCCGGAATTGGCCGCGACGTGGCCAAGCACTGCCGTCTGTGCATTGTCTGAGCCCAACATAACCCAGGGAGGCCCTTGCGCATTCCTATGGCCCACCAACCACGGCCCAAGGGGCCCTGGGACAACCTCCAGGTCGACTTCACAGGACCCTTGCCCGCCAGCCGCGGCAAGAAGTACTGCCTGGTCATAGTCGACCACTTCACGCGCTGGGTAGAGGCTTTCCCGACACGGGACTGCACATCAGCCACTGTGGCCAGAATCCTGGCATTCGACATCTTTCCACAATGGGGGGTCCCCCTCCAGATTGACTCAGACCAGGGAACACATTTCACGGGACGCACGATGAAAAAAGCCTGCCGCCTCCTGGGTATCAGGCAGGGCTTCCGTGTCCCCTTCCACCCCCAGAGTTCGGACACTGTCGAACGCATGAACCGGACCCTCAAAGTGGCGATCGCGGAAGCGATCGCCGAGACCGGTCCGGGCTAGGTGGACGTCCTGCCCTGCATTCTGATGCGCCTCAGAGCCACCCCAGGCCGTGCCACTGGCCTCACTCCCTTCAAACTCATGACGGGCAGGGCCATGTGACTACCCGAGACCGTCATCGAAGGGCGTGAGAACATGGCCCCACTTCGGGATAGGATGGCCCATTACATCAGACAGCTAGACTCGCATTTGCGGGCCCTCAGACAGACCGCACGCGATCAACAGGACATCAGGGACCAAACGAAACAGCAGCAACAACCTCCTCCCCAACCCCTCCCGGGCGTTGGGGACAAAGTCCTGGTCCGGGCCACCCCCGACCGGCCCGGCTTCGCCCCTCGGTGGCTGGGGCCACACGAGATCATCCTCACCAGCTACATCTGCGCCTGCATCGATATGAAGGGGAAGTGCAGGTGGAAACATTGGTCCCAACTTAAACCTTTCCCCCAGGGTCGGAATGGACGGACAACGAAGACTTAGACTGTGGTCACCATCTCTAACCACAGGGGGCCAATGTGTGGAGTGGCTGGAACATCAGCCCAGCCACCTGACTGGCACTACCACCGACTTATTCCCCCGCTCACCCGCACTCCCCCGATACGCCTGACGAGATTTTAACATTTTCTCCCCTGACAGCAACAGTGGTCCGGTGGAGGGGGTGGGGAGGGGAGGGGGCCGCAGAACACAGGTACGTTTACTGATCATACACCCTGACGAGGGTGTCTCTCTCTCTCTCTCTCTTTCTCTCTCCCTTTCTCTTTTCGTTCACAGATTATGCCCCACCGGTGCACCGTCCTCCACCTCCTCCTCTTCGCCTTAGGACTTGTACCCTATTCCTCCGGAGCTTCACAGAACTTCTACCGCCATGGCGTTGCCTTCAACTCATCCAGTGCCATCTGCATCCCTGCGAGGGATAATCCTGACGATGTCGACACATTTTTTAACGCCTGGCTGGAGGTTCTCCCGGACATACAGACAATCTGCGTTCTCTGCACGTCGGAACGCGACCCACGACCAACCTGCCTACGACGTGCTGAGGCTATGGACCAGGGGGGGTGCATGTTCGGAATAATGTGCGCTATGCCAGACGACGTCACTTCGGCCCCGGCTTTTGACGCATTCGCGATGCGGGACCTGTCCGTTTGTGGTTACTATGAACCGACCAATGCCGCCGTGATTTCTCTGTATTTGTGTTTCTCGCCCCCCCCAACCACACCACCAACAACCACGACCCCCGAGATACTACCATGCCCCTTTCTGAGGCCGGGGCCCGCGGGAGGACTGGTATTATGAGAGATGGGGAAGTTCTTTATGATAACATCTGACACGAGGTCGTGCACGTGCTGGTCAATATATCAGGCATCTGGGTACCGGAATATTGCACAGCACAGGTACGCAGCCTATACACAATGATGGGAACAGAGGTGATAGAGAGGGTTATAGATGCCATGGGGGCAACCCACTATCGAACCGACATACACAACACACAAAGACACAGACGGGACATTATCAGTGACGCCCTCACAGGACTCAACACAGGAATATCCGTGGTAAACTCCCTAGATATCCAGGCCCTTAACGAGAAAATCGAACAGCAAAAAGGGGTGATGAGAGACCTGTTAGTGAGATCTATCACACCCCAGGCAGAACAGGCATTTCTGGGGGAAGAGGGAGCACACCTTCAGCTCGACGGCATTACAGTCCTGGAGACACATGCCCACACTATCAACCGCCTTATTGATCGGGAAAGGGAGAATACGGCTCACATTCAGGAGGGGCAGCTGTGCCATGTGTATGGCCTGTGGATGGTAGCCCAGATCCGACACAACTTGGATCAGATACAAAGGGGGAGGTGCCCGACTGGATCGATAGCACCAAACTGGTCTCACTGGCAGGACGCTCCGGGCCACTTGATAGCCGGATCCAGAAGGGAATGACCCGGGTGTACACGGTGATTCCCGACGGTGAGGTCAGTGAGGCAACGTGAGTCGGGATGGTCCTCCTGATCCCAGTGGTCACCCCGGGGTCTGGGCCATTTCCCCTGTTCCACATCGAAAACATTGGAGTAATACGGGAAAACGCCTCCCTCAAATATATTTTGGCACACGACACAGCCATCTCCCGAGACGGCGCAGTGTACGGGGTGCCGCTTGCAGGCTGCAAACAGCGAGGGGCAATCACAATCTGCCCCCACCCCTTACGGCGGAGTGCGCGTTCAACCGTACACAGGGCTGCACCCTTGAGATCGAACCCACGGGCCCCCACTTCACTCGGGCGGGGTATGGTGGCAGGGGACAATATTGTGTCTCTACCCTTGAAACGTCCTTCTGGTTCAACGGACCACAATGCCCGATTCCCCAGCACGAGTTCTGCCTCACCCCTAGGCGCCCAGTGACGATTGGACAAGACCATATCTCGGAGGTCCGACGTCGGGGCGCCGAGTCTATACAGGCCGCCGACAAATTCAGGAACAACCTTAGGGAGTACCAGAAGCCCATACAAGCCCCCATTCTACATTTGACCGAGATCTTGCAGGAACGCTATGCCATCAATTACAAGCCCATATCAAAGCCCTAGAGGAGGATGCAGAGACAGGTCTGCAGACCCAGGGCTCGGCCCAGAGGGATTGGAACTGGGGCCTGAATGTCAACATACACCCCTGGGTCAGAATGATCTCCCATGCCATCGCGGGGGTACAGTTACTGCTAACTCTGGCCTGGCTCCTGGTGGCATGTCACTCGTGCCGCCAACATAAGAAACGAAAGGCCAGAAAGGCCATGCTCCACGCCATGGACTCCTGGCGAGCGGTCAGACACCACGAGCTCACGGGGCTCGAACTAATGTAACCATCTCCAGGGACTATCCAAAGGCCCCATGACTGCAGCATGACGGCCGGCAGAATGTACCGGGCAGGATAACACCTTATAAGGTGTAGGATTCGAGGGTGTGGACGTGGCCAACCCCTTGCCGAAAGGGGGGACTGACGGGGGGCGATAAACCGCCCCGTGGTTACCGTGGAGCAAGGCCCACATCGGGAGAGCCAGCAGTATCCATTTTAAAGCAAACAGTATTCATTCTAATACAGCAGCTGCCAGCCCGACCACATGATCTGGAGAGTGGGGCCCAAAGACAGATCCGAATACACACCGGACCAGACCCTAGTCAGGACTCCAGACAATGGTCATGAGTCACAGATCGAAACCCACCTTATAATCTCGTCAACGTTCCAACTGACACACACACAAACCTGATCATGCAAAACAGTCCGACACAAAAGGCAAACACCAAACAAACAGAATGAATCTAACCGACACTTTGGAAGTAACAAAGGGGGGTGCTAGCCTCCAGCCCTCACGGAGAGACAAGCAGATAGCACCCGGATCCATTTACATAAAGATAAACAGCACACCTTTTGTGTATGCTGCCGACTCTCCGAGGACGGCAGGAAGCTTGACATTCACACATACTGCAGCCATGATTGCCACCATTCACACTCATTGTTTGACATTCACACATACTCCAGCCATGATTGCCACCATTCACACTCATTGTTTGACATTCACACATACTCCAGCCACGATTGCCACCATTCACACTCATTCATACCCAATCTCCTACATCCTGACTCATGAAGTGTATAATTTGTAACATCGCGCGTGGAACGGGGGAGCGATCGAGATTCGGACCTCGGTTGGTCTCCGCCGGCGTTAAACACTTTAATAAATTACCGATTGTCGAAGCGCACTCTGGGCTCGGACTGAGATCATTTCATCCGCGCTAACAATAGTGTGTCTGAGAGAGTATCAGAAAGTGTCACAGTGTGTCACCGACTGTAAGAGCGTGTCACAGTGTGTCTCAGAGATTCAGAGGGTGTCATAAAGTGTCATAGTCTGTCTTTGAGAGTGTCACAGTGTGTCTCCGAGAGTGTCAGATAGAATCAGAGAGTTTCACAGCGTGTCTCAAAGTGTCAGAGAGAGTCAGAGAGTGTTACAGTGCGTCTCCGTGATTGTCAGATAGGATTAGAGAGTGACACAGTGTGTCTCAAAGTGCCAGAGAGTGTCACAGTGTGTCACAGTCTGTCAGAGAGTGTCACAGTGTGTCTCAGAGAGTGCTAGATAATATCAGAGAGTGTCACAGTCCGTCTCAGACAGTGTCACAGTGTGTCAGAGAGTGCCACAGTGCTTTTCAGAGAGTGTCAGAGAGTGTCACAGTGTGTCTCAAATTGTCAGAGAGGGTCCCAGTGTGTCGCAGACAGTGTCAGAGTGTGTCACAGTCTGTCAGAGAGTATCACAGTGTGTTTCAAAGAATGTCAGAGAGTGTCACAATTTGTCTTAGAGAGTCAGAAAAAGTCAGAAAGAGTCACAGTCTGTCTTTGAGAGTGTCTCAGTGTGTCAGTCTTTCAGAGAGTGTCATAGAGGGTCACAGTGAGTCTAAGAGAGTGTCACAGTGTGTCTCAGAGTGGCAGAGAGAGTCAGAAAGTGTCACAGTTTTTCTCAGAGAGCGTCACTCTGAGACACAATCTGTTAGAGAATCTTACAGTGTATTGCAGTGTCTCAGAGAGAGTCAGAAAGTGTCACAGTGTGTCATACTGTGTCTCAGAGAGTGTCAGCATTTGGCTCAGAGAGTGTCACAGTCTGTGAGAGAGTTTCACAGTGTGTCTCAGAGAGTATCAGAGTGAGTCAGAGAGTGTCACAATATGTCATACTGTGCCTCAGAGAGTGGATGATAGAGCAGACTGTATCAGAGTGTGTCTCAGAGAAAGTCAGAATGTGTGACAGTGTGTGTCAGAGAGTGTCAGAGAGTGTCACAGTCTGTCTCAGAGAGTGTCAGAGCGGGTCAGAGAGTGTCACAGTGCGTCTCAGGGAATCTGAGAGAGACAGAAAGTGACACAGAATGTCTCAGAGAGAGTCACAGTGTCTAAGAAAATGTCACCGTATGTCAGCGCGTGGCATAGTGTGTCTCAGAGAGTGATCGAGTCAGAGAGTTTCACTGTGTATCTCAGAGAGTGACAGAGAGTGTCACAGTGTGTCTAAGAGAGTGTCAGAGAATTTAACAGTTTGTCACAACCTGTCAGAGTGTCACAGTGTGTCGTGCTGTGCCTCAGAGGGTATCAGAGAGAGTCTGAGAGTGTCACAGTCTGTCTCAGAGAGTGTCACAGTGTGTCAGAGAGTGTCACAGTGTGTCTCAGAGAATCAGAGAGTTAGAACGTGTCACAATCTGTCTCAGAGCGTGTCACAGTCTGTCAGAGAGTGTCACAGTGTGCCTCAGAGTGTGTCACAGTGTGGCACTTTCTGTCAGAGAGTGTCACAGTGCATCTCAAAATCTCAAAGTGGGTCCCAGTGTGTCTCACTTCTTAATGAGATTGAGGAAGGGTTTAAGTGAAATGTAACTACTCTCTCTGACACACAAGGCAAATGTGCTGTCGCTGATGTTATCAGAGCCCATCAAATTGAGCAAAAGGTATCAAGGTGGAATATGCTTTGATGCAGCGAGTTGTTGTGTTCTGGGATATAATTCATATCAATTCCAATGCTCAACAATATTTATAAAATAGCATGTACATCTCCAAAACAAAACGGGATTTAAATATAAACATGAATAGTTCCCATCCACAACAACATTTATATTTATAAACATCAGTTCCCAATCAAAAAATATTTATTAATAACCAGAGATGGTTCAGAGCACAGTAATATTTACATGGAAACAGATAAGCTCCAATGCAAAACAATATTTATGCACAGATAAACAGCTCTATACAACAATGTATATGAGATATTGCACGTATTATATAATACAAAACCTGAAAGAGCTCAGCCACTGAATTATCGATTTTCAGTTTTGGATCAGAATCTCCCTCAACCCCTCTCCCTCCACTCTCTCTCACTCCCTCTCTCTTTCCCCCTTCTCCACGCTCTCTCCTCACCCTCTGTCACCCCCTCTCTCGCCCTCCCCGCTCTTTCCCCATAAATCTCTCCCTCTCTCTCCCCCCTCTCCCCCCTCTCTCTCTCCCCCCTCTTTACTGGTTTCCGTCTCTCCCTCCTCTCCCCACTCTCCAACTCCCCTGCTCTACCCCCTCCCCTCCACCTTTCGCCACCTCACGTCCCTCCCTATCTCCCCATCCCCTGCTCTCCTGCCTCTCTCTACCCCCTCCTCTCACCCCTGTCCGCTAACACCTACACACCCTCCACGCCATCTCCAACCCTTCCTTCTCAACCCCCAAGCTCCCCCTCTCTCTCCACTTCTCTATCTCTCCAACCTCTTTTTCCCCTTTCTCTCTCCCTGTCTCTCTCTACCCCTCTCTCCCCCTCTCCCTCCCACTCAATCTACCCCTTTGTCTCTCACCTTCTCTCCCCCTCTCTCCCGTCGCTCTCTCCTCGTCTCTCCGCACTCTCTCCCCCCCTCTCCCCGTCTCAATCACCCCTCCCCCTCTACCCCTCTCTCCCCACCCTCTCTCTCCCACTGTCTCTCCCAACTATCTCCCAACTCTCTCTCCCCCCTCACTCTCACTCTATCTCTCTCTGCCCCACTCTCCCCCCTCTCTCCCTCCTCTCTCTACGTCCCAATCTCTATTGCCACTCTCTCTCCACCCTCTCCCCCTCTCCCCCCACCACTTCCCCTCCCCCCTCTCCACTCTCTTGCTCTCCCCTCACTCGCCCTCATCTCTCTTGCTCTCCCTTCTCTCCCCCTCACCTCTTTCGCCCATCCCTCTATCTTGCCCATCCCTCTCTCACCATCCCCTCTCTCGCCCTCCCCACCCACCCTCTCCCTCTTGTCCTCCCCTCTCTTGTCCTCCCCTCTCTCACACTCACTCCTCTTTCACCCTCCCTTCCCTCCCTCCCCTCTCACGCCCTCCTGTCTCTCGCCTACCCCCTCACTCGCCCTCCCCTCTCTCACCTTCTCCATCCCTCTCGTCCGCACCTCCCACCCATCTCTCGCCTTCCCTTTTCTCGCCCTCCCCTCTCTCACCCACCCCTCTATCTCGCTCTCCCCTCTCTTTCCCTCTCCTCTCTCGCCCTCCACTCTCTTGATCACCCCTCTCTCGCCCTCTCAATCCCGCTCATCTTCCCCTCCCACCCCTCTCTTGCCCTCACCTCTCTCGCCCTCCCGCTCCCTCCCTCCCCTCTCTCGTGCTCCCCTCTCTTGCCCTCGCCCTCTTTCTTGCCTTCACCTCCATCCCTTTCTCTCGCCCTCCACGCTCTCTCACCCCCTCTCTTGCCCTCACCTCTCTCACCCTCACCCTCCCTCTCGCCCACCCCTCCCTCCCTTCCCCTCTCTGGCTCTCCTCTGTCTTGCCCTCCCCTCTCCCCCTCACCTCTCTCACCCTCTCCCTCCCTTTCCCCCTCCCCTCTCTCGGCCTCCCCTCACTTGTCCTCCCCTCCCTCCTTCCCCTCTCTCGCCCTCCCCTCGCTCGCTCTCCCCTCCCTCCCTCCCCTCTCTCCCCTTTCTCCCCCTCCCCTCTCTCACCCTCCACTCCCTCTCTCCCCTCTCTCGCCCTCCCACTCCCTCGCTACCCTCTCTCACCTTCCCCTCTCTTGCACTCCACTCTATCGCCCACCTTTCTCACACTCCCCTCTCTCTCGCCCATCTCTCTATCTCACCATCCCCTTTCTCGCTCTCTCCTCTCTCGCCATCCCCTCTCTCGTCCTCCCCTCTCTCATCCTCCCCTCTCTGGTCCTCCCCTCTCTCACCCTCCCCTGCCTCCCTCCCCTCTCTCGCCTTCTCCCTCTCTCTCACCCTCCCCTCCCTCTCTCCCCTTTCTCGCCCTCCCCCTCCCTCGCTACCCTCTCTCACCCTCCCGTCTCCCGCCCTCTCCCTCCTTCTTGACTTCACATCCATCCCTCCCTTCTCTCGCACTCCTCACTCTCGCCGCACCCTCTCTCGCCCTCCCCCATTTGTTGCTCTCACCTCTCTCACCCTCTCCTTCCTTCTCGCCCTCCCCCCTCCCCTCCCCTCTCGGGACATCCTCTCTCTTGCCCTCCCCACTCTCGCCCTCCACTCTCTCACCCATCCCGCTATCTCGCCCTCCCCTCTCTCGCCCTCCCCTCTCTCACCCTCTCACTCCCTTTCGCCCTCCCCTCCTTCTCTCCCCTCTCTCGCCCTCCACCTCCCACCCTCCCCACTCTCGCCCTCCCCTCTCTCGCTTCCCCTCTCTTGCCCTCCCCTCTCTTGCCCTCTCCCTCCTTCTTGACTTCACTTCCATCCCTCCTCTCTCTCGCCCTCCACGCTCTCTCGCCCCTCTCTCTTGCCCTCACCTCTCTAACCCTCTCCGTCCCTCTCGCCCTCCCCTCCCTCCCTTCCCTTCTCTGGCCCTCCTCTCCCTCGCCCTCCCCTTTCCCCCTCACCTCTCTCACCCTCTCCCTCCCTCTCGCCCTCCCCTCCCTCCCTTCCCCTCTTTGCCCCCCCCTCTCTCGCCCTCTCCTCTCCCCCTCACCTCTCTCACCCGCTCCATCCCTCTCGCCTTGCCCTCTCTCGGCCACCCCTCACTGGTCCTCCCCTCCCTCCCCTCTCTCGCCCTCTGCTCTCTCGCCCTACCCTCCCTCCCTCCCCTTCCACGCCCTCTCCCTCTCTCTCTCACCCTCCCCTCCCTCTCTCCCCTCTCTCACCCTCCCCTCTCTCATCCTCTCCCTCATTCGTGCCTTCATCTCCATCCCTCCCTTCTCTCACACTCCTCTCTCTCACCCTCTCCCCTTTCTTACCCTCACCTCACTCACCCTCTCCGTCCCTCTCACCCTCCATTCCCTCCCCTCCCCTCTCTGGACCTCCTGGCTCTCGCCTTCCCCTCTCCCCCTCCAGTCTCTCATCCTCTCCCTCCCTCTCGCCCTCCACTCTCTAGTCCTCCCCTCTCTCACCCGCCCCTCTCTCCCTCCCCTCTTTCGCCCTACCCTCCCTTCCTCCCTTCTCTCGCCCTCCTCTCTCTCGCCCTCCCCACTCTCACCCTTCCATCTCTCGCCCTCCCCTCCCTCACCCCACTCTCTCCACTTCCCCCCTCTTGCCCCCTCCCCTCCCTCCCTCCCATCTCTTGCACTCCCCCTCTCTCGCCCTCCCCGTTCTCGCATCCGCTCTCCCGCCTTCTCCCTCCCTCTCGACCTCCCCTCTCTCACCTTCTCCTTCCCTCTCGCCCTCTCCTCCCTCCTTCCCCTCTCTCGCCCTCCCCTCCCTCCGTCCCCTCTCTCGCCCTCACCTCGCCCTCTCTTCTCTCGCCCCTCACCCTCTCCTTTCTCGCCCTCCCCTCCCTCTCTCCCTCCCCTCTCTTGCCCTATCTCACCCTTGCCCCCTCTCTCTCCCCCTCTTGCCCCTCCCCTCCCTCCCTGCCCTGTCTATCCCTCCCTCTCCTGTCTTGCCCTCCCCCTCTCACCCTCCCATCTTGCCCTCCCCTCGTACTCCCCCTCCCTGTCTTCATCCCCTCCCTCCCTCTCTCGCCCTCACCTCTCCCGCCCTCCCACTCCCACTCTCCCTCTCCTCTCTCGCCTGTCCCTCTCTCATCCTATCTCTCCCTTGTCCCCTCTCTCTCCCTCCTGCTCCTTCGCTCTCTTTCGCTTTCTTCACTCACTCTCAACCCCCCCTCAATCGGAGTCTCTCTGTCTCCACCTCCCTCCGTTTCTCTCTGACTGAATGTCCCTCCGTCCTATCCCTCCCTCCCTCTCCTTCAGACACACTCTGTCTCCCTGGTCCTTCCCTCTCCCTCTGACCCAGACACTGGTGGGTGCGGTGGTAATTGTTCATGAGGCTGCGTGTGGCAGTGTGTGGTGATATGTGGGAGGTAGGAGGAGGGGAAAATAGGGTAGAGATGGAACTGCGGGAGGGAGACAGAGACGGCAGGATAGAGAGAGTGAGCGTGAGGGGAAAGGGGAGAGTGGAGGCTGGTGGAGACAAGGGGTGTGTGAGAGAGGGGGAACGAGGACATGTGAAGAGGAGAGGTGGTGAGAGAGAGGGAGAAAATTGAGTAGAAAGAGTGGGAGAGAGGAAATGTGGAGGTCAGGCAGCAGTGGGGAGACAGAGGCAGTAAACCCAACTCCTGAGCTCAGGGCGCGGTGCCCTCCCCTTCCTTGAGGACCAGGACTTGAGGCTGAGTCTGTCTCTCTACAGCTCAGCTTCTCCAACACAAAGACACACAACAACATCGGTCACTCTGCTGCTCGGCACGCTTTAATCAACATTTTTATTGTTTACAAATGGAAGTGATGGATACAGTCAGTGGGATGGTGCCTTTTCTCACTGGCCCTTGAGTTATGAGAAACATTGAAATGTTTCCCTGTAACCCCCCCTGTGGGATAAGGATGGACAACCCAGCGCTACCCTCAGTCTGTTACCATAGCGACAGGCTGCTCCATCGCTGAAACACTGAACTGAAATGAGAAAATCCCGGATGGATTGATTAATGAGGGAATTTGATGGATGGATGGATTTGGGTGAAGGGATATTTCAGCACATTCTTCAGCTGCTGCCTGAACTTCGTCTGGGTCACGGCATAAATCGCGGTGTTTGTGCAGCAACTGAGGAGCTGCAGCATGAAGCCCAATTCCTGCACAAACCAATCGAGATGCACAGACCGATACCCAATATTATACATCCGGTTCCATATAGAAAACAGCATGAACGTTGACCATAACAGGATGAAATTGGCCGAAATCACAAACAGTAAAATGATGTTTTTTTTTCGGTTTCTCATTTCAGTGTCAGACTGAGCGCCCCCATTGGTGTGAGCGCGGAGCCTCTTGCGGGATCTGCTGGTCACTAAAATGTGTCTGACGGTGAGAACATTGAGCAGCAGAATCAGGAGAAATGGGACACACGGGGTTAGAATGTGGTGGAGGGACTCGATTGTGATCCAGACAACGGAGAATAGAACAGCGTATGTTATACCACAAAACCAGGGGTCGTTCCCCAGCCAATACAGAGGGGTGAGAATAAAATACCAGGAAATGTTCTTTAAACAGCTCAGCACAGTCACTGCTCCCAGAACCACAGCCGCCGTTTTCTCACTGCAATATTTACTTTTCAGCTTCTGGCAACAAATGGCCACAAACCGATCAAAGGTGAAAGTGACGGTGAACCAGATAGAGCAGTCAGTGGCTGCGTAAAGCAGGACGGCGTGGATATTACACACGCGGACGGAGTACAGAAAATAAAACTGTTCCCGATAAACAATGGGAATGTGTCTCAGGATCAGGTCGAGGATAATGACCAGGAGATCCGCCGCTGCCATGGCCCCCAGGTAACGTCTGACACATGGAGACAATCCACAATCTTTATAAAGCAGGACGTAGATGGTCATGACGTTAACTGTGAGGAAGGAAAACAAACCCATTATCCATAAGCCTGGAGGCAAAGGGACCCGTTTGATCGGGGACCCAGTGAGATTTTCAAATGTGTCCCTGTATTCAGGGATTTATTAAAATAATTGGAGCTGGAATAACAAATGGGAAGGTCGGAATTACTGACAAAGATGTGACATAAACCACAAGAAACCCTCCCTCCCCAAACACACAGAGACACATCCATAAGGACAGATAGTTTCTAGAACATTCCCACACACTCGAGGGCAGACACAGGTCACTCCTTCCCAGTTCCTAATACGGAGGGTGGAAACGTTGCTGTCCTGAAGGATTCTCTCCCAGTTTCCTGACGACAAACGGAGTTTGGGAATTCCTGTATTTTGGTCTAAATTGTGGTCGATCCTGTGTCGTGAAGAAATGTAAACTCAGGGAAAACGTATTCACCCCTTTAACTGCCTGAGGGGCCTTCGGAACAGTGTCTCCTTCTCCCTGGAACGGGATCTCTTCCCTCTGGATCTTATCGTTTGTTCAATTCACTGACGTCCGGCCGTTCACAAACAATGTCCGGGACAGAACGTTCCGGGGAATGTCAGTTAAAAAATGTCGGGGACAGAAGGTTCTGGGGAATGTCATTTATAGAATGTCGGGGACAGAACGTTCTGGGGAATGTCAGTTATAGAATGTCAGGGACAGAACTTTCCGGGGAATGGCAGTTAGAGAATGTCGGGGACAGAACGTTCCGGGGAACTCCTTGACCTGTCCATCACCTTCCCCCCCATCCACCCCACTTTCCTCTCTGACCTATCACCTCTCCCCCTGTAAACCGGGAGCCATTCACCACCCCCCCACCCCCACAGCATATAGGACTGAGTACACTGACACAGTGCATTGATCTGTAAACAAGGAGTAGTTACCCTCCCAGCATGTAGGACTTTGTACACCACCCCAGTGCATTGATCTGTAAACCAGGAGCAGTTACCCTCCCAGCATGTAGGACTGTGCACCCCACCCCAGGGCATTGATCTGTAAACCAGGAGCAGTTACACTCCCAGCATGTAGGAATGTGTACACAACCCCAGTGCATTGATCTGTAACCCAGCAGCAGCTACCCTTCCAGCATGTCGGGCTGTGTTCACCTCCCCAGTGCATTGATCTGTAAACCAGGAGCAGTTACACTCCCAGCATGTAGGATTGTGTACACCACCTCAGTGCATGGATCTGAAAACCAGGAACAGTTACCCTCCCAGCATGTAGGTCTGTGTACCCCACTCCGGTACATTGATCTGTAACCCAGGAGCAGTTACCCTCCCAGCATGTAGGACTGTGTACCCCACCCCAGTGCATTGATCTGTAACCCAAGAGCAGTTCCCCTCCCAGCATGAAAAACTGTATCTGTCCCCCCAGTGCATTGCTCGACAACACTGTGTTAGATCACTGCCCAGTGTGGGGAAAGTTACAGCCCGTTCTGGAACTGACAGGATGTAGAGCTCCCACCCATTTCCAGCTCCATAGCTCCATTGTTGCCCTGACAAGGGGGCGCTGTGTGTGTGAACATCACTGACAGTGAGAGATAGCGGGGGAATCAGTTTAAATATCACCACATGGGAGGGGTTTGGGAAATAGACAGAGAGGGGGAGACTGAGAGACAGTGTCATGGAAGGATGTGTTCCCAGGCTGAAATGTAGACACTTCGATAACATCCTGTAACAAGAGCCTGTCTTCCCAGGATAGATGGGAAAATGGGATATTTGAGCATTTGTTCTACAGCTTTGTAAATGGGAGTTGTTTCAACAGAATCTATGATTCACTGGGCTAAATCAAACAAAAAACTGTCTCAGTGACATTTTCCCTTAGTCTGACAGAACGATTATCTGCACGAGGCTGAGCTAGTTTCCTGGTGCTATCGGATCAAACTCACCTCATTAACAACCCAGCCCACCCCATGGTGTCCCTCTCATTCAATACCAGCCCGATTCTCCCACCCATCATGGCTGGAGGTACTCACCATCTCCCGGGTGACCCTGGATATTCATTGTTCCCTGATACTGGGGCAATCTTTAAAAGGCCAATGGGCACATGGTTGAGCTTTCTCAGTTAGGAGCTGCCCTGTGCAGTTTACCCTGAGCATGGGGGATAAGGGACAATTACACTACGGTTTGTCTACAGGGGCACGGAGGTCCTGGTGGATGGGCTAGTACAGAGAGGGACCATTCTATTCCCAGAGGGTCCACACCACGAGGCACACGGAGCATGGTCTGAGCTCACCACCCAGCTCAGTGCAGTATCTGTGGCCTGAAGAAATGCCCAGCAATACAGGACAAGCATCAATAACCTTCCCCACTCTGTCAGGATAAGGGTCACCGTATTCTCTCTGCTCCCTCACCCTCACTCTATAACAGGTAAAGCACCTTCCCACCCCGCCGTGATCAGTCTCTCCCTCTCTCTCCCACTCTCGATCCCCCTCTCTCTCCCTCTCTCTTCCTCCTCCCTCCACTTCACCAGCCCCCCCCCCCCCCCCACATTAATAACACTGCATGGATACAACACTGTGGACTGACTCCCTCCGGACACCTCACCATGACCCCCACCCACCTACACTAACACTAACAGCAGGGCCACCCACTCCCTCCCTTTCTCCCATTCCAGGAGAAACAGCCTGGAATAGGACAGAAAGGGCCAAGCCGGGTGGTGGAGTGCCCGATATCCGTTCCCTCACCCCCTCCCCCCGCCATGTGGGGAGGACCCTGGTAGGAGCCCGAGAGGACCGGGACACCTCGTGTGGAGATTCTGAAACATCCACGTCCCACCGACCGAGTAAGGAGCAATGTTCAGTGAAGGGCAATTCTCACTTTAAACCCACTGGCAGCTCTGTTTCCCCCTGGCACAACTTAGAAGCCGTGGGCCTGATGCCATCTCCCTTTTGTTTCGAGCTGGTACAAATGGAATCCCCACGGTCTCGGTGGGCAGGAGGGTGGTCTCACAACACGTCGTCCCTACTTCCTTCTGGGAAGGGAGCGCAGAGACTCCCTCCTACACCTCCTGCTGTAAACAGCTCAGATACTGAAACTAATCTGTGAGAGTTACTGCTCTCCCCACCTGTCCTGATATCTTCAACAATCTGTGCTCATATACACCAAGGGCCGTCTGCTCCTGCAACCCCTTTATAACGGTACGGCCTGAATTAAACTGCCTTTCAATGTTATTCCTACCACAATACATCACCTCACACTGCTCTGCATTGATCCCCATCTGCCTTACATCTGAACACTACACCAATGTTGTCACTGTCCTGTTAGAGTTCCACACTCTCCTCCATAGACTTTACAATTCTTCCAGGTTCGGTGCCATCTACAAACATTGAAATTGTCATAGCATTAGAGTCCCCATGAAACAACTGAAATCCTGCCACACACACACAAGTGTGTGCAAGTGAAATACTGATATATTCCCACGGACAGAGTCGAATAATGACATACTGTCAATGGAGCAACAAAAGCCCCGACATGTACTAGACAGAGTAGATGAAATATTGACAAACCACAGAGCAACAGAAATCTGGTTAGGTCCCACTTATCGATATTCATCAGGGTATAATGTGATGAAGTTGAAAGTGTGTACTGTACCTTTAAGAGAGGGTGAATGCTGTTCTGAACTGACAGCTTACAAGCACCTGTGATATGAGAGGATATCAGACCCAGAAACGGTATATTACTATCGAGCTGGAGTCGGGTAATAAGCAGTTAAGAGAAAGTGGATCCCAGAATTGTGAATAGTTCATATAAAATGTTCACATTCATAGTGAAAAAAATAAATTGATGTTTTTATTTAAACAGTGGAATTTGGCGGATCTGTCCCTCATATTTTAACAGTTTCCAAGGCGAATTGAGCATTTCTTTACGTTTCATCTAAATTACCAGATGAGCTTCACGCCGTATCCTCACCATCCCCATGTGTGGATCTGTACACCTCCACACACATCATCTATTGTATCCGCTGCACCCGATGGGGCCTCCTCTATATTGGGGAGACAGGCCGCCTACTTGTGGAGCATTTCAGAGAACACCTCCGGGACACCCGGACCAACCAATCCAACCACCCTGTAGCTCAACACTTCAACTCCCCCTCCCACTACATCAATGACCTGCAGGTTCTTGGACTCCTCCATCGCCAGACCATGGCAACACGACGGTTGGAGGAAGAGCGCTTCATCTTCCGCCTGGGAACCCTCCAACCACAAGGGATGAACTCAGATTCCTCCAGTTTCCTCATTTCCCCTCCCCCCACCTTGTCTCAGTCAAATCCCTCCAACTCAGCACCGCCTTCCTAACTTGCAATCTTCTTCCTGACCTCTCCGCCCCCACTCCATTCCTAACTTGCAATCTTCTTCCTGACCTCTCCGCCCCCACCCCACTCTGGCCTATCACCCTCACCTTGACCTCCTTCCACCTATCGCATTTCCAACGCCCCTCCCCAAGTCCCTCCTCGCTACCTTTTATCTTAGCCTGCTGGACACACTTTCCTCATTCCTGAAGAAGGGCTTATGCTCGAAATGTCGATTCTCCTTGCTCCTTGGATGCTGTCTGACCTGCTGCGCTTTTCCAGCAACACATTTTCAGCTCTGATCTCCAGCATCTGCAGTCCTCACTTTCTCCTCGGGTAATAAGCAGTTAAGTGAAAGAGGGTCCCAGAGTTGTGATTTTTTTATGTAAAGTGTTCACTTTCAGAGTGAAAAAATAAATTGATGTTTTTATTTAAACAGTGGAATTTGGGAGTTGTCTGTCCCTCGTATTTTTACAGTTTATGAGGCAAATTTAGCATTTCTTTATGTTTCATTTAAGTTACTAGATGAGCTTCACGCCATGTCCTAACAATTCCTGTCAGTGTATGTGTGTGTCTCTGTGTGGGGCAGGTCTGGCAGTTTCTGTGGTGCTTAAAGTGTTGCAATGCCACCCTCTGCTGGCCTCCCCACGCCACTGCACAGGCATTGGCCGAGGGTGAAAACCAACAGGGATTCATTCAGAGAGGGGGAGGGAGAGGGCAGCTGCTCACAGCACCATCCAAACTGATGTCTTATCCATGTACTGATCTAAATGTCCTTTAAACGTTGTAACTGTCCCTGCTTTCACCACTTGCTCTGCAGGTTCATTCCACACACAAGCCAGATTCTGTCTAAAATAATTACCTCTCATGACTTTTGTGAATCTTTTTCCTTGCAACTTAAAATATCCCTCAGTTTTGAATCCCCAACTCGAGGGAAAAGACGTCAGCCCTTCAGCTTATCTGTACCCGTCATTATTTTGTAAACTTCTGTGAAGTTACCCGTTAACCTCATCCTCTCCATTGAAAAAAGTACCAGCATACCCAGCCTCTCCTTGTAGCTCACTCCCTGCATTCCCAGCAACATCCAGGTTCATCTGTTCTCAATCCTCTCCAGAAATTAATAATATCAACGTCAATAATATCAAAGTGAATAGTCAAGGTATTTTCTAAGTGTAGGGGAGACCAAAACTAGAGGGCATATGGTTTAAGGTGAGAGGGGAAACATTAAAGCGACCTAAAGGGCAGCTTTTTCACCCAGAGGGGGTGTGCCTATGGAATGAGAGGGCAGGATGACCAGACTGGACACAGTATTCCAGAAGAGGTCTCACCAATGTCCTGTACAACCTGAACATGACATCCCCATTGCGATACTCAAAGGGTCTGACCATTGAAGACAAGTGTGTTAAACACCTTCTTAACCACACTATCTATATGAGATGCAAATTTTAAAGAATTAAACCTGACGGCCTAGGTGTCTATTCTACAACACTGCCAAACGCTCTACTTTTAATTGTATAGGTCCTGCTGTTGTTTGATTTGCCAAATCCAATACCTCGCATTAATCCAAACTAAACTCCATCAGCCACCTCTCAGCCCAGTGTGTGATATTACTCCCACCTCACCCTCTCCCTTCAATTTTAAAATGCCCATCCCTCTCCAGACGGCCTGCACACACCGGCCTTGATTTTCACAAAGACCCTGAACTTGGTTTGCCTTGTGTGGTTTGCGGGAGGAGGGACAGTTTGCAGACACAGTCAGTGGCGAGGAGAGGCTGGACAGTAATCACCGGCCAGGAAGAGGGGAATCGCACGTTAGAGTTGGGTAAGAGTGATCGGTGTTTTGTGACCAGAAATTAAGCTCTTCCTTCGTCTCTGCTGTTCAGTAATAAATACCCATTTGACACCCTACAAAGGGTGTCTGTAGGATTTCTTTCCCTAATATTGCAGACTATAGATAATAGCGATTAAAGATATTCATAGTTAATTTCGGTAGCACAGCACGTACACTCAATATCCTACAGTTGAGACAAATATCTTGCATTTGTTTAATAATACAAAGTGTTTTGTGTAATTCAGTAATGGTAACCTGATTATAATATATCCACATTGATCTGAAAGTGGGCACTAAAATATGACCCAAAATCTGGGTATGGTAGTGTAGTGTGTAGTGTCCCTTCCTCTGAGTCAGTGCTCTGGATTTGTTTCCAATTCCTGAACTTGTGTAGTAGTGTTCCTAGATCTGGACTAGTAGGACTGGATTAAAGTCCTGCCTGTTGCAGAGGTATGTCACAGCATGTCAGAACAGGCTGATTAACAAACACACAGGAGAATACTGTTGCAGCTTTATGGGTATTGATGAGTGATGCTCGTGTCCCTACCTCTGGGTACAAAGGTCGAGGTGTAAATCCCACAGGATACATCTGAACAAACTGATTAAACTTGATTTAGAATTTTGTCTTGATAGAGAAGGAAGAGGTATCAGTATTGCATTTCAGAATTTAGGCCCAGGATGACTGAAAGTACAGCTATTCATGTTGATTAAAGTCACATTTCGCACCAGTAAAGGTTTATAAAATCAGAACGGTCAGGGATAGGGTGAGTAGTCAGGGTTTTCCCCAGTTTTGGGGCATCCAAAACTAGAGGGCATTGTTTGAAAGTGAGAGGGGAAAATTGTTGAAGATGCCTAAAGGGCACCTTTTCACACAGAGGGTGGTGTGCGTATGGAATGAGCTGCCAGAGGAAGTGATGGAGGCTGGTACAACTACAGCATGTAAAAGGCATCTGGATACTGACAGACCTGCCGAGCTTTTCCAGCAATTTCTGTATTTGTTAAAAAATGCATGCATTTTAACACAGGTATTCTGAATACATTCAATATTTTATTTTTTAATGACGCAGGGCCAAGTAAACATATTTCAAATCAGACCATTTTCTGCTAAGGGTATGGCTCTGTGTATTACAGTAGTAATGATGCACACACATGGAACAGGGAATGTGATGAAGAATAATTTGACGATGTACAAGGAGAGCTCACATGGTCCAGTTCGGGAGAGGATGATATTATTGTGTGATTCAACTCAGAGAGGGAGAAAATGTAATCTGCCCAAGACGGAACTGCCTATTGCACACTCTCTCTTTCATTACTCCTCATCACAGCAATGTGTACGAGCTAAAACAGAACTCGACTGTCATCGTTACTATTCTTATTTTTATAGAACCCCTGCAGTGCTGAAACAGGCCCTTCTGCCCAATAACTCCATACCAACCTTCCCAACACAATCCCCTATATTTACCCCTGACTAATGCACCTAACCTAGAAATTCCTTTACACCACAGACAATTTAGGATGACCAATCTACCGCACCTACACAGTTTGTGGTCGGAAATTGGATCACCCATTAGAAGCTCACACAGACAAGTGGAGCATATGCAAACTCCACAGTCACCCAAGGCTGGAATCGAACCCAAGTCCCTGGTGCTGTGAGGTAGGAGTGCTAACCACCGTGCTACCCTTTGGGTGCTCCCTGGCCGGAATTCATTGGAATCTACTCACTGCCTAAAGCAAAGGAAATTCAGCCAAATCCAACTCTCCCAGGATGGAATCCCATTGTTAGCAGCTGTGTGAGTACAATATCTTCAGAAGCAGAATAACGTTTTGGACAATCTCAATTTTTACTTTTGTCATGAGTTCCAATAATATCTGGACAAAGTTCGTTCAAATTAAAATTGCAGAAAATTTGTTAATCTGTGTGTGTGTGTGTGTGTGTGCGTTTGTTTGTGTGTGTATGTGTATGTTTACAAAGGGAAGGATTAGACCATAAGACATAGGAGTGGAAGTAAGGCTATTTGGCCCATCGAGTCCACTCTGCCATTTAATCATGGCTGATGGGCATTTCAACTCCACTTACCCGCATTTTCCCCGTAGCCCTTAATTCCTTGTGACATCAAGAATTTATCAATCTCTGCCTTGAAGACATTTAGCGTCCCGGCTTCCACTGCACTCTGCGGCAATAAATTTCACAGGCCCCACCACTCTCTGGCTGAAGAAATGTTTCCGCATTTCTGTTCTGAATTTATCCCCTCTAATTCTAAGGCTGTGCCCACGGGGCCTCGTCTCCTCGCCTAACGGAAACAATTTCTTAGCATCCATCCTTTCCAAGCCATTGATTATATATTTGCAATATCCAAACAGTTTGCCATTCATCTTTCCATCATAGTTTGAGTAACATTGCTGTGGATCATAAACTTGTTGTTTTAGCAGATTAAAGAAAGTAGCCTGACTTGTTCCTAAAACTGACCCTGACCCAGTCTGAGAGCGATATCATCGACCATATCACGGACCTGGTTACATTTAACAACTGTTGTGTGCAGTGGAGCAGTGGGACTAGAAAAGGAAACAGTGACCCAAAAAGCCGGAGAACTATAGAACGGTGAGCCTGATGTCAGTGGTGGGTGAGTTGTTGGAGGGGATTCTGAGGGATAGCATTTACATACATTTGGGAAGGAAAGGGTTGTTCGGGGTAGACAACATGGCTTTCTGCATGGGAAATCATGTCTCATTAATTTGGTTATGTTTTTGAAGAGGTGACAAAGAAGGTTGATGAAGGCAGTTTGTTAGACATTGTCTATATGGGCTTCAGCAAGGTATTCATTTAAAGAACAAAGAGCAAAGAAAATTTACAGCCCAGGGACAGGCCCTTCGCCCTCCAAGCCTGAACTGATCCAAATGTACTGTCTAAATCTGTCGGTCAATTCCTAAGCATCTGTATCCCTCTGCTCCCCACCTACTCATGCATCTGTCCAGACGCATCTTCAATGAATCTACCATGCTTGCCTCTACCACCTCTGCTGGCAACGCGTTCCAAACGCCCACCACCCTCTGTGTGAAGTACTTACCACGTGTAACCCCCTGAAACATTCCACGTCTCACTTTGAAAGCACAACCTTCTGTTATTGGATCCTTCGGCCTGGGAAAAATCTTGTCTCTCTCCACTCTGTCTATACCCTTCATGATTTTGTAAACCTTAATCACATCCCCCCTCAATCTCCTTTTTTCCAGTGAAAATAAACCTAACATACTCAGCCTCTCTTCATAGCTAGTATTTCATTCTGATTGGTAGACAGATTAGTAAGGTTCGTTCACATGGGATACAGAAGAAGCTCGTCACAATTGGCTTGAAGGAAGAGGGATATTTTTCAGACTGGAGGCTTGTGAGCAGAAGTGTGCTGCAAGAATCAGTATTGAGTTCACTGCATTTCATCATTTATGTAAAGGATTTAGATGTGAATATTGGGGCCATAGTTAGTAAGTTTACAGATTACATCAGTGGTGTAGTCGATTATCTCAGAGCACAACGAGACCACAATTAGATGGGACAAAGGGGAAAGGAATGACAGATGAACTTTAATTTAGATAGACACGAGGTTTTGCATTTTGTGAACGCAAACCAGGGCAGGAATTATACACTTGATGATAAGGTGCTGGGGAGTGTTGTGAAACAAAGGGATAGGGCTGCAGGTACATTGTTCCTTGAAAGTGGAGTCGCAGGTAGACTGAATGGGACAGAACAAATTTGGCACATTTGCCTTAATCAGTCAGAGCTTTGAGTATAGGAGTTGTGGTGGTATGTTACATCTGTACAGGATATTGGTGAGACCACTTTAAGAATACTGTGTACAACTCGGTTTTTTGCAGAAATGATTTAGACACCGATATTCCAGGGCTGGAGGTTTGAGCTTTAGGGAGAGGTTGATTAAGTTGAGGTGTTTCTCCCTGGAGTAACAGAGGCTGAAGGGTGACATTATAGAGGCTTATAAAATTATCAGGGGCATGGATATTCTGAACAGCCATGTTCTGCTCCCCAGAGTAGGGGAGTCAGAACAAGAGGGCATAGGTTGGAGGGGACAGGACGAATGATTTAGAAGGGACCTGAAGATAAATGTTACACACAGAGAGTGGTGTTTGTACAGAAAGTGCTGTCAGAGGAAGTGCTGAAGGCGGTTACAATCGCACATTTTAAAAGTGTCTGAAAGAGGAGAGATATTGGCCAAATTCTGGCAAATGGGACTGCATTAGGTTTGATATCTGATCGGAGTGAACAGATCGGACTAAGGGGTCTGTTTCCGTTCTGCATGACTCTCTGGTTCTATAAAAAGGATGAAGAATAATTCTGAAAGGACCATTCAAGTGGGAATTCTCTTCACTGGAAGTGTATCCTGTCTTTTTGTTCACATTGATTGAAAGCTGCATTAGGTAAATATTTGACAGAGAAGTGAGTCATGCATAATGGGATATAGACAGGAAAGTGGGGCTGAGACCCCAACCTGATCAGCCACAATCTTAGTGCCTGGTGGAGAAGGCGCAAAGTATCTCATGACCCACTCCTGCTCCTCAGTCCCATTTTTCTGTTTTCCATTCAGCCCATCAAACCTGTTAGACAGGAGCAGTGGGAGGCTACTTACTGCTATAACCTGGTGCACAGAAACAGACTATTCAGCCCTTCAAAACCGTCCCACACGCTTTGAGGTGATTTGGGAAATGTAATTGGAAAACCCAGGCTGGGTATGAAATAGGCCCCTCATCTCTCTTTATAGAGCTTCCCGTCTCTGCAACTTGTGCTTCATTTGTTGGTCACGTTGTAGACCCAGATTCAATGTGAATACAGCCCCCATACCGCACCCAGAGATGGCTCACAAAATCATCTGGTCTTCCTGGCTGCAATATGCAATAACATAACATTCATGAAAATAACACCCACTAACGTTCCAATAACAGACTGTGAGAACATCAGAAACAGGAGCAGGTCGTTCACTCCCCAAGCCTGCCTTGTCCTTCACTAAGATCATGACTGATCTGCTCTTGGTCTCAAATCCTCTTTCATACCCAATTCTTCATTGCCCTCACTTCTCTGACAGGTCAATATCCATCTACATCCTCTTCAAATAATTTCAGTCATCTCTCTCCCCGAACACTCTTGAGAACAGAAATCCTGACATTCAATCCCACCTGTTTGAAGAAAACACTTGCTGCTCCTATATCATGGCCTATTGATATGAACAAAAGAGGTTGACACAAGGGTTCAGGTAAAAATGACAGACCCTGATATCAAGGCAGTGGTTGACTTCTGTTGACATCAAGGACCTTAACAAAATTGGACTTAATGGGAATCAGAGTAACCTCTCCAGTGTTTGGAGTCAAACATGGCACAAAGGAAGATGTTCACCATCTCAGTCCTGGGTCACCTCTGTGGGAGATCCTCAGGGTAGCTTCCCCTTCACAAACATCTTCAGCTGCTTCATCAATGTCTCTCCACCCTCACCCTCCGCAACGTAAGATCAGAAATGGGGATGGTCACTGAAGATTCCACAATGTTCAGAACATTTTGTCCCCCCTCAGGTCCTGAACTGGTCTGTGTCCATGTGCAGCAAGACCCAGGCTCCATTGAGAGTTGTGCTGTTAACGTGTCTGTAACATTCATGTAACAGCACTGCCTATTGCCACAGTAAAACAATAATTCATTCAGCAACTCAGGCTGGTTTCACAGGAATATGAGGAAGTCATTCAGCCCATTGATACTATTGGAGAAGAACAGGGACAGCCCATTCAGTGCCTCCAGCCTATTACTCGGGAAGAGAAGGAGTCTAGTGTGATGGAGCACACCAGAGCCACTCGAAAATATTTGAAGGCAATAGCCTCGATTCTAAAGTTTTCTTATTTTAAAGGAAATGTGCAGGGTCTGTTCCAGATGCAATGTGACAGCATCAAGAGAAAATTCAGTGAGAGTAGCAGCCAGGAGACATTCCCTGAAGCTTCCAACGCTGTGGAGACCCCAATAGTTTTTGATGTTACTGAGAAACCAAACCCCAGCGATCCTAACCTGTGAGAGCTGGCCACACCCATTCAGGCTGCATTAAAATTAACCTAAGGCCTCCCTCGCTGTTACTCAAGTGGTCTTAACTAACCAGCTTGGTAACGATCGTTCAATCTCTCTCTTAAAAGAAACCAGGACAAAAAACCTCTTAAAGCTGCAGCATCATCACACTAGTCAATAAATCGAGCTTTCAAACAGGAACCAGGGGTAACCCAATCAGGCCCTTGGCCCTGTCCAGTCGGACGAGGAAGAAGTCAATCACCCCCTTGAGTCACTTATACAGGAACAGTAGGAGGCCATTCCCACCTCAATGCACTTACACGAGGGCAGAATGTGGTAATTGATGCTGATTACTGATGAATGTCTTATTCCCGAAACGTCAATTCTCCTGCTTCTCGGATGATGCCTGACCTGCTGTGTTTTTCCAGCAATCGACGCTCTATCTGATCCTGCATTAGTGGTGCTGGAAGAGCACAGCAGTTCAGGCAGCATCCGAGGTGCAGTAAAATCGACATTTCGGGGAAAAGCCCTTCGAGGAGGAAAACTTCTTCAAGGCAGGCATCCTTGAAAAAGGATTCGCAGTAGGGTTAAAATCAACTCGGTAAAAACAATGACTGCAGATGCTGGAAACTCTGATCTCCAGCATCGACAGTCTTAAGTGTCTCCAGATTGATGCTCTTACATGATGAACAATTGGAGCAGAGGCTGCACAGACAGACTGCTCCACGTTGTTCCTCCAGGCTCCGTTGCTTATGATACACACGAGGGAATTCAACGTGGTTTTCTCGTGGTGAACAGGGAAGCCATATGTCTTGGGTGAAGTCTCAAGAAGGCATCTTTCATCCCCGAGAAGCCAGCCTTGTGCTCCTTATGCAGGGCGAAGCTGGTGGGAATGGCTACCTGTTTCAGATCGAAGGTATTGTGGCTGCTGTTGGGGATTGTAAGCAACAATGGTGTACAATACGGGTTCACAGCCAACTGCACAATAACTTGGGGAGAGTTAGTAAAGGCATATAAACAATGAGGATAGTCATGTTAGACTGATGAATGGACTCTCTAAGTTCAAATAATGCTGACCGTGTTCATGTTGATCTTGTCTATTGCATGTCCTGTGCAGTGCAAACTGTATGCCTTACTCTGTCCAAGTCTATTTCCACCCTACGATTTGCCTGGCCATGCTTACTATGACCTGCCTCCACTGCTCAGAAATAAAGTGTTTCCCTGTTCTGAGGTACACGTGACAATAAATCACACCAATCAATCCTGGGTAAAGTATGGAATTTCTCTCCCTGTCAATGTCTGTGTTGGAAATAAGTGATCGCCGCCACTCCTCGTGTATCAGCATCACCATTTCTTCATCTCTGACAGCTCTACAGATTCAACACTCAGCTTATTCACTCTCTCCTCATGTTACCATTACCCGTGTCTGTGGTAAGAAGATCATTCCTTACAAAGGTGATCAAATCTGTAGAGAGTGCCCCAAATGCTCTCTCAGCAAGGCTTTACAACAGCAGGAAAATGGCTTTACTTATGTACTCGAATCATCTTACAATGAAGGACAGCATACCATTGACTGCACCCATTACTGACACAGAGTTTGATTCGGAGCAGTCAGCATAGACTTGTGAGTGGGAGATCATGCTTTCCAAATTTGTTAGACTTCTTTGATGATGTGACCAGGAAGGTTGACGAGGACAGAGCTGTAAATGTAGCCTCTATAGATTTCAGTAAGGCATTTGATAAGGTTCCATATGGTAGGCTGCTCAGGAAGGTTACATCGCGTGGAATGCTGGGGGAACTGGCCAGTTGGATACACAGTTGGGTTGTTGGTCGGAAGCAGAGTGTTTATTGGAAGGATGCTTGTCAGACTGGAGGCTGCGTCCATTGCTGTTTGTTATCTATGATTATCGATGATTGTCTGTGACTGAAGACACATAGACATGGGATAAAACTTTTCAATGATGTCTGAATTAGCCAAGCAAGACACTCTATTGTATCAAACTGCTCTGAGGTCTTAAATTATAAACTTGGACAGATCGCCCGGCCCCAGCCTCTGTATTGGAAAAAGGGAACGGGAAACACCGTCCTGTTGACACTGCAGAGAGCTCCTTCCTAACATCTGAGAGCTTGTGACAACAATAGACAATAGACAATAGGTGCAGGAGTAGGCCATTCTGCCCTTCGAGCCTGCACCACCATTCAATATGATCATGGCTGATCATCCTTAATCAGTATCCTCTTCCTGCCTTATCTCCATAACCCTTGATTCCACTATCTTTGAGAGCTCTATCCAACTCTTTCTTAAATGAATCCAGAGACTGGGCCTCCACTGCCCTCTGGGGCAGAGCATTCCACATAGCCACCGCTCTCTGGGTGAAGAAGTTTCTTCTCATCTCTGTCTTAAATGGTCTACCCCGTACTTTTAAGCTGTGTCCTCTGATTCGGCACTCACCCATCAGCGGAAACATGTTTCCTGCTGCCAGAGTGTCCAACACTTTCATAATCTTATATGTCTCAATCAGATACCCTCTCAGTCTTCTAAACCCAAGGGTATACAAGCCCAGTCGCTCCAGTCTTTCAGTGTAAGATAATCCCGCTATTCCAGGAATTGACCTCGTTAATCTACGCTGCACTCCCTCAATAGCCAGAATGTCTTTCCTCAAATTTGGAGACCAGAACTGCACACAGTATTCCAGGTGTGGTCTCACCAGGGCCCTGTACAGCTGCAGAAGCACGTCTTTGCTTCTATACTCAATTCCTCTTGTTATTAAGGCCAGCATGCTACTAGCCTTCTTCACTACCTGCTGTACCTGCATGCTTGTCTTCATTGACTGGTGTACAAGAACACCCAGATCTCTCTGTACTGCCCCTTTACCTTAATTAATTCCATTGAAGTAGTAATCTGCCTTCCTGTTCTTGCCACCAAAGTGGATAATCATATATTTATCCATATTTAACTGCATCTGCCATGCATCTGACCACTCACCTAACTTGTCCAGGTCATTCTGTAATCTCGTAACATCCTCATCACATTTCACCCTGCCACCCAGCTTTGTATCATCAGCAAAGTTGCTAATGTTATTGCTGATGCCATCTTCTGTATCATTAACAAATATTGTAAAAAGCTGCAGTCCCAGCACGGATCCCTGCGGTACCCGAATGCCATTCCGAAATGGAGCCGTTTATCACTACTCTTTGTTTCCTATCAGCCAACCAATTTTCAATCCAATCTAGTACTTTTCCCCCAATACCATGCGCCCTACTTTACTGGCTAACCTATGTGGGACTATATCAAAAGCTTTCTGAAAGTCCAGGTACACTAGGTCTACTGGATCTCCCTCATCCATCTTCAGGGTTATATCCTCAAAAAATTCCAGAAGATTAGTCAAGCATGATTTCCCCTTCATAAATCCATGCTAACTCTGACCTATCCTGTTACTGCTATCCAGATGTGTCGTAATTTCATCCTTTATAATAGACTCCAGCATCTTTCCCACCACTGAGGTCAGACTAACTGGTCTATAATTTCCTGCTTTCTCTCTCCCACCTTTCTTAAAAAGTGGTATAACATTAGCCACCCTCCAATCCGCAAGAACCGACCCCGAATCTATCGAACTCTGGAAAATAATCATCAAAGCATCTACAATTTCCCGAGCCACCTCCTTCAGTACCCTGGAATCTAGACCATCAGGCCCTGGGTACTTATCAACCTTCAGACCTAACAGTCTCTCCAACACCAATTCCTGGCAAATATAAATTCCCTTAAGTTCAGGTCCTTCAGTCACTGTTAACTCAGGGAGATTGCTTGTGTCTTCCCCAGTGAACACAGATCTGAAGTACCCATTTAATTATTCTGCCATTTCTTTGTTCCCCGTAATATATTCCCCTGTTTCTGTCTTCAATGGCCCAATTTTAGTCCTAAATATTTTTTTGCTTTGCACATACCTAAAAAAGCTTTTACTGTCCTCCTTTATATTATTGGCCAGTTTACCTTCATACCTCATTTTTCCTCTGCGTATTTCCTTCTTAGTAATCCTCTGTTGCTCTTTAAAAGCTTCCCAGTCCTCCGTTTTCCCACTTATCTTTGCTATGTTATACTTTTTCTCTTTTAACTCTGTATGTTTCTTAACATCCCTTGTCAGCCACGGTCACCCATGCCTCCTCCTGGGTTCTCTCTTCCTTCTTGGAATGAACTTCTGCATATACACAGAGATATCTGCAATTGTTCCTCCACGGTCATCCCTGCTAAGTTATTGCACCATTGAACTTAGGCCAGCTCCTCCCTCATAGCTGTATAGTTCCTTTATTCAACAGAAATACTGTCACTTCCGACTGTACCCTCTCCCTCTCAAACACTTACAGAGCTTTCCCACAGACTGCACAGAAACATCAGGAATGGAGTAGGCCATACCGCACATTGAGCCTTCCTCATTGTTGTTTATGTTCAAACATCTCCACAATGCACTTATCCCACACAATGAATATATCCGTTAATGTGATTAACCTTGGGAAGCTATAAAATAGGAAGTGCAGCCGTCCTTTGGTCCATTGAGTTTGCTACCCAATTCAATATAATGATGGCTTGCCCTTTATTTCCACATCGTTCTCCTGCTCTCCCACCATTCCTTTACTGTCTCTAAATCCTTATTTATATTCAGTGTCTTGGCTTCCAGGTTCCAGCGCATTCCCCAGGTTCACCAGTCGCTGAGTGCAGACATTTATTGTCATCTCATTGCAGAATGGCCTGTCTGTACCTAATACTGTGGCCCCTTGTTTTAGACACCAGAGCCTGGGGAATTATCATCCCTGCTTGCAATCCGTCTCACCCTGTCAGAGCTTTATATATCTCACTGAGATCTCCTCCCATTTTCCTAAACCCCATGGAATGTAGGCCTAGTTGCCCCAAACCCTGCTCCCACCACAAGCCTGTCATCACAAAGATCGGTCTGGTCATCCTTCACTGCTCTCCCTCAATGTCAGGTTTGTCCTTTATGAGGTACGGAGACCGAACCTGTGCACAATACTGGACAGTGTTTGAGATGGGGAGTCACCAAGGCCCTGTACAGCTGTAGTAAGACACGCTTCCTCCTGGACTCAAATCCCCTTGGAATGAAGGTCAGCACATCATTGATCTTCCTAATTGCTTTCTTTCCTGCAATATTGCTTTCAGTGACTGGTGTACAGGGAGATCCAGATCCTTTGCAAGGTTACAGCTCCCCACTTAGTGGGTCTGTGTGTCAGTGCCATTCCCAGTATTGCCTTCTGGGTTCAGACCTCACTGCGCTGCAGGGACCTCAGAGGACTGTGCAGAAGGAAACAACAAAAAGGAGCATGCACCCCTTTGTAGATCAACATGTTTCAAACAATCCCTTTTCAAAGGATAGGCTGCCAGCCTATTGTTCCCACCAAAGGGAACACCGTCACCTCTACCCACATTGCTCTCTAACTGCCACGTATTTGCCCATTCACTCCAGTTGTCTTAGTCATCTTGAAGCTTTTTTACAACCTTCTCACCCACTCACAATCCAACATCCTTTAGTTCTATCAGCAGTTTGGGATATATTGTATTTGATTCCTGCAACCAAATGTTTAATGAGTATTGTGAACAGCTGGGACCTGAGCACCGATCTCTGTGATATCCCAGAAACCTTCCTCTGTTATTACTTGGAAAAATAATATTTATTTCCTGAATCTGGGTGTGACTGGCTGGGCCAGCACTTATTGCCTATCCCTAGTTGCCCTTGAGAACGTGGTGGTGAGCTGCCTTGTTGAACCGCTGCAATCCACTGTGGATTCAGTGACAGGAACAAAATTGAATGCCAAGCAGCAGTGGTTATATTGTATTTTATTCATGATGGTCACGGTCTGGCATTTGTGTGGCCTGAATATTACTTGCCACTTGTCAGCCTGGATACTGTCCAGATCTTGTCGCATTTGGACATGGACTGCTTCAGTGTCTGAGGAGCCACAAATGTTGCTGAACATTGTGCAATCATTGGCGAACATCCCCACTTCTGACCTTATTATACAGGGAAGGTCATTGATGAAGAAGCCCTGAAGTTGTTTGGGCCTAGGCCACTGACCGAGCAAACTCCTACAGGCTTGTCCTGGAGCTGAGTTGGCTGGCCTTTATCAACCATAACCATCTTCCTCCGTGTCAGGTATGATTCTAACCAGTGGGGAGTCTGCACCTGATACCCATTGATTCTAGTCTTGCTAAGGCCCCTTAATGCCACACTTGGTCGAAGGCAGCCTTGTTTTAAAGGGCTATCACTCTTACTCCTCCTCTGGAATTCAGCTCTTTTGTCCATGTTTGAATCAAGGTAATGAGATCAGGAGCTGAGTGGCCCTGGTGGAGCCCAAACTGGGCGTCATTGACCGCGTTATTGCTGAGTAGGTGCTGCTTAAAAGCACTGACACTTCCTATCATTTTACTGATGATCGAGAGTAGACTGAAAATTATTGCAAATGCATGAACGTTATCTTTTGCACTGAAGTGCTGGCCTCTTCCATCATTAAGGATAGGGATACTTGTGGAATATCCTCCACCAATGACTTGTTTAATTGTCCATAACTATTCTCAACTAGAAGTGGAACGATTGCAGAGTTGAAGTCTATTGACTCTTGAGAGTTTAACACGGGAACAGGAGGGGGCCATTCAGCTTCTGAATTCTGTCAGTCAGCTGGTTTGCTCAATTACTGACAGTCAAATACAAAAATAAATCATTCAGATTTTGATGGTGTTTTTCAGAAACAGGAGAATGGCTTTTAGTCAAGAAAAGCTGTAAAGAATGTGAAGAGGCCATTCAGTCCCTCACCTCCGTTCCACAGGAGCAGCAGGTGAGCACAGAGCTATTGGAGCCTGTTACTCAGGAGCAGGAGGAGGACATCTATTTTCACAAAACTTCGATTAGGAGGCAGTCACTCAACTGCTCGAGACTGGGACACAGGAACAGGAGGGAGTCACTCAACTGCTCGTGACTGGGACACAAGATTAGGAGGGAGTCACTCAACTGTTCGAGACTGGGACACAAGATCAGGAGGGAGTCATTCAACTACTTGAGTCTGGGACACAGGAACAGGAATGAGTCACTCAACTGCTCGAGATTGGGACAGAGGAACAGGAGGCGGTCATTCAACTGCTCGAAACTGGGACACAGGGAAATCTGGAGACTCGTGATGCCCGAAGATCCTGTTACACAGGAAGAGGAGGAGGGGACTCACTCCCCACCAGTATGGGACACTGGGAGAGAAGGGGAGTTTGCTTGGAATAAACGCAAATATATGAATAAGTTGCATTCGTGGTCCACACAATCCTGCCTCAACATTCACTAAGACCACGGCTGATCTGATGGTGATTCCCTCATTCCATTTTACGGAGACCCCCTTTCTGCAGCCTCTGCTCCATTTGTTGTTCATGTTGCAGACTCAGATGCTGCAACAACAGTCACCATGACTCATCCAGATGTTCGGGTCTAACCGGATAAGTCTGGATTTGAAGGGTCGAATAACAAGAATGAAAACACAAAATAAAGGTGAAGCCACATGTTTAGTTCTCTCACATTCGCAATCCAACTCACATAACCAGCCCGTCCATTATACTTTCACAATGGAGCACTGTGTAGATATGGCGAGCGTACTGCAGAATACAACCCAGCAATGTCCAGAATGGAACTCTGTGCAGTCCACACCAATGATGCATCTATAATCCTGGGCTAAATGTCCAGCGTGAGGAGCTGTGCAGTCCGCACTAGTTCATTCATATGTAAACCCAGACTGTTGCATTGTTCGGTAACACTGTGTTAGATCACTGCCCAGTGTGGGGAAACTTGCAGCCAATGTTGGAAGTGACAGGATGTGCAGCTCCCATCCATTTAAAGCTCCATAACTCCATTGTACCTTGACAAGGGGTGCCATGGATGTGAAAATCACTGACATGTAGAGATGTAAATGGAAACAATTTAAATACCAATATTTCCGATTAAGGCGAGTATCACACCAGTATTTAAAGTTGAAATACCTGAGACAATGAGGTTTCGTGAATGGTGCAAAGTAGTTAGAGGGGGATGGTAATGTGATAGTGGTTGCACTATAATCAACAATGTGAATTAGAGGAACAAATATGCAGGGCGACTGGGGAGACTTGCAGGAACAATAGGGTTGGTATAATAGGTGATTTCAATTTTCCTAACATAGACTGGGGTTTCCAGATGGTTAAGAACTTAGATTGAACGTAATTTGTTAAGTGTGTTCAGCGAAGTTTCCAAAATTAATATATAGAGTATCGTACTCGGGAAGGGACAAACTCGACCTATTGTTGGGAAATAGGGCAGGATAGGTGAAGGAGATAAAGTGGGGGAGCATTTTGGGGAAAGTGTTTAGAGTTGTATTAATTTTAAAATCGTTATGGTAGGGACAAAATTGGTCCACAGATTCAAGTTCTAAATTAGGGCAAGGCGTATGTTGTTGGAGTTAGACAGTAGATTGTAGGGGATGATTGGTCTTGTTTGATTCCAGGTAAAAGGATCCCAGGCAAGTGGGAGGGCTTAAAAGTGAGATAGCTCGAGTTCAAGGTTTCGATTTTCCTGTGTGGGTGAAGGTTATGTGAGACTGGAAGAGAGAACTCTGGATGTGAAGAGATATTGAGGCTTTGACCAGAAAAAAGGAGGCGTGGCTCATGTTCAGGCAGCTCATACCAAGGGAATCCCTGGAGGTATACAGGGGATAGAGGAGTTCACTGAAGTAGGATATCAGCAAGGCCATAAGTGAGTATGAGTTAGTCTTGGCTGAGAAGATTAGAGTGAATCCAAATTTAGTATAGGAAAGATAAAGAGCAACTAGAGAGAGAATAGGATGCTTGAAAATCCAAAACTGGCATGCATGCATAAAACCTCTGGAGATGAGTGAAGTCCTCGGTTTCCCCTCTGTGTTTATCATGAAGAAAGATATGAAGATCTGTGACATTGAGGAGGTTAGGTGTCATATCTTGGTACTGTCCATATCATAGTTGAGTTGCTGTTGGATATATTAGAACGCACAAAGTCAGACAAATCTCTTGGTACTGACCAGATATATCTAAGAGCACTGTAAGGCGAGAGAAAAAGCTTAGGGACCAAGATCCCGGAAGACTCGGCGGTAGCAAATGTTGTGCCTTTATTCAAGAAGGGCTGCAAACAAAAACGCCTAGGAAATATAGACCAGTAAGATTCACACCTGTTTTCGGGAAACCGCTTGAGAATGTTCTGAGAGACAAGATGTGCATGCATGTTGAAAGACAGAGTTTGACTTGGAGCAGTCAGCATGGCTTTGTGCGTGGAGGATCATGCCTTACAAATTTTGTTAGAGATTTTTGAGGAAGTGACCAGGAAGGTTCTTGAGAGCAGGGTTGTACGCATATTCAATATGGATTTCAGGAAGGCCTTTGATAAGGTTCCACATAGTAGGCCGCTCTAGAAGGTTAGATCGCATGGAATCCAAGGTGAACTGGCAAATTAGACTGAGCTGCCAGTGGAAGTGGTTGAAGTGGGTACACTAACAATATTGAAAAGGCATTTGGACAAATACACAGATAGGAAAGCATTAGATGTATACAGAGCAAAGGCAGGGAAATGGCAGATTGGTAGATAAGGGGCAATTACACCATGGTTTGTTGATGGAGCACAGTGGGCGTATTGGATGGGTGAGTACAGAGGGGGAACATTCCCATCCCAGAGGGTGCCACACCAACAGACCCATCGAGCATGGTCTGTGCTCACTACCGAGTTCAATGCAGTATTTGAGGTCTGAAAAAATGTCCAGCAATACAGGCAAGCATCAATATCTTCCCCGCTCTGTCAGGATAAGGGTCACAGTATTCTGTCTGCGCCCGCAAAATCACTGTATATCTGTGATTGCAACGACCCCCGAACAAGGCTCATGATACTCCCACTCTCACTACTGCATGCAACACCTTCTCTCTATCTCTCTCTCTCTCTCTCTCTCTATCTCTCTCTCTCTCCTTTGCAAAACCTCCCACACAGTCATAGGATATTCTGGAGAATGTCGATTATAGAATGTTCCAGATAATGTTCCAAATATTTCCCAGTTTCAGGAAAATGTTAGTGTCCCAGTGTGTAACACAAAAGAGTGACTTGACTCACCTTAATGATATTTAACCAAAAATAACTTCTAAACACGTCTTGTTATAAATACAATTTCGAGCAGAGAACATTTTTACCCTCAGGTGTTATCTTGACTGTTATCTGAACAGTACCACTTTCCTTGTTATGAAAGTTTCTCTTACCCTTTGTCTGTGACTGTTTCTGTCTGTAACAGTTACACTGTCTCCCACTCAGTTGGCAGGACAGCCGGTTTGTGATATAGAGGCAGGGCAACAGCACAGGTTCAGTTCCTCACACTGACAGAGATTACCATGAAGGGGACACTCTCTCAGCCTCACCCCATCACCCGAGATGTGGTGATCCTCAGGATAAACCACCATGAGTGGGCTCTCTAATGAGAGATTTTTGGGACTGTATTCTATCAATGTTAGCATTTTGTTTTAAAAAATATATTTTAGAAGAGATTTTTAATATTATAATAAACCAATAACAACACAACTCAAATAACTGACAAAATTACATCCAATTGCATGTACATACAAAACAAGTTAAAACACTACACTGACAGACGAAAATACAAGCTAAACAATAAATAATGAATAAATAATACAGCTCAACATAACAAAAGGACAGCTCTCGTTCATCAAGCGCATTAACTGATACACATTTTTATGTTCATAGTTCTTCCTCTCTGGGGGTGGGGGAGTTCAGACCTCCAACACAACAGAATATTTTTTCTAGCACAGAAAGTACGGAAATGTAAGGATATATATTTTTTCCCATATTCATCTGTGGAAAGTCCCTTGGGCAGGCCCAGGAAAAGAGAAACCAAGTCCATCTCCAATTCAGTCCCGAATACGCATTCTACCACATCTGACACAGTACTCCAATATAGATGAAGTCTGCAGCAGAACCACAGGCAATGAGTAAGAGTGCCTGTAGTCATTCTGCATTTAGGGCATGCTGAAGATAATCCCACTTTGAATTTTGAGAGACAATTTGGGGTCAGATAGACCCTATGAAGAATTTTCAACTGCATGGAATGGGTCCTATTACAGCTCAAAATCCTTCGAGCATTTTCACAAATATCCTCCCATGTTTCCGAAGTGTTCTGAACCCCCAACTCTCTAGCAGACAACACAAAGCTGCACAGTCTCCTCTGAGGGGACACTCTTCAACTAATGATAAAGGGTACTGACAGAGAGTGTATTCTAAGCAATAAGCGCCCTCTTCCCTTTATCAGATCTGTAAGAGTGTGGTAAAAGTGTGTTTTTTTAACTCAAATCTCTGATCTGGAAAAAATACAGAAGAGGTCTCCACTAGGATGAGTTATTTGATCAAATGATATCATTGTTTCTCCATCAAATAACACGTGGTGGCTCAGTGGTGAGCATTGCTGACTCACAGCACCAGGGTCTCGGCTTTCGTTCTGGCTTTGGGTGACTGGCTGTATGGAGTTAACATTCTCGCCGTGTCTGTGTGCGTTTCCTCCCACAGTACAAAGATGCACATGTTAGATGAATTGGTCATTGATACATCACACATAGTGTTCAGGGATGTGTAGGTTTGGGCATTAGTCAGAGTAAATATAGGATGGTAGGGGATTGGGTCTGGGTGGGTTTCTCTTCAAAAGGTCGAAGTGGACTTGCTGGGCCCAAGGGCTTGTATCCACACTGTAGGGATTCTACTAATTCTAAATCACTCAAGCAATGTACAGCCCTTGATGCCCACAATTTAAACCTGGAATCCATTATCCCCAGAAGACAACCCGGTGTACCAATTACAGGGGTAAGAAACATGAGTTTGGTTGTATTGCCCTCAATCTGACGCATTGTCACTCATGCTTTCACAGTATCGATAATTATTGGGTTTTGACAATACTCCATAAATATTATCATTTTGCCTAAGAACAACAGTGGGCGGCACGGTGGCACAGTGGTTAGCACTGCTGCCTCACAGCGCCAGAGACCCGGGTTCAATTCCCGCCTCAGTCGATTGACTGTGTGGAGTTTGCACATTCTCCTCGTGTCTGCATGGGTCTTCTCTGGGTGCTCCAGTTTCATCCCACAGTCCAAAAAATATGCAGGTCAACTAAATTGGCCTACGTAACACCGTAGTGTTAGGTGAAGGGGTAAATGTAGAGGAATTGGCCTGGGTGGGTGGTGGGTCAGTGTGGGCTTGTTGGGCTGAAGGGCCTGTTTCCACACTGTAAGTAATCTAGCAAGAAGAGTTCACTTTGTCTGAGAGGGTTCAATATCTAACCGTATTGACGCCGAGCACTAATGTATGATAAAAAGAGCTTAATTGATAGCTTTTAATCTGGGAGATCTAATGCCCACAATCTGGGGGTAGTTACAATTTGGTTAGCTTGATAAAGAGTTGCTTATGGTACCAAATAAAAGAGCTAAACCAGCCATTATGTCTCCTAAATATCTGTCTGGGAAACACCAAAGGAAGCATTCACATGGGGTATAGTAAATGAGGAGGGACATTCATTTTAATAAGAGCTATCTGACCTAGCCAGGATATTGGAAATGCCTCCCATCTTTGAAGGTCTTGTTTAATTTTGTTAAACACATGGAATAGTTCACGTTAAATATATTATCAAAGACAGATGTAATGAATATACCGAAATAGAGAACACCCCTCCCACCATGATCATTTAAAAGGAAACCAGGATTTGCCCTCATCAGGTTTTTCCCTAAGGCCTCCCATAGGCATGGCCTCCAACGTTGTACAATTAATCTTATAGCCCGAAAAGGTGACAAGCGCATTAATGCATTACATCACGGCTGAAATTGTGGGATTTGACAAAAATATAAGACCCTCACCTGTATCCAACATAATATTATTGGGGCATCTATCTCACTTCTGGACCAGGTTATGTTGGGGTAATATTCCCAATTGTGCACGCTGCCACCGAATCTAAGATTGTTGCAGTGATGGGGAAGAGATCAACCCTCGTGTAGTATTTCTGCGGGTTAAAGAAGAAAATAAAATCCCTACTTGTGAGGTAGATCTGCCTCCAGACATCTAGTTCTGCACACACATCCACTAATTGCTTACATTATAACGAGGATATTGGGGGCCGTTTGAACATTCTGCCCATCATGAGGTCCATAAGACAGTTGAAATCTCCTTCTACAATAATGTGCCACGTTGCAAGATAACTTAATTTGGCAAATGCAATTACCAGGATATTAAGAGGGTGCGCTGGGGGGGGGGGGGGCAATAAACATTCAAAATACTGTATTATTTCTCATAGTTCAAGCCTTTAGGGATTATGATCCTCCTGTGAGTGTCTAAAACAATCTAATAATTTAAATGAAACATTCGTCCTGTCCAGTATGGCTTCTCCCCTGCTCCTAGTATTAAAAGACGAGAGATAAACCCGATCGAACCCGCCCTGCTGTAACGTCAAATGTTCCTTGTCATCAAGGTGCATATCCTGCAATTGGACCACATTCACCCTCTCCTATTTAAGACTAGAAAGTATATTTTTCCTCTTGACTGGCAGATGGCTCCCCTTAATGTTCCAGGTACACCATTTAAGCACATCATTATCTATAACACACTGTCGCAACATTTCAACTCTCGAGTTTCACTTCGAATTACACATTACTGATCATTAATGAAAAAAGACTCATAGAGCCTAAAAACTGTACAAACTAAAACTACGACACATAACCAGCTCTCAAAACTTTCCAAAGCTAAACACATTAAAAAACCACAAAGAACGAAACAAAGACCAAAGTGCCAATGACACTTGTTAGGGTAATTTACCGCCACACCACCCCTGCCCACCGGGGACGTTTACATATCACAAAACTTTATCTTCTGCCCATTACCAATATGGCATCCAGGGCAATTAACAACAAAAATCCAGCTTGAACTTCCGGTGGGCACTTAGCAAATAAAGAGAAAATGAGGAGTAATATTAATGAAGAAGTTAAAAGTGAGTACTCTACCCATCCCCGACTAGAATTAAACACTGGTTACTACCAGAAAAATCCAAGAAAATTTCTTTAAGAGAGAAACATGATTGTCTAAACATCCAGCTTACTTTAAAATATCCACAAAGTTTTCGCTTACTCTGGAGAGTCAGACGGGTTCACGGATCCATTCAAAGCAATACAGAGCACCGCTGGGAACCGTTAGGAATACTGAATACCGAGTTCCCTTACTCTTCTCTTGATATCATCAAAAAATTTTCTTTCTTGAATCAACGCTACTGAAATGTCCTGAAAGATCATAATCCTGGACCTGTCGTGAATTAAAGCCATCGGATCATTCACCTGTGTTATGGAAGTTTCCATCAGTCTTTGTTTGTCCCCATAACTCTTTAATCGCTCAAGGACAGGGCGATGGCGCTGGTCTGAGGCTGACTTCCGCGCCATAACCCAATGAACTGTCTCACTCTTCACCCGTCCCTCTTCAGCTCCGAAGTGAAGGAATCGCTGCAGCCAGTTCTCGAAAATCCTCACTGGCTGACGACCTGCCGTCTGGTCCAGCAGACCGAGGATGTGAACATTTTTCATTCTGCCCCTGTTCACAAGGTCGTGATCTTGTTTCATTCAGGTGCAGACCTGTTTTTCAAGGGCGAGCATCCGCTCCTTGAAGATATCAGTTGTAGTCTCTGCCACTGCAGTTCGGCGCTCAAACTCATCCATTCTGTTTCCAAGGCTTTCAAGTCATGTTTTTGGAGCACGGCTGAGAATGGCTCTGTCATACTGCTGAACTTTTCTTTAATCATGTCTTCAATCATTTCACATAACTTGGTGAGATCAGTGACCAAGGTCTGGTGAGTAACTGGGTCCATGGAACGAACAGAGTGGGTTGCAGCTCCAGCCTCAGGCATGCTCAATACTTATGACGGGTGCACCGTGTGTTGGGACTTACTCGATCCTTTCCCGTGTTTTGTCATTTCCACTTGACAAAACGGGATTGGTAAAGATTCTATAGTTCTTTTATTGTTGAATTTTAAGTAAATGGCTGGGATGGAGTGGGTTAGAGTACGACTTTGCCCGTTCTGTGATGTAAAGCCCAGCAAAGAAGACCTTCCGGATCGTGGCCATCTTGGATTTCCCCCTTAAAATTTTATCAACATTTTAATTTCGTTTTGCATTTTATTAATGAATTTTCTGGAGCCGTGTCATTTGGTACCTTTGTCTACATTTCCCCCCACATCGCACGTTCCTGCCAATCCCCGATAATCCTCGACTCCATTGTTATTTATGAAACTTCTGTCTGTGCCTCAAAAATATTCAATATCTCTGCCTCCATTGGTCTGCGGGGAAGAGAGTTCGAAAGACCTACAATGCTGAAAGAACAAAACATAAACCTCAAGACCTGAGTTTGAGATTAGTTTTTCTTTGTCTCCTTATCTGAGAAAGGATATAATTACATTGGAAGCAGTTCGGAGATGTTTCACTTCATGGATTCCAGGGATGAGGGCCTTATTATGAAGGCTTTAACAGGTTACTCGTGGAATGAGAGGTGATCTTATTGAAACATACAAGACCTAGATGAGAGTGGATCAGATATATACCCACTGGGTCTAGCCCAAATTTCTTGTCATTTTTGTAGAATCTCTACAGTGTGGAAGCAGGATATCCCATCCATCAACTCCACACTGACCCTCTGAACAGCATCCCCCCGGACTCCCCCCCCCCCCTTCCCTATCCATGTAACCTTGCATTTTCCATCACTAACCTACCTAACCTATACATCCCTGGGCACTATGGGCAATTTAGCATGGCCAATCCACTCTAAGCTGCATATCTTTGGACTGTGGAAGGAAATTGGAGTATCGTGAGGAAACCCACACAGATACCTGCATAGAGAATACTCAAATTCCACGCAAAGCATAGCCCAAGGTTGGTAGTTAACCCAGCTTCTTGGTGACGGGAGGTAGCAGTGCTAACCCCAGATCCACCATGTGCATCTGTTAGTCCTATTAGTTACTTGTGGCTGACTAAAGAAATCTGTCTGACTTGTTCCTATCACTGAACCTGATCCACTCTGAGACCTTTATCATTGGCCATATCACCAACCTGGTTACATTTAAAATTTGTTGTGAGCAGTGGAGGAGTGGAACTAGAAAAGGAAACAGTGACACCCTCCAACCTCAGTCAGAATAGAAAGTAGGAAAATTCATTCAAGTGGGAATTCTCTTTGTGTTAAATGACTCGTTATTTTATATTGAGGCTGGTTTTCGTCTGGTTGTCCATTGACGGTGAATCAGGGATAATATTGCATGGAGGTAAAAGTGTAGCTGGGACCACAATGAGATGAGCCACGACCTTATTTAGTCGTGGAAAAAAGCAAATTACTGTGGATTCTGGAATCTGAAACCAAAAGAGAAAATGCTGGAAGATCTGAGCAGATCTGGAAGCATCTGTAAGGAGAGAAAAGAGCTGACGTTTTGAGTCTAACTGACTTTTTGTCAAACCTAAAAAAAAGGGAGTCATAAAGAGGTATTTATATGAGGAAAAATGCTTCGATATTTCTCCCCTTTATTTTTAGCTTTGACAAAGGATCAGTTCGACTCGAAACGTCAGCTGTTTTCTCTCCTTACGGATGCTGCCAGACCTGCTGAGATTTTCCAGCATTTCCTCTTTTATTTACTGGTAGAGTAGTTTCAAAGGGCCGAATGGCCCATTCGTTTCCCTCAGCCCTGTGTTATGATATTCCATTCAGCCCTTCAGATCTGTTATATAGGGACAGATCGAGGTCACTCGGATGGTTATGCGTAGTTTTGGAAAGGTATTTGGAAAATGCAGGCTGGGTCGGGAAGCGACCCCACCCCCAATCGCTGTTTCCAGATGTGCATCATGTTACAGACCTAGATTGGCTGGGATACAGCCCACATACCCCACCCGGGGTTAACTCAAGCAAATCCTCTGCTCTCCCTGAATGCAACATTGCACAACGCAACTTCCAGGAAAACAACCAGTTACTTTCCAAGAGCATAACATAAGAAATGAATAAATAGAGTAGGCTATTCGGCCCCTCAGATTTGCCCTGTCATTTAATACGAACATGGCTGATCTACTCCAGGGCTCAACTCCACTTTCTTGCCGACTCCGTGTATCCCTCTATACCTCTCTGGGTTATGGAGTTCTGAACATTTACTACCTTCTGAGAGAAGACATCACTCTGAGTCTCAGATTGAAATCGATGTTCCATATTCGGTATCTATATTCTCGAGTTTGAGACTCCACCCAGGAGTGGAAACAACTTGCCAATACCTACCTTCTCAAGCCCCTTCTGTGTCTTGTATTTTTCAGCGGTATCACTCCTCATTCATTTAAACCTCATTTTAGACATTCTCAACAACTCAAGCCTTTCAGCCCAGGAAGCTGCCTAATGAACCAACCTAGTTACTTGGTGCACCAACATGCTGACTTTATGTTTCATACATAGGAACACTCCTTTTCTGGAAGTCCCCTCCATTAAATAACAGCCTGCCTTTTGATTATCAGAGTCATCCACAACCTCGAATGTGTATTGCACTTAGCTCCCGCCGTCAGGCTATCAATATAGAATGTAAATAACTGATTCTGGATTAGTGGTGCTAGAAGAGCACAGCAGTTCAGGCAGCATCCAAGGAGCAGCAAAATCGGCGTTTCGGGCAAAAGCTTTTGTCTGAAACGTCGATTTCGCTACTCCTTGGATGCTGCCTGAACTGCTGTGCTCTTCCAGCACCACTAATCCAGAATCTGGTTTCCAGAATCTGCAGTCATTTTTTTACCTTGTAAATAACTGATGCCATTCGACTGATATTTGTGATACTCCCGTGGATAGACCTTGGCCATGAAGACCATTAATCCTGACTCTCCGATTTCTATGTGTTAACCAATCATCATCACATGTTACCACATTAGCCGTCATCCTACGAACTTCAGTCTTGTGTAAGAACTTTTATTCTGTGCTACTTTTTGGAAAAGCTCTGGAAAGCCTGGTTTATACCAGATCCACTTTATCAAGTCCGCTTGTTACATTCTCTGGCATCTCCAGAAGTACTTTGCATGACTTGACAGGGCAAAGTATAATTTCCCTTTCTCAAAACTACACTGACTTTTCTAAATGTCCATGCTGGCCAGGTTTTCCAAATTAAGCTCATCCCATCTGCTTTTATTTGGCCCATATGCCTCGAACTGTTTCCCATTCATATGTTTGTCCATATAAGTTTTAAATGTTGCAGCTGTACATGCATCTACCACACTTCCTCTGGCAGCTCATTCTATACCCACACCACACTCTGTGTAAAACTGTTGCTCCTTCGTTCCTTTTAAATCTTCTGTCTTTCACCTTAAAACTATGCCTTGGATGTTTGAACTCCACCATCCCGTCGAAAAAAACGTGGCTATTCACCCTATCCATGCCTCTCATGATTTTATAAACTTCTGCAATGTCACCCCTCAACCTTCTACACTCCAGTACTAACTTCAAGAACAAACATTTAAAGATAAGCACTGCAAACTTGACACGATATTAAACATGGCAGTAAAACAATACTCAGCCCAAAATTCATGTTGTTATTTGTTTTTCTCCATATTACAAAATTTTAAGACAGCGAGAAACGTTTACTAGTGTGTTTGACTTCTTATTGACACTAGTAAACGTTCCTTGCTGTCTTCCATTTTGTAATATGTAGAAAAACAAATAACAATATGACGTTTGGGCTGAGTATTGTCTTACTGCCATGTTTAATATCATGTCAAATTAAATGGGGTGATGATCTCGACAGTAAAAACGTAATTATGGCCATATCTATATAATGTCACATAGTCAACATTCTCCCTCCTGGCCTTCCTTCTGTGATTGTGTCTTATTTATCCTGCACTCAGTAGAGAGAATCCCTTTCCCCAGCCAAGTCTTAATTTAAACCGGTTCGTTATCATCTTCTTGTTCACCACTGTTAAAAGCCTGCTTATCTTTACCACACCCTCTTTTCCCTGTCACCCATCCTCCACCTCTGGCAAGTGATGAAAAATCCCAGTTTCCAATCCTTTTCAGTTCTGAAGAAGTGTCACACTGGGCTTCAAACGCTAACTCTGTTTCTCTGTCTCTGCAGATGCAGACAGTCCTGCTGAGTTTCTCCAGAAATGAATAATTACAGAACAAATTTACAATTACACAAATAACTATGGATACTGCAAATAAAAGTACAAAAATTGCTGGAGAAACTGAGAGCTTTGTAGCGGGTCACTGGACCTAAATGTTTCACTCTGCATTCACTCCAGAAGATGCTGCAACATCGTCTGCAGTTTCTTCAGCAATGTCAGTTTTTGAACAATTTCCAAAGAAGTATGTCAAAGATGCTCAAACATCCGATCCAACCTGGAGCGCCGTACACTGGGGATTGAAGGATAATGCATGGTGACAAGTTCCTTGATTCTGAAACTGCATAGGACTGGCATCATTGACACCATGGGCATCTTAATCATGGTCACGGAGAAAAACAGATGGAAGCATATTCACTTCGAAAACACAAGATGGCATTGTGGATGAAACGTTATTGAGTGGATGAAACACCTCACCCTCATCATGATACCACAGAATCACAGATGCCAGTTTTCAATCAATTCGATTCGCAGCATGTGACATGAAGAAACAGCTGAACACAATAGATACGACAAAGGCAATGGGCCCTGACACCAATCCTGCAATGGGACTGAAGACTTGTGCTGCACAACAAGCCGTGTCCCTGGGGAAGCTGTTTCATTCCAGCTCGAACTCTGACATCTCCCTAGCAATCTGGAACAGTACCCAACTATGTTCAATCCTCAAAGAGGGGAATAACTACAATCTGACTATTTACCATCCCCTTCAGTCCCATCACGACAGTGAAATTAGTGGGAATTCTTTTTGACAGAGCTTTCAAGCAGCACAAAACTAACTAGGCCAGTGTGGTTTCAGATAGTCCCCATGTGCAGATGGTGCTGTTGTGAAAATGTCAAGAGATTACCAATCAAGACCAGGCTAATAGTCTGGCAGCTGATGGAAGTTAAAAGTAATAAAATTAATTAAAATCTGGTGTTAGTAATAGTGATCTTGTGTCCAAAGTTGATTGTAAACATTGATCTTCTTCACCAATATACTTTCAGGAAGTGAATCTCCCGTGCTTTCCTGGTGTGGCCTAAAAGTGACTCCAGCCACACAGACATGTGATCACTTTTTCAATGGTCTCTAAATCGGCTAAGCAAGACACACTATTGTATCAAACTGCTCCAAGGTCTGAAAGGATATTTCCGGACAGAACACCCGGCTCCAGCCTCAGTATCGGAAAAGGGAATGGGATAAACAGTCCTGTTGACCCTGCAGAGGCCTACTTCCTAACATCTGAGAGCTTGTGACAACATTTACAGAGCTTTACCACAGACTGCACAGAAACATTGGGAAAGGAGGAGGTCATTCAACATATTGAGCTTTCCCCATGCTAATGCAAGACCAAAGGTCTCCTCAATGCAGTTTTCCCCAAACACTGTTCATTTCACTGAATATGTTTAAACATTGTGAAATATAACATTGGAACTGCTGTAATCCCTTCAGTCCATCAATTTTGTGGCACCATTCAATATACAGGCAGTTCTCCGATAACACGCATTTATTAAATATGATATGGCTGTGGCCCCTTGCTTTAGGCATGCTAGCCCGGGGAACTATCATCCCTGCTTCCAATCTGTCTCACCCTGTCAGAGTTTTATATATCTCAGTGAGATCTCCACTCATTTTCCTAAAGCCCATGGAATACAGGCACAGTTGCCCCGAACTCTGCTCCTGCAACAAGCCCGTCATCCCAGAGATCAGTCTGGTCATGCTTCACTGCACTCACTCAATGTCAGTTTTGTCCTTTATTAGGTAAGGAGACCAAAACTGCACACAATGTTGCACAATGTTCGAGGTGAAGTCTCACCTAGGCCCTGTAGAGCTGCAGTAAATTACCCTTACTCCTGCATCCAAATCTCCCTGAAATGAATGTCAATACACTATTTATTTTCCTAACTACTTACTGCTCCTGCAACATTGCTTTCATTGACTGGTCTACAGGGAGATCAAGATTATTTTCAATGTTAAAACTCCCCACTTGCTGGGTCTATATGCACTGGTCAGCTTGCCAAATCCATTCCCAGTATTGACTTCCGTGTTCAGAACTCACTGTCCTACATGGACTCAGAGGGCTGCACAGAAATAAATAACAATGCAGCTTAATTTCCTTTATAGAGCAACATTTTTTCAACCAATCTCTTTTCAAAAGATAGGCTGCCTTTCTATTGTTCCCATCAATGTACACAACATCACATCTCTCCCAGTGATCTCCATCTGCCAGGTATTTGTCCAGTCACTCCACTTGTCTCAATCACCTTGGAGCTTGTTTTTACATCCTCCTCACCCAGTCACAAGCTGACATCGTTTAGTGCTGTCAGTGGACATGGGAATATTGCATGTGAGCCCTTGAACCAAAGAAATGTTGTGTACTGGGAATAGCTGGATTCCAAATCCTGATCCTTGTTATATCATCCAAGCCTTCCGTTCAAAAATCATGGTTTTATTCCTTATCAGTGTTTCCTGCCAGCTCTCCCATTCTAAAAGCATGACCACATATTAGCCCCAGTCCCACAGGATTCGAATTTGCACGAAAGGCTTGGGGCTGTTTCAAAAATCTTTCTGAGATTTCAATCGTATTGCATTGATACCTTCTCCATAATTTTGCTAAAAACCACTTTCTCAAATATGATGCCCATTTCATAAATCTCTGTATACTTTGTCTATACCCGTTACTTTCAATCCAATACTTTCTCTAAAACTGTTAGTTGCTAATTTCATTTCATTCCCTTTTTCTCACCACGCTAAAGTTCCATTGTATTGCTAGGAAGTGTTTTTTTGTTTTGCTTTCTTCTGTGAAGGCATAATTGTAGTATTTTTTCTATTGTTCGGCTATTTCACGGTCCTCAATTATCCGGTAACAGTCGGTAAGAAAGCTGCACCTTTTTCTTTTAATTTTGCCAATGACATATTTTCAAAAGATATTAGAAGTTCACTCATATAAGGTTTGATAAGATATTCTTCATAAACCCATCAATTCCTATTTTAAACTATGCAATGATTGACCTTCCACAAACATACAATCACAGAAGCACAGACTCTGTACCATCAGAAATAGAGCACGGTCTTCATTCGCCCTACTTTCCGACACAAGGCGTCTTGCCGTGAATCTTATGGTATTTCAAGTGCACAACCGTGTATTTTCTAATGGTTGTGGGGTTATCATAACAACCCCCATCTCAAGAAGAGCATTCCAGACCCCAACAACTCTGTGTGAAAAACAGTCCTCAAATCCGCACGAAACCTCAAATCTTTCACTTTAAAATTGTGGGCCTTTGACTAAAAGGAACAGCTGCTGTTTATCCACCCTGTCCATGCCCCTCGTAATCTTGTCCTTCTGAATCATGACCCCCTCAGCCTTTTTTCCTCCAAACTAAACAACCCGAGCTTATCCAGCCTCTCTCCATGGCTGATACGCCCCATCCCAAGGAACATCCTGTTGAGTCCCCTCTGTACTCCCTCGAGTGCAATCACATCCATCCTGTAATGTGGTTCCCAGACTTTCACAGTATTCCATCTTGGCCAAAACAAATTTCCGCATAGCTCTGATAATCTATGCTTTGATGAATAAACGCTATGTTAACGGTATACTATGCTTTCTCAAATTGTTTATTAACCTGTCCATCACATTCAGGGATGTGTGGAGAAGCACGCTCTGACCATCCTAGTGTGCTGTCATTCATTGAGTCCTCCCCTGTCCAGTTCATTCTTGCAAAGTGCATCACCTCATATTTATCAGGGTTACATTCTATCTGCCATTGATCCACCCATCTAACCATTCCATCTGTATCTTCCTGAAACATAAGAATTTCGTTCTCACTGCCAACAACCAGAACAATCGTTGTATGAAACACAAACTTACTTATCACCCCGCCCCACCCCACATCCATATTCACAGCTACATCATTTATGATTACCACAAGTAATTAGGTTAAAAATCGCACAACATTGGCTCATAGTCTAACATGTTTATTCAGAGGCACGAGCATTCAAAGCGTTGTTTCTTCGTCAGATGTTTGCGCATTTTGAAGAAGCAGCGCTTCGAATGCTCGAGCATCTGAATAAACCTGTTAGACTGTAAGTTGGCGTTATGCGATGTTTAGCATTGTCCACTCTAGTCTAACACCAACACCTCCGAATCACAAATATTCAGGGGCACAGCACTGATCCCCGGGGTACACCTTTTGACACTGGCCTTCAGTCACACAAACAGCCTTCTACCTCTACCTCCTGTCTCCTCCCACTGAAGTTGATTTGGATGCAACTTGGCAAGTCCTAACGAGTCCTAACTGTTTCCCCCGATATTCTGTTTCGCTTGACACACTTGCAGATTATCTGGGGATACTCCCTAATCTTGCCCTGCCAGCAGGTTTCCATGCCCCTGTGTTTGTTAGTCCCCTCCAAGTGAAGAACGTCCTCCTTATTGCAGTCGTAACTGGTCTGTCCCAGCTCATGACATTATTTGCCTTGAATGCGGATTAGAGAGCCAGGGAAGTATTCTGTTAATTTCCAACTTGTCATATGTATTGTGAATGTTCTACATTTCACGGTGACCCACCTCTTATTCTTTGAAGCGCTGGAGAAAATAGGCCGAGTTTCCTCATCAGGCAATCTCGCTACCTGAGGGATTAATCTGGAAAATGCCCATTGCACATCTTCTGTTGTCAGTATATATTTTCTGAGATTCGTTCAGCAAAACTGTGCACAATACTCCAGGTACAGTGCCATCAACACGCTGTGAAACTGCTTCAACATGTCTTTACATTCATGTTCTGACTCTCTTAAATGAAGGCGAACCAAACTTTAACTTTCCACTTACATATATTCCTCCAAATACCCTTCACATTCATTACATTTACGAACTCATTATTTGAGTTCTTATAGAAATCCTTCCGAAAATCCAACATATGCCACTTCTAGTAATTCCCCATTATCTATGCTATGAGAAACAATTTCAAACAATTCCGAAGTTTATCAAATATGATATCTATATCAGAAATGCATGCTGATTCTCTCCATTGTTGCTGTTAATTTCTAAATATTAAACTTCTCATCCTGTGTAATAGATTTCAGAAGTTTCCCTACAGATGTCAAGTTAATTGGTCTGCAGTTCTCCACACTATGTCTTTTTCCGTTTGGAGCTGTTTGGCTCCCTTCCATTCATCTATAGTGCTTGGATCACGTTTACTAACTTCCATTTATCTATAATAGTTTCTGCCCTCTGCAGAATATACAGGAAAATAAAACACAGTCATCGACAGTTCAATTAGTACTTCTATTGGTGATTTATTTCTTACATTTTTATAGGATGTACATCTGACTTAGCAATGCTCTTTCCAGCTGCTAAACTTGTTACTGATTTGAATTGACTTTATGTCTTTAGCTCCAGGAGTCCAATATGATCACTTGGTATTATTGGGGGATTTTCTGGATATTCCACCATGAAGACAGATGCAATGTAACTGGTTGTTTTCTTGGTCATTTCCCTGTTCCCCACAATGACCTCTCCTCTCCCGATTCCAAATTTCCACATTTGACCTTGCTTTTATTTTGTTTCCTTTGAAATATAGATCGCAGATTGATGCAGTCTTTGTGTTCCTGTTTGTTAGCATGCATGTTAACTTTTTGATTTCCTTATCAGTTTCATGGCCTTCCTTTTTTGGATCGTTAATTTCTGCGAATTCTCAGGTTTCCACACTATCTGGAATTATTCTGAAGTCACTTCCTATGATTAACATGTTTTCTAATTTGTTATGTTAACCATCATTGGGTCACTTTCTCACTCTTTGGTGTTTATACCTGAAATAAATCGATGTATTTTTCAGACTTTGCAGTATTTCTAAAAACCCCTGGTCCTGACCAGTTATATTCAGGAACACCGCAGGAGGATAGGAGGATAGAGAAGAAATTGCAGGAGCACTGGTTGGTTCTTTTCTATCATCGCTGACGGAAGAGTGAGGTCCTGGACGACTGGAGGGGAGCGAATGCTGAGCTGTATTCAAGAAATGCTACAAAGATAAACCTGGGAACTAAAGACCAGTGAACCGAAAATCGAGTGGGCTGGTTACTTGACAAGGTTCAGAGAGATTGGATATATATATGCATTTGGAAAGACAGGGTGTGGTTCGGAGTAAGATTAGAGTGATGCTGGAAAAGCAGAGCAGCTCAGGCAGTATACGAGGAGCATGAAAATTGATGTTTCGGGCAGAAGCCCTTCATCAAATTCAGCACGGGAGTTTGTGCTCGGGAGATCATGATTCACAATTTTGTTGGAGTTCTTTAATGAATTGACCAGCAACGTTGAGGAGGTCCGAGTGGTATACGTAATCTAAGTGGATTCCAGTAAGGCCTTCAATAAGGTTCCACATTGTACGCCACTCTGGAAGGTTAGATCGAGTGGAATTGAAGGGGACCTGGCAAACTAGGTACAAAATTGCCTTGATGGTAGGAAGCAGAGGGTAATACTGGAAAAGTGCTGGTCAGACTGGAGGCCTGTGACTAGTGGAATGCCTCAGAGGTTGGTGCTGGGACCACTACATATTGTATATATCTATGATTTAGATGAGAATTTACAGGTAGAATTTGTAAGTTTGAAGACGGCACTAAAACAGGCAGCATCACGGAGAGTGAGGAAGGTTATCAGAAATTTCAGAAATTACAGTTGTATCTTGAACAGCTGGAGAAGTGGCTGAGAAATGGTAAATGGATTTTAATATAGATCAATATAAGTTCCTGCTTTTTAGAAAGTCAAATCAAGTTTGGAGTTTCATGGGGAATGGTTGGGTCCTAAGGAGTGTAGTCGAACAGAGGGACCTTGGAATTCAGGTGCATGGTTCTCTGAAAGTTGATTCACAGGTAGACAGGACAATGACGAAAGCTTTTGACACACTGGCCTTCATGAGTGTGTATCACTGAGTATCGAAATCAGAGAATTACGTTGCAGTTAATAGGATGCTGGTGAGGACATACTGGTAGCGTAATGTTCAGTTTTTTTCAATTTGCGAGAGGAAGTGTGTTATTAAATTGGAAAGACTGCTGAAGACATTTACAAGGATGTTACCGTCTGAATGGTCTGAGTTTTCGGGAGAGTTTGGACAAACTGGGATATTTTACTTTAGCCTGTATGAGGTTGAGGGGGATCTGACAGAAGTGTATAAGATCATGACAGGCATGGACCGAATGAATGTACTCAGTCTTTTTTCCCAGGGTTGGGTAATCACAGACTAGAGGGCATCAGTTTAAGGACAGAGGGGAAAGAGGGGAAAGACGATAAGAGAGCCTGAGGACCAACTGTTTTCCACACAGGCTGGTACACATATGGAATGAGCTGCCAGCGGAAGTGGTTGAGGCGGGTACATTAACAACATTTAAAAGGATTTGGACAAAACACGGATAGGGAAGGATTAGAAGGATATGGAGCAATGGCAGGGAAATGGGGGTAGCGTGGATGGACTTTTCGGTCAGAATAGACTAGTTTGAGCCGAAGAGCCTGTCTCCGTGCTGTAGGGCTCTATGACTCTAACAATCATTGCTTGTCTCCCACTGAATGTTATGTTGTATTTTCCCAATTCACTGAAGCTAACTTGGCCCTCTCGCCTCCAGTCTTCCATGATGTTTAACCAGAATGTATGTTGTATCCAGGCACCGTGTAAAGTGCACCTTATTAATGCCACTATTCCTTAAAAGCTGCTTCAGAGCAAGGTTATAAATTAGCCCGCCTCACCACATGACACCAAATCCAAAATAACCTGTTCTCCAGTTTGCTTCACAACATACTCTTCAACCCACCTCATATACACTTATTTTTCACAACATGAGCAGTAATTTAGTTAATGCAGTTTAGATGCAACTTGAAACCATCCAATAAGACTGCAGTATCCACAATACTTGCATATCTAATTTCCAGAGCATATGATACTCAGACTTTTCACAACTGTTTTGGTTTAGATATATGACACACCAATATTTGCTTCTCCTTGCTATTTGTAAGCTCCACTTGAACTGATTCTGTGGAATCTGAGGAACAGTGTCTGTGGCGTTATTAGCGATAGACTTGAACAAGACATTCGGAGAGGCTCACCTCGAATCTGAGATGATCTGAAGAAACGTCTATCAATTCAAGACAAGCAACAATATGCTCCCCGCTCTGTCTGGATAAATGTAACCGCATTCTATTTGCTCCCTCACACTCACTGTCCATCTGTTATAGAACCTACCCCCGAACAAGGTTCACACCCTATCTCCAAACAAGGCTCAGGCACGACCACTCTCACTATTGAATTCAGCAACATTCTTCCGCTCTTTGTCTGTCAACTACTCAATAGCCCCACACTAATAATACTATATTGGTTCAAACTGGCGACTGACTCCTTCTAGAGACCTCACAATTCCCCTCACCTACACGGGCACTAAGAGCAGGGTCACCCACTGCCACTCTCCCTCCCCCCTCCCTCCCTTTCTCCCAATGCAGGAGAAGCAACCTGGAATAGGACAGCAAAGCTATTACAGTAACATACTGCTGCGCCTAGCCCATTTGTTGCTCTCTCAATCCACCCCTCGAGGTTGTTACAGTGATGTACTGCCGCCCCTACTCCATGTGCTGTTCTCTCAATCCAACCCTCGATGCCGTTACAGGGTAGGGGAAACCCCATTCTGTCAAACAGAATCGTTACAGTGAAACAGAAGGAGACCATTCTGCCCTTCGAAGGATCTGCACAGGAATATGGAATGAAGTAATTCAGCTCTTTGAGTACATTACACAGCCCAGGAGGAGGCCATTCAACCTGCCCAAACAGCTACACAGGAACAGGGAAGGTGTTGTTAACAGGAAATAGAGAATAGAAATAAATGTTTATTTTCAGGTTGCAAAGCTGTAACTGGTTAGTGAGCTAACCTGCAGCGCCAAGAACATTGGGTGAATTGTCTATTTTGACATGAAGGATAAAACAATGGTTAACAATTTAAATGGAGAGAGATTGCAGAACTCTGTGATTCGGGAGGTTTCCATGTTCCTGGGACATGAATCACATGATGACAGTGTGCAGATGTTGCAAGTGATTTGGGAGTAAGTGCAATGATACAGTTATCAACAAAGGGTATCAGGTTTAATATCAAGAATGCTTTACTGCATCTGTACAGGGCATTGCTGAGACCCCATCTGATACACTGCGTGCGTTTTTGATCCCAGAAACTAAAAACAGGATATAATTCTTTTCGAAGATTTTCACAGAGGTTTCCCTTTACTCATTCCTGGAATAAGGGCCTTTTATTGTGGGGGAGTTATCAGTTTCGAACTTACCTGGGAAATATTATTGAACCATCCATGACTTTCTGAAAAGTGCATCAGCTTGACGCATATTTTTTCTTGTCAGGGAGACTAAAGCTAGAGAATACATTTTAAGAAAAATGTGTATTGATATGAACATATGCGCTATGAAGACACCTACCAATATTTACAAATTACACAGATACATGAAAGCATGTCAATAATTCATAAAGAGGGAACATTAGTTTGCGGTCGGAAGGCGCTGTGTACAACAAAAGCAATGATGCACCTGCATATCGTCCATAATCAGGTTTTCAAGAGAATGTTCCAGGAGATCGCACATGGTCCAGTTTGGTGATCAGTTGATATTATTGTATGTTCCAACACAGAGATGGAGAAAAATGTTCCCTGCCTGAGAAACAGCAGCCGATTGATCCCTCTCTCTTCCTTTGTTCCGCCCAATAGCAAAGCGTGTGACCATAAAATCCCTGAGTTATCTTTGCCAGTTGTGAAGGATTCCTGGTGAGGATTCATGAGAATCTCTCCACTGCCTGAAACAAACGGAATTCAGCCAAATCCAAATATTGCAGAAATAAATCCCATTACCAGCATCTTGTGTAAGTAAAATAACTTCAAAGGCAGAATAACGTTTGGGACACTCTGCCAATTTACCATTTGCGATGAGTTCAAAGTTCTGTGTCTCACATTTTTTTCTAGAAAATGAGCTACTCTGATGTTTATGTCATTGGCCAACTCACTAAACTGGTTGCATTTAAAATTTGTTGTAACCAGCGGGGGAGTGGGACTGGGAAAGGAAACAATAAGCCTCCAACATTGGTTGGAGCACAAATGAGAAATTCTCAAAAGATTGTTCAAATGGAAATTCCCTTCCCCAGAAGTTTGTGGTGCCTGGATGATTACATTTATTCAAAGTTGAGTTGTATTCAAACATTTGACAAACACGTGAATGTAGGAAAATGGTGTACAGGCAGAAAAGTGGTGCTGAGACCACAATCACATCACTTTTTGAGTGGTGGAGCGGTGACAAAGTGTCTAATAGCCCACTCCTGCTGCTCATTCCTATGTTCCTATGTTCCATTCAGCTCCTCACAGCTCCTTAAAGTACCAGATGGAGGCCACCTGCTCCAAATGCCGGTTCCACAATAAGACAGGATATCATTCAATCACTCAAGGCTGTCACATACGGTTTATCGTGGGTTGGAAAATGTTATTTGGAAAACCAGGTTGGTTTCGAAAGACACCTCTGGTCTCTTTACAGAGTGTCTCCTCTCTGCAACTTGTGCTTCATTTGTTGGTCATGTGGGCGACCCAGATTCACTGTGAATACAGCCCCCATACCTCACCCAGAGATGACTCCCAAAATACTTTACTCTCTCTGACTGCAACATTCAATAACAGAACATTCAGGAAAGTTACAATCATTAACTTTGTAATTACAGAACATGAGAACATAAGGCGCAAGATTAGGTAACTTGGACGATCAAGCTATTGTATACCATCATGGCTGATCTACTGTTGGCATTAACTCGTCTTTAATATCTAATTCCTCACACTCCTTAGCTCTCTGACAGGTCAAAAATTCATGTACCACCTCTTTGAATACTTTCCGTGATGTAACTCACTTCACTATATCGTCCAGATAATTCCTGGCATTGATTACCCTCTATGAGAGGAAGATACTCCCTACACATACACTATCGTCTATTGATATGGACAAGAGGTGCACACAGGGGTTCAGGAAAGAGTGAATGGCTTCGCTAACAAGGTAGCATTTGACTGTGCATGGCATCAGGACCACCTACTTATTTGAGTTTTTTGGGAATCAGGTGTACCCTCCCCACTGGTTTGGGGTCGTCTTTCAGAGCACAAAGGAAGATGTTTGTGGTCGGTGACTGACAATCCTCTCAGTCCGGGGACATCTCGGCAGGAGATCCTCAGGGTAGCTACCTTAAAACAAACATCTTCAGCTGCTTCATCACTGTCTTTCCTTATCATAAGATCTGAAATGGGGATGGTCACTGAAGATCACCCAATGTTCAGAACACTGTGTCACACCTCAGCTCCTGAACAAGTCACTGCCTATGTGCAGTAAGACCTGCACAACATACAGGCTTGTGCCGTTAAAGTGTCGGTAACATTCATGCAACAGCAAGGCCAGACACTTTACATTTTCTCAATTAAATGAAAAGCTCAGTCAGCATCTCAAGAGCGTTAGAAACGGATATGTGGAAGCCATTCAGCCCATATAAGCGACTGAACAAAGAGAGGGATAACCCATTCAATCCTCCTGCCTGTTCCACAGGAAGAAGGGGTGTCTGGTTACCACATCTAGTTACCACAAACAGCAACAGGCAGGGTCAAGTGAGACCCATGAACCTGTTCCATGGGACCTGGAGGAGGCCATTCAGCACCTCGAGACACAGGAGGGTGTTATTGATGCTCCAACCTGACAAATCAATAGAACAGAGAATGCACTCAGAGACGGCTCCATGATGTTCCTCGTGGCTCCATTACAAGTGGTACACATGACACTTTAACGTGGTTTAACGCTGGCAGTGAGGAAGGAAGCCAGATATTTTGTGTCAAGTCTCAGAGAGGCATCCTCCATCTCTGAGAAGGCAGACCCATGTTCTCCATAGATGTCAGAAGCTGGTGGGAATAGTTATCTGTTTTAGAATGACGGTATTGTGGCTATTGTCGGGATTGTGGATAACATGACGTTCAGTGCAGGATCACACACTAAATGCACTGTATTAATGTGGGGAGAGTTTATTCAATGACTGACCCTCTGTCTCTCTCAATCAATTTGTGGAGTGGGGGTGGGATGAGGGGAACGTCCTCAGAGGCTCTTTACCTATTGAGAACCCCAAAAAAAAACAAAGCCATGGAAGTTATCACCATATCAGTGCCTGGTTAGAACATCATGAGTGACTGTCCATCCCCCTTAAGGTTCAATGCAATCACTTCTTATTCTCTTACTGAGATTCACTCTCTGCTCATGGTGCCATCATCCCAGGGATTCGTCTGTTGAAACTTGAGAAGAAGTCTATCCACTGTACCCCAAATACTGCCTCAACAACACTCTCAGGGACGATCGTAATGAACCTTTTTTCTCACTTAGAGATCGCAGTTTCTTCCCTGTGCCAGAAAAAGCCATTCCTTCTCTCTGTACTACGACTGACATGGAATTTAAAACTCCCTTACATCTGTACGTTAGCATCAATAAATCCAACACCAGAGATGCGTATGGAGACGTGCATCACTCTCGGGGAGAATTTCAGTGAGATTGAATTCACCTAAAATAGTGAATGATCACCGACCTGAATAGAACTGAGCTGTAGGAATACGGGAAACAGACATAGGAAGGGAGCTATTTTTACTTCTGTTCTTCTCTCACAGGGTGTATGCAGACCCAGTCAGGGCAGCATGTTATGCCGACCTTGAACTGAGTGTTTGGTTCAGCTGTACCACAGGACAGCAAAGAGTAAAACACATTCCTGTAGGGTTGTAGCGTTACAACATAGGATAAATTATCCTGCTTAATTTAAAACCAGCAACAGGTAAGTTTTATCTACTGCATATTCTGTGACAATTCTAGAGTCCACAACTATTTAAAGTAAAAATCAACAACCTTATTTCTTAAAGTATAACAGGGAATAATAGACGAACATCTATTTATAACTTCTTCCTCTAACCTATCTTTTACCTCCCCCATCCCCACGATACTCGTCTGGTTATACTCCTAATTAAGACCTGCAAAACTAAACTTCTAATCTCAAAACCAAGAAACTTTCAGTTCTTCTCTATATTCCTGTCTTCTTTTCTGCTTTGGGATTCAGCTTTACCAGTTACTACTCAATAAAGGTACCGAGAGGAGAGCTATTTTTCAGGTAATCGTTGCATGCTGGTTACTTGGCAGCTCTCCTCTCAACTGTTCAATTTCCCAAAGTCTTGTACCCCCAAACCATTGGATCGTGTCATTGGCTTTTAAGATTCTCAATATACTAAATTCAAACTTGATTGGAGGTGGGTATTTTGAAGTGTAATTCAAACTGTTTGGCTGAATTTTTTTTTGTCTTGAGACAATGAGCTAATTATGTTGCTGAACCAAATGTTACATTAAATCTATTTTTAAAAACACTTGGTGCTGTCAGGTAGTTATTGGTGGCTTTTAATTCTTTTGAAGGTGCAATACACCCACATGTTCATCACAGAAGTCGCACTGAAACCTGACTAGGGAAGAATGACACATTGACTTCCCTAAAGGACTTGGGGCAAGCAGATGGGCTTTTAGAGCAAATGAAAATAGTTACTTTTAAATTCCACCAATTTCCCTCATGGGATATCAACAAAGTATTATTCTGTGTCTCTAGATTATGAGTCAATGGATTGAACACCATAAACTGTAGTCCCGTTTGTGCAGAGAACAAGGTAAACATCCTCAAGAGCAATTATTTAGTGAAGGACATGTGGTTAGAAGGAACTTGAAACTGTTGCATCCGGACTAAACAAAGGTAAAAATCATGGTTTATTCAGAAGTTGCACTGAAATTGAGAACGAGACTAGGATATCATGACGGTGGTATTGGATAGGGTTGAACAGTGGGGACGAGCTGGAGATGTAAATCTGTGAAGGACAACATGGATTATAGAGTTTGAGAACATTATGGTTCCTTCTCACATATCAGTGAGTAATTTATAAATAGTAGTTTGATACTTATAATTTAGAAGGAAAGGAGTTTTTGTTTGGAACTGAAGACGTTGTTTTGTACTTTCCAAAATTTATATATCATGAGCAGAAATTCAGTCCAACCCAATTTAGTAGAAAAATATAATGACTTACCAGGAACACCAACTATAGCGAGGATGGGATAGTAACCACCTTGAATAATCCAAAGGATATCCTGGATCCGTGATGCTAATGATATCCAAGGCAGCGAAAGATAGTTAAGACCTGAGGATAAACTCCTATCTGTTATTGCAATGTTCCAGTCTAATGACCTCAGATTCTGATACATTCTTGGAACATTCCAGTGTAAAGTTCTCAGATTCTGATACACTGCTGTACCATTCCAGTTTACTGACCTTAGATTCTGATCCATTGTTGGAACATTCCAATCCAATGTCCTCACATTCTGAACCATTATTGTAACGTTCCAGCCTAATGTTCTCAGATTCTGATCACTTCCCCCCTTTCTCTCGAGCAGTTGATCCCTGTTAGTGCTGTCAGCGATGCTCCTACTCATACTATGGGATAACACATTGACAGAGCCCATTTATCATTCAACGATGGAAACTCTCCACTGGGATAATCAGGATCCACGGAGAGTTACATTAATCACAGCCACTGAACAAATAGCTCCAGTTAACCCCTTTCAATTCAATATTGGTTTTATTAAAATTAAAAAGAACGTTTAAAATTTACATATTTGGCATGGAATTTGTGGGGGTAACTGAGGGAAGGAATATTGGAGATGGTAGATTGAATGCTTGTATTCATTCAATCTGCCTTTTATATGGGAGTAATGACAAAGGATTGTCAGAACATAAACAAGTTTCTCCATTTATAAATGGAAACATACAGTCTGAAACTACTGATCAGTGATTATAGTGTCAGTAAAATATGGGGAGAACTTTTCTTGTACATAATCTGACAGGAAAATGTACCTACGACAGCATGAGTGATAACACACACAGGGCATGGATATGTTAACAGAAAATATGAGGGCAGGTGAGGGTCATGCTGTTAATGTTATCGATGTCAATCAACTGTGATTACGTACCATTCACTGGATTTCAATTGCAGTGTGATTATGATATTGGGGGCATGGCTGCTGAGACTGGAGGGAGGGAACATGATAATTCCCAATCATCAGTACTGAAATGTTACTCTTTATAAATCATTTGAAGATCAAATTCCAGGACACAACTCCAATGAGGAATGAGGAGAGCCAATATTAACCATACAACCAGAAGACATTGGAGCAGAAATTTGGCTATGAGGACCATTGAGCCTGCTCCACCATTCAATGATGGCTGTTAAGCTTCTCAACCCCATTCTCCCGCTTTCTATCTGTAACCCCTGATACCCTTTACAGTCAACAACCTAACTGTCTCACTCTTACATATCCTCAATGATCTGGACTCGAATGACTTCTGTGGTAGTGAATTCCATGGATTCACCACTCTCTGGCTGAAGAGATTTCTCCTTATCTCTGTTCGAAAAGGTCTTCACTTTACTCTGTCCCCCCGGGTACTAGTCTCTCCTACCATTGCATATATCTTCCCAACATCCACTCTGTCCCAGGTCATTTAGTATTCTGTAAGTTTCAATTAGACCTCCTAACATTCTTCTGAACTCTGTCAAATACAGACCCAGAGCACTCAAATATTCTTCATATGCATGCCAGCTTTGCATTCTTGGCACCATTCTCGTGGATCTCGTCTGAAAACACTCCAGGACCTGTACATCCTTCCTGAGATATGGGACCCAAAACAGCGCACAATAATCCAAATGTGACGTGACTAAAGCTTTGTAGACCGTTAGAAGTACATCCCTGCTTTTATATTTAAGCCCTTTTGAAATAAATGCCATCATTGTCTTTGCCTTCCTAACTACTGACAACCTGCAAGTTTACCTTTCAAGAGTCCTGGACTAGAACTCCACAGTCTTTTTGCACTTCAGATTTCTGAAATTGTTCGCTTTTAGAAAAAATAGTCCGTGCGTCTATTCATCCTGGCAAAATGCTTTCCCACACTTTTCCGCATTGTACTCCATCTGCCACTTCTTTGCTCACTCTCCAAACCTGTGAAAATCCTTCAGCAGGTGCAAGTGAGGACCGCAGATGCTGGAGATCAGAGTCAAACATTGTGGCCATAGAAAAGCACAGCCTGTCAGGCAGCATCCGAGGAGCAGGAGATTCGACGTTTCAGGCATAAAGCATTCATCAGGAATGTGGGATGGGCAGAGAGGGGCAGAGAGATAAATGAGAGGGGCTGGGACTTGGAGGAAGGTAGCTTGGAAGGCGATTGCTAGATGAAGGTTGGTGGTGATAGTGATAGGTCAGAGTGGAAGGTGGAGTGGATAGATGGGAAGATGGACAGTTCAAGAGGGCAGTGCTGAGTTGGAGGGTTTGATCTGGGATAAGGTGGAGTGAGTGGAGATGAGGAAACTGGTGAAATTGTCTTTGATATCGTGTGTTGGGAGGGTCCCAAGGCAGATGATAATGCGTTCTCCCTTCAGACGTCAGGTGGCTAGAATTTGGCAGTGGAGGAGGCCAAAAACTTGCAAGACCTTGGCGGATTGGGAGGGGGAGTTGAAGTATTCAGCCACAGGGCAGTGTGGTTGTTTGGTTTGTGTGTCCAAGAGTGTTCCCTGAACTGTTCTGCAAGTTGACGTCCTGTCTCGCCAATGTAGAGGAGACAAGGAGCAATGGACAGACGAGATGAGATATTTGGATGCACAGGATGTTCTTTGTCTGATGTGGAAGGATGCTTTCGCGCATTGGGTGGAGGTGAGAAGGGAGGTGTTGGCACAGGTTTCATACCTGTTATAGTGGCAAGGGAAGGTGTCGGGAGGGGAAGGTGGCTTGCTGGGGTTGCGTGGACCTAACGAGGGAGTTTTTGAGGGAATGGTCTCAGCAGTATGATGATAGGGGTGGGGAGGATAGTATATCTCTGTTGGTGAGGTCTGACTGTTGGTGGCAGAAATGGTGGGGCATGATGCGTTGTAGCCTGAAGTTGGTGGGATTGGAGGCAATTATCAGAGAGGTTCTAACTTGTAGTTGGAAGGGTGGAGTTCAAAGGCGGAGCTGTGGGAAGCTAAGGAGATGTGCTCGAGCACCCTCCTGCAGCCGAACCACCTCTTCAATGCTACCTGTCCCTCTATCTATCTTTGCACTGTTTGAAAGCTTAGCCCGAATGCCCTCAGTTCCTTCATATTGATAATGAATGCACAAAGTGAAAAGTTGTGGTCCCAACACTGAGTCTTGTGGAACACCACTTGTCACTGGCTGCCATTCTGAGAAGGACACTTCAATCCACATTCTCTTTCTGTCAGACAGCCAAACTGCTATCCATGCTAACTCCTTGCCTGTCACACCATGGGCCCATACCTTTCTCAATAGCATCATGCATGGCACCTTTTCAAAGGATTCTTGAGGTGGAGATGGATAAAATCTATTGGTTCTCCTTGATCTAATCTGCTCATTACTCTCTCAAAGTATTCTAGCCGGTTTGTCTGGCATGTCCTCCCTTTGATGAAACCATGCTGACTCTGTTCTATTTTACCAAAGACCTCCAAATATCGAGAAATCCCATCCTTCACGAAGCAATCCATGATGTCACCCACAATCAATCAGTCTGCTGATCAGTCTGCAGTTTTCCATCTTGCGCCTAACTCCCTTAATAAACGGGGTGTCATGCTCGCAATTATACAACCATTTGGCCCTTTCCTTTGGCACTAACTCTTCAGCTATCTCCCGTTCAAGGCTTGGGTGTAGTCCATCTGGTCCAGGTGAGTTATCCACATTCAGGCCATTCCGTATTCTAGCATGTTCTAGCATGTTCTTCTTGGTGATGGCCACCATATTCAGGACTATCCTCTCACTATCTTGAATACTTGAGAAATTACTCGTGTATTCCACCGTGAAGGCTGATGCAAAATTCCTCAACCATTTCTTTGTTGCCCACTACTGTCTTTCCAGCATCATTTTCCAGTGGTCCATATTCACTTTTGTCTCTCTTTTGCATTTTATATATCTAACGAATCTCTTACAATTTCCTTTTTATTTCTGGTTAGCTTACCCCCATATTTAATCTTCTCCCACCTTATTTATTTTTTCTTGCTTTCTGTTGGGCCCAATTCTCCAGTTTCCCTCTGCCCTACACCGCATTATATGCTTGCTCTTTTGCTTCTATGCAATCCCTGACTTCCCTTGTCAGCCCGAGTTGCCTCATCCTCCCTGTACCATACCTCTATTACTCAGCATGAATCTCTGCAGTGACTCCTGAATTAATCTTGGAATCACCTGCCATTGCCACTCCCCTGTCTTTCCTGCTAGACCCCTGTTCCGGTCAATTCTACCCAGCTTCTCCCTTATGCCTCTCCATTTGCTTTATTCAGCTGAAATATTGTTAACTCTGATTCAACCTTCTCTCTCAAATTGCAAAATAAATTCAACAATGTTCTGATCACTGCTTCTGAAGTTTTCCTTCACCTTAAACTGCCTTCTCTAGCCTTCATCATTAAATCCAAAGTGTCATCTGTTCCCGAGTGGACTCCACCATATGATGCTCCAAAAAGCCATCCCATAGACATTCCTGAAATTCCTTTTCTTGCGATCCCCCTATGATCACTGTAACTTTGTCTTTCCTACAGATCTTTTCTATCTCCTGGTGTATCTTGTACCCCAGTTCCTGACTGCTCTTTGGAGGCCTGTGCAAGTCTCCAACTGTGGTTGTCTTATTTTTGTGATTCCTCAATTCTACCCACGCAGATTCTACACCATCTGACGTTACTTCCTTTCTTACTATTGATTTAATTTCATTTCTTAATAATAATGTAAACCCACTCCCTCTCCTACCTATCTTTTCGATAGGATATCTGTCCTTGAATATCCTGATCCCCTTGCAACCACCTGTCTGTGATGCCCTTCACGACATACCTACCAATTTCAATCTGTGCCACAAGCTCATTTACTCTATTCGTTATACTGCGTGCATTCAAATATAACCCCTTCAATCTTGTATTAACGGTCCCTCTTCTCATTGTTATTTGTTTGTCCAGTGTGCTTGAAGTCTGATTACTTACACTTTCCATACACTCTGTCTTATTTGCGTCTGTGCTGGAGATTTTAATAACCTCTCCTGAGCTCTGTACATTTACCTCCTCTTTTCTAATTAAACCCTATAACGGACCCCCACCCTGCTAACACACACACACACCTAATCAGTTTAGAGCTCTGTCTACAGCCTTAGTTAGGATTCAATCGGACTCTGGTCCCAACACAAAATAAAGGGACAAAAAAACAAGCTTTTCTGTACATACCAAAACATGAAAACTACAAAGATGCAAGATTGTTAAAACGCACTTACGATGTGATGTCATATGAATTGAAATGTGAATTTAAAAACCACGGACGAGGTTTTCAACCTTTATCAGTCATTATTTGACCCACAGCTGAGATGCTGATCTCCCCCCTGTCAGTGATCCCCCTCATTGAGAATCTCTCGCCCTGTCTCTCACACCGTATCTAGAGGGACTACAAGTTCCTGTTGGCCCAGAATGTTTAAGTTAATTCACCTTCTCCCTGGAACTAATCTATTATTCTTTTTGGATGATGTTCAGCGTCAGCAACCCGGTTCTGTGATATTATTGGCGATAAATGATCTGGGATGACAGCATCGTGCTCACAGGGTACGGACCAGACAAAGGGCTTGCAGTCTGTGGGAGTTTCTAAATGAAATTTCTGTGTATTTCTCCTCATGCTGTCTTCTGATATAACGTCAGACTCGTCTGACACCCCTTGCTCTCACTCACTCTGCGGCTCCGTTTTCTCTCCATTCCTTTTATCTCTCTTCACTTCCTTTTTTCTATTAATATTTCTCTCTCACACACACACACGCAGACACACACATTCTGTTCTCTCTGTTGATAAATTGTGCTGTTGGAGAGCTCGTCGGTGTACAATGGGCTAAATTGCCTCCTTCAGTGCTCTGTCAATTCTGAAGTTCTCTGACCCACAATAAAGACTTCAGGTGCCTGGAGAGACAAGCTGATCCTGAGAGGGACACAGTGCAGAATCATCCTTTATCTCTTCATGTTGTCTGATATGCAGCGGCCTTGAAATATCTGTTAAAAAAAAACATAGTAATTCGAGCAGTTGGGAGAACGTTCACGAGATGGTTTTGCTGTCACGATTTAACAAGCAGTTCCCTCTTACAAAATTGGATTTGCCTGATAGCAGATCCTCCCAATTTACACGTCCTACCTCTGCCTGATGCTGACGTAATTTGCCTTCCACCAATTCAGTAGATTCCCACAAGGTCCTGACATATACATGTTCATAGCTATCTTAAATCTGAAGGAACTGTGACCACTGTTTCTAACATTATGTCCCACTGAAAGGTCAGTCACCTGGCCAGTATCATTAGCCAATACGAGGTCCAGTATGGCTCTTCCTCTCGTTGGACTATCCACATACTGCTGCAGTTAACAAATTCTGCCCCGTCTAAGCCCCTTGCTCTAATGGACGTCCAGTCATTGTTGGGGATATTAAAGTCACTCACGATGATCACTCTTTTTTTAATACACCTTTCCTTAATCGACATACATATCTGTTCCTCAATCCCTCCGTTGCTGTTGGAGAGATTATAGTAACGCAGTGCTTGCATCCGTCTTATTTTTGAGCTTGACCCATATTGCTGCAGTGGATGTTCCCTCCTGTGTGTCCTGTTCACGTGCAGATGTAGCATTCTCCCTGATCAGTAAAACAACTCGTCCACCTCTTTTAGCGTATTCTCTATCTCGCCTAAACCAATGAAACCCTGGATACTTTGAACGGTCAGTCCTTTCCCTCTCTCAACCAAGTCTCTGTAAAGCCGCCACATCATAGTCCCATGTATAGATTCAGGCTCCCAGTTCATCGTCCTTACCCATAACAATTCTTGCATTGAAATAAATACACTTCAGCCAAACTCCATCAGATCCTTTCCTGAAATTTGGTTTGAGTTTCCCTGATGTAAATTCCTCCTCGTCTTTTCTCTGGTAACAGGAGACTACAAAGGACTGTCAGTAAAGCGGAAAATATTGTAAATAGACAATTTCAGTTTCCTCCCTTGTCCCTTCAATCTTTACATTGCATCCCATACTGTCCAATTCCAATAAACTTCTGGGTAATTATTTTGCTTCAAACAACCGTCTCCAGCCTCTCACTGCACATTCTTCAACTCGCTCCGGACACATCGGATTGATAGTTTTCTGATCCTTCTCTCAACCAAATCTCTGTAATATTTGTCTCATGGTTATATATACTCATCTGTCTTGCCTTTCACACTGCTCACATTAAAATCAGCATACTTCAGACTTCCAATCCCATTGTGTTCACTCCCCTCTGCCAGTTTGTTGTTGGTCTTAGTTGTACTGGGATTAGTCTCCAACTGCTCTTCAGTCACTGTGCTTGTGGATGTACTGCTCTGGCTCCACCCTCCCTCCCCCACCACCACACTAGTTTAAACCCTCCTGAGTGACAATAACAAACCTGCCTGCCAGGAGATTGCTGACAGTTCACGTCCATCCCGTCCTTCTTGTGTATTTCATACTGACCCAGGATTCCCAATGACCCACATATCGGAGATCGCTGCCAGTTCAGCTGCATCCCGCCCTTCTTGTGTCTATCCTACCCACCCGGGTATCCTAATGATCCACATATGGGAAGTGCTGGCTACCCTACCAGCTCTTTGGCCATGTTTTTAACTTTACTACCTTCCTGTTCCTAACCTCACTGGCACGTGGCATAATCTAGTCTCCCCAACATTCAAATATGCTTTCAGCACAACTCCAGCAAGACCTTTACTTTAAAATGGATAGCCTTGACAATAAAAACTTAAGTGTGATCTCATTAATCAGGAACGTGGATCCCAACGAATCATTCGTAATGATCATAGGATCTGATATCTGTCACCTCCACCAAACCTGTGTGACAAGATATATTTATGGAGCATCTATTTGTACATTGATGAGGATAAACAGAAATTAGTCCAAAAGACCTGAAAATGTCATAACAGATGGGTGCCAGTCAGCCTGTTTACTCTGCTTTGCTGTTCAATTGGATTTTAGCTATTCTGTTCCTTTTAGTGGCTGGGTCTTTACCCCGGATCCCTAGCGCGTCAGAAAGTGCCCAGTGTCTTTGTGCGCTCACTGCATAGGGAGCATCCAGTGCCAGGCGATGGGGTGTGGGGAATCCCGGGGTGTCTCGATGAAAGGCTGCATGCAATGACAGATGGCCTCAGGGCTTGAGAGAGACAGAGCAGGTAATCAGGGACATGCACTCACATAAGTAGCTGGGCAAGATTCCCAAGCACTCAGGAAGCCTGAGGACCAGAGTCACTTTTACAATAAACCCGTCATATTTGCAGCAATTCTCCATCAAACACAAGCAAATATACTGTAGATGACAGAAACCTGAAACAAACACAGAAACATACTGTGGAGAGAGAAAAGAGGCAATTCTCCCAATGCAGTGATTGCAAAATCTCCAGAAAGACAGGGTCCAGAGATTGGAATTGAACCCGAGTCCCTGGCATTGTGAGGCAGCAGTGTTGTGTCACCACGCTATCCAATGATGGACACAGGATTAGGACAGTTACATTAGTATATTTTCGACAGTTAGTTAACAGGAAAGATCTCACGCAGCCTATCTAAGAGTTGGAAGTCTTTATACAGCAGCAGAGGACAATTCAAGAAGCAATAAAGTGATGAACACGACACATGTAAGCTAGCTTGCTTTAGAAAAGGAGATTGCAGGAGTTTTGTTAAGCTATATAAAAGGGGAGAGTGAACATTGGACAACCAGAAATTGGGGATGGCTGCAGAGAAATGGAAAAGAAAGAATTGGACAATGACGTGAATAGGTACTTTCTGTCAATCCTCACAATTGTAGATACTATCAACATTCCAGAACATAAAGCGAGTCAAGGATGAGGAATGGATGTCGTGACCAGCGCTGAGGAGAAGGTACTGGGGAAGCTGCAATGTTTGAAAATGGATAAATCACACAGACTGGAAGGATAACAGCTAAAGTTCTGAAGGAATTAGCGGAGGAGACTGTGAAACCATTGGTCGTGACTGTTCAGGAATAACTATCATCAGACAGAGTCCCAGAGAACTGGAAAATGGACAATTTAAAATCTCTGTGTAAGAAGGAAGAAAGGCAAAATACAGGAAATCATAGGGTAGTATAGCCTGGCATCGGCCGTTATTAGGGATTTAGAGTGCACTGCCAGCAATGACATTGCAGAGTACTTGGAGGTGCATGGTAAAATAGGGCTGAGTCAGCATTGCTTCATCAAGGAGTGGTCCCGCTGACAGGTCTGTCAGAATTCTATCAGAAGATAATGAGCAAGTTTGACAAAGGGAGGATGTGATCTCATTTGCTAATAGGCAGTGTGTTAACTTTTAATCTGTGTTAAATTGAATAATGTTAATTTATTGGTTACAACTTGCATAAGCAGATGTACATAAACAAATAAAATTGCAGAGGAACAATTCAATAGTAGATAAATAAAATAAGGATGGAGGGTCGGGTGATATGTTGTTTCTCCATGATGTGGGAGTGGTCGACCCCACTGTGGTTCCCAGTGACCATGTCTGGAGTAAATGTCGCATGCAAGAACAACTCTGGTTCTGAGTCGGTGAGCTGGAGTTTGAGCTTCAAACATTGCGAGGCATCAGGGAGGGGGAGAGTTCCCTGGATGCTGTGATTCAAGAGACAGTTACACTCCTTAGATCAACTGACTCAAATTCAGCCAGTGGTTAGAGAGCAGAGAGATTATCGATGAGTGAAGCAGATAAATGGATCCAGGACGTAGAATTGCTGGAGCCTCAGCCCCTGTCCGTGTCTAACAGGTTCAAGAGTTTTGTACTGTGTGGATGGGATGGGGACTGCAGGGAGGATGAGCTGATTGGCCACAGCACCGAGTTAATGAAAGCTTTCAAGTGGGGCAAGAGAAGAGAAATGTTAATGTAACTGGGGATAGTATAGTTAGCGGCATAGACACTGTTCTCTGTGACACGGATTGAGAGTCCTGAATGCGGCATTACCGACTGGTGTTTGGGTAAGGGATAGCTCATCTGGGCTGCAGGGGAACTTCGAGTGTGAGGGTAAAGATCCATTGGTCATGGTCTGTGTCAGTACCAACGATAGAGAAAAAACTAGGACAGAGGTTCTGCTAAGGGTACGAAGAGCTCCGAGCCAAATTAGAAAACAGGATCAAAAAGGAAATAATCTCTGGATTACGGCCTGAGGCATGAGCGAATTAGCACAGGATCAGCAGGAAAATGCGTGGTTCAAAGTTTGGTGTGGGAGAAATGGGTTTGTATCATGGGACATTGACACCAGACACTGGGGAAGGAGCGCACTGTTCTGATCGGACGGTCTTCATCTGAACCGTGTTGGGACCAGAGTCCAAGCAAATCGCAAAACTAGGGCTGTAGACTGGGCATTACGCTAAATGGGGGTGGGGTGGTGTCAGTTGTAGGGAAAATTATAAAACCCGAATTAAAGGAGCGGGTACGACTGCAGATCTCAAGAAGAAGGCGTTTGGTCTGCTTTCCTTTGTTGGTCACAGTATTGAGTACAGGAGTTGGGAGGTCAAGTTGCGGCTGTACAGGACATTGGTTCGGCCACTGTTGGAATATTGCACGCAATTCTGATCTCCTTCGTATCAGAAAGATGTTGTGAAACTTGAAAGGGTTCAGAAAAAAATTACAAGATGTTGCCATGTTTGGAGGATTTGAGCTATAGGGAGAGGCTGAGCAGGCTGAGGCTGCTTTCCCTGGAGCGTTGGAGGCTGAGGAGTGACCTTTTGGAGATTTACAAAATTATGAGGGGCATGGAAATGATAAATAGACAAAGTCTTTTCACTGGGGTCATTGGGTCCAGAACTAGAGGGCAGAGGTTGAGGGTGAGATGGGAAAGATATAAAAGAGACCTAAGGGTCAACGTTTTCACGCAGAGGGTGGTACGTGCATGGCATAAGCGGTCAGAGGCTGGTAAAATTGCAACGTTTAAGAGGCATTTAGATGGGTGTATGAAGAGGAAGGGTTCGGAGGTATATGGACTGGGTACTGGCAGGTTGGACTGGATTAGCGATATCTGATAACTGGACAGGTTGGATCGAACAGTCTGTTTCCATTCTGTACACCTCGATGACTCTAAAACTCTAAGTTATTGAAATCTTCAGCACAGACGCAGAGTATGGAAAGTGTTAACAATCAAACTTCAAACACTCAGGTCAAACAAATGACGATGAGAAGAGGAATGGTTACTACAGGGCTGAACTGTTATATCAGAATGCATGCAGTATAAGGAATAAGGTAAATAAGCTTGTGGCTCATACACAAATTGGCAGATCGCCATCACGGAGACGTTCCTGCAAGAGGATCAGGATTGGGAGCTGAAAATTCAAGGATATGCATCCTATCAAAAAGATAGGCAGTTGGGCAGAGGGAATGGGGCTGTCCTATTAGTAAGAAATGAAATTAAATCAATAATAAGAAATGATGTAAAGTAAAATGGTGTAGAATCTGTGTCGATAGAATTGAGGAATCAAAAAGGTTAAAAACAAGTAGTTGGAGTTCTGTTCAGGCCTCCAAACAGTACTCAGGAGCTGGGGTGCAAGATACACCAAGAGATAGAAAGATGTGGAGGAAATACAAAGTTACAGTGATCATGTGGGATTTCATTACGGAGGTCGGCTGTGTATTCAGACTGATAGTGGTTTGCAAGGAAACGAATTTGTGGAATGTCTATGAGATGACTTTTTGGAGCAGCTTGTGCAGGCAGATTAGATGAGGGAGCTTAAGGTGAAGAAAATCATAGGAGGTAGTATCGTAATATGATTGAATTTACTCTGCAATTACAGGTGGAGAAGATATATTCAGAAGTAACGGTATTAAAGCTGAATAGAGGCAACTACAGAGACATGAGAGAGGAGCTTGGTAGAATTTATTGGTAGAAGGGCCCAGCAGGAGAGACAGTAGAGTAGCAATGGCAGGAGACTTTTTGAGTAATTCGGGATGCAGCAGAGATTTACCCCGAGTAAAATGAGTCAGAGTTCATGGAGAATGAAGTAACCATGATTGATGAGGGAAGTCAGCTATAGCAGGGAGTAAGGAAAAAATACTTTTATAACCGCAATGAATAGCTTAACCTCTGTCGGGTAAGATCCTGGAACCCATTGTGAAGGATGAAATTTCTGAATACTTGGAAGTGTTTGGTAAAATAGGGCAAAGTCAGCATGGTTCCATCAAGGGAAGGTCTTGCCTGACAAATTTGTTGGAAATCTTTGAAGAAGAAATGAACAGGCTCAATCAAGTGCAGCCAATGGATGTTATCCACCTGGACGCCAAGAAGGCCTTTGACAAGGTTTCACACAGGAGATGATTGAGTATGATAAGGGTCCGTGTTGTTAGAAGCAAGGTAGAGGCATGAATAGGAACTTGCCTGTCTGACAGAAACCAGAGAGTGGGGATAAAATGGTCCTTCTCAGAATGGCAGCTCGTGGCAAGACGTGATCCACAAGGCTCAGTGTTGGAATCGTAACTTTTTACTTGTTACGTTAACAATATAGATGATCGAACTGAGGGCACTCTGGCAGATAGGCAGATAGGCAGATGGACTGGTCGCATAGAGAAGCTGAAGAAGGAATTGACCCGGTAAAAGTGTTGGCAGATGGATTCCAACGTCACAAAGTGTGAGGTCATGCACTTTGTCACGAAGAATCGAGGCATGGTCTATTTTCTAAATAGGGAGAAAATTCAGAACTGCGAAGTGCAAAGGGACTTGGGAGTTCTAGCGCAGGGTTCTGTTAAGGTAAGCTTGTAGGTTAAGGCAGTAGTTAAGAGGACAATTGCACTTATTATTGATGGCATTTATTACGGGAGGAATTGAATATAAGAACAGGCTGTATACAGTTTTGGTCAGACTACATTTGCAGTGTTGAGCGCACTGTTGAGCCCCATATCTCACGAAAGGTATACTGCCCCTGGAGTGTGTTCAGAAAATTTTCACGGGAATAGTCATAGGAGTGAAAAGTTTGTTGTTTGGCGAATGTTTGAGTCTTTGGGTCTATACTTTATAAAGTTTAGAAGGAAGAGAGGAAATGTAATTGAAACATACAGAATACTGAATGACCTGAACAGAGTGGATGTGCATAAGATGTTTCCATTGGTATGAGAGACCAGGACCCAAGGACACAGCCTAAGCTTAAAGGGAACATCTTTTAGAATGTTGCTAAGGAGAAACTTCTTTAACCAGGGAATGGTGAATCTTTGAAACTTATTTGCAGAGAAGGCTGTGGGGGCAGGTTATTGAGTATATGTGAGACGGGGATAGCTTTTCAGATTATTCAGGGGATCAAGGGTTTCGGGGAGAAGGTTGGAGAATGGGTTTGAAAAACTTATCAGCGATGACCAAATGGCGGAGCAGACTCGATGGGCAAACTGGCCTAGTTTCGGCCCCTATGTCTTATAGTATTATGGTTTAAACTTTAATGAGTCTTTTTGCATTTCTGAGAATATGGATTCGTGCTCTTCATGAAGGTCAGAAACTGGTGGAATTAGACAATAGACAATAGACAATAGGTGCAGGAGTAGGCCATTCTGCCCTTCGAGCCTGCACCACCATTCAATATGATCATGGCTGATCATCCTTAATCAGTATCCTCTTCCTGCCTTATCTCCATAACCCTTGATTCCACTATCTTTGAGAGCTCTATCCAACTCTTTCTTAAATGAATCCAGAAACTGGGCCTCCACTGCCCTCTGGGGCAGAGCATTCCACATAGCCACCGCTCTCTGGGTGAAGAAGTTTCTTCTCATCTCTGTCTTAAATGGTCTACCCCGTACTTTTAAGCTGTGTCCTCTGATTCGGCACTCACCCATCAGCGGAAACAAGTTTCCTGCTGCCAGAGTGTCCAACACTTTAATAATCTTATATGTCTCAATCAGATCCCCTCTCAGTCTTCTAAACCCAAGGGTATACAAGTCAAGTCGCTCCAGGCTTTCAGTGTCAGGTAATCCCGCCATTCCAGAATTGACCTCGTCAACCTACGCTGCACTCCTTCAATATCTAGAATGTCTTTCCTCAAATTTGGAGACCAGAATTGCACACAGTACTCCAGGTGTGGTCTCGCCAGGGCCAAAAATAGTTGACTGTTTTTGAATGAAGATATTTTGGCTGCTGTCAGGATGGTGGATAATATGACATTCAATGCAGAATCACACACTAACTGCACTGTATTAATGTGGGGAGTGTTTATTTAAAACCTGAACCTCTCTGTCTCTGTCAATCGCCGTGGGTAGTGGGGGTTGGGGTGGGTAGGCGTAACGTCCTCAGAGGCACTTAAAATATCCAGAATCATGCATCCTGAATGAATCAACAGTCACGGAATTTATCGCCTTCTCATTGTCTGTTTCGAATATAAGGAGTGATTGTCCATCCCCATCAACGTTCAGTGCAATCACCTCTTATTATCTACAAGCGCTACAGATCAACTTTTACTCACTCCTCATGGTGCCATCATCCCAGGGATTAATCCGGTGGGACTCTTGTTCATTCTCTCTGTGGTAAGGAGATCACTCCATATAAAGGAGATAAAATGTGTCCACAATATCCCAAACCCTGCCTCAACAACGCTCTCACAGTTGATCACCATAACTCCTTTCCCTCACTTAGCTAGCTCCATTTCTTTCATGTGACACTGACGTGGAATTTAAACCATCCTTCCATCTGTAGGTCAGCATCAATAAAGCTAGCACCAGAGTTGCCTATAGAGGTGGAAAACACTCTCGGAGACAGACTCAATCACAAAGAATACATCTAAAATTGTGAGTGGCCACCTACCTGAATGTAATTCAGCTGCAGGGATATGGGATGCAGGCAGAGGAAGGGGGTTTTCTTTCCTTTTCATCTGCCCTCACGGCATGTATTCAGCCCTGGTCAGGCCAGCATGTTATGTTGACCTTGAACTGAGTGGCTGGTTAGCTGTTCCACAGGACAGTAAAGATTAAAACGCAATGCTGTTGGTTTGCAGTCACACAGAGACCTGACCAGAGAAGAATGACCCATTGCCTTCTCTAATGGGCATGAGGCAAGCTGATATCAACAGATTATTATTTTGTGGCTGTAGATTATGAGCCAGTGACGTAACCACCATACATTGTCTTCCCATCTTTCTAATTCTGTGCAGAGAACAATGTAAACATCTCAAGTGCAATTATTTTGCAATGGACACATGGTAAGAATGGGCTTGAAACAGCTGAATGAGGAGATTAACATAGGCCCAAATGATACTTTATTCAGGAATTGTACTGAGGCGGAGGAGGAGACTGGGATGTCATGTTGGTGGTACTGGACAGGAATGATGAGTGGGGAGGGTATGGAAATGTAAACTTGTGCAGTAGAAAACGAATCAAGGAGAACAGTTTGTTTCATCCTTATATATTGGTGCGTAATTTTGAAATAATCATTTGCTAGTTATAATATGTAAGGAATGGAATCGTTGATTGGATCTGAAAACATTGACTTGCACCTTTCCAAAATTTACATATCATGACCACCAATTCAGTTCAGACCGTTTCACTAGACAGATAGAGTTACTTTCCAGGAACACCAACTATAGCAAGGATAGGATAGTAACTAGCTTGAATCACCAGCAGTATATCTTCAATCCGCGATGCTAATGATATCCAAGGCTGGGAAAGCCAGAAAAGACCAGGGGATAAACTCCTGTCCATTGCTGGAAATTTCCATTTGAATGTTCTCAGATCTTGATCCATTGTTGGAACACTCCAGGATACTCTTCCCAGATTCTGATCTCTCCTCCCTCTCTCCTTGAAGCTGCTGATCCCTGTTACTGGTGTGGATGATGCTCCCGCTCATACTATGGGATTACACATTGAACACATTCCATTATTGATAGAAGACTGAAACTCTCTGGGGACCCATTGGATCCATGCAGACTCGTATAATCACAATCGCTGAACAAACAGCTCCAGCTAACCTCTCTCAATGTGATACTGTTTGACTAAAATTCAAAATAACTTTTCACACATGCATTCTGGATGTGAGATGTGAGTGTGACTGAAGGAGGAATGTTGGAGATGACATATTATTTGTGTACAATCATTCAGTCTGCCTTGGATATAGAGGTAATGCCAGAGGTTTAACTGAACATAAACATGCTTCTCTGCTCATAAATGGAGAAATAAATCCGATAATTACTGATCAGTCATTGCAAAATCACTAAAACATTGAGAGTACATCTTCCATCCGTGATCTGATGGCAACATGTGCCTAAGACAATATGGGTTTATAACAATCAAACGGCATGCATATGTTAACAGAGAATTGTACGAGACAAATGCAATTCAGATTGTTATTCCAGAATCAGAGAGGAAAAGCGTGGGTGTTGATGTTTTCAATGTTAAGGAACTGTGATGAAGTGTCATTTACTGACTTCAATTACATTGTGATTATGACATTGTGGAAAAGACAGAAGATGGAGAGGACTGGGGAAATGACTGTTCATACTGGGAAGAGGAACATTGCTGTTACCTAGTTATCAGTATTGGAACGTTACACTTTAAAACTCATATGAAAAACAGATTCAAGGATAAATCTATAATGGGAAATTAGCAGAGGCAATATTAATGAAATGTATTTATGCAATGCAAAATACAGGGACAAAATGATTTTCTATACAGACCAAAATATGCAAAGTATAAAGAGATAAGGTTGTTCAAATGCACTCCTGATATTGAGTTATATAAATTGAAATGTGGATGTGAAAACTGGAAAAGTGATGCATAAACTGTATCAATCATTATTTGATCCACAGCGGAGATGCTGATTTCCTTTCTGTCAGTGATCCCCCTCACTGAGATTCTCTGGACCAGTCTGCTCAGAGGTGTGGGTGGGAGTATTGGGTGGGGTTATCATTTACTGCTGCTCATGGCACAGATTATTTTTTTAAAAATCCACCTTCGCCATATAACTAATCTATGGTCTTTTGGGTTCTGTTTAGCTGTCAGTAACATAGCTCTGTGATATTATTGGAAAAGAATGATCTGGGACGACTGCCAGTATCAGCAGAGTGGTCACAGGGTATGGCAAACAGACAAAGGGCTTGTAGTTCAGACGAATTTCTAAATAAAACTTCCGACATCTGTCTCTCCAAATCTATCTCCCCTCATGCTGCCTTCTGATCTGTCTGACTTCAGTCTCATCTAACACCTCTTCCTCTCCCACTCAGTCAGTGGCTCCACTTTCTATCCTCTCTCAGTTTATCTCCATTCACTTTCTGTTCCCTTGTTTATTTCTCACTCACGCCATCTATCTCCACACGCTCTCTCTAGCTCCAGTTGTGCAGTTGAAGAGCTTGTGACCCCACAATGGGTTGACTGACCTCCATCGGTGTTATAATAATTCGGCAGTTCTCTGATCCACAATAAATACTTTAGGTGCCTGGTCAGATAAACTGGTGCGGTGACAGGTACAGTGCACAATCACCCATTAACCTTTCCTGTTCTTCTCTGATGTTCAGCTGCCTTGAAATGTCTGTGCAAACAAAATAGACTGAATGAAATTCGAGCAGTCCAGAAGACGTTCATGACGGTGTATTTCAATTAGGATTTAATGAAGGATGAGATTCTAGAAAAACCTAAGCAATGAAAGAAAAACAGGGCAACACAAGAAATAGCACATGAATACAACATGTGACACCATGTAGGCCTCATGGTCATATCGCTAGATTATCAATCCCGAAAATCAGCTCTTGTTCTGTGGACCCAGGTTCGACACCCGCCACTGCAGAAGGTGAAAATTCAACTCAATAATTCTTTAAAATGCTGGGATTAAGAATCTACTGATGAGAATGAAATCTTTGCCGATTGTCAGAAAAGAAAAAACTAATTGGCTTAATAATATCCTCCAATGAAGTAATCTTGCATCGTCACTCCAAACCCAAAGCAATGTGATGACTCTCAGTCGTGTTGTAAAATGGACTAGCGTGTCATTCAGTTATACCAATCGCTACAAAATCTCAAAGAAATGAAACCAGGTGGACCAACAGTTATCGATCGGACCGCCGAAAACGTCAGTTGGAAACATCACTGTCGGACCTGCAAAGTCCTCCTTACTAACACCTGAGGGCTAGTGCCGATATTGGAACAACTGCCTTACAGACTAGTCAAGCAACAGCCTGAAATAGTCATGCTCATGAAATTATAACTGACAGAAATACCCCAGAAACCACTATCACCATGACTGGATATGTCCTGGCCAAAGGTCATGACCAATCCAGCATAGGGGGCAGCTCAGTGCAATATATTCTGGAGGTAGTTGCTCTGCGAGTCCCCAAAATTAACACCAAACCCAATGAAGTCCCATGGCTTTAGATTGAACGTGGACAAAGCAGCGTTACTGATTAACATGTTACATCATTCCTCAGCTGGATCAGTACTCCTCCATGTTGAACAACACTTGGAGAAAGCACTGACTGTGAAAAGGGCACAAATTTATTCTCGCTGAGGAATTTCAAAGTCAACCACCTAGAGTGGTTTGGCAGCAGCACTACCGATCACGCTGGTAGGATCCTAAAAGACATATCTACTTGACTGGGTCTGCAGAAGGTAGTGAGGGAATGAACGAGAGGGGAAAAAAACATACCTGACCTCCTCCTTACCAATCTACCAATTGCAGATGCATCTGTCCATGACAGCATCTGTAAAACTGACCACCGTACTGTCATTGAGGAGACAAAATCTCACGGGCAGATTGAGAATAAACACTATAGTGTTGTGTGGCACTATCACCATGCTAAATGGCACAGACTTCAAACAGATCTAACAACTCAAGACTGAGTATCCATAAGACGCTGTGGTCCAACAATAGCAGAAAAACAATATCCCAGCACAATCTGTAATCTCATGATGCAGCATATAAACCACTCAATCATTACCATCAAACCAGAGGATTAACCCTAGTGCAATAGAGAGTGAAACAATGAGAAAAAACTGATCATATATGTTCTGTAAATAAAACTCAGGACAAATTCAAACCAGCCAAATACTGCCTCATCAGTCTACTCTCCATCATCAATAAAGTGATGGAAGGACTCACCAACAGTGCTATCAAACAGCACCTGCTCAGCAATAACCTGCTCAGTGACGCCCAGTTTGGGTTCCACCGGGGACACTCAGCTCCTGACCGCACCACCGTCTTTGTTCAAACATATAAAAGGGAACTGAATTCCAGCACTTGAAAATCAAAGCTGCATTCTTTCAAATGTGGCATCAAGGAACCCAAGCAAGGATATTTTGAGCAAGTATTTCATTATTGGATTTATACCTGACAGATAGGAAAACGGTTATTGTTGTTGGAGGTCAGTCATCATACTTCCAGAATATCTCTTCAGTAGTCCCTCAGGATAATGTAGATGTAGGTTTGCTCCATGAGCTGGAATGGTCATTTTCAGATGTTTCGTCACCATACTAGGCAATATCATCAGTTGCCCTCCGGATGAAACCTAGGTCTAAACACCTTCTGTTGCTTCATCAATGGCCTTCTCTCCATCATAAGGTCAGAAGTGGGGATATTCGACGATGACTGCACAATGTTCAGCACCATTTGAAAATGCTCAGTTATGGAAGCAGTCCATGCCTAAAGGCAACAGGATCTGGACGATAACCAGGCTTGGGTTAATAAGTGACAAGTAACACTCGCGCCACATAAATGCCAGACAATGACTATCACCAATAAGAAACAATATAACCACTTGGTATTCAGCAGCATATTTGTCACTAAATTCCCCTCCCTACCACACTTTCAATAAACTTCTGGTTACTAATGACCAGAAACTCAACTAGACTCGCCACATAAATATAAGAGCAGATCAAAGGCTAGGAATATTGTGCGTTTAACTCACCTCCTGTCTTCCCAAAGCATGCTCACCATCTACAAGACACAAGTCAGTTGTGAGATGGAATACTCCCCAATTGCCTGAAAGAGTGCAGCCACAACAACACTGAAGAAGCTTGACACCATCCAGGACAAAACAGCCCAATTGATTGTCACCACATCCACAAGCATTCACTCCCTTCACCACCTATGCTCAGTAGCAGCAGTATGTACTATCTACAAGACAGCACCTTTCAATCCTACAATCACTTCCATCTTGAATGACAACGGCAGCAGGTTTTGGCGAACACCACCACCTTCAAATTCCCTTCCTAACCAGTCAACATCCTGAGTTGGAAAAATATCACAATTCTTTCGCTGTTGCTGGGTCAAAACCCTGGAATTCCCTCCCTCGGAGCATTGTGGATCAACTCACAGCAGGTGGACTGCAGCAGTACAAGAAGGCAACTCAGCACCACCATCTCAAGAGGGTAACTAGGGACGGAAAAGAAATGGTGGGCCCATCCAGCGATTCCCATAACCAAAAAAAAAGTTTAAAAAGTTCCAAGTTGAACACCTCGATATTACAGGTTTTCTGATTTGAACATGAACAGGAAAGCAGTGTTTCTGACACTGAACATTTCCGACCTTTCTGTTATTAGAAAGGTGTTCAGTGTTCCATGGCATATTGTTGCTTAGTGCTGTGAAAAATTGCACCTGTTTTATAAAATGCAATATTAGTGTAAGTGGATCGATCCTTCAAAAATACCAGACTGAAAATGACAATCATCGTCGAGACAATGTACTCCCGCCAGATGAGACTCACAGATAGGAGGACATATTCAACGTCTTATGCGCTACTGCTTAACACTGAATCCTCCCACCGTCCATATTACAGGGGTTACCACTGACCAGAAGATGAATTCAAATCAAAATACAGATACAACCGTTACAAGAGCAGGTCTGAGATTTACAATTCTGCACTGAATAATAGACTGTATGACAATACAGGGATGCTATATAGCAATAGATTTAGGCCGTTCAGCCTATCTCTTCACTCTGAATCTGTCTCATTTTGTCATAGTCTCTAAGACTTGTCGAAATATCTTCTATCCTCTAACTGTTTCAAGCTTTGCAGTAATCGCTCAGTTTCAATCAGTTGCGCCCCCCCCCCATTCTTATAAATTCCATTGAGTACAGATATGCAGCCCTCAACTGCCGCTCATATGATAGATCATGTCCAACACCCGTAGATCCTTCCCCAGAACAGCTCACAATACTTCAAGTCCCGTCTGTCCATAGCCCATTGCATTCTCAGCAGTATGACTCCGCTCTTGTATTCTCACTCTCTTGAAATGAATGTTAACATTGCATTTGCTTTCCTAACTGCCAACTGCACTTGCGCATTAACCATAAGAGAGGACGATGACTCCAAACTCCTTTTGTGCTTCAGATTTCATGACGCCTTTTAGAACATAGTGTCTGCCTGTATTCCTCCTACTGAAGTGCATAATCTGACATGTTCCCATATTGTGTTCCATCAGCCATGTGTTTTCCCAGTGTCCTAAACTGTCCAAGTCTTTCTGCAGCCTCCCCACTTCCTCAATATCACCTGCCCATCCAATCATCATTGTATCATCTGCAAACCTAGTAAACCTGCCGTCACGTAAGATGGTTCACGTAAATGGTCCTTCTTGACTCACTAAGAACTATCCACCATTGAAAAGGCACAACACTAAAGATGCTTGACTCCATTTAGGTAAAAGCAGCATGACTGGAATTTCACCTGCAATGCCTTCACTCCTTGCACCACTGGCACTGAAACCCTGCTCACTATTTTATCATGAATTTACCGCATTATGGTGACAAGAACTTGATGGCGCACGATCGCAGTCTATTAATGGCAATCTGTCTCAATGCTGACTGTGTGGTGCTCACACCAACCAATGTCATTGTGTGTTGAAGACGACAGAGGGAGGTGTGGGGAGGAGATGTCGATCATAAATGACTGTGAGGCTGTCACTGAGGGCTGACACAGACCGCGAAAGCCCCAGATGTACCTGTGTCTGTTATCACCGCTGCAGGCAAGGTCAGCTTTTCAGTGAGTCAAATCAAAGTAAGTGTTCCTGGCTGATCACTCAGATCCTGTTTGTACCAACTAACAGAGGTATTCACATACAATTTCAGCCTCTCCCTCCAGAAGCCGAAGTCCCAATCTGATTCAAGAAAGCTATCATCATCCTCGTGAGAAAGCACATGGAACATGCCCTTATAGACGACCATCCAGTGTCTCTGACCTCAATAATCATGAAGTGCTTTGAGAGGCTGGTTATGGCCTACACCAACTCCAGTCTCCCAGCCTGACCTGCTGCACTATAATTTGCCGACTGATGTAGCGGGTGCACAACAGATGCCATATCCGAGCCTGCACGCATCACTGGAAGATCTGGACAACAAGGACACTTATACCAGACTCCTGCTCATTGACTAAAGCTCCTCATTCAAAATCATTATCCCTTACAGACTAATCAAAAACTCCGCGACCTTGGTCTCGGTTCCATCCTCTGCAAAATGGCTCCTCAGATTTCTGACCCACAATCGTGAAGATAGGTTAAAACCACCTTCTCCACAATAACAATGAACACTAAAGCTGCTGAAGGATGTGTTCTCAACACCCGACAATAATCCCTGAACACCCACGGCTGTACCCTCAGCCCACTACTGTCCTCCCTGTACAACCACGGCTGTGCCGTCAGCACCTTACTGTACGCCCTGTACACCCACGGATGTGCCCTCAACCCCCTACTGCATCCCATGTACACCCACGTCTGTGTCCTCAGCCCCCCACTATCCACCCTGTGCACCCACGGCTATGCCCTAGACCAACTATTGTACTCTTTGTAAACCCACGGTTGTTTCTGCAGCCCCCTAATGTCCTCTTTGTACACCCACGGCTGTGTCCTCAGCCCCCTATGTACTCCTTGTACAGCTATGGCTGAGTTTCCAAATTCCAAACAACGCAAGCTCCAAGTTCGCTGATGACATCACCATAGCAGTACAGATATTTAACAACAACACGTCAGAATCTAGAAAGACGATAGAGAGCTTGGTGGCATGCTGTATTGATAATGACCTCTCTCTCTAATCCGGCAAACGTAAAGGACTGATCACTGACTTTATGAAGAAAGGAGGGGAACACACCCTATCTACATCAACCTTTTGAGGGAGTGCACTGCATCAAGTCCCTCGGAGTGATGATAACTCACAACCTGTCCTGAGTATCTCACATAGGTCCGACGGTCGGGAATTTTCAACAATGCCTCTCCTTCCTGAGGTGATACAGGAAAATCAGCATGCACTACTTATACAGATGCACCATTGAGAGCGTATTGTCCCGGTGGATAACAGCCTGGTACAGCAACTGCTCTACTCAGGATTGTTAGAAACTACAGAAGGTTGGGTGCACAGCTCTGACCAACATGGACTCTAACATCCCAACCATCGATTCCATTTACATGGCTCGTTGTCGCAGAAAGGCTGCCAACATCTACCCCAGATTACTGAGGGAAGGGAGACAGGAAATATCTGGGGCATTAACAGATATCTTTGGAGCATCCTTGAACACGGCTGAGTCGCGGAAGACTGGAAAATTGTTAAACCCCTTGTTTATGAAAAGTAGTAGGGATAATCCAGTCAATTATGGACTGGTGAGACTGATGTCAGGGGTAGGGAATCTGCCAGAGAAGATACTGAGGGATTGGATTTCCTCTCATTTGGATGAAAATAGTCTTATCACTGATGGACAACCTGGTTTTGTGCAGAGAAGTTCACGTCTTAACAACTCAATAGAATTCTTGGAGGAAGTGACAAAGTTGATTGATGAGGGAGATACTGTAGATGTCATGTACATGGACTTCAGGAAGGCGTTTGGTATGTTTCCCTTCGGTCGGGTTATGGAGAAAGTGAAAGTCACATGGTGCACTAGCTACGTGGAGAAAGAACTGGTTGGGCAACAGGAGGAAGAGAATTGTAGGGGGAGGGAGTTTCTCAAAATGGACAACTGTGACCAGTGGTTCCATTTCAGATGTTTCTGGAAAGATACATGAATGGGCAGGGAACAAACGGATACAGATCCTTAGAAAATAGGCGACAGGTTTAGATCGAGGATTTGGATCGGCGCAGGCTCGGACCACCGAATGGCCTGTTTCTGTGCTGGAATGTTTTGTTCTAACACTATCAAAGACCCATCACACCCCAGTAATGGTCTCCCACAACCTCTTCCATCAGGCTAAAAGATATGGAAGCTTGAAAACACTGAGCAGCTGGCTCATTAAAAGTATCTTCTTGACTGTTATTAGACTGATGAATGTACTCTCTAATCTCAGATAATCCTGATCTTGTTCATGTTGATCTCGCCGAGCGCATGCGCTGTGCAGCGTAACCTACATGCCTCTCAGATATGTTTTACAGCCATTGTTCTGCACTTCCTTGCTTACTATGATCAGCCTGTACACCTTGGTACAGGTCAAAGTAAATCCTCATCTTCCTCCCTCCAACTCACTCCCAGCTCTCTCTGATCCTCACCCCCAGCACCTCCCATTCCCAACCCCAGCACACTGTGACCCCATCCCCAGCTCACTGTGTGCTTTGTATCTCACTATTTCTCCCACACTGTCTGTTTCCTTTTCTCTGTCTTTTGTTTCTTTCCCAGAACTTACTATCTCCCCTTCTCCCTGTCCATGTGACTGTTTGTTTCTTGTTTTGTTTCCTTTCTCTGTTTTACAGACTGTCATTTTGTTTCCCTCGCTTTGTATTCTCTCTCCTTATACGTGTCTGTCTAGTTCTCCCTCGTTGTGATGGTGATGGCTTCTCTATTGTTTTGAAGTATGTGATGGCTCTTTGGTTGGATGTTGGCAACATTGGTTAAATTTCAATTGTTGTCAAAACAGCAACCAGAATTTGGATATCAATTTAATAGCCAATTGCTACATCTAAATATTTTGGAACTGCTTTCTCCCACGCTCTGCATACTGGCAACTGAAAGCATTCTATTCATGTGTATAATAGTGTGACGGAAACAGTTCTTCCCAGGACCAGAAGAAACTACAGACGGTTTTGTGCACAGCCCAGACTATCATGGAGGACAACCGTCCATCCATTTATACTTCTCATTGTGAGCCAAAGGCGCGCAACTTCAAATATCTCTCCAAAACCGGTAATGGTCTCCTATAACCTCTTCCAAAAGGGAGAAGATACAGAACATGGACCAGCATTCTCAGGAACACCATCTTCCTTACCTTAATTACACTGATGAATTGACATCTCTAACTTTTCAAATAATATTAATCTTGCGAAAGTCGACCTTGCTTTGCACACCTCCTGTGCAGCTGTCACCTTGTGTGCCTCACTCTGTGAAAGTGCCATTGAGGCTCAAGGTCTTCTGAAGGGCAATCAAATGAGTGAACTAATGCTGGCCCAGCCATCGATACCTATTTTCCATTAATAAATTTAAGAAGATGACAACACTCAGCGAAGACAGACAAGTGGGATCAAATCACTTTAAACGTGATCTTAGATATATACAGGTTTCCCTCGGTATCTGAAAGTAGAGTGTTCCTACAAAACCTTTCATAAGCTGATATGGCATAAAGCAAAGTAGCATTAATTTATGTGGGAAAAAAATCATCTTTCTTGGTAGACGTGAAAATCCTCTTCGGATTTCATTTGGTTAGCGAAAACAGGACGTAATGGAGGTTTTTAGGAAAGGGAAGTGGCAAAAAGCGAATTTTTGAAAAGCGGGATATACATGTAATGGCATGGGCAAGATATTCAGGAAGATGGGAAAAGTTAAAAATAAATGAGGTGGATCTCACATTTTATTTCCATCCCAGCTGATCATCGTTCCCTTTGTTTGCTCTTTTTCTTCTATCTCTCTCTTTCTCTATCGATTTAGCAAACTGCTCCTCCCTTTCAAAGCAGACTTCCCTGTCCCCAGCATTATTCACACTATTTTCAAACTGGTTTCAGTGCAGGAAAGCTCCCAGCACTTTCTGTTCTTTGCTTTGCATTTCTTATGCAATTTCATATCTCCAGCATCTTCTTTTATTTGGTTTAAGCTTCAAATTTTTTATTCCATGGGAAGTCGGCATCTCTGCCAAGGGCAGCATTTGTAAATCATCACTAATTGTCCTGATTGTGAGGCCATTCCACAAGCCAATATAAAAGCAAGCACATTGATATGGGTCTGAAGTCACACTTAACCCAGACCGGGTAGGAACATTAGACTTCTTTAAAGTCATTAGTGAAACAGCAAGATTTTCAGACAAAATCTGGGTTTTATGGTTGTTTTTCGTGAAATGCACTTTATTCGAACTCTTATCATTTTTATTGAAGTTCTGTCATCAGCTGTGGTAGGACTTGAAACAAATCGCTTGAAACAATGTGTTTCGTTTAATAAGCTTTGCTCCTGAATTACATCCAGCGACATTCCTACTCTGGTACATTGTCCTAATCATGAAGTAACGTCCGATACAAGAACAATTTTGTGATTGAACTACTTGTAACTGGAAAAGTGGCCAGAAGAGAGCTTGAAATATAAACTCTGTATTTTACCAATGTGCAGACAATGGTTTGTTTGGACACAGCACTGTCGCAGAGAGGGAGACTGGGGATATTATGAGCTGGTAGTGGACAGGGTTCGTGACAGAGAGAACACGAGACATAAATCAATTCATGGCCAAAAGGGATCTTGAGGTTGCCCACAGTTTTGTTCTCAGATGTTTGTAAGGGAGTGGTCTGTACTTCAGATGAATGAAGACTGCAATTTGACTTGAAGATAATAGTTTCTTTCTTTGACAAATATAGATAACAGCAATTGCAATGAAGTTCAAAATTGTTTATGGGATTAATGAATGGACAGAGGTAGAAAACACCAACAATAGAGAGAATAAGTAAAGAACACACCCTCCACCCCGCCCAAAATAATGATCAGTACCGCTAATATCCGATATATTAGAAATTCCCAACAGAGAAAATTTTTGAAAAGTCCCAAGGAAAGCCTCCTCTCCATTGGTTTAATTATCCAGTCCATTATTCTCAGATTCAGATCTGTCCTCTCTACGTCTGTGCAGCTGCGGATCGCGGTTACTGTTGGAGCTGGTGCATCTGCTACAACACTGGGATAGCGCACTGAGTGAAGCCCCTCACCAATAAGAGAGGGAAACCCTCCAGTGACACCGTTACAAGCATGAAGACTGACATCAATCACAGTCACTGAGCAAACAGTTCTAGCTTTCAATACAGCACATTCAGTTCACAATATAACTGGACTGGACTGGCTGCTGACATCGCTGGCTATTGGTCACATCTCCCCTCACTAATTGCTCTAGTGAAGTCATTGTGTGGGAGAATGATGGATGTTTTCTTTTCGCAGGCTAGATGATTCTGCTTGGTTGTACGTTTGCAATTGTGTAACCATCTTACCCCAAATTTTCACTGCTCCACAAAAATGAAGCACAATCAGGACGTTGTTACTGTGCTGATCTCTCCTCCACTGGAAGAAACGCCAGCCAACACACTGTCACTGGGTGCAGTTGCTGTGCACATAGACAGGAAGTGTGGACTTCTCTGAATGTTCCTCTCCCTGCTCTAATAAAGAAACGTTGGACCTTCCATTCATAATATGCTTGAGTAATTAATTTATACAAATGGACAAACAGTTTAATGCAGTTTTATTAGCTATAAAGCAGGAATTTTTACGCTTTTTCTCCTCAGTCCCAAACCAAAAGTGAACTTATTCATTAAGACTTTTGAATTGATGAGTCAGGTTTGGCTGGGAGATAGGGCGGAATGGGGGCAGTGGCTGTGGAGACTGCAGGAGGAGTACGATGATATTCCTCATGTCATCAACACTCTTAACGTCAGATAGAATTAAATATCGTTCATAACAAGGATATTTGATATTTTATATACACACCATTTAATCATTGGGAATACAGATTGAGTAGGGTCACCGCACCTGAAGCATTAACATTGATTTCTCTTCATAGCTACTGCCAGACCTGCTGAGCTTTCCCTCCAATGTCTGTTTTTGTTTGAGGTTGATCATATTGTTCATATCTTGCAGGATGCTTACAATTAAAAACAGATACTAATAACAAAATGTGCAGGGCTATGGGGACAATACAGGAGAGTAATATTAGAGATATCGCTCATTCCAAACTGGAAGAGACAATGAGCTAAGCTTTCACCACCTTTGTTGTAATAATTCTATGTTATGCATTGAAAGCATTTGCAGCCTTGTTCAATGCAGGATACAGAATGTTCCATCATCAATAATCTATCCCTATTATTTCATGAAGTTCAGCTGCCTCTAAAATATATTTTTTAAACATCTCCTGAGATTTATAGGATGTTCTGAATTGTTTTTACTTTCTATCTTAAAGAAGAAGCAGATTTCGGTTGTAATTCAGGTGTCACAGGAATACCAACTGTAATAGAACGAGAAATGACCATATTGTCCAAATATTACCAAGTTCAACGTGTAGACCTGTCAAGAAACATGAAATATAGTGATAATGGAAACATGAAATATAAACAGAAATTGCTGGAGAAACGAAAAAGACGAGGAAGTACTTGCAGAGAGCAACAGAATTAAAATATGTCATATGATGTGACACTGTTCTGAAAAGTCATATGAGAATCAAAGGTCAATTTGTTTTGCATCTCTGCTCAGATGTTGCCAGATCTACTGAGTTTCGCTCCAGCTCTATTGATTTTTTTATTATTTCTGAACTGTGACAAAGTGTGATTTGAATGATAACAACAAAGTTGTTATCTCAGTTGAATCTTGAGTAATTTGTTATGGACATTAAATGAGAAATTACAAAGTTCCTCTGTTTGACACGGCTCTAAATATTGATGGCGTATTGTGCAATGAGAACTTGCGATGAAAATGTTGAAACAAAACAGAAGTTGCTGCAACTGCTCAGTGGGTCTGGGAGCATCTGTGCAGAGAAATTAGAGTTAACGTTTCAGGTCCAGTGCTCCTTCCTCAGAACTGATGGTAATACGGAAAATGTTGGTTTATATGCAGAAAAGACTGGATGGTGAGATTGGATGAGAAACCATCACTATTCAAGAAAATCGGGACCTGGAATTCATTCAAAATTAAGAAAGAATTTCTTTACTCTCTCTTCTATCGATTGGTCCTTGTTCAGGTTGTACATGTACTATATGTTTCTAAATCTCCATCAAGTGCAGACGACATGTCTTTTTTTCCTCCCGTACTGTGGTGTTCCAATATTTTTGATTATTTTCCAGTATGTATTTGCTTCCAATTCAATGTGGATATGAGAATATGGCTTGACCTTCTGCAGTTTGCCCATAATATAGAATTTAATTGAATATTTATCCCCATCACACCCATTGAATTAAACAAACAATGCATGAGTCCACGTCCATCCTGCAGATGAAACATTTCGTCAGCTCTGGCTATTGCAGGGCATGTTACAAAGAACAGTGCCACACAAAATGCTAATGTTCCAGCGCAAAATGGCAAACCCAGTTTATCCTAATTTATTTACAAAGTTTGTAAATAAAACATGCAGAGGGGCGGAGTGTAAAAAGTGAATTCAACTCTGTGTCGAAAATGCTATTTGTGGCTTCCTCATAAAATGTGTTAATTACATCAGTCATAAATTCACCAAAATAGGGAAAGCAAGAAACTAGAATTGTCAAATAATCCTCTGACTAACATCTGGAGAACAGGAAGGAAATCACGGCTTGTTTGTGATATTCAGAAATGACGATTGTGAGAATGTGGAGGTGGAGAGCAGTGAAATGATGATCAATGTTATAGATGACACAAAGATGGGCTGGGTGGATCACAGTCAGGAGGGAAGTGTTAGGCTACAGGAGGATATAAACAAATTATTCAGATAGTCAGATCAATGGCCTGATGAAATTTAACACCGATAAATTGGGAACATGCAAGTCAGAGGTAACAAAACATGTAAGTACTCAAAAGTGAGGATGAAAGAGGAGGGCTAAATTTGCTCGTTTTTTCTTTGCAGCAGGAAAGTATGAAGAGGAAATCTGGTACAGATGTACAAGAGCATAAGGGGTATGGAGAGGATGAACAGACAACAGCTGTTTTCCTGAGTCCAATGATCAAAAGATAAAGGACACACTTTTAAAGAGAAAGGGAGGGGTTTGAGAGAGAATTTGTGGAACGTGTATCGAACTGAGAGGGGAGCCTGAATCTGGAATGTGTTGTCTAGGAAGGTGCTTGAGGCAGGTAACCTCACAAACGTTTAAAAAGCCTTTGGATGTCCACTTGCTGGCACAGGCGTGATGAGCCTGTTTTTCATTGCATGATTCTTTGCAGTGGCAGCCATGAACACTCTGGTATATTATGAAACAATAAGCAATGGCATTTGCTGCTTTGTTCCTTTGATGGCACTCAGTAAGTTTCTGTATTACAAAGCAGCAGCATCTGATGCAGCTTCAGCACTTACTCAACCAAAGTCAGCCCAGCCATCTCTGGGAACATCCAGGGTAATTCACAAGCTCTGTGCAAGCATTGGCCAATAACAGCACTGACACTATTCTAGCTGTTTGCCACCATTGTTATAGTTAAAGCCATAATTTGAACACAGCTTTTCCTCCATTATAATAAGCACCTCTAGCAATAAGGATGTTGTTTCGCTGAAGCATAATAAATTATTTCCAAGGTATTCACTTTGACAAACAGCAGGTTTTCCTGTTTTTTTCTGCCAGTTGTTTCTCACAGAATTCCCCAACCCACCCTCTTTCCACTTTGTCATTTTCTTGTGCACTGTCTCTCTGCTCTCACACACCTCACTATCTCACATCCCCCACACTCTCCATCCTTATTTATTAATCCCTGAAAAACTTGCGCCTCATCTCTATAATTTATTCCAACACCCAACTCACATTTTGGACTGATTTAATTCCTTCTCTCGGCATGGTCATTAGACTGGCCGTGCCTGATGTCCTATTCACCTCGACCTTCTGCTCAGTTCCTGATCTGCTGCTTTGGTTCTCACTCTCCTGGTTTATTCAAATCCATCTGACTTGCACTAGCACACCTCCCGACAAGGATGTTGGTGATTGTCCAGTTAAGATACAACCTGTATTCTTTGTACAGGTGCTCGCCTGTCTTGGAAGAGATCGCAATGATCCAACAATCTGAAATCCCCACCCTTGAACGAGCTTGTTAACAACGTATTAAGCTATGCTACCATCCTCATCCATCCCTCTTTTTCACATGGCACGGGGATTAATCCAGAGATTATAGGGAATTGTTTTCTCTCTCTGTCTCTGCCTCTCTCTCCGTCTGTCTCTCTCGCCCTCTCTCTCTCTCGCACCCACACCCCCCCCCAAAAAAACACACACATTCATAAGACAGACAGACAGACAGACACCAAATTACTTTGCAGAAGAATACAAATAACCTTAAACTAGTGGAAATGATAACTGGAATGAAGGACTGAGTTAAAGGGAGGATGAGAGAAATTGCTCTTCTTCTGGATGCCAGTTTGCTCGCTGAGCTAGAGAGTTCATTTTCAGATGGTTCTCCACTGTACTAGGGAACATTATCAGTGAGCCTCTGTTAAAGTGCTGGTGTTATGTCTCACTTGCTATTTATGTGTTTAGGTTTCCTTGAGTCAGTGATATAATTTCTAGTATTGGTGATTTTATGTCCGGTTCTTTTTCTCAGAGAGTGTTAGATGGAATCAAAATCGATGTGTTTGTTGATAGAGTTCCGGTTGGAATGCTCTACTTCTAGGAATTCTCGTGCGTGTCTCTGTTTGATTTGTCCGAGATGGACCCAGTCGAAATGGTGTACTTCCTCATCTGTGTGTAAGGATACTCCTGATAGTGGGTCATGTCTTTTTTTCTGGATAGCTGTTGTTCATGTATCCAGTGGCTAATTTTCTGCCTGTTTTTCCAATGTAGTGCTTGTTACAGTTCTTGAAAGGCTTATTCTTCCTGGAGCAGAACAGACAAATATGTGAACTTATTGCGGTGCTCAAAAGTATGAAATAAAGTTGTACAGTAAAACAGGAAACCTCTGTTTCCGTTAGTTGGCATTACAGCATCAAGGAGATCTAATTCCAAGATTGTTAACAAAAGAACCAGGTTTGAGATAAGGAAAAACTTCTTTATTGAGAGAGTTGTTAGGATTTGAAATGGACGGCCTGGGAGAGTTGTGGATGAAGATTAAAAAGAGATCTGGATATGTATTTGGAAATTTGAATTTAACAGGCTGCAGAGATAAGGCTAGCAAATGGGAGGGGCTTTGGAGACATTCCTGGAGCTGATGCACACACTCTATCATGTGTCAGATGTGAATAAAAGTCAGTGTACGATTATTTCCCATTGTAAATGCTCGCGTATATCTGATTATTTAGTGCAGCATAAGCATTTAAAATGCAAGTATTGCAAGACCATCTTCATTATATACTTTAATTATTGCTCAGAACATGAATATTTTAAATGTTGAATTCCAATTACGAAAACAAATCTGCCATTGCTTTGGCACAAGTCTGTTTGAAAAGATCTGACTTTTAACTCACACGATAATATGTTCATTGTTTTTGTTCACTGTCTGCATTTCAAATTAAATAACATTTTTTCTAAAAATTAAACGTTTCAAGTTATTGCTCACTAAAATTTGATAATACAAATCATTTATTTAGTTTAATATTCACAGTGCATGTTGAATTATAGCCATTTCTAATTCACTGGCAAATAGATGAAGCTTGTGCATTTCAGTGAGAAATTAAACTGACTGATTATGTATAATTCTATAAGAACAATAATTCTATTTGATTATTCAATCGTTTGCTCGCCCTGAACATATAATCATTCAGAAGCCAACCGCTTTCAAAATGTTGGAATGTCAATGCATTGTTTTGAATCCTGACATTGTGTATGTAATTCTGATCGCCAGCAGAGTTACATCCATGTTGTTTGTTCGAAATAAAATAACATGTACATTCTTTATTTCTATGTTAGAACATCCTGACAGGAGTTTATTTTTTGATCCATAAATATAGAAGCAACCTAATTCTTTTCAGAGATTATAGTTCAGTTGAATAATCATAATTGATGTCTTATTTTTGCCTAATTCACTCAACTTAGCAAACAGCTCATTAATACATGGGTCACCCAACAGATTGTATCTGAAGAAAAGAGCAGCAAATGACAAGTCAAGAATCACGTTAATAACTGAACTTGGCGGAGCCTGCCTGATGTTGGACACCACACAGACTGGCATTCAGGTGAATGGAACAATGAACAACATAACTGGAAGTTTTGGGCTAACGCTCCTCCCCACCTTCCTTATCTTACACATATCACTCCCTCAAGCATTCAACAATTGATAAGAATCCACAGGCTGGGTGAAACGTAAAACACAGAACAGTACAGCACATTGCAGACCCTTCGATCCTTGACGTCCTGCCAATCTTTTATCCTCCTCGAAGATCAGACATACCCAGACATGCTGGTCCGGTGACAGGTACAGTGCACAGTAAGCCATTCTTACTTCCTGTTCTTTGCTGATGTGCAGCTGCCTTGAAATATCTGTTCAAACCAAACAGATTGAATGAAATTCAAGCAGTCGAGACGACGTTCATGACTGTGTATTTCAATCAGGATTTAATGATGGATGAAATTCCAGAATAACATAATCAATGAATGAAAAACAGGGCAACAAAAGAAATAGCAGTTGAATACAACATGTGGTTCCAAATAGGCCTCATGGTGCAACCGATAGATTATCAATCCAAACAATCAGCTCCTGTCTTTTGGACCCAGGTTCGAATCCCGCCACTGCAGATGGTGGAGATTCCATTCAATAATTTCAAAATATCCCTGGAATTATGAATCTACCTATGAGAATAAAATCATTGCCGATTTTTAGAAAAGTCCATCTGGATCATTAATATCCTTCAATGAAGGAATCGTCTATCCTCACCTGGTCTGGCTGACATGCAAATCCAGACCCCAAGCAATGTCATTGCCTCCCAATCGCTCCCTGAAATGGTCCAATGAGTCATTCACTTGTACCAATGGTTACAAAGTTTCAAAGAAATGAAACCAGCTGGATCACCTGGCATCAAACTGTGCACTGGAAACGTAAACATTAGAAACACTACTGTAGAACATCCAAAATCTTCCTTACTATCATCTAAGGGGCAGTGCCAAAACTGGGACAACTGCCTTGCAGGCTATTCAAGCAACAGCCTGACATAGTCATGCTCACGGAATCATACCTTACAAAAATAACCCAGCCACCACCATCACCATCCCTGGATATGTCCTGGCCAAAGGCAGGACCGATCCAGAAGAGGGGGCAGCTCAGTGAGATATAGTCGGTAGGTGGTTGCTATGGCAGTCACCAGAATTGACTCCAGACCTAATGAAGTCCCATGGCTTCAGATTAAACATGGACAAAGAATTCTCTTACTGATTACCATGTAATGTCATTCCTCATCTGAATCAGTGATCCTCTATGTTAAACAACGCTTGGAGAAAACACTGACTGAGGCAAGGGCACAAAGCGTATTCTGGCTGGGAGATTTCAAAGTCGACCACCAAGAATGGTTTGGCAGCAGTACTACTGATCACGCTGATCGGGTCCTAAAGGACATAGCTACCAGATTGGGTCTGCAGAAGGTGGTGAGGGAAAGAACAGGAGAGGAAAAAAAACATACCTGACCTCATCCTTACCAATCTACCAACTACAGACGTATCTGTCCATGACAGTATCGGTAAAAGTCTCGTGGTTACGTTCACAATAAATTCTATTGTGTTGTGTGGCACTATCACCATGCTAAATGGCACAAATTTCAATGAGGTCTAGCAACTCAAGACTAGCATCCATAAGACACTGTGGATCATTAATAGCAGCAGCACTGTACTCCAGCACAAACTGTAATGTCACAACCAATCATATCCCCCCACTCAACCATTACCATCAAGGCAGAGGATCAACTCTGGTTCAATGGAGAGTGCAGGAGGGCATGCCACGAGCAAAACCAGGAATATACAAAGATAAAATGTTGATCTGCTGAAGCTTACAAACAGAAATACTTGCTTGCAAAATAATATAAACAGCAAGGGACAGACAGAACTGAGCTATCCCACAATGAATGCATCCGATTTAAGCTCTGCAGTCCTCCTAATCTGATCATGGATGGTGGTGGATGATCAAACAACTCACTGGAGTAGGAGTCTCCACAAATAACCCTATCCTCAATGATGGAAGATCCCAGAACATCAGTGCCAAAGTTAAGGCTGAAGCTTTCGCAGCAATCTTCAGTCAGAAGTTTTGAGTGGATGATCCATTTCGGCCTCCTCCCGTGGTCCCCATCATTACAGATTGTAGTCTTCAGCAAATTAGATTGACTGATATCAAGAAACGGTTAAAGGTACTGGATACTGCAAAGGCTATGGGCCCTAATACCATGCTGACAATAGTCCTGAAGACTTGTACTCCAGAACTTCCCGCTTCCCTAGACAAGCTATTCCAGTACGGTTACAAACAGACAATGGGGAAAACTCCTCAAGTATGTTCTGTACATAAAACGCAGGACAAATTCAACCTGACCCAATACCGCCTCATCAGTCTACTCTCCATCATCAGTAAAGTGATGGAAGGTGTCATCAACAGTGTTAACAAGCAGCACCTGCTCAGGGACGCCCATTTTGTGTTCCATCAGGGTCACTCAATTCCTGACCTCATCACAGCCTTGGTTCAAACATAGAAAAAGGAACTGAATTCCAGCCCTTGATATCAAGGCTGCATTCTGCCAAATGTGACCTAAAGGACCCCAAGCAAAAACGGTATCGCAGGCCAACACTGCATTATTGGAGTCATACCTGGCAGATAGGAAGATGGTCATTGTTATTGGAGGTCAGTTATCTCAGCTCCAGAACATCTCTGCAGTAGTCACTTAGGATAATGTTCGAGGTCCAAACATCTTCAGCAGCTTCAACAATGACCTTCCTTCCAACATAAGGTCGGGAGTGGGGATTATCCATTCGTGCCACACAAATTCAGTCAATGACCATCACGAATAAGAAACAACATACCCACTTGTTTTTCAGCAGCATTACCCCCACTAAATTTCCCCACTATCAAATTCCTGGTACGTATTATTGACCATAAACTCAACTGGACTCGTCACAGATTAGAGTAGATCAGAGGCAAGGAATACTGCGGGATTAACTTACCTTCTGACTTCCCAAAGCCTGTCCAACATTTACAAGGCACAAGTCAGGAATGAAATGTAATAATCCTCACTTGCCTGACTGAGTGCAGCCCCAACAACACTAAAGAAGCTTGACAGCATCCAGGATAAAGCAGCCCATTTGATTTGGACCACATCCACAAGCTTTCACTCCCTTCACCACGGTCGCTCAGGAACAGCAGTGCGTACTATCTACTAGGCACAATGCAGAAATTCCACAAAAAATCCTCAGAGAGCTCCTTCCAATTTCACAAATACTTTCATGTGAACTGACAAAGGCAGTAGACTTTTGGGAACACCACCAACTTCAAAATTCCCTCCAAACCAGTCAACATCCTGATTTGGAAATATATCGCAATTCCTTCCCTGTTGCTGGTTCAAACCACTAGAATTCCCTCCTTAATCACTAGTGGGTCAACGCACAGCACGTAGATTGCACCAGTTCGAGAAGGTAGCTCACCACCACCTTCTCAAGGACAACTCGGGACGGGCAAGAAATGCTGGGCCCATCCAGTGTTGCCCACATCCAAAAAATATTTTTTTAAATAAATATTTTCAAGTCGAGCATCTCGATGGGACAGATTATCTGATTTGAACACGAACAGTAAAACAGTGTTTCTAATAGTGAATATTTTATACTTTTTCTGTTATTGGAAAGGTGTTCCGTATTCGATGACATATTGTTGCTGAGTGCTGTGATAAATTGCACCTTTTTAGTTAAAATCAACAATACTGGTGTAACAGGCTCAATCCTTCAAAATGACCAGATTACAAATGACAACCATAGTAGAGACAAGATACTCCCGCCAGGTAAGTCTCACAGATAGTAGCTTACATTCAACAGATTAATGGGCTACTGGCTACACTGAATCCTTCCACCATCTATATCACAGGGGTGACCATTGACCAGAACGTGAAGTCAAATCAACTTATAAATACAAGAGCAGATCAGAGACTTACAATTCTGCACTATGCTGTTTTTGCATTGTCTCTCTGTCGAGTGGAAATATGTTCTACACACTGACTGTATCAATCTTTGCAGTAATCGATCAGTTTCAATCAGATGCCCCCCCCCCCCCGCCATTAAGTTCCATCGAGTGCACACACTGCCGCTCATATGAAAAGCCGTCATCCCTCAGCAGTTCACAATATGCCAAATGCCGTCTGACCATTGCCCATTACATTCTCAAAAGTATGTCTCCTCTCTTGTATTCTTGTTCTCTTGAAATGAACACGAACATTGCATTTGCTTTCATAACTGCCAACTGAACCTGTATATTAACCATAAGGGAGGACGAGTGCTTCAGAATCCTTTTGTGCTTCAGATTGAATGGATCCTATTAAAACATAGTGTCTGCCTCTATTCCGCCTATCAAAGTGCATAATCTCACACGATTCCATAGTGTGTTCCATCAGCCACATGTTTTCCCACAGTCCAAAACTGTCCAAGTCTTTCTGCACCCTCCCCACTTCCTCAATATTATCTTCCCAGCAAACTATCACTGCATCATCTTCAAACTTAGCAAAACTGCCCTCAGCTCCTTTGTCCAATTTGTCCAGATATAATACATTTCCTTGCTCCCTAAGGACTGTCCACCATCTATAAGGCACAACACTCAAGGTGATTGACTCCATTCATGTTGAAGCAATGGCTTGAGTGGAATTTCGCCTGCAAAGTCTTCACTCCCTGCTCCACTGAAATCAGTAGAAGCACACCCTACCCCGTTTTGTGGTGAGTTTACTTCATTATTGTGCACAATCCCAGTCTATTGATAGCATTCTGTCTGGTCAAACTGTGTGTTGATGACGATGGAGGGAGGTGGGGGAAGGAATGTCTATGATGAATGACTGTGTGAAACGGTCACCCAGGCTACCGTTAGTTTCCCCAGTGTAGAGGAGACCACATTGTGAGAAGCGAATCATGTAGACTAATTGTGGGAAATGTCGGTAAGGTGCTGCTTCATCGGTACGGTGTGGTTGGGCCCTTGGATAGTGAAAAAGGAGGACAGAAGTGCGAACATTTTACACTTTCGGCAGGGGCAAGTGAAGTGGGCCTGTGGTGGGGGCGATGGCTGGGTAATGGGAGTGAATAAAGAGTGAACCAGGGTGTCCTCGTCCCTCCAGAAGGTGGACAATTTTGAGGAGGAAAATATGTATCTGGAGATGGCATCTTGCTGGAGGTGGAGGAAATGGCGGCTGATGATCCACTTCATGTGAATGCCGGTGGGATGGTAGGCTAGGACAAGAGGAATTGTCGCGCTGTTGCAGGAGGGTAGAGAGACGGTGAAAATAGAAATGCAAGAGGTGGGTCAGACCTGGTTGAGGGCCCTCTCGAGAACAGTGCTGGGAAATTCTCAGTTGAGGAAGAAGGTGGATATTTTGGAAATTGACATCATCAGAAGCAATGTGGTGGAGACAGAAAAATTGGTGGAATGGAATGGAGTATTAGCAAGAAACAGGTTGTGAGGGTGTATACTCCAGGTAGCTGTGGGAGTCAGTTGGTTCATACTGGATATTAGTGGCCTGTTGATCCTCAGAAATGGAAACAGAAATGCCGAGGAAAGGAAGTGATGAGTCAGAGAAAGACTAGGTGAAAGTGAAAGACCGATGCAAATTGGAAGTGAAATCGATGTTTTTTTTTCAAATTCAGGACAAGAGTGAGAAGCAGAATCGATGATATAATCTATGCATTGGAGAAAGAGTTGTGGATGGGTCTGGAATAGGAATGGAACAGGGAATTGTCTATGTACCCCTTAAAGAAACAGGTATGACTGGAGCCCACGTGTGTATCCTTGCACCCCCTCTGTGTGGCAGGAGTAGGCTGAAGCAATGGGTCTGCCCGGGCAGTTCTGTTTGTGGATTTTCAGGAGGAGATAGAAGTGAGCTCTGCTATCAGAGGACCATCAGCTTGGGGACCATTAGGTGGGGGCAAGTACGGTGTGAATGACCAGATGAAATTTGGTCAATTGTCATAGTTGATACAATGGCCTGATGTGCCATGGTCGGGTCATGGTCGGGTCCAGCAGGTGATATGAGGCGATAACTGAGAGCTGCCCTCAGTCTCTGCAATGTCGAGGTCAGTCCACCAGAATACAGCAGCATCACCCTTACCAGCACAGGCTGAATAACAAAGTCAGGTTTGGATCAAAGCACATGGCGTACAGCCTGTTCAGAGGGTGATGTGTTGGATTGCGTGAGGGGATGCAGAGAAATTAAGACAACCAATGTCACATCGAACATTCTCAATGAACAGATTGAGTTCAAGCAAACAGCAGAGTGAGAGGTCCAGGTGGAGGAAGAGTATTGGAGCTAGGCGAAGAGTCTGTGGAACAGGGAACAGAATCTTTGCCAAAAGAAATGGGCACCGAGGAGAAGATGGTGGGAGAAGAGTTCAACGTCATGCCGTACCCGAAATTCATTAAAGTCAGGGCAAAGTGGAATAACGCTGAGACCATTGTGAAGTACAGAACATTCAACATCAGAGTGTGGAAGGGTCGGAGGGAGGGTGAAGGTACGACAGGGAGGTGCATTTGGGGGAGGGGATGCAGTCAGAGTGCAAGGCACAGGTGGGGAGTCAGGTTCCAAGGGGTCATATACATCTCTGTGTTCTTGCATCTTGTGCGCCTCATATATCTGATGAGCATGGCGAATGAGCGGAGAAAGAAATCGAATTGGGGAGTGGTGCAGCCTTGAGCCAATGAGATGTGATGCTTTTGCACAGATAAAATGTTGATCTCACTGGCACTGCAATCACATGATCAGTCCTCAGGAAGTAACTGGATGAAAATGAACGTAATCTTATTGTAATGCCCTGATTTCATTGGAGTGACACTCAATCAGCAAAGTCTTACTTTTCTAAGATTTTAGACAAAACTGTGAAAACATAATAAATGTTGATGTTATCAACAGGACAAAGTCATCCATGGTTTTGGCAGGTATTAGCAAGGGCAGAGTTTATTTGTCATTCTCAAAAGCTCTGGGGAAGGTGTCATCGTTCAGTGAGGAAATTACCAGGACAGAATTTCCTCCGATTCCCATTGACCCCTGTTTCCTCAGGGTCCGTGATGCCACATGAATCAAATACTACTTTGATGCAAGGGAAGTTACTCTGATCTCACCTCAAAAGAGGTAAACCGTTAAAATAATAAAAACCAAAAGTGCAAAACACGGCTTGTTTGAACTATGTGCTCACTGTACTCACAATGTTTAAGGGAAAATTGATGCATGGACTTCTGATTTTAAGGGAAGGTTCATCCTATTTGTGATGAGGCTGTTTGGTTGTGCACTGTGACACAGAGGCAGAAAGATACTCCACTCTGGACCATGGGGAACAAAACCATCCTGTTCACGGTGCGTCAGACAGTGACAGACACACATTATTGTCTGTTCCGATTGAACATTGATCCTCCCAATCTCAACATTCACTGATGATCAGTAGCAGAACAGAAGCCAGCGGTTCCCATCATCCCAGTTGGAAAGCAAAAAGTGAATGCGATGGTCAGATGAAGTGAGAGTAACTGGGGAATTGGTGTAACTTACAGTGGGAGTGGCAGAAGGAGGGAGTAAAGGGAAATCATCAGTGGAAGAGCATGTAGCAGCAGAGGGGGTAGTGCAACGGAAGTAGGAGTGTGAGGAAAGAGTAGGACGAAGGAGGAAGAATGACGGATGAAGTTTTAGTGACAGGGAAAATCTTCTTTTTGGGGAAGCGGGATTGCGTGCGAAAACATCACTGTTCAGAAAAATCGAGATCAGGTTTCCATTCAAAATTAAGAAAAGATTTCATGTTCTTTCTTTTCTCTCACTTGATTCTTGTTAAGTTGATACAGGTACTCTATCTTTCTGTATCAAGTGCTGAGGATTTTTTTTCTTGTCTTGTGTGGTGTTTCAACATTTTTGATTTTTCTTTACAGTATGTATTTGCTTCCAATTCAAGTTAGACATGAGAATATGATTTGATCTCCTTCAGTTTGTCCATAACATAGAATTTCATTGAGTATTTATCCTCATCACACTAGCTGATTTAAACAAACAATGAATTAGTCTGTGTCCATCCTGCAGATGAAAAATGTCTCCAGCTCTGGCTATTGCAGTGCCTCCAAAAGGTTAATGTTCCAGCGCAAGATGCCAAACCCTAATTCATCCTAAATTATTTACAAGCTTTATGAATAAAACATGTAAAGTGTAAAAGGTGACTTCAACTCTGTGTCAAAAATGTTATTTCTGGCTTCCTCATAAAAGTTGTTAACCGAATCACTCTGTAAATTGACCAAAATAAGAAAAAACAGAGACTGGAATTCTCAAATCTTCCTCTGAATAATATCTGGGAAACAGGAGGGAAATCACGGTTTGTTTGTGATATTCATAAATGACGATGGTGAGCATGTGGAAAATGGGAGGGTGGGAGGGGGGGGAGTGGAATGCTGACCAATGTTGTGGATGACACAAAGCTGAGCCGAGTGGCTCACAATCAGGAGAATATAAATAGATTATTCAGATAGCCAGATCAATGGCCGATGAAATGTAACACTAATAAATGTGGGATGATGCATGTCAGAAGTAATAAGGCAAGTGAGTACTCAAACTATGAATGGGGAGGGCTACATTTGCTCGTTTTTTCTTTGCAGCAGGGAAGATTGAGGAGGGAACCTGCTACAGGTATACTGGAGTATAGCGGTATGGAGAGGATGAAATCAAAGGAACGCATTCTTGAAGTGAAAGGCAGGGATTTGAGAGATTATTTGTGGAATGTGTTTCGTACTGAGAGGGTGGTATGAATCTGGAATGCATTGTCTAGGAGGGTCGTTGAGGGAGGTAACCTCACAAACATTTTAAAAGCCTTTGGATGTGCCCTTGCTGGTGCAGACGTGATAGGCCTTTAATTCGTTTCATGATTCTATGCGTTAGCAGCCATGAATGCTCTGATATATTCTGAAGCAATAAGCAATGGCAGTTGCTGGTTTATTCCTTTGGCTGGACTCAGTAAGTGGTGAGATCACAAATCAGCATCATCGCATGGAGTTCCAGCATCCAAGCCATCTCTGGGAATATCCAGGCTAATTCACATGCTCAGTGCAAGCATTGTCGCACGAGCATTTTTCCAGCGGTTTACCACCATTATTGTATCTACAGCAATGTCATGGACACAGATCTTCCTTCAATATAATGCAGACTTCTAGCTATGAGGGTACTATTTCTCTGAAGCATAATAAAAACTCCCCAGATATTCACTTTGACAAACAGCAAGTCTTCCTGTGTTTTGCTGCCAGTTATTTATCACAGAATTCCCCACTCCACTCCATCCCTTCAATATTTACCCTTTAATATTTTCTTGTGCACTGTCTTCCTGATCTTTCACACCTCAATCCCTCACATCCCCCACACTCTCCATCCTCATTTGTGAATCCCTGATAAACCTGAGCCTCATCTCTATCATTTATTCCAACTTCCATCTCACAATGTGAACTGACATGATTCCTTCCCTCAGCATGGTCATTAGACTGGCCATGCCTGATGTGCAATTCATCTCGACCTTCTACTCAGTTTCTGACCCGCTGCTTTGGTTACCAAACTCCTGGTTTATTAGTTTAAGTCCATTCGACATGCACAAGCAAAGCTCCCCAAAAGGATGTTGTTCCTCCTCCAGTTAAGATGCAATCTGTCTTTTTTGTACAGGTCCCCCCTGTCCTGGACGAAATCCCAATAATCCAAAAATCTGAAACCAGCAGCCCTGAACTAGATTTTTACAACATCTTAAGCTATACCGCCGTCCTAATCCTTACCTCTTTTCCATATGGCACGGGGAGTAATTCAGAGATTACAGAGGTTTGTTCTGTCTCTCTCTCACACACACGTTCACACACAAAATCAGTCAGACACCATATTACTTTGCAGAAGAATACCAATAACCTTATAAATAATCAGAATGATAACTGGAATGAAGGATTTAGTTAAAGAAAGGACGAGAGAAATTGCATTTCTTCTGGATGTCAGTTTGCTCGCTGAGTTGGAGAGTTCATTTTCCGATGGTTCATCACCATACTAGGAAACATTATCAGTGAGACTCCGGTGAAATGCTAGTATTATGTCTCACTTCTTATTTATGTGTTTAGGTTTCCTTGAGTCAGTGATGTAATTTCCAGTATTGGTGATTTCATGCCTGATCCATTTCCTCAGAGAGTGTTAGATGGAATCAAAATCGATGTGTTTGTTGATAGAGTTCCGGTTGGATTGCCGTGCTTCTAGGAATTCTCGTGCGTGTCTCTGCTTGGCTGGTGCTAGATGGATGTGCAGACCCAATCTAAATGATATACTTCCTCATCTGTATATAAGGATCTAGTGAGAGTGGGTCATGACTTTTTTCTGGTTAGTTGTTGTTCATGCATCCAGGTGGCTAGTTTTCTGCCTGTTTTTCCGATGTAGTGTTTGTTACAGTAGTTGTAGGGCCTTTTCTTCCTGGAGCAGAACAGACAAAGATGTGAACTTATTGTGGTGCTCAAAAGTATGAAGAAAGTTGCAGAGTAAAACAGGAAAACTCTGTTTCCGTTAGTTGGCATTACAGCATCAAGGAGTTCTAATTTCAAAATGGTCAGCAAAAGAGCTGGGACTGAGATACATCAATACTTCTTTATTGAGAGAGTTGTTAGGATTTGGATTAGACTGCCTGGGAGAGTTGTTGATGACGATTCAATAAAGAATTGGATATATATTTGGAAATTATGAATCTAATGGGCTACAGAGATAATGCTGGCAAATGGAAGGTGTTTGGGAAACATTACTGCAGCTGGTGCACACACAGTGGCCAATGGCCTCCTCCTGTACTTTAAAGGCTTGTACTCTATCATGTGTCTGATGCAAATAAAAGTCAGTATTGGATTATTTCCCGTTTTAAGTGCTCGCAAATATCTGACTATTTGGTGCAGGATAAACATTTAAAATGCAAATATTGCAACGTCAGTCTCATTATGTAGTCTATTTATTACTCAGAACATGTATATTTTAAATGTTATGTTCTGATAACGAAAACAAATATATCATTATTTGGGCACAAATCTCTTTGAAAAGGTCTGACTTTTCCCTCACACCATAATATGTCCTTTTTTTCACTGTCCACATTTCATATGAAGTATCATTCTTTCTTAAAAAAAAGCAGTTTTCAAATTATCCTTCGCGAAAATGTGAGAACATAAATCATTCACGGTGCATGTTGAATTATTGCCATTTCTCAATTGCTGCCTATTAGCTGAAGCTCGTACATTTCACTGAGAAATTTAACTGATTGATTATATATTAATGTATAAGAATACTAATTCTATTTGATTGTCCAATCGTTTACTCACTCTTAACATGTAATCATTCAGAATCCCACCATTTTCAAAATGTGGGAGTGGCAATGCATTGTTTTGAATCCTGACATTGAATATATAATTCTGATCACAACAGTTAGGTGCCATGTACTTTATTTGATAAAAAATAAAATGTGCATTCTTTCTTTTTGTGTTACAAAAAATTGATAGGAGCTTATACTTTACTCCGATAAATATAGAATCGACCTAATTGTTTTCAGAGATTATAGTTCAGTTGAATAATCATACTTCATATCTCATTTTTGTCCAATTCACGAAACATAGCTAACAGCTGATTATTGTTCGGGTCAGTAAACTCAACACCTTGCAATGAGCTCCGCTAAAAAATGGCTTCCAAAAAATTTGGAATCATTTACAGTGTTACTGGAATTCACAGTTGCCTGTGATGCTGAGTGACACACTGACCTGCTCCTAAATCTGTGCAAAGAGTTTCTAACCTGGGTCAGGGCAGTCCGTCAAACATTTCTTCACAACAAATAATTTGGAATCCACCCTGGGAAAGGTGGGAGCTCGCTAACAGACTATTACCGGTCTCAGTGCAGCTACAAATAATGTCCAAATTAGATATCAATGGCTGACCAGCAACCAGGCTTTAAAAAAATCATCTTCAGTCAGACCGTGCCCAGTGGGCAGATGTGTCGACATGCAGTGTCAGAATCACACCGCACAATTTACTGATGGTGCTGACACCTGGCCTACCTTCCAGACTCCATACATCTGCACCCTGGACCGGATGCTGGGAAAAGACATTATAAATTTGACAGTCTGATGCACGATCTTGAGTCTCACGAAGAAACCTCTGAAACCTTACCCAATAAATGTCACCTTCATTATCACCAGTATCAAAATGAAATTTTACATCTCTGTGGATGGCCAGAGATTAATACATGGTTCACCAAACAGAATGTATCTGAAGAAAACATCAGCAAACGGCAGGCCAAGAAGCACGTTAATAACTGAACTTGGCGGATTCTGTTTGGTGTGTGGTGACATGCACATATTGTACTGGCACTCAGGTGACTGTAACAATGCACACCGTAAATGTAAGTTTTGACCTAACACCTCGTCAAAGCTTCCTGATCTCACACACATCACTCCCTCACACACTCAAGAATTCATGAGAATCTACAAGCTTGGTGAAACAGGAATCATAGTACAGGCCCTTCAGCCCTTGACGTCCTGCCGACATTTTATCCTGTTCTAAAATCAGACTAACCTACATACCTTTCATTATACGATCATTCATGTGCCTAGCCAAACACCCACACTCTCTGTGTAAAGAACCTATCTCGGACATCTCCCATAAATATTCTGCCAATTACCTTAAAATCGTGCCCCCTCATCATAGCCATTTCCGTCCTGGGTGAAAGTTTCTGGCTATCCACTCTATCAATGCCTCTAATCATCTTGTCCACCTCTATCAAGTCATGTTCCATTCTTTTTCGTTCCAATAAAAAACCTAGTTCCCTGAATTTTCTTTGCAAGACCTGCCCTCCAGTCCAAGCAGCGTCCTGATAAATTTCCTCAGTACACCCACCAATGCTTCCACATCTTTCATATAATGAGGCGACCAGTACGGAACACAACATTCTAAGTGTGATCTCACCAGGGTTCCATAGAGCTGCAGCATAACCTCACTGCTTAAACTCAACCCCCTGCTAATGAAACCATCATCCGGCTTCTTAAGAACCTTATCAACCTAAGTGGCAACTTTGTGGGAGCTATGACATGGATCATCAGATCCCACTGTTACTCCACAATGTATGAATCCTACATTTAAACGTATATTATGCATTCAAATTTGACCTTCCAAACTGAATCGCTTCACAATATTCCAGGTTGGACTCCAACTGTTCCTTATCAGCCCAGTTCAGCATCCTGTCAATGTCCTGTGCAAACTATAATAGCACTCCACACTACCGACTTCCACCATGCTTTGCTAAATTGAAAAAACTTACTAATCCACCTACCCTCTTCCTCATCGAAGTTATTTTTCAATATCACAAACACCAGAGGTCCCAGAACCGATCCCAATGGAACACCAATGAACACCGAGCTCCAGACTGAAGACTTGCCATTTACCATCCCCCTCTGTCTTCTATGGGCCAGTCAATTCTGCAACCAGACAGACCGGTTTCCCTGTTTCTGATGCGTCCTTACATTCTGAGTGAACCTACCATGGGTAAATTTAACCAAACGCTTAGTTCAAAACCATGTACTCCACATCCACTACTCTCGCTTCTTCAATGTGTTTGATCCCATCCTCAAAGAATTCAGTAAGGTTTGTGAGGCATGACCTGCCCCTCACAAAGCCATGCTGACTATTTCGAACCAAACTATGATTTGCAAGTAATCATAAATTCTGTCTCTCAGAATTCTCTCCAGAACTTTGCCCAATGCTGATGTAAACTGACTGGTCTGTAATTCTCTGGATTAACTTTATTCCATTTCCTGAACAAGGGAGTGACATTTGCCACCCTCCAATCATATGACACTACTCCAATGGAGAGTGAAGACACAAAGATAATCTCCAAAGGTGCAGTAATCTCTTCGCTCTCCTCCTGTAGTAAGCCAGGGTGGATCCCCTCTCGCCTAGGAGATTTATCTATCCCTATGTTTGTATTTCAATCAGTCTGTACTTCACCTCACCATGTCTACTCACTGTCCAACTATCTGATTGACTGCTTTCCATTTCAGGGCTCTATACAGTGCTGCTTTCCTGAACACATATTGTTCCCTATAACCTGTTAATCATGGAATGGAAAACATGGGAAGGCACCAATGCCTTCCTGATGAAAGGCTGATGCCCAAAGCTTTGACTCTCCTGCTCCTCAAATGTCACCTGATATGTTGTGCTTTTCCAGCGCCACACTTTTTGACTCTGATCCCCAGCATCTCCAGGTCTCACTTTCTCCATGACAAAGGGCTGTCCCCTCTGCACACTGAGCAGGCAATTAATCAGCAGAAACTCGCTGTATTTAGAGCTGACCGTTCAGTTCTGGAAAGTTGCATTTGATGAATACATTTACTGAAAACGAAATTACTATTCAACAAATATTCATTCAGTCCCAGAGTTACAGTTTTGGTTCATGAATTAGGCAGCTTGATAACGAGCAGTCAATGACTGAAGAACTCCGAACTACAGAGTATTCCAGGTAATATATTCCAGGGTGGATGTGCTTTCCCTTAATGTTGGGTATGCTATCGGACAGACAGATGTAATAAGGGAACGCGGTGACACGTGGAATTGTGACATTTTTGCCATTACAGAGATGTGCTTGAGGGAGGTCAGGGCTGACAACTCAATATTCTGCGGTGCAAGAAATATAGGCAGCACAGGAGAGGGGTAAAGGAGGAGGTGGTGATGCATTATTAGTCATTATGGAATCAGTTGCTGCAGTAAGAAGGGAATTAAATCGGAAACAGAAGCTTAAAGCAGGGACAAATTGAGCAGGTCAATGGAGGCAACTACCATATGTGTAAGGCTAAACTTAAAACGGAATAGAAGCGTAAACATGAGGCGTGATAAAACATTAGCGGGTAGTATGAGCGGGTTGAGATAGATAGGGAGTAGTGTATGATTTGGGAGGGGCTTAGAGATATAGGGAGGGGTGTAGGGTTTGGAGTGGATTAGAGGGATAGGGAGGCGTGCAGGGTTTGAGAGAGTTATGGAGTAGTATAGGGTTTGAAGGAGGTTGGAGAGATAGAGAAGGGTTACGGATTGGAGGGGGTTAGACGGATAGGGAAATGTGTCGGTTTGGAGGGGTTAGAGAGATAGGGAGGCGTGCAGGGTTTGAGAGAGATACGGAGTAGCATAGGGTTAGCAACAGGTTAGTGAGATAGGGAAGGGTGTAGGGATTGGATGTGATTAGATAGATAGAGAAAGGGTTTGGTGGGGTTAAGTAAGTAGGGAGAAGTATAGGGTTTAGAGGGTTCAGAAATATAGGGAGGAGAGCAGGGTTTAGAATGGGTTAAGGAGATAGAGTGTGGTGCAGGGTCTCGAGTTGGTTGAAGAGATAGGGAAGGGAGTAGTGATTGGAAGAGTTTAGAGAGCTAGGAAGGGGTGCAGTATTTGGAAAGGGTTAAGGAGGTAGGGAGGGGTGTCGGGTTTGGAGGAAGTTAGAGAGATATAAATGGAGTACAATGCATGGGGGTGTTATAGGGATCGCAAAGGCAGTAGGGGCTGGAGGAAGATATATATATGGGATGGGTGGAAGGTTTGGAGGAGGTTATAGAGATAGAGAGGAACGTCGGGTTTGGGGAAGGAGAGAGAGATAGCGAAGAGGGTAGGTATGGAGGAGGTTTGAAGCTCATTGTGTCAGATCAAACACTGAGATGGAAACCACCTGCTGACTCCCCTCCCTCAGCCTCACAGTGTCAGATAAAACACTAACACGGAAACCTCCTGCTGACTCCCCTCCCTCAGCCTCACGGTGTCAGATCCAACACTGACACGGAAACCTCCTGCTGACTCCCCTCCTACAGCCTCACGCTGTCAGATCAAACACTGACACAGAAACCTCCTGCTGACTCCCCTCCCTCAGCCTCACGGTGTCAGATCAAACACTGACACAGAAACCTCCTGCTGACTCCCCTCCTACAGCCTCACGCTGTCAGATCAAACACTGACACGGAAACCTCCTGCTGACTCCCCCTCCCTCAGCCTCACATTGTCAGATCAAACACTGACACAGCAACCTCCTGCTGACCCCCCTCCCTCAGCCTCACGGTGTCAGATCAAACACTGACACGGAAACCTCCTGATGACTCCCCTCCCTCAGCCTCACGGTGTCAGATCAAACACTGACACAGAAACCTCCTGCTGACTCCCCTCCCTCAGCCTCACGGTGTCAGATCAAACACTGACACAGAAACCTCCTGATGACTCCCCTCCCTCAGCCTCACGGTGTCAGATCAAACGCTGACACAGAAACCTCCTGCTGACTCCCGTCCCTCAGCCTCACGGTGTCAGATCAAACACTGACACAGAAACCTCCTGAGACGTGATGAGGAAAGTTGTGATTTCACCCAGAGTATGGTCGGGATCTGGGAATCACACATGGAAGCGGTGTCGAGGCAGAAACTCTCAAACCATTTTAAAAAGGTGTCGGGATCTGCACCTGAAGTCTTACACTGTCTGGGGAGACAGAACTTGGGCTTTAAAAAACAACGTTACATCTTGTCCAATGCAGACAGTGGACAGAGGTATCTCCTCTATACTGTGCTATTTTCTGAAGTTTGCAAAGGTGACCAATATCTGATAGGATTAATACGCAGGTATGAGGGGTTAGAGAAGAGAGGAGCTGTGTGTAAATTGATGAGCATCACAATAATACTGATCCCATCCTTTATACACATTGCTACTTCACTGTGTTGGCCTGTTTATCCTTCCTGTAGAAATGGGGAAAATATTTGATTATCTAGGTCTGTCGTGGTCAAACCACAGCCCCATCTACATCTGATCTGGTTCACACTATTTAAAGCTACCATTTCACTGGCCTTGTTGAAAAGTTCCCAGCTTCATTCTTGCCCCATTGAAGACTGCTGTCAGTCAACTAATGTTTCTCACTCTCAATTATTGCATTTCATTCTCTACCACTATCCAGACCTTTACAATAAAATGATCGCTGCGCCCCAAAACCATCCCCTACTGACACTGGATCCACTTGCCCCACCTCTTTCCCAAGGACCAGGTCCGATAGTACATGCTCTCTTGGGTTGGATACATACTCCTGCAGTCAGCTCTCTTCCATGTAATCCAGGAACACTTGACCCTCATGATCCTTCACCACCAGTATCTCTGACTGTATCTGGAAACATTAATTTCCTCAGTATAACTAATCTGTAGTATTGTCATCGCTCTGAAATGACCCTGCGTATTTGTTGTCTCCATCATTTCTTTGGTTCCTGGCAGACAGACTGTACCTCACAGTTTAATTGCATACTTTTTGTTCTGTAGCTCCAGCCAAATTCTGTCCTTGGACGGATCCTCTTTCTCTTGGACGCCTTAACTAATGCTAATCTAAACCAATACTTCTACCTTCATCCTTTCCCCACTCTTCTATCATTTTGGAATCCTTTACCCGGCAATATTTAACACACAGTCCTGCCATTCCTTGAGCCAGCTCTCGGGTGATCAGTTATTCAGATTTCCACACACTAATCTACATCTGGCACTCCCTACATTCCGAGTATTTACGTTCATGCAGAGTACGTCAGATTAAGGCTTCCTTTCTTACTCCATCTTCCACTAATTAACTTGTTGTTGTAAATTAGTACCAACTGTAGCTCCCATTATTTTGAGAATCCTCGTCGTCTCCTCTACTATTCCTTTTTGGATCCTAAGCACACATCAAGTTATTTTCAATCCCTCCCACACAGCCCACAATGAATTCAGTTCCAGCTCTGTCACGTTAGCCCATCCAGCTTGTCCAGTTGCTGTCTTCCACAGAACCAGTCCCAATGTCCCAGAAGCTGAAGCACTTCCTGCTACACCATCGTTCCAGTCACACTCTCATCTACCTAAAACAGAACCACAACAACGAGCACCCGAGCTACAAATCTTCTCCTATACTTTGAATTTATTATTGGCTCACAATTTCACTTCTCCCTCTTATTTCTGTGCTCAACCCTTATTTCAGAAGTTAAAAAAAAGTTGCTAACTTACAGCAATTAACTGACAGTTGCTAATACCGGTGTATTTATCAGCCAATGAACTTGCAGATTTTTCTGTGATGGTTCTTGCACTTCTTTCAAACTCAGTGCAGGCAGGTCCCAGCAGCAGGACGTTGTCTCTGTTACTCCCAGGTACGTGTAAACCTCCAGCTCCCACTCCACTCTGCTCCCTCACAGGGTCACCATCTCTGTGACTCCCAGGTACGTGTAATCTTCCAGCTCCCACTCCACTCTGCTCCCTCACAGGGTCACCGTCTCTGTGACTCCCAGGTATGTGTAATCCTCCAGCTCCCACTCCACTCTGCTCCCTCACAGTGTCACCGACTCTGTGACTCCCAGGGATGTGTAATCCTCCAGCTCCACCTCCACTCCACTTCCTCACAGGGTCACCGTCTCTGTGACTCCCAGGCACCATTAGGCCTTGATCCTCAATGTTGATTTATATCCTCCCACTTTGCTTCCTCTGCAGCTCCCAGGTGTGAGTTAGCCTCATGCTCCTGCTCCAAGTTGTTCTGTCACATGGTTACTCCCTCTGTGATTCGGTGCTGATTTCGAGGCTCCTGCTCTGCTGTTTCTCCAACTCCAAGTCCCAGTTTGCCTTGATCCTCGTTGCGGAAGTATATTCTCCCGGTTAGTGCTGCTCTCTCTCAGGTTCCCTCCATTTGTTACTCCCAGGTCATGGTAGGCCTCAAGCCTCAGCTGAGGTCTATAACACCCCATTCCGCACTGCTCTCTTATATGATTGATGTTGTGCCTGGAAGACAGTGGAAAAGAGGAGGATTAGACAGAGCAGAGGGTGTTACAGTGATTGAGCGAGCAGTATGGGATGGAAAAGCTTGTCTGGGGAGCTAGGCAGACCTGCAGCAACAAAAGAAGTTTGCTGGAAGATGCAGTGAGAGTTTCAGACATTGAAGAAGGCAAAGGAAATAGAGAGATAGTGGCATGTTCATGACCGTGCTTTGTAGAGTCTAAAAGGCTTTTTCTAAGATGCTGACAGAAATGTGTAGACTTCAACAAATGCAAATTGACAGCCAGCAAGTGGTATAAGGTACTGGAGACTGTTGAATGTTACAGAGTTAGAAGACTTGCAGCAACTGGGCGGAATATAAACTTTTGGAGCTCTGGTGGTGAGGAGGTGCAGAGAATGGGAGCATTCCAAATATGGGATTATAGGGGCTGGAAGTTCTTAGATGTATAAAGAGGATGAAAAGTGCCAATTTAGCACACGCAACCATTGTAATTATAGAGATTTAGGAAGGGAACCTGTGCTGTCATTGAGTACAGTTATGTGGAGAGTTACAGAAGCTTAAGGGTTTACAAATTTAAAAAGGGATAGAGTTGAGGTGATCAGAAGTTTAAACAAGAATAAAGAAGTTTTAAAGATGTCAGGCACAGATGGGAATTGATGAGGTGAGATAGTGTGAGGAACTATATGAGTTATAAGTCGGGGAGGATGTCAGATATAAAAGGGAGAGCTGCGTTGTCTGTATGCAGTTAGAGACGTGAGGAGTGTTGTAACGCCTGCTGGAGGGGACATAGATAACAACAGTTCCAACGGCTGGTGCAGTGGCTCAGGAAGGCAGCTCCCCACCACCTTCTCAGGGACAACTCCAAATCAACTACAAATGCTGGCTCAGCCAACAAAGCTCATCGTCATGAATGAATGAATAAAAGATCTACAAGTAGCACTGAGATCACTCAGGAAGTATCTTTCAACAGCATTTTACAAACCTGGAACAACTATAACCCGGAAGGACAGGAACTCCGGGAACATGGGAACACCAGCATTTCCAAGGTGCCCTCCAAGCCATGCTCCATCCTCCCAGCACTGTGTCTGTCCCTACACCCAAAGGACTGCAGTGGTTCAGGAAGGCAGCTCCCCACCACCTTCTCCAGGGAATTACAGATGGGAAGGTAATGGTGACACTCTGCTGTTTACAGCCAGACAGAAAAATAAATACAGCAGTGGGTGTGAAATGAAATTTCCCTGTCACAACAACATGCTGAGCATGGAGAGAGGATTTGTCTGATTGGCACAAGGCAGAGAGTGTGAAGAAAGGGGTCTTTTTCACGATGTGAACTGGTGATGGGGGGAGCTCCGCAGGGGTCAGTGTTGGGACTACACTCAACACGTTATTCATTCAGAGTCTGGACAAAGGATGTGAAGGGGTATGACAAATGGGTTTCCAAGAAAGATTTCAGGGATGAAATTCGTGTCGTATGAGGAGCAGGTGAAGTCTCTGGGTCTGCACTTGATGAAGTTTCAGAGGCAGCGGCAGAATCTCATTCAAACTTACAGAATACAGAGGGGCCTGGATGGAGTGGACGTGGGCAAGATGTTTCCACGAGCAGGATAGACTAGGGACCAAGGGCACAGCTTCAGAGTGAAGAGACGACCCTTTAGAATAGAGATGTGGAGGAATTTATTCAGCCAGAGGGTGATGGATCTGTGGAACTCACTGCCTCATGGGGCTGTGGATGCTAAGTGATTCAGTGTATCTAACTCAGAGATAAGCAGGTTCTGGATGAATTAGGAGATCAAGGATTACAGGGAGTGAGAGAATGGGGTTGAGAAACAATTCATACACAATTGAATAGTGGAATAGTCCTGATGGATTGCATGGTCTATTTCTACCCCTATACATGATGGTCTTATGGACTGCGCTTATTCCATAAGTTTCTAAGTGTGCAGTTAGTATTTCTGGCATATCGTTTAACGTACATTCCAGCACTTCCATGATTATTGCTGTCAGCTCTTGGTTTCAGATCAACTGCAGAAAGCTATGCTATGGCGTAACCTGGGAATCCTGGTGTATAAATCTCAGAAAGGTAGCATACGGGACAGCATGACAGAGAATGTAAATGGAATGCTGGCATTGATTTCAAAGGGAATGGATAATAAAAATAGGGAAGACTTTTCATAGATATAGAGAACTCCAGTCAGCCCACACTGAGAATACTGTGAACAGGTTTGGTCCCCTATCTGGTGTGAAAATGTCCTTGCATTGGAGGCAGCCCAGAGAAGGTTCACCAGGCTGGGCTTCAAAATCGAGGGATATTGATGAGAAGTGGTGGAGTAGGTTGAACTTGCAGTCGTTAAATTTTAGAAAATGAGGCAAATTGATTGATACACCGAAGAATTTTGTGTTCTTACAGATTCGGTACTGAGATATTGTTTCCCTGAGCAAGGATGTTTAACCAGAGATAAAGGGGAATACAGATACCAGAGAAGCTAACAGAGAAAAGCTGGGTTGGAGAGACTGGAGGCTGTTACAGAGTTCGGGTGGTTTGAGATCACTGTTGGTGGTTAGAGATCAGATGGTTGCCGGGCTGAAAATGTCAAGGAGAGATACAGGGTTATCAGTTCTGAAGGATTTACAGAATCGGGAGGAATATAGGGACTGGAGATTACACAATAGTAGTTGGAGCTACAGAAGTTTTTAGAGAAAGGGAGTGTTATAGGCACTGGAGAGTACACAGGTAGGGGTGGTAGTTGGAGCTGCAGGAGTTTATAGAGACCGGGAGGATTGTTGCTGCTGGGAATTACACTGACATGGACAAGAGTTGGAGCTGCAGGAGTGAGTGAGAGAGGAAGGTTTGAAGGGGATGGACCAGTTCACACAGCCAGGGAGAAATGTAGGGATTAGAGGAGCCAGAGATACTGAGGGTTGTAGGGCTGCAGGGGTTCAGAGAGTTAGTGAGGACAGTGAAGGCATGTTTACAGCATTCCCATCAGTTACACAGAGATGTGGAGTGCTGTTCTGGAGTGGGTTACAAAAATCGAGAGGTTTGCAGGTACTGGAAGATATTACAAAGACAGTGAGCTGTAGTATTTGAGGAGGTTACAGCGACAGGATGTGTTGAGGAGTTGGAGGCTGCTACAGGTGTTAAACATCCTGCAAGGGATCAATAACCTTACGTCGATCAGGGGGATTGGAAGCTCTGGAGATAAAGAATGAGAATTGCAGTAACTGAAGAATATCACAGAGATGGGGAGTAACATATGAGTTAGAGGAGTTATAACATGAGATGGGCTGTATTCAATGGAGTCAGGGAAGATACAGGGAGATCTGAAGGGAGCACAGGTGATCAAAAGGACAGTGAGGCTTCTCACTGTCGGATTGGGTCAGTTTACGCAGGTATGGGATATTTTATGGAATTGTGTTACTTACAGAGATTAAGAGAGTTGTATAGAATTGAGGAAAGAACAGAGATATGGAAGGTTGTAATTAATGAAGACTTTTATTGATGTCAGATGCTGCGGTTCTGGAAGGAATATGAACCGGTAAGCTGTACAATCTGTCAGAGATTACAGAGACAGGAACAGCAATAGATCCTGGAGACACAAACACTGGAGGATGATTCTGCTTTAAAGATGGTTGTAGGGGAGTGTAACGTTTACACAGATAGGGGTCTAAGAGCTGGAGAAGGTTATGGAGATGATTAGATTGATGGGGGGACCGGAGGAGCTAACATTGACAGGGCTGGTGATAGCGATGTGAGAATGTTATATAGATAGTAAGTATTGTAGAAACTAATCGGGAGAGTCACAAGCATTGGAGCTGGTTCCACAGACCGAGGGTTTTACAGGGTCCAGAGAGGATTACGCAGATAGGGAGGTTTATAGGATGTCCACATTTTCAGAGTGTTTCAGTAATGGAAAATGTTACACAGTTAAGGAGGGATGTTGGAGCTGTGGGAGTTCACAGAGACTCGGAGTTTTGAAGGGGTTGGGGCTGATTATGGGTACATGGATATATTTAGGGGCAGTAATATGGAACGCAGAGGGAGAGTTTAGATTAGATTCCTTACAGCATGAGAACAGGTACTTCGGCCCAACAAGTCCACATCAACTCTCCAAAGAGTAATCCACCCAGACCCACTTCTCTCCGAGAATGCACCTAACACTATGGACAATTTAGCATGGCCGATTCACCTGAACTGCACATCTTTGGACTGTGGGAGGAAACTGGAACATCTGGAGGAAACTCACACAGACACAGGGAGAAGGTGCAAACTCCACACAGACAGACAGTCACCTAACGCTGGAATCGAACCTGGGTCCCTGGCACTGTGAGGCACCTTCGCTCACCACTGAGCCACCGTGCTGCCTAAATTGCAGAATTACACAAAGAGAGAGTGTTTGAGGTGCTGGGAGGACTGTAGGGAGTGGACGAGCAAACAGAGATGTGGAGTGCTGCTGTGGCTTGAAAAGGGTCTGGAGGTGTTCATATCGGTAAGGAGGTCGGTAGGGTTGGGAGAAGGTTACTGTGGTCGGGTGGTGCTATAGGCCAGGAGGCAGGAGTGTGATCGGACCTGCAGAAGGTTACAGTGATATCGTGTTTTCTTGGGGCTTGAGAAAAGTACACAGGTGGGTATTTTGCTCCAGGCTGGAGGATTTTACAGAGACGGGGTTACTGTAAGTCTTGTGCAAAACTACAGAAATTGGAATTATTGTACTGAGTGCAGGATGAGATTATTGAGATAGCAAAATTTCTGGGAATTACAAGCATTCAAGACATTGGCACAAACAAGTTCGCCTGAAAGGCATGTTTCCTTGCTGTATGACTCTATCACATGACAAGAGATAGCGTGAGGAGGAAATATAGAACAGAAAGATCCCAGGTTTCAATACCATCTCCTTGAGGGAGGCCTGCTTTCCCATCTGTTGTACTGATCCTCACTAAGACAGCACAGGCCTGGATTGATAACTGTCAACTTCCTGTATTGACATAGGAAGGCTCAGTACAGCAGAGATGAAAATTAACAAGACGGTGGGGTTTGAGCCTCGGACCATCATGCTCTGTGTTTACCCTTCAACACTGTATCGATGTCATGTCTTCTGGACCAAAGTTCGATCCCTTAAATACACTCTGCTCTGTTCACTGTGAGTGGTCTTGTCTCGCTGCAGGATTTAATGAAGGCTCCAGATCTCCCTCTCCATCTCTCTGTCTGACCAACTGTCTTCAGTGTGGTGATGGACGAGACAGGAATTGGGAATTCTGTTGAGTCTAGAGCATCCTGAATATCTACAGGAGATAGAGAAACAGACAGAATGGGAAATTAGACTGATACAGTGAGGGTTACACATGGAGAATGGCACTGAGTCCCACAGAGATCTGGAAAATCCCAGTCTCCATTGCTGGTCTGTGTTGCATCATCTCCCTGGAGTGGAGAGTTCTGTTGGCTCAGGATCTGGAGTAGCTGCAAAAGGTGCAGTCACCGGCATCAATTAGACCCTCACAGTGAGGGATACCACATGGAGAGAGACTGTGTGATATCACCAGAGTGCAGGAAGGTATTAGGATCAAATCACGGTCAGGAAGAAGGTGCACTGGGATCAGTACTCAGGGATGAGGAAGCTATCAGTGGACCAGGCAATGACCTCGTGTTACCCTCACGAGACTGTTCATCCAGAATTTAATGCCAGAGTCAGGGATACACATCTAACCGCTTAATAATACACTTTCAGTCAGCAAATCTGTTATAGGCTGCCAGTCTGGCCTACATATGAATCCAGACCCAGAGCAATGGGATTGACGCTCAACTGCCCACTGTAATGATCTGACAAGTCACTCAGCTCTAAGGCTGGTCAGGGTGGGCATGCGATGCTGGCCAGCCAGAGACAGCAGCATCCCATGAGTGATTTAAAATCAACACTGCTGGGAGCAGTGTCCTGGCCAATCATGTCGGTAGGTTTATGGACAGGGCTTTAAACTGACATGGAGGGTGCAGGGACAGGGTTCAGATTAAAGGAGCTTTCCAAATCCAAAGAGAAAATGAAGCCTCGGAACAGCATGGGAATGTGGCTGAAGACAAGCAGAAAAGAGACAAGCAAGAAGGGACAGAGTTTAACTAAACCTGTACATCAATGAATTGGTTTGTGACAGGACATTATGGGGAAGAGGAAATTATAATGTTGTTTTGATTTGGAATGGACAAAGTATCTACAATAATGTGACTTGTGACACAGAGATAAATGAGACTTAGTCACCAGACAGACATGTTTACAGGGTGAACAAAAGGTGGAACATAAATATTCAACAGTAAACAACCTTACAGGATCTCAGGCAGAATGGAAAAGCAAGATGGGACCCCTGACACTAATGGATAACAAAGGCATGAGAGAGAAAGCATTTGGCTTCAGATTATGCAGCTGAATCAGCCTGAATTCAAATTCTGGGTGCTATGTGTCCAAAACACAAGCAGGAGAACAGTTTTTATGCTGACTTGCAGTATTTCATTGCTCATCCCTGAATTAAACAGGAATTCATTTGCAAAGGTGGTGCGATAATTTTTGGAGACTGCAATCTTTGTATAATCTGGGACAGACACATTGGCAAAGAGTGATATTATCCGGGATCCTACTTGACTGTTTTTGTCAGTGGTTCTTTGAATAACGCATTGTGCAAATAGCTAGGGATGTAACTATCTCAGATCAACTGTTGGGTGATGAAGCTGAGTGAATGGGTAATATCACACCGAGATCCTCCAAGAAATTATACCAGAATTCAAAGAGATTATGACATTTTAAAGTGATCATAAAGCACACCCGAGCATCAGTAACAAAGCCCATGATTTTGAGAGAGAACTGACCAAGGTAAACAGGGGAAACAGACTGAAATGTCAGGCTGTAAATGAACAGTGGAACACATTTAGAGCCAGAGAGACCGAGAGACGTACAGCACATAAACGGACCCTTCGGTCCAACTCGTCCACGCCGACCAGATATCCTTTCCTAATCTCGTTCCATCTACCAGCACTTGGCCCATATCCGAATAAACCCATTTTATTCATATACCAATCCAGATGCTTTTTGAATGCTGCAATTGTACCAGACTCCACCACTTCCTCTGGCAGTACATTCCATACATAACCACACTCTGCATGAAACGGTTGCCCCTTAGGTCCCTTTTAAATCTTTCATCTCTCACCTTAAACCTACTCCCTCCATTTGTGGTCTCCACTCCCCCAGGAAAGAGAGCTTGTCTGTTTATCCTATCCATGCCCCCCATGACTTTATAAACCTCAAGAATGTCACCCCTTAGCTTCTGACGCTCCAGGGAAAACAGTCTCAGTCGTTTCAGCCTCTCCCGGTAGCTCAAATCCTCCAATCCTGGCAACATCCTTGTAAAACATTTCTCAACACTTTCAAGGTTCACAACATCTTTCCAATAGGAAGAAGACCAGAACTGCATGCAACATTCCCAAAGTGCCCTAAACAGTGAGCTGTACAGCTGCAACATGACCTCCAAACTCCTATAATCAATGCTCTGACCAATAAAGGAAAGCATACCAAACACCTTCTTCACTATCCACTTACCTAGGTAACACTTACGGGGGCATGGGTGTGGACATGGATTGGACGGTGCGTGTGGTGGGCGGGGGGCGTTGTTGAACGGGTTTGGGGACTGGCTCAGGGTGATGTAGGATGTGTCAGGGAGGTGGGGGCAGGCAGCGGGTGGAGGGTGGGGTCAGACGGTTTTGGGGGCAGGATTCGCTGTTGGGTCGGTTTGGGGGGGCGACGTTGAGAGGCGGGTGGGGGCGGTGTTGGATGGGTTTGGAGGTGAGCGGGGTGTGTTCTTGGGGTCTGACAGGGTGTGGGGGTTCACTCATGGCTTGCTGCTGCCTAGTCACCTGATCAGGGAGCAGATTGAACTGAAAACACCGAGCCCCAGAGGAAATGTACTGAATCGATTAACCGAATAATCAATTATCTGAACGAAATAGTGCCCGTCCATCTCGTTCAGATAATCGAGGTTCCTCTGTAAACTATCTGGACTATACCCTAGTGTTGTGTGAGTTTTACCTTCACCCAATCAACCCCTGCTCGATCTTGTGGAATGCCCCCAATATTGGCCCGGTTCCAGTTTAAGACCTAAATCTGTCAACCTGCCTGATATTTTTCCACAACTATGTTAAAACAAAGACAGTTGTGGTGACTGGACGCAATGTGCTCTCCGACTGACACTTCAGTCACTTGCCTGACCTTGTTTTCTGAGGAGAGGTCCAGTGTTGCACCCGCCTGAGTAGCGTGGAGCCCTCTACGTTTTGATTGAGGAAACTTTCTTGGACACATTTTACAAATTCCACCCAGTACGTCCTTTTTACACTCTGGGTGACCCAGCCAATCCAGGGGAAGTTAAAATCTCCTTTCAATAATACTCTATTATTTTTATAGGTACCTGCAAACTCACTACACATTTGCCCCTTTCGTACCCGCTGGCTATTTGAGGGTCTAGAACACGGTCCCAGCAGACTGACCATCCTCTCTTTGCTTCTAGCTTTTAAATTTATGGCCTCATTTGATGACAACTTAACAGGATTGTCTCGATGCACAGGTGTCATGTCCTTCCTAATCAAAAGGACAACTCTCCCTCCTCACTTACTTGTCCTTCTATCACGCCTGTAGTTTCTTTATCCTGGAACACTGAGCTGCCAGTCCTGCCCTTTTCTCAGCCATGTTTCTATTATGGATATAATATCCCAGTCCACAGAGCTAATCCAAGCTCTGAGCTCATCTCCCTTACCAGTCATTCCTCGTGTGTTGAAATAAATGCCCTTTAAACCAGATATCTTTCCCTCCCTCGACTGTGCCCCTGGATATCCTGAATAGGTAACTTGATCTTGATGGCTGATGTATTTCCCCTGACTTTTCGATGGTCCCTCTCTCACTCAGAGTCTCAACTCCCTGCCAAACTAGTTTAATTCCTCCTGGGCAACACTAGCAAATCTCCTCCCTGGGCACCTTTGCTTCACATGCAAACCATCCCCTTTGTACAAGTCCCCTCTTCCCGAGAAGAGATCCCAAGGACCCAAGAACTGAAAACCCTGCCCATTATACCAGCTCCTCAGCCACACATCCATCCGGCCGACCTTTCTATTTCTATCCTCACTGGCACTTGGCACTGGGAGGAATCGGGGGATCATTAAGGTCAATATCCTGCTTTTTTATCTTCTCACCTGACTCCCTGTACTCATTTCACAGGACCCCATCCCTTTGTCTACCTCTGTCATGTGGACCGATGTGCACAATGACCTCTGGATGTGCACCCTCCCCCTTCAGAATGTTCAATAATGACTCAGCGACATCCTTGACCCTGGTACCTGGGAGACAGCACACCATCCTGGGGTCTCCTCTGGAGGCACACAGTCTCCTGCCTGTCCCCCTCACAACTGTGCCTCCTATCAATATCACGATCATTAAAGAGGATCTGGCAAGCATAGACTGGGAGGAACTCCCTGCAGTTGGGTCCATATGAGGAAAGTGGAGCATTTTAAAGTGATGCAGTGAGAACGCAGGGCGAGTGTGCTCCTTGAAGAGTGAATAGTAAAGGCAGCAAGTCCAGGGAATACTGATCAAGTGATATCGTGAGTTTGATAAAGAAAATACAGTGCAATAATATCAGGTGAAGCCCTTCACAAGTATAGAGAGTGCAAGGGGATTGTGGAAAATGAGGGACAAAAAATGGTCATGAAATATATTTGGCAGATACGATTGTGGAAAAGCCACAGGTATTTTATCAGCATCGTGAGAGTAAGAGGATTCCCAGCGAAAGAGGAAGGCCTGTGAGAAACCAAAGGGACTATCTGTGCATGGAGTCAGAGAAAGCAGGTAAGGTCTTCAATGAATACTTACCATCTGTATTCACACAGGAGAAAGACATTGTAGCCGGGGATTTCAGTTGGGATGATGAGGTTCCAGAACATGTTAAGATCAATAAAGGGGAGGTATTAAATGTTTTCACAGGCATAAAGCTGGAGAAATCTCCAACGCCCAATGAAATGTGTAGAACATAGATAAAACATAGATCAATACAGCACAGAGCAGGCCCTTCGGCCCACGATGTTGTGCCGAACATTTGTCCTAGCTTAAGCACCCATCCATGTACCTATCCAATTGCCGCTTAATGGTCACCAATGATTCTGACTCTGCCACTCCCACAGACAGCGCATTCCATGCCCCACCACTCTCTGGGTAAAGAACCTACCCCTGACATCCCCCCATACCTTCCACCCTTCACCTTAAATTTATGTCCCCTTGTAATACTCAGTTGTACCCGGGAAAAAAGTTTCTGACTGTCTACTCTACCTATTCCACTGATCATCTTATAAACCTCTATCAAGTCACCCCTCATCCTTCACCGTTCCAATGAGAAAAGGGCTAGCACTCTCAACCTATCCTCGTACGAACTATTCTCCATTCCAGGCAACATCCTGGTAAATCTTCTCTGCACCCTCTCCACCGCTTCCACATCTTTCCTAAAGAACTGCACACAGTATTCCAAATGTGGCCTATCCAAGGTCCTGTACAGCTGCAACATCACTTCACGACTCTTGAATTCAATCCCTCTGCTAATAAACGCTAATCCACCATAGGCCTTCTTACAAGCTCTATCCACCTGAGTGGCAAATTTCAAAGAGCTATGAACATCGACCCCAAGATCCCTCTGCTCCTCCACCTTACTAAGAACCCTACCGTTAACCCTGTATTCCGCATTCTTATTTGTCCTACCAAAATGGACAACCTCACACTTGACAGGGTTGAACTCCATCTGCCACTCCTCAGCCCAGCTCCGAATCATATCTAAGTCCATTTGCAGCCGACAACAGCCCTCCTCACTATTCACAACTCCACCAGTCTTCTTATCATCTGCAAATTTACTGACCGACCCGTCGACTCCCTCTTCCAAGTCATTAATAAAAATTACAAACAACAGAAGACCCAGAACTGATCCCTGCGGAACTCTACTTGTAACTGGCCTCCAGGCTGAATATTTACCATCTTCCACCACTCTCTGACTTCAACCAGTTAGACAGTTTTCTATCCAAATTTCCCTCTATGCCTCCTGACTTTCCGCATAAGCCTTTCATGGGGAACCTTATCAAATGCCTTACTAAAATCCATGTACACTACATCCACTGCTCTACCCTCATCCACATGCTTGATCACCTCCTCAATGAATTCAATAAGACTTGTAAGGCAAGACCTACCCTTCACAAATCCGTGCTGGCTGTCCCTAATCAAGCAGTGTCTTTCCAGATACTCATAAATCCTATCCCTCAGCACCCTTACCATTACGTTGCCTACCACCAAAGTAATACTAACTGGTCTGTAATTCCCGGGGTTATCCCTATTCCCTTTTTTGAACAGGGGCACAACATTCGCCACTCTCCAGTCCCCTGGTACCATCCCCGTTGACAGTGAAGATGAAAAGATCATTGCCAACGGTTCTGCAATTTCCTCTCTTGCTTCCCACATAATTCTAAGATATACCCCATCAGGCCTTGGGGACTTGTCTATCATCAAGTGTTTCAAAATGCCCAACAAATCTTCCTTCCTAACAAGTATCTCTTCTAGATAACCAGTCCGTTTCACACTCTCCTCTTCAAAAATATGGTCCCTCTCATTTGTAAATACAGAAGACAAGTACTCATTCAAGACCTCTCCTATCTCTTCCGACTCAATATACAGTCTCCCACTACTGTCCTTGATCGGACCTACCCTAATTCTCGTCATTCTCATGTTTTTTATATAGGCATAAAAGGCCTTGGGGTTATCCTTGATCCTAGCTGCCAAAGATTTTTCATGCCCTCTCTAGCTCTCCTAATCCCTTTCTTCAGCTCCCTTCTGGCTATCCTGTATCCCTTCAACGCTCTGTCTGAACCTTGTTTCCTCAACCTTATGAAAGCCTCCTTCTTCCTCTTTACAAGACATTCAAACTCCCTCGTCAACCAAGGTTCCCTCACACGACCATCTCTTCACTGCCTATTACGGAGACATGGGAAGAACAGGGACAGGATTGGCTGTTGCAGGTTCCAGGGATTAAATGTTATAGTAGGGTCAGAGGTGGGGGTAAAAGAGGGGGAGGTGTGGCATTGCTCGTCAAAGATAGTATTACAGTGGTGGAAAGGACGATGGATGAAGACTTGCCATCTGAGGTAGTTTGGGCTGAGGTCAGGAATAAGAAAGTTGTGGTCACCCTGATAGGAGTTTTCTCAAGGCCTCCTAATAGTCCTGGAGACGTAGAAGAAAGGATTGCAAGGATGATTCAGGAGAAGAGTAAAAGTAATAGAGTGGTTGTTATGGGGGACTTTAACTTTCCTGATATTGACTGGGAAAGCTATAGCTCGAGTTCGTTAGATGGGTCGGTGTTTGTCCAATGTGTGCAAGAGGGTTTCCTGACACAATATGTAGACAGGCCAACAAGAGGTGAGGCCATACTGGATTTGGTTCTGGGTAACCAACCAGGCCAGGTATTAGAATTGGCAGGAGGTGAGCACTTTGGGGACAGTGACCACAATTTGGTGACGTGATGGAGAGGGATAAGTGTGCACTGCAGGGCAAGAGTTATAGCTGGGGGCACTGAAATTATGATGCGGTGAGGCAAGATTTAGGATGCGTGGCTTGGAAAAGTAGGCTTCAAGGCATGTGCACAATTGATATGTGGAGCTTGTTCAAGGAGCAACTGTTGGGTGTTCTTAATAAATATGTACCTGTCAGGCAGGGAGGAAAGGGTCGTGTGAGGGAGCCGCGGTTTAATAAGGGATTGGAATCCATTGTTAAAGAGAAGAGGGCGGCCTATGTAAAGATGAGGCGTGAAGGTTCAATTGGGGCGATTGAGAGTTATAAGGTAGCCAGGAAGGATCTGAAGAGAGAGCTAAGAGCAGCAAGGAGGGGACATGAAAAGTTCTTAGTTGGTAGGATTAGGGAAAACCAAAAGGCTTTCTATAGGTATGTCAGGAATAAAAGAATGAGTAGGGTAGGAACAGGTCCAGGCAAGGATAGTAGTGGGAAGTTGTGTGTGGACACTGAAGAGATTGGAGAGATACTGAATGAATACTTGTCGTCAGTCGTCACTCAGGAACAGGACATTGTTGCCGATATCAATACTGAATCACAATTAAGTAGAATGGACGGCTTTGAGGTATGTAGGGAAGAGGTGTTGGAAATTCTGGAAAGGGCGAAAATAGATATGTCCCCTGGGCCTGATGGCATTTATCCTAGGATTGTCTGGGAAGCAAGGGAGGAGATTGCAGAGCCATTGGTCTTGATTTTTATGTCCTCGTTGTCTACAGGAATAGTGCCAGAAGCCTGGAGGATAGCAAATGTGGCTCCCTTGTTCAAGAAGGGGAGTAGAGATAACCCTAGTAACTATAGGCCGGTGAGCCTCACTTCTGTTGTGGGCAAAGTCTTATAGTGAATTATAATGGATAGCATTTAAGAACATCTGGAAAGGAATAATGTGATCAAGGATAGTCAGCATGGTTTTGTGAAGGGCAGGTCGTGCCTCACAAACCTTACTGAATTCTTTGAGAAGGTGACTAAGGAGGTGGACGAGGGTAAAGCGGTAGATGTGGTGTATATGGATTTTCGTAAGGCATTTGATAAGGTTCCCAATGGTAGGCTACTGCAAAAAATACGGAGGGATGGCATTGAGGGTGAGTTGGAGGTTTGGATTAGGAATTGGCTGGCTGGAAGAAGACAGAGGGGAGAAGTTGAATGTAAAGGTTCATCTTGTTACTGGAGGTGTTCTGCAATGATCTGTTTTGGGACCATTCCTGTTTATCATTTTTATATATGACCTGGAGGAGGAGCTAGAAGGTTGGGTGAGCAAGTTTGAAGATGATACAAAAGTCGGTGGAGTTGTTGACAGTGAGGAAGGATGTGTCAGGTTGCAGCGGGATATAGATAAGTTGCAGAGCTGGGCAGAAAGGTGGCAAATGGAGTTCAAAGTGGGTAAGTGTGAAGTGATTCACTTTGGTATGAGTAACAAAAAGATGGGGTACTGGGCTAATGGTCGGATACTTGGTAGTGTGGATGATCTGAGGGATCTTGGTGTCCAGGTACACAGATATCTGATAATTGCCACCCAGGTACATAGTGCGGAGAAGAACACATGTGGCGTACTGGCTTTTATTGGTAGAGGAATTGAGTTCCGGAGTCCTGAGGTCATGTTGCAGTTGTATCTGGTGCGGCCGCTTCTGGAATATTGTGTGCAGTTTTGGTCGCCATACTGTAGGAAGGATGTGGAGGCACTGGAACGGGTGCAGAGGAGGTTTACCAGGATGTTGCCTGGTATGGTAGGAAGATCGTATGAGGAAAGGCTGAGGCACTTGGGGCTGTTTTCATTGGAGAAAAGAAAGTTTAGGGGTGACTTGATAGAGGTGTACAAGATGATTAGGGGTTTAGATAGGGTTGACCATGAGAACCTTTTTCCACGTATGGAGTCCAGCTGTTACAAAGGGGCACAGCTTTAAATTAAGGGGTGGTATGTATAGGACAGATGTTAGGGGTAGATTCTTTACTCAGCGAGTCGTGAGTTTGTGGAATGCCCTGCCAGTAGCAGTGGCGGACTCTCCCTCTTTATGGGCATTTAAACGCGCATTGGATCGGCATATGGAGGATAGTGGGCTAGTGGAGGTTAGGTGGGCTTGGATCGGCGCAACATCGAGGCCCGAAGGGCCTGTACTGTGCTGTATTTTTCTATGTTCTATGTTCTATGCCTGACAGGTGAATACATATCAAGGACACGTCGTATCTGTACTTTGAAAAAGTTCCACATTTCCCCGACATCCTTCCCTGACAGCCTATACTCCCAACTTATGCTCCTCAGATCCTGTCTTACAGCATCGTATTTACCCTTCTCCCAATTGTAAAACCTACCCTGTTGCACTCACATATCTCTCTCCATAACCAAGGTGAAAGTCAAAGAATTGTGGTCATGATCACCAAAATGTTCACACACCATCAAGCCCATCACTTGTCCCGGTTCGTTACCAAGTACCAAATCCAATATGGCCTCCCCTCTGGTCGGACAATCTGCATACTGAGTTAAAAAAGCTTCCTTGACACACTGCACAAACACCGCTGCAGGTATTCCAGGCTGCTATGTCATTCAGAGAAGGACATCTGCCCATCCTCACGTGATCTGCACGTAATAGCCACAAATTATTTGCCTCCCGATTACCCTCTTCAATGGCCAAGCAAGTTACTCAGTTCAAGGGCAGCTAGGACTGGGCAAGAAATGCTGGTCAGCCAGAGACACCCACATCCCATACCTGATTTCATAAATAATCCATTAGGATGGTCCCACTGGAACCGTGCTGGGAGCAGGGTCCTGGCTGATCATGTCAGTAGGTTTATGGACAGGGCTTTAAACTGACAAGAGAGAATGCTGGGACAGGGTTCAGGTGAAAGGAACTTTCCAAATCCAAAGAGAAAAGGTGAAGCAATGGAACAGCATGGGGATGTGACTGAAGACAAGCAGAAAGGAACAGGAAGGGACAGAGTTTAACTGAAATTGTACATCAGCGAAACGATTTCTGACAGAAAATTGCAGGAAAGAGTAAGTTATGTTTTTTTTTAAATGGACAACTTTTTAAAATGGACAACGTCACTGAAATAAGGTAGATGGATTTGTGACTCACAGATAAAAGAGATTTAGACACCAGGGAGATATGGATACAGGGTGAACAAAAATATTCAATGGTTCACAATCTTGCGGAAACTCAGGAAAAATGGGTAACACTAAAAATAATGGATAAAAAATGCATTACAGAGAAAGCATTTGGCTGCAGATCATGAAGTAGTCAGTCTGAATGTAAATTCTGGCTACTATTGCCAAGGACACAAGCAGCAGAACAGTTTTAGCAACTGAACAGCATTCCATTGTTCATCACTGCATTAAACATGAACTCATTGGAATTTTTTAACAAAGGCATTGTGGTAATTTTGAAAAACCTCAATATTCGTATAATCTGGGACAAACACACAGTCAACATTGATATTGGAAGAGGACTTAGGTTAATTTTTTATATGTGTTTCTTTGAAAAACACATTGTGCACCTGGCTAGGGACATAACTATCGCAGAGCGACAGTGTAATGAAACTTAGTGAATGAGTAATGTCACCGGGAGACATCCTTCAGGAAATTGTGATAAAGTGCATTATAAATAAATATAAAGTTTTAAAGTGATTCACAGAGGACAAGCTGCAACTAGAAACAAAAATAGCCAATTACATGTGTGTGAGAGGAGAACTGACCAAGGTAAACAGGCTAAACAGACTGAGACACGTGTCTGTAAATGAACAGTGGAAAACATTTGAATGAACAGTGTTAAACACTCAACAGAAGGACATTCCATTGAAACAGTATAAACCTCAGCAAGAAATCTCCACTGGTCCTGCACTCAGGACAAAAGGGTTCATACGAGATTATGAGGCTAAGTTCTTAAAATCCTGAAGTGAGAGAGTGTTTTAGGAGTAAATGTTAATGGATTGCAAAGGGTCTGCTCGCAGGAGGAGGGCTGGAGGAAGGGGAGCCACGGTCAGGGTTCATTGACACAATAGGAACAGGGAGAGGTGAAGGTGCTGGAGGTGCTGAGAGTGTTACAGAGAGTGGTCAGGGTGTTACAAAGCCAGTACAGATCGTTGCAGCTGGAGGGGTTTGCAGAGGTAGGGAGGGACATAGGTATTTTTATTTATTCATTCATGGGATGTGGGTGTCACTGCATGGGCTAACATTCTTTGACCCTACTGCTAATTACTTGAGGGTAGCTCAGAGTCAGCCATATTGCTGTGTGTCTGGAATAAAATGTTGGCCAGACCAGGTTAGAACATTTAATGTCCTTCCTCAAAGGAAGTAAGTGAATCAGATGAGTTCATCCTACCTGATCAACAATGTTTTTATGGTGGCCCCATCAATGTATTTTACAGATACAACAAAACATCCCAACTCTTACTCTTAATGCTCTCCTCAATGAAGGTAACCATCCCAAACACCTGCTTCACCAGCCTGTCTACCTGTGACACCACTTTCAAAGAACTGTGTACATGCATCCCTGGGTGACTGACTGACAACACTACCCAGGGCCCGAACATTAACTGTACAAGTCCCGCCCTGGTTCGTTTCACCAAAATGGAACACTTCACATTTATCGAATTATACTCCATCTGCTATTCTTCAGCCCACTATCCCAGCATTCCTGTCTATCCTGTTGTATCATAGATAACTTTCTTCACTGTCCACTTTAGCACCAATTTCAGTGACACCCAAAAACCTTACTTACCAGGAAACCAATATTCCCATCCAACCGACTTATCCAAATGACAAACAACAGTGGACCCACTACACCGCTGGTCACATGCCTCCGGTCAGAAAAACAACATGTCACCCAACACCCTCTTTCTCCTACCACAAAGCCCATTTCGTATCCAGTTCCCTAGCTCTTCCTGAATGCCATATCCTTTTTACATTGATCTGAGCTTTTTACGCAGTTTACCAGACAGAACATAAAACACAGAACAGTTCAGCCCAAGACCCTGCGGCCATGATGCTATGCCAACCTTTTATCCGGTTATAAGATCAAACTAGCCGACATACCCTTCATTTTACTACTATCCATGTGTCTGTCCAAGAGTCTATTAAATGTCCTGAATGTGTCTTATTTTACTACCTCCATTGGCAGTCTATCCGAACAACTACCATCTCTATCCGCTAATTCATCCCCAAATCACCTTAAAATTATGCCGCCTTGTCATAGCCATTTATGCCATAGGAGAAAACGTCTCTGACTATTCACTCACTCAGTGCCTCTCATCACCTTGTTCACCTCTACCAGGTCGCCCCACCCCGTTCTTCACTCCCATGAGAAAAGCCTTAGCTCCCACAAACTTTCTCCATAAGAAATTCCCTCCATTCCAGGCAGCATCCTGGTAAATCTCCTGTGTACGCTCTCTAAAACATACACATACTTCCTGTAAAGATGGGACGAGAACTGAACTGAATATTCCAAGTGTGGTCTCACCAGGATGCTATGAAGATGCAGTAAAACCTCAAGGCTCTTGAAATCAATCCCCTTGCTAAGGAGAGCCAACACAACACATGACTTTTTAGCAACCCTATCAACATACGTGGCAGATTTGAGGGATCTGTGGACATGGACACCATGATCTCTCTGTTCCTCCACAATGCCAAGTATTTTGCCTTTTAACACTGTATTCTATATTCAGGTTCGACCTTCCAGAATGAATCACTTCACACTTTTCCAGATTGGTCTCCATCTGCCACTTCCAGCCCAGCTCTGCGTCCTGTCAATATCCCACTGCAACCTACAACAGCTCCCCACATTCCCCACCAATCCACCAACCTTCGTGTGATTGGTAAACTTACTAACCCACTCTCCAACATCCACATCCAAGTCATTTACAAAAATCAGAGAGCAGAGTCCCAGAGCTGATTGATACAGAACACCACTGGTCACTGAGCTCCAGGCTCAATACTGTCCACCTGCCGCCATACTCTGTCTTCTCCGGGCCATCCGATCCTGCATCCATACAGACAGATTTCCCTGTATCCCATTCATCCTTCTTTTCTGAATTAGCCGTCAACATATTCTGTCATATCTTCAAAGAATTCAATAAGGTTTGTGAGGCATGACCTGTCCCTCACAAACCCATGCTGTCTCTAATTTAACTATGGCTTTCCAAGTAGTCATAAATCCTTTCTTTAGAGTCCTCGCCAATAATCTGCACACCACAAACATTCGACCAAATCTGTAATTTCCAGAATTCTACCTCCGTAATATGGTCCAGACGCTACAAATCTTCTCTCCTCTGCCATGTTCCCCAGAAGGACACTGGAGGCTGGTGGGGGTTACAGAGTCAGGGAGGGATATCAGGACAGGAGGATTTTGCAGACATTAGGAGAGTTGCAGTGCCAAAAGGAGGCTTCAGTAATTGTGAGGTTTCATGGTGATGAAGGCAGTTGAGGAGGGAGGGAGGGAGGGAGGATTGTAGGGTA